>NC_041394.2:40257725-40860225 GCF_900747795.2 Erpetoichthys calabaricus
TATATTGCGTTCCCCATCCCCACGCCTCCCACGTAGTTGGCTGCCTGCCTATATAAGGCCGTATGTCGTTCCGGTCTCTTCATTCCCTTCCTTGCTTCACCACGGTATTCACGTCTCCCTGCTGATAACTGCAGCCTTTTTATTTAATCCACAGCTTCTCCGCTGTTTTATTGTTTGTTTATTACAATTATAGTTATTGTGTAGGTATTTTAGACTTAGTTTACATTGTTCAGGTACCCATTTCCTTTATTGTTCCAACCGTACCCCCATTAACATGTCTATCGAAGTGATCACCATCGATCAAAGAACTGTCACTTACCGAGTGGTTTCCATGCCCGGAGATGGCGCCTGCTTTTTCCATCCTCTGTGTTACATATTGCACGGCCATATCAGGCTCACTCTTGATATCCGGAGGTACATTGTGTTTTATGTATTGAATGACTGGGACAGGTTCAAGGTGTGGACTGATGATGGTACAGGAGATAATTATACTACACAGGAGCACTATAAGAGTGAAATGCTTAAGCCCTTCACCTATAGTTCTGCATGTGAATTGATGGCTGCCGCTGAATTGTTCGGTTGTCGCTTTCAAGTGTACTGAAATGGCCAAATATTTTACACCTTTGACGATTTGAGTAGTGGACACTTTGATGTTTATGAATATTTCAACTCTCAAAAGCTGGATGCGAAGTTATCGATGAAACCGGTTGTATGCTTACAACGCTTGACAGATGCCGAATGTCACTTCAACACAACAAGTCCTGCAAATACTAACGTAATTGAAACAAACCATGAAACTCAAACCGATTATGACAGCAGCAATCCAAGCTGTGAGAAAACAGTAAAAAGGAGGCATGTCAGACGTCGTGGTACATTTTCTGATGCAGCTAGACGGAAACAACTTCGTGACGCTGCCGCCAAATACTCGCAGAAAAATCCACAAGTTAATAGACACGCTGTCGCTAAATACTCGCAGGCAAATCCACAAGTTAATAGAGACACTGCAGCTAAATACTCGCAGGAAAATCCGCAAGTTCATAGAGATGCTGTCGCTAAATACTCGCAGGCAAATCCACAAGTTAATGGAGACGCTGACGCTAAATACTCTCAGGCAAATCCACAAGTTCATAGACATGCTGCCGCTAAATACTCGCAGGCAAATCCACAAGTTAATAGAGCTTCTGTTTCTAGGTACAATCCCAATAATGAAAAGCGGCTCATACGAAAACAACAGGTTTGGCTCAAAAAAGCCGATTGTGGATTTGCGTACGACCCAAACATACATTATGAATCTGACAAAACAGTACACATTGGATCCATGGATGTTCACTGTGAATATTGTCAAGCTCATAGGTGGAAATGCGAGTCTCCTGGTTTGTGCTGTAACGGTGGTAAAGTCTCTCTCACTCCTTTACATAAGCTTGCTTCGCCACTGCGAAGTGCGGGTATTTTGCTAGTACTTAATAAGGCATCATTCAAAAAATCTCAATATTAAAAATGCTAAAGGTTGTTCCCATTTGTCACAAGAGTGCTTGTGACCACTGGGGTTAGAATCTTGATCTTGGTCTTAATCCAAAGCTCATGACATGATACATGCTAGCGAAGAAAAAACAATGTGTCTAGTGGCAACCTCTGCAAAGTTATTGGGATTCACTCTGTTCAATAGCAAACTGATTGAGAAGGTCACGCGGCAGAAAGAATAAGAAGAGTTGGAACATCTGCTAATATGAAGCAACTTGCAGAAGCCAATTACTCATTAGAAAGAATAACAATGACAGCTCTGGCATCCGTTAAGCATCAAGCACATGTCGAGTAGCAACCTACTAGTAATCACAAAGTACCAGGACTAGAACCTTTTTTCTTGGGAGGGCCAAAGGTCCTTGTGTTTCCTAGTACAGAAATTAACATGTAAATTAGCTAACATCTTTTAAATTCACCATATTTGATCTGTAGGTTTTTCTAGTGACCATTTATTTTCATATTGTTTTAAATGGTTATTTATTTTTGTTGTGTATGAAATTTAGTGTCAGTATAGTCAATGGCAAGTAGTCATAAGAACTAGATTCGACAAATCAGTAAGATTAAAGAAGGAACCACAAATAGATTGTTAGTAAAAAAAAAAAATCAATGTCAGTACATCTTAATTGCGTTACTTTGTACAGTATACTAACTAGGAGCATGTAACTTTGGATAGTTGTGTACCACGAAGAAGGGACCTGGTCTTCTATTTTCCATCAGTGCAGGCTCTCACACATTAACTCCAGGATGAGCATTTGGCCTTTCAAAAGTTGATTCCTGCTAATAGGACTTGGCACAGCAGCAGTCTTAAGGTGACACATAGATTCATGTAGTCATCAAATCTGATGTGTGGGCTACAAACATACGTCCTACTATGGCTTTGATCCATTTTTCTTTGTGCTTCATTTGTGGAAAAAGCGTTTTTTTTTTTTTTGTACTTAGAATGTGCTTACAATGGAGTTCTTCTTTTTGCAATTCTGCTATTGTTTTAGATAGCTGGAAGAGATTTGCCCTTTAACCACTCCATTTTGAAGAAAAAGTATGTAAGTGTGGCCTATTTTACTTGCAGCTGCATCTTTTTATGGATTTCAAAATCAAGCAGCTACTGAGTTGGTAAAGTGGGATCCAGCATGAGTGAAAACAAAAGAAATTTCTCAGTCCAGTAAAGTTTTGTTTTAAAAAGGTTTAGAGAAAATTCAAAGCAAAACAGTTTTCACAAAAACAGAGAAAAAAGTTATTACACATGCTAGATAAAATAAAGAAAGGAAAAAATGTTAGTTCTACAAATTTAGCTTTTTCTTGTTAAACTTCAGTCACTTTCTATACTTAAAGGAAGGCTGCTTGCATCATGAAGGGGATGTGGGAAAGCCCTGGAGAGCCCCATCCCCGGAAGAGTCGAAACTGTTGGAGAGCCAATAAGGTCAGGTCTGTTGGGGATCGGAACTGGTGTGGTGCCGAGGCGTCACCCGCTGCACAGCAGCACTCAGGTCCCAATTTGAGGTGGCCCATACAGGTGGGCACATGCAACATCTTGTCTCTCCGGCAAGATGATCATCTTCCTCTGCTGTCAGAGAAAAGAAGTTAATTAGCAGCAAAATCAGTGCACTAGTTAAAAAAGGGTGAAAATGAAAACCTGCAGCCACTGGAGTATTCCAGGACCGGAGTTGGGGACCCCTGCTCTAGCCAGTTACTCACTGGGGCTAAAATGTGCTCGGAAGGGTCACTTAATTATCTGAGCTTGATGATTCCAAAACAAAACCAAACTGTTTTGCCTTTCATTCTAAAAATCTCTGGTTTTCAACTTTTGCCTGTATTTTTTCGATTTACGATTTTGTACTCATTTTCTTGCTTTGTTATCTTTTCGTTTAAATCACTGTTTTTTGTCTACCTTTTGCCTTTGATTTTATTTCTTTTCTATATTAATAAACCTCTTCCTAGTACAGCTAGAATAAAAATGGCAAACAAAAATCCAACCAAAATTATTAAGGACAAATCCACAGTTCAACAAGTTAGAAAATGTACACATGGCGCAACATTCAGGTGCGTTTGAGGGGTGTGCAAATACTGTAGACTTCAATGAGTTCAGTAGGTAGGTTCTGCGACCTTCTCAGTCTGTTTCAGGGTTTCAGAAGCCAAAGGTTATCTCACTAAGGCTGGGCAAAAGATTGAGACAGGCCTGGACAGGACTCTAGTCAATCACAAGGACCAAACTCTCTCTCTCACAAACACCATATTCACACACAGTGTCAATTTGCAGTTGGAAATTAAGAAACCAAATTAAAAAATATTAAATAAAAAAATAAAAAAACTTTTGGAATTAATTCCTGAATTGCTTGAGCATGTCTGGCTGTAGTCATTTACATGAAATGGTACTTGAAAAGCTATTTGGTTATGACAAATTTTAGGGAAAAACAGAAGTAAAAAGCAAACTTTTATTACAGTGACTAACCATTATAGACTTCAGGTGAATTTGACACTCTAAAGGTAAATAATCGGGTGACTAGATGTTCAAAGTCCCATACTCCCATGACAGGGAGATGATGAAGTGTTGGCTGCATACCCCATTTAATATGAAACAAAAAAGAAAGACTGTGAACATAAAGTCCGAACAATGGTGGGGACGACGCACATCCTCACTTAATTTTCCTTATATTGAGTTAACTCTCATTCTCTGCAGTGGAGCTCCACCCCCAATAAGTTTGAATTCACAAATGAATGCTGACTTCCGGTACCTCTGTTCTTTAAATAGCCTCAGAACGTAAGGGGCAGGTCTTCCACAGCAATACCATAAGTGACATCAAAGCTTGTTGCAGATTGTGATTGCTGTGTGAAAGGGAAGAGGGTGTTAGCAATTTCCTGAGGCACTGCTATTGGTAGGCTTACCTTGTTAGAACGCTGTAGATGCTCCCAATGTGCTTACATGCGACACTCAGTAAAGCCTCCATGTATTTTGTTAACTTGAATACTCTCTGAGTCTCCGCTGAAAGTTGTCCTAGAGATTTGTTGATCATTGACCGGTGTATCTGACTCCCATGGAGATTCACCTTCTATTGTCATCCTGCCCCTCTTGGAGAATTGCTATCAATCGCATTGCGCTTTCATCTTGCAAGAAGCGACCCATCGCTAGGATTTCCAGAAACCCTTTGCGACCCTTTCTCATTTACTTCTATTGTAATTCACAATTCAGCGTGACCAAAGTTCAGAAACCATGTGACCCATACTTTAAGAAACACTGCACTAGAGGATGGTGGAAAGCAGAACAATAGGTTCTTGCCTTGTGCTTATTCTGTCAAGACAGGAATTGTAGTGGATCATGTGGGATTTTAAAAATGATTAGATGGACTTATGATCTGTAAGTAAGTTTAATTTAAAAAGTGAGCTGCAAAATCATTGTTAATGCAATATGAAAGCTATGTTTTCTAATAAAGTACATATCTAGAGAACTGAGATGGATTGGCATCCCAATCAGGATTTGCTACTGCTTTGCACCTGATGCTGCAAGGTAGGCTGTAACTCAATGTATCTCCGATATTAGATTAAGCAAGTTCAGTAAATGGATGGGTGAACATCAGTAAAGAATGACTCTTCTATAATCAATAAAAATACTGAGAATTTCTTAGTGCTCTTGCAGGCCCTCCAGAGAATAAAGTGTTAAGTGAGATTTCACCAGCTTGTGGTTTCTGTGAAGTCTGATTTCATATTTCACCCACTCTTTGGTTTGGAGAGTGGTATAATAATAAAAGGCCATGCTTTTTGCAAGAACTCGAGATCAACTTCATCTGTTTCCTTTTGCTGTGAGGTGGGATTAATGTCAGTTTTTCTATGCCCAGAGCGGGGGCATATGTGGTATATGTTTTTTTTCTTCTCTCTCTCTTTCTCTCTTGCTCACTCCCAATAAAGTCTTTAATTCTTATCCTACAGCCCCCGTGACCTCCTACACATGCACTACTCTACTTCCTTAGCAGCTAGTGAACATGTGGCTCTGTCTGTTACAAAAATGTGAGAGTTGGCCAGACAGATATGCTAAGTATTTTTAGGCCTAAATGTTTCATTTTTTCATATCTCTTCTCAAAAACCCAAAATGTTCTCAATTTTCACTCTCCCTTTCCTTGATAATAGCTAGGCAAGATAACTTAACTGTGTCTGCTTTAATTAAAATTGCTAATTGCCATAGGATGACTGTCAAATTGTAATAAAATTATTTTCATTTTTGGGTTAATAAGGATCATCGTTAAACAGTGTCATGTACATGCACATAGGGGACAACTTAAGGGCTCTGGTGATAGTAACTCACTGCCACTCTACAGGCTGGCGCTGTATACTAACACATTTTCTCTTCTTCCCTCTGCAGACTCCAAGATTGTCGGCTTTAACACCAATCATATCACACCTGGTGTCTGTCCACCTGGACCTACCTCTTTCTGCCAGAAGTGCTTAAAGACAGAAGACACGCCATCTGGGAGAGCCAATATTTCAAATCACATATTGAAAGACATTTTTTTTTCTCAATGCGGTTTGTACACCGAGTTTTATTTTCATTCAGTTATGCGGGGTTTACCTTTGGGCACCCCAAACCTTTATGTGTTTCTGCTTATTTTCTTACAACAGGCAGAGTTCAGATATGTGTTAATCAAAAAAGCCTTTTTACTAAAACCAAAATGTTATTCAAAGTTCTTAGTCAGTAGTCAAATCTAAATCATTGACAAAGTAGGCCGATTATTACACCAGTAATAATTCCAAAACGTTGCAAAAAATCAGGGCATTCTCAAATATGATTCAGACAAACACCAATGAAAATAAAATCAGAATGCAAAAGTTTTTAAACACATTAAATCAAGTGTTTTAGGCTTGCACAGGAAAGGCTACCAAGTTTAAAGGGATTTCCAGGAGGGGAAATGTAAACAAGTGGGACATCAAAATCAAGCATCAGTCCTAGTGAGCATCAATACTCAAATCTAAAACCTGAAATTCATATGTAGTTAGAGAAATCAGAGCAAAAGTCAGAGCTGTGAAATCTTAATAGTGTAACACACACAAAGATAGGTTTTTCTTTGTTATCCACAAACTCAGATAGTGACATATCAGACTTGCTTGTTCTTGTAGTGGCTTGTTGATAACTTCAAGCACTGCATACCAAAGCATTGGCACGTTATGTTGATGGCAACACAAGGGAAAAGCAGAACAGTGACAATAATTTACATTTATTTGCTTAGAAGATGCTTTTATCCAAAGCAGTTTATAAAAGAAGTCACCATAATTGAGTAACAGGGCAAGGGTACACAATTGATTTCCACAAGTGAAAAGCTCAAAACAAAATATAAGCTAGTTACAAATCCCAGATTTAAAAAACCTAACGGCAATCACTTAGACTGAAAGAGTGTCTTTAAACACTTCTTGAACACATTGAGGGATTCAAAATTTTAAATGGAGGTGGACAGCTTGTACCACCAGCCAGAAGCTACAGATGAAAAGGGTCTGGACTGAAACTTAATACCACGCAGAGTTGGCATCACCAGATGGTGTTTATTAACAGATCTGGGAGATTAAGAAGGAGCATACAGTGGTGTGAAAAACTATTTGCCCCCTTCCTGATTTCTTATTCTTTTGCATGTTTGTCACACAAAATGTTTCTGATCATCAAACACATTTAACCATTAGTCAAATATAACACAAGTAAACACAAAATGCAGTTTGTAAATGGTGGTTTTTATTATTTAGGGAGAAAAAAAATCCAAACCTACATGGCCCTGTGTGAAAAAGTAATTGCCCCCTGAACCTAGTAACTGGTTGGGCCACCCTTAGCAGCAATAACTGCAATCAAGCGTTTGCGATAACTTGCAATGAGTCTTTTACAGCGCTCTGGAGGAATTTTGGCCCACTCATCTTTGCAAAATTGTTGTAATTCAGCTTTATTTGAGGGTTTTCTAGCATGAACTGCCTTTTTAAGGTCATGCCATAGCATCTCAATTGGATTCAGGTCAGGACTTTGACTAGGCCACTCCAAAGTCTTCATTTTGTTTTTCTTCAGCCATTCAGAGGTGGATTTGCTGGTGTGTTTTGGGTCATTGTCCTGTTGCAGCACCCAAGATCGCTTCAGCTTGAGTTGACGAACAGATGGCCGGACATTCTCCTTCAGGATTTTTTGGTAGACAGTAGAATTCATGGTTCCATCTATCACAGCAAGCCTTCCAGGTCCTGAAGCAGCAAAACAACCCCAGACCATCACACTACCACCACCATATTTTACTGTTGGTATGATGTTCTTTTTCTGAAATGCTGTGTTCCTTTTACGCCAGATGTAACGGGACATTTGCCTTCCAAAAAGTTCAACTTTTGTCTCATCAGTCCACAAGGTATTTTCCCAAAAGTCTTGGCAATCATTGAGATGTTTCTTAGCAAAATTGAGACGAGCCCTAATGTTCTTTTTGCTTAACAGTGGTTTGCGTCTTGGAAATCTGCCATGCAGGCCGTTTTTGCCCAGTCTCTTTCTTATGGTGGAGTCGTGAACACTGACCTTAATTGAGGCAAGTGAGGCCTGCAGTTCTTTAGACGTTGTCCTGGGGTCTTTTGTGACCTCTTGGATGAGTCGTCTCTGCGCTCTTGGGGTAATTTTGGTCGGCCGGCCACTCCTGGGAAGGTTCACCACTGTTCCATGTTTTTGCCATTTGTGGATAATGGCTCTCACTGTGGTTCGCTGGAGTCCCAAAGCTTTAGAAATGGCTTTATAACCTTTACCAGACTGATGGATCTCAATTACTTCTGTTCTCATTTGTTCCTGAATTTCTTTGGATCCTGGCATGATGTCTAGCTTTTGAGGTGCTTTTGGTCTACTTCTCTGTGTCAGGCAGCTCCTATTTAAGTGATTTCTTGATTGAAACAGGTGTGGCAGTAATCAGGCCTGGGGGTGGCTACGGAAATTGAACTCAGCTGTGATACACCACAGTTAGGTTATTTTTTAACAAGGGGGCAATTACTTTTTCACACAGGGCCATGTAGGTTTGGATTTTTTTTCTCCCTAAATAATAAACACCATCATTTAAAAACTGCATTTTGTGTTTACTTGTGTTATATTTGACTAATGGTTAAATGTGTTTGATGATCAGAAACATTTTGTGTGACAAACATGCAAAAGAATAAGAAATCAGGAAGGGGGCAAATAGTTTTTCACACCACTGTAACACCTCATCTGAGTGATCGAGAAGGAGCATAGGATCTCATGCCCAAAATGATGCAAAATAATTTCTAATAACTGATAACAATTTCTTTGATAGAAATAAATGTAAAAATCAGATTCAGTGCCTCTAAAAACCCTAAGTGGGAAGTAACAATTCATAAAAAGGCTTAATCAAATGTACAAAATTATAACACTGTCATGCTGTGTTAACAGAGATAACTAGATCTAGTTTCGGGCCACAGCTGGCACAAAGAAGAAAAAAATAAAACTTTAACAAGCAGCATAAAATGACCCACAAAGACCAGTAATTGTTATAAAAACTAGAAAGTTAAAAATGAAACCTAATCTAGAGAAGAGCCCGCAAGGACTTGTTTTGACCACCTTGATCCTATGATTTGAGTATGGATGCTTGCCTAAATAACCAGCTCCTGCAAGCACACCCAAACAACTAAAATGCTGTGAAACACAGGATCAAAATGAATGTATGTGCAATGCAACTTGCATGGCAAATACGATGAAACTGTATGCAGGCACACACTGTTGAGTTTATTTAGAATTAACTCAGGTCCAAACAGGTTTAAATAAATAATAGTATTGGCAGTGTGGTAATTAGAAAGAGCAGTCAGAAAACCAGCTAAGGGTCCAAACAGAGAGATCAAAGAGTGCCAAATTTCCCAAACCAAAACTCAAATTAAAATGTGTGGTGAAAGTTCAAAACTGTTGTGAATTTGTGCCCCAAAAATTTCTAAAAATGCCTTTGTTATGATACACCTCCATCCATCTTTTAAAATAATTTTATCCTTAGCAGGGTTGTGGGTTAACTGTAGCCTATCCCAGCAAACAAAGGGCACAAGGTAGGAACAACAACCCTGGACAGGGTGCCAGTCCATCACAAGGTGAATACACCACACACACACACACATCAGCAATGCCAACCCACCCAATCTGCATGTCTTTGCACTGTGAGAAGAAATCAGAGCCCTAGGAGATAACTCACAAACATACTGGGAAAACACACAAACTCCACGCAGAACATGAACCCCAGTCACCGAACTACAGGGCAGCAGCACTACCAATGTGCCACCCATTATAATATACTCATTATAAGTGTTTCCAGTGTTTATTTTGCTTCTTTTATGTTATTTTCTTCCTAGTTTGAGGGGAGTTTGTTATACGCAGAATTAGTTTCTGTCTGTTTTTATTTGAATAATACAGTAGCTAAGTATGTTGATTTTGTTAACACCTTTTCCTTGAACATCTCCATTTTGAGTTTCCATTGCTTGGAAGTGGCGTCGGACTATTATGGTGCTTTTTTTTTTTTTTTATAACAATGTCTCTTAGTGTAGTGCTTTAAATACCAGCAGAGCAGATCCATCCTTATCAAAGTTTGTGGAAAATGCATAACAAATCTTTATAAATTAGTATGATTTTTGTTGGTTAGGATTCCCTAGTTTAAGATTTTGCTACATATTTTATTACTTCAATTTTTGTTGTTTCTTCGTGTTTAGACAAATAATAAAATGGGTTCTCTGGTTTTGATATTGGCTTTGGCTGTGACTTACATTTCATCTAATGGTTGTTACTTTTATAATTAGTCTGTCAGGTGTTGCAGCACGACGCTCTGAATCCAAACTAACTCTAAATAAGCCTAATCGTGGAACTCAAAACCAGGTCTGGGGCCTGCACCCTCAAAACCACCAAGTCCTATAAAACCCAGATGGGAGAGGGGGACTGTTAAAAACACCTGGCTCAAAGAACAAAACTAATATTTCTTAAGAGTATAATGATCCAAAAAAAGAAAAGTACAAAGAATTTTGCTTAAAAAATTAATCAAAGACAATCTCCTAAGAGGGAACCGAAAAGTTGCCTCATAGCTCCAGGACACTGTGCCTGAATCCTAGCCAAGGCACATTCTGCATCATTTTTTCTCCAGGCCTTCTCTCATATATACTAAGACATGATTGTTAAGTTAAAAGATGACTCTAAATTGGCGGTCAAGGAGAAAGTTTGGTGGCCCCATCCAGAACAAGCTGACAAGCTTAATAAGTTTTACAGCAGATTGGAACAACAAGGAGCCGAGTACCAACAATCCCTTTGTTCCATCCATTCTGAAGTTGTTCTGATGCCAGTCACTTCATCTCAAAAGCCTCACTCATTTTTCTGCCTTTTCTTTCAAGGAATATGATGTCTGGAAGCTTGTTTGCAAAACAGAACTGGAAAAAGTCTGCTGGTCCTGATTCAGTCTCACCAGCAACAATCAAACACTGTGCAAGCCACCTAGCTCCTCTCTTCACTGGCATCTTTAACCAGTCTTTTGCACAGTGTACTCTTCCAGATTGCTATAAATTTTCTTTTATCGTTCCTGTTCCCTAAAGAGATAAAATAAAGCTGCTTCAGTGATTATAGGCCAATTGCTTTCACTTCAGTCCTAATGAAAATACTTGAACCTGTCTTAAGTCAGTTACTGCTCCTCATGTTGATACACTTCAGTTTTCATTAGAGACAAACAGATCTGTGGATGATGCCATAAACATGGGCCTTCACTCTATGCTGGAGCATCTGGATAGACTCCAGTTCAACATTTAACACCATTGTCTCCAAACTGTTGTTAACTAAACTTCTACATGCTGGACTGAATACTTCCATCTATTAATGGATTTAGTTTTTTGACAAATAGGAAACAGTACATTCGGCTGGGCTCCCACTGTTATGATTACTGTATTTTAAATTGTTTTTGCTGCTTTTCTGGGGTGTTTTGCAGTTTTCCAGGAGGCAAATCTAGGGTTTTGTACCTTGCAGAATTTTATTTTGCATAATTTCACTTCCTGATTTTTTTTTATCTTCCTATCACAATGCCATTTTGAATTTCAACAAGCATTATTGTGAGACATTCATGCCAGCAGTTGCTATGGTTTCCATCCCAGAATGCTCTCGGAGTGCACAGCATGTGTCGTGACAGCATGACCCTAAAAGAATCATCATTTGGTGCTAGGTGCTTATCTGTGCTTAACATTTTGGTGCCCTTTTAAATACCAATCCCTTTAATGGTATCCAGACTGGTTTCTGATTTACCACTTTGATTGCTGTTAAACATCTCTGTCTTAGCCAATTATCTGTTCTGAACCTGGCACATATCTTTGATTTTGCTTCATCTCCTGATCCTACATGTAAAGGTCTCTGCTCACAGAACACACACTTCTCAGACTATCTACCTTTCAGCCCAGGTGCCCCTCATGGCTGTGTACTGTCCCCCTTACTCTATCGTTGTACAGCAGTGACAGTAGATCCACTAACACGTCACAATCATTAAATCTGCTGATGACACCACCATCATTGAACTAATTACTAATTCAAATGAAACAGCACACAGAATAGAGGTGACTCATCTTGTGTCTTGGTGCACTACCAATAACCTGGTACTCAATGCCACTAAGACAATGGAAATGGTAATCAACTTTCGCAAACAGCAGTTACAACCCCTACCTCTAGAAATGAACGAGTCTGCAGTCAGTATGGTGGAATCCTTCCAATTCTATGCATGCCAATCATAAACACTCTCAGCTGGGACATTAGCACCACTTCCATTGCAAAGAATGTTTAGCAGCAGGTATAGTTTTTATGCCAGCTAAAGAAATTAAACATTCCCCAGCCCATCCTAGTACAAATATACAAAGTCATAATTGAAAGTGTGATCACATTCTCCATTGTTGTCTGGTTTGGTTTAAAATAAAGTGCAGCATGTTAAGCTGCGGTCCTCCATCTGTTGCAGACCTGCATGCATTTAGTGTCTCAAACCATGTTAAAAGGATCACCACTGACTCATCTCACCCAGGTTATCACTTTAAGTAAAAAAAAAAAATATTAATACTGTCAGATACTTAAACATGTTTTATTCCCAAAGCTATAGCCCTTGCAAATCATTACCCAGGAAGCGAACCCACAATCTTCCACGGTCTCCTTACTGCAAAGCTGCTCAGGAAGCGAACCCACAATCTTCCACGGTCTCCTTACCGTGGAAGATTGTGGGTTCGCTTCCTGGTTCCTCCCTGTGTGGATAGCGCTTTGAGTACTGAGAAAAGCGCTATATAAATGTAATTATTATTATTATTATTAATTTAGCATGACTTCCTCGATTGTGAATTCTTTCTTATATACTGTATGAAGGTGTATGTTTGAATGTATTTACAGTACATGTACATTGTAGATGCCACATGGGCTAGACGGACATCCTGGCCAGGAAAGGGGATGGTTCCTTACCCGGATGGGAGGACCAAAAAGGGATGGACGGACAGCTCATTAGGAAAGAGACATTGCTGGAAGCTTTCGATTCCCCAACAAGCTAGATGGCAGCAGCCCCAGATGTCGGTGCTCCCTAGGAAACCAGCAAAGCATGCCAGGAGATGTAGTTCGGCAGAGCAGACCTACTGGAGTCACTGGGGGCCACAAGAGGGCGTTGCAGGGAGACAAGTTCCCTGTTATAATGGACTTTCATGTGACCCAGAAGTGCTTCCATTGGACAATCGCCCTGGCACTGGAAGTACTCCTGGGTCTGAAATAAAATGGACCACACTCCCTTATCCAGGTGAGTCGGAGCTGGGAGGTAGTGGAGCAATGCTTGAGTGGAGGAGGGTAGTGTGGTAAAAAGAAATTATTGTGGAGAGAAAACCTGTGTTTTGTGCTTATGTGACATATTTGAGGTGATTTGATTAGTAAATCTACCTTTATTTGAACCCAGGACTGTGCTTGTGCGTTCGTGTTGGGGTTTGGGCTTGCTGGCGCCTGGGTATCCATCACAACATGTTTGTGTGCATAGACACTATACACACACACTTTCATTTGCACATCTTTAGAACTGCACTATTTGGCAACTGTTTACAACTTATGTACATATAGCAGATGATACTACTGCAACATGGCTCTTCATCAGGTGACTCCCTTCCTCATTGGATGTTTCAGCACTTGTAACAACATCATCGGACAGATGCACCGACTGAATTAATCAGGCCTGACATGAGCTGAGTGACTTGACCATTGCTCCTCTCTCCAAAACCACAGCAATTGTAATATTTTCCCCACCTCTTGGTCCACTGTATTGGAGAGCTCCTTTTGCTGCTGTCAACTAATACCCAGAATCTTTAAAGCCCTCCAGAGGGACTGTCCTGGGAAACCTCCATCACCTCAATGGGCAAGCACTTTGCTCTTCCTCTTGTAGGCATCCTCCTTGTGCTCTTCTCATTGTATTCTCAGGTATTGAATAATGATGTTTTTCACTTTTGTAGACCAGATTAACCAGACTGGCATAAGGATCATGTTGACAATTTTCTGCAGGAAGGTGAGACGATATGAGACATTGATGTCTTCAGCTGTTCCCAACACACTGCTCTGCCTTGACAGAGGGGTGTTCTCTCCAATCCTGACAACAGTAATAAGCTGTGGTTTCTTGTCAGTATTCCTGAATTTTAGTGCCACTTCCTCCATCAATGTTGACAATGTTGTTAGTACCTTGTCGAGCCTCCAGGTGTATCTCATCTCTATCAGTTCTGTATTTCAAGAGGAGAACTGTGATCCAGAATTGCTGGCTTTCCACACTGCTTGAAACCCAGGTCTTCTCTTAGCTTAAGGATGACCAGATATGTGGGGCTTGGAAGGACAGTGTACGTTGCTTAACTTGTGATGTTGGGTCATGTTATAGGTAGCTCCTAAGCTTCCAAGTTAAATTCCTGTACATTAACTACTGGCAAATTAAAGTGATTCCTTCCAGTGCCTAGGATCTGGCCACATGAATTAGATAAGCAGATAAAGAAAACGGCTTGATGGATGAATTGAACACTCAAAATTATTTTTATAAGCATTTTGCAATAGTGAATCACATTAAGCATGATTGAGTGGACATAAATATCCATTTTTACTTTCAAGTGCTACTTTGTATTTTGGGGTCAATTAACACATGACAATAATTATACATTGCCCACAAATACATATACAACATTTTATTCCCTACCTGCCACACACTTTACCCATTAAGCCAACATTGCTGGAAAAACAGCCTGATTCTAATTGAAACACAGCCATTGCTTCTGATGGGAGGTTGTAGCTTACTGAGTAGGCCCTTCATGTTTAATCTCCATCTGAGGTTACAGTTTCCCTCAATGCTAAAAGTCAAGTTGCTATTTTTGCACTTGCACACGACCCCTGCCCTTCACAGCTGAAGGAAGGCACGTCCACTGTATGAATATTGCTTTTGATTGACAGTCTCGCGCTTCCAATCTGAGTAGAAGGACTTGTGGTTGGCTGGGAGCTGGTGACAGTATTTACCATATAAAACAGAGAAACCCTACAAGCTCTGACAGCTCAGGAGACACCAAGGAGACAATAGCAGCTGTTTCTGCCATTGGTTGGTTACAGTAAAAGAGGACAGTAGAATCCCATCCTTGTGCTGTGCACAAATCATACTAGTCATTATAAGAAAACCATATCTGAAAGATTCAAGACAACACTAAATAAGACAACATGGCAGCTGCACATCGCTTAGTGATTGTACGTCATGGAGAAAGCAGCTGGAATCAGGAAAACCGTTTCTGTGGGTGGTTTGACGCTGACTTGAGTGAAAAAGGCTTACAGGAAGCAAAGAATGGAGCCAAAGCACTCAAAGATGCCGGCTTCCAGTTTGATGTGTGCTACACCTCCGTCTTGAAGAGGGCTATTAAAACTCTCTGGACTATTATGGAAGGAACTGATCAGATGTGGCTGCCCGTTATTCGGACCTGGCGCCTCAATGAACGCCACTACGGTGGGCTCACCGGACTCAACAAGGCAGAGACAGCTGCTAAACATGGAGAGGAACAAGTCAAAATCTGGAGACGATCCTTTGATATTCCACCACCTCCAATGGACAAGGACCATCCTTTCCACCAGATTATTAGCATGGTGAGATCAAATGGCATAGGAATTTGAGTGAGTGTGAATGAATGAATAAGTTCTGCTAAAGTATGATTCAAACCAAGGTACTGACAAGTCAGAATGTAGTCAGTTGACACATGTAATCTTTTCAATCAATACATGTAGATAAGTGTAATGAATAAAAGAAATTGTTTAGCACCACAGTAAAATGATTCCCTCAGTCAGTCTATCACTTTAATGAATACACTGCATTACACACACAGTATTATACTATATGTTTAGATTTAATAAATTTTGTTTTCTGATTTCACTATTCTGCATTTTCTCCATTACAAACATCATAGAATCAAAGTGTATTACTTACTGGAAATATGATATTCTGTTCCAAAGCAATTGATATCCAGATGATGCTAAACCAAATAAAAACAAATAAATGTGATCATAAATGTCATCTTTTAAAAAAAGATAAGTAAAGACTTTGGACTGTAATGTCCATGAAAGTGTCAGCACTTTGACTTCTTTATAATGCTTACATCTTCTGCTTCCTTTTCATTTTCAGGAAAGACGTTACGCAGGATTAAAGGCTGGAGAGTTACCTACTTGTGAAAGCCTCAAGGACACCATTGCCCGTGCCCTGCCTTTCTGGAATGAGGAAATTGTACCTCAAATCAAGGCTGGCAAGAGGGTTCTGATTGCTGCCCATGGAAACAGCTTGAGGGGCATTGTCAAGCATCTTGAGAGTAAGTGCCTGAAGATGAAATTGATTTAGCTAAATCTTCCATCTATCCTACTCTAGCTGATATATCTAGTTCATGCTTGCAGAGAACCAAAGCCTAACCCAGGAACCACCTCGGATAGGCAGTCTGAAACATCTACACATATGTAGATAGTGCCAAATCCTGCATTGATTAGCTTTGACATTAATTTGTCACTTCTAAACAGAGTATTCATTTATATACATGTCAGGATGGTGCAGTGGTTACTGGTGCTAGCCCATGGATTCAGCTTCATGAGTTTCAATGCCATGTCTGGCCACTGAGTGTGTGAAGTTTGCATGTTCACAATATGTTTGCATGGGTTTTTCATTCTGGTACTTCAGTTTACCTCTCATATTCCAAAGATGTGCATGGTAGGTCGACTTGCAATGCTATGTAGGCCCCAGTGTGACTGTGATTGCAGCATGTGTGGCCATTCATAGACGTGCAACCAGTATTATTTGGTTAGACTATGACCTTGGTGACCCTGAATTGGACTGAGAGGATTTAGGAATGTTATTTACAGTAGAAAGCTTTATATACTTCCATCTTCTAAGTGACTTATCCTGATCTGGGTCATGGGGAACTGGTACCTATCCACGAAGGACTAGTTGAAAGGTGAAAACCAAACCTGAATATGTGCCTATCCATCAGTAGGAAACACTCATGCAGGCCCATGTGCATTAACTGTGGGTCAATATGGAGTCATCAAATAACCTATTATACACATCTATGGGATATCCTGGGTGTGCCAGGATAAAATGCCATGTAAACATGTGAAGAACATGCAAACTCCATACAGGCACTATGCATATGTTTTTCTATGTAAATATTGCAAGGTGAATGTGTATTTAGCAATGGACTGGTGCCTTGCCAGCGATTGTTCCTGCCTTGCATCTTACACTTACTTTGAATGGGCTCCAGCTTCTGTGCAACCTTGCCATGGATAAATGAGAAAGGAAAATGGATTGATGGAATTTGTGTTTAGCATGTGCGCTTTTTTTTACATTTTACCTATACTTTATTTGTAATCCACACAACACTATATTAGGTAAAGCTGGTTTAAGAATGTTTAACAAACATATCTGGGCTTGGCACCATGTTCAGGGTTGGTTTTTGTCTTCTGGCTGCCACTAAACCTAGAATGGTTTCATCAAATCAGAAAATGATGGATGGATATGTAGCTAATAGCATATGACTCACAATGCTCACAATACTTACACAGGTTCATTTTATAAGAACAAAGGGAGTTGAATGAATTACTTTTTCAGATAATCTTACTTCAAAATAAATTTAAACCCATACCACTAGAGCTGTGAAACCACAAACAAATGACATGCAAAGCCTTTGTGTGCAAAATTGCTTACACTGTGCATTTTTCTAACTGGAACCCAAATATAATTAAATGATTTGTCTTGTGTCACCCAGTAGGCAAATGGCAGTAAAATCACCTCCAATCGTATGTTTTATACAGCACATTTGTAGCCACTATTCCACATGGTCCATCTACATTAAAAACCAATATTTGCCACTGTTCTCCTGTACATGGAGCAGATAAAGTTTTACAGTATTAGGAAACCCCCCTTCAACTCTGCTGGCACTCTGTGCAGTGTCTAAGTTATCCAGTATATGGCGATACTAGCAGCTTACATTCTTTCATTCTTTTTCTAGACAGCTCACTCTATAAATACCATTAGCCCCGTAGATAAGTGAATGGCAAAGGCATCAGATTACCTCTGCCACCTTTTTCAAGAAAGGTCAGACATTCTGAAGTCAGAAGCACTGTAGCAGAGATGTGACTTTAGAAACAGCCATACACAGATTGCACTTTGTGCTTTTCCAAAACCTGTGTTATTCTGGTAATTTGGAAGTCTTGGTTCAACCATTAGAGTTAAATATGTACTCAAAAAAAGCAGAGAGTTTTATTAATTAATAATATTTAGGATAAAAACACACTATTGGTTTACAGTAAGTCTATGTCATCAAACAGCTGCCATGGAGTCTGCTTAACACATTGTTACTCAGGCTACTGTTTTCAATCAGCAGTTGTCTGGAAAGGTTTTGCTTTGTACCAAACTCACTGATCTATTGATAGATAGATAGATAGATAGATAGATAGATAGATAGATAGATAGATAGATAGATAGATAGATAGATAGATAGATAGATAGATAGATAGATAGATAGGATTAATAAAGTATCTATCTATCTAAGGGGAAATTCACATACTCCAGCAGCAGCATACTGATACAAAAAACAATATTAAATTAAAGAGTAATAAAAATGCTGGTAAAAATGGGTGGAATTGAAGAGTCACATAGTTTGGGGGAGGAATGATCTTTTTTATAAAATGGTTTACACATGTATGCATACTGAATCTCAAAAAAACAAAAAGCAATTACTTAGACTGAGTGCTCAACAAAACTTTAACCCTTGACAAGAAAATACACAGAGGTGAATATCAAAGACTCTGGAAGAAACTAGCATTACATATTGTGCAAAATTGTACAGAGAAAAAAATGAAAAAGCATAGAAACAGAAAAAGAGCAGGCATCACAGTCTTTTCTTCCTTCATGTGAATTATGTATGTAAATATTGCTTTTGTGTGATTTAGGTGTTGTGACTGAATTCTCTTTCCTATTTTAATGGAGGACCTCTGCAATCAGACCATCTACCTTGTTTTGTACTGGTGTTAGTCTAAAACCAGCATTTGCTGATGAACTTTTATTCCTGACTCAAAGACATTGATAAAGCAGATCCAGTAGAATTCTTAATGTTAAATCACATACTTGAGGACACCAGTGGAAATTAAGAACAAGTGTACTTCTTTATGCAAAGAATTGTTGGGAATGTTGATCAAACTACAGCGACATGTAGTTCAAGCAGAAACCTTGACAACTTTTAAGAAGTATCTGGATGAGATATTGGGAAAACATAGCTATTAGCTAAACAAAGAGGCCTGCTGGACTGAATGGTCTCCTCTTGTTTGTCAAATTTCTTATGTATATTCTTAAGTATATGTGTATGAGATAGAGTAATCTTAATTTTTCTTGTGTAGGCATGTCCGATGCGGCCATCATGGACCTGAATCTGCCCACTGGAATTCCCATTGTGTATGAGCTGGACAGCAATCTCAAACCCATAAAACCCATGCAATTCCTTGGGGATGAGGAAACGGTGCGCAAAGCTATGGAAGCTGTGGCAGCTCAAGGAAAAGTTAAGAAATAAATAAGATGAAGCTGTGCACTGACAACTTAAGAATAAAAAAGCCCCAGACAAACCATGTTCCAGAACTGAAATTATATTTCCTTTTGAGAAGATAATCCCACCAAACATATTATGATGCAGTAAGAAAACCTCTGCAAGAATTAAACCCTTGTGAACCTGAAGCTTCAGCACATTAGCCCAATGTCTTCTGTTTATAGAACATTGTGACCACAGCCAGCAAGGAATTTCAACATCCGTTACTGACAGATGACCATTTTAATGTCCAAGGAAAACATCCTGTTTGAATATAATAATTGTTTGTAGCTGTCTGAATGTATATACAGTATAGTGAAACTAAGCCAACATCACTCTGATACTTTTTCTGTGCCATCTATAGCAAAACATATTTAGGCAAAATCAAATATGGAATTTTCCCCCCTCATAATCTTCATCTGTTATAATAAACCAAATTACATTTTTTTAAATAAATATTAATAAACCAACTGGGGTAACATTTGTTGGTCTCAAAATGTTTCCAGTCATTATCTCGTAGTGCCATTGTGGCCGAATCAAAGCCAGAGTTATCTGTCAGAACATAACACATTTTCTGTTCTCTTTTAAGAACTTTGCCATGCTAAATTTGTGGCTCTCTTAGTATAGAATGAAAAATTAAAGTTAAGATGACACCAGGAAAGTATATCACAAACACAAGCATTTTTCTTTGTTCCAATATGAAGATAAGAAGTTAAATTGCAAACTTTAACCTCTGCAAATTAACCAGTTACTCATAATAGATTACAAGGTTAAAGTCCTTTTTACAATATGACCTAACATTTTATTTGCCTTTATAATTGCTTCTGTACATTGCCTACATCAACAGGTCTACAACCGCCAATTGTCTAATCCCAAATCAGGCTCTGATTTTGATGCAGAAATCCAGCGTAATCTGTCAGTGACTTTAGATTAAAACCCAGGGTTTAATAATAAGATCTGGATTTCTATCTGAAGGTACAGATCACTTCTAATGGCCGAATAAACACGCACCTTGATGTGGTTAATGATCACTCAAAATCTGTGCAAAGTCTATGATCCTAAAACTGTTTTGTGCTGATAAATTTACTCTGCCAGGTTATATAGGTAAAAATAATTAGAAGTAAGGTCAAAAAATGCCTCAGTTCAAGACAAAGTTGGATTGGCCTGAAGGAAAAAAGTAACATCATTGGAAAGAAAATAAATAAATGAACCCACTACAGTAACGGTACATGCCTGTGTCAGCTAGGTCACCTTGTCATTGACAAACTGGATATGGTGCCAGTTGTGACTGGTCAAAAAAGCAAAGAGTTATGGTGCCAAATACAAAAAAGAATCTAAATAATGGAATATTGACTTCTAGCAGTGTCTATTGAATGGTGAAGCACGGTGGCGACAGCATCATATTGTGGTGATGCGCAGGCCTTGGAAAGCTCGTGAGGGTAGAGGGGGGAAATGAATGTAGCAAAATAAAGGGAAATCTTGGAGGAAATCTGGTGCCACCTGCAAGAAACCTTGTGCATTTGGAGAAGACTTGTCTTCCAGAAAGACAGTAACCCCAAGCATAAAACCAAAGCTACACAGTTATGGCTTAGAAACAACAATGCTAATGTCCTGGGGTGGCCAAGTCAGAGTCCAGATCTGAATTCAGTTGATAATTTGTGGCTGGACTTGACAAAGGCTGTTCATTCATAATTTCTGTGTAACATGACGGAGCTTAAGCAGTTTATTTTAAGGAGAATGGGAAAACTGCAGTGACCAGGTGTGCAAAGCTTATAAAGAGAGACCTGGACACACAGTCTCAAGGCTGACATGGCTGCCAAAGGTACATCTACTTAATACTGACTTAGAAGGGGTGTATCAGTTATTTTTTTTAAAAGATTTAGACTATTTTGCAGAGATCTACTTCCACAATGACATTAAAGTGTGTTTTTTTGCTGATTAATTAAAAAAAATTAATTTGCTATGATTTAATGTTGTATAATAACAAAACTTCCAAGGGGCAAGAATACTTTTTATAGGCTCTGCAGTCTTACATTTTCTTAATATGCCTACAAATGTGTTGCTTTGTTTATTAATCTACTAGCAAAAATCATACCCAGGAATTTAAAGTAATTATACTCCATCCAATAGGTGAACTATAAAATAATAAAGTTTAATTTTTGAAACATTATTTAAGGGAAAGAAAATATAAACTTATTTTGAAGTAGATGGTTTAAGTCCACAACAGTTTACCCATTGTTAAAACTCTGACAGTAGACTGCATTATAGTTAGAACAAAATGAGAATTTCCTTCTCATTCCAAATTGCACAATCATCAGCAAATACCTACTGTATATATCAACATTCAACACAGCTAGAAGTAAATAAATTAGTGTTAGGTTAAACAGACCTGGGCTGATGCTTGGTAGTATATCATATCCACGACCATTTCAGATGAAAATATATTATCTTTTCCAGTCTTTAAAGTTCTCTACAATAGAAATCTCTTAACCACATTTGGACTCTCCCTTTCAATCCTAATTCATGTAACTTAATTAACACAACCCATCTTTCCATAGCATACTTATATGCCTTTCTAATGTGATGGTGCACTTCAAACGGAGTCGTTTCAACCAGACTTTAATTATTTATTAGCTCTTCTAAATGTTGTCTATTTTTTTTATATATTTACCCACTATAATGTATTATGTACAATTACAAAAAGATGATTTAAATTTGTAGAGTGTTTCCTCTTATAATTTTGTTATACACGTCCGTGATTATAAAAATGAATAACCAAAAGCTCTCATTCATTGCTTCTTCTCACTACTACCCTACAGCCACGCAGTACTAATTGTTTGTTTTCCATGCAGTCTATACAATTTTGCTAATTATAAAACAAAACAACCTTCTACTAATACATCTATCCCTACAAGGCAAACTGAAATTCAGCCTTTAGCTAAGACTCTCGAGTGCACATAACATCTTGTGATACAGTACTGTATATCCATTGTTAATATATAGTTCTTAAAACTATATTATCTGTACATTTAAATTTCTTGAATTTTATTAGCCTATTTTACATTATGATCCTTAACTGTAAGTGTGAATTATTGATAGTATTTGTTCAGCACACCCCCTGGTATTTTCAAATATTTGACAATCACTCAAATAATTATTTTCAGGTTTTCAATTTGCCTTCTGTCTGTGCTGAGTGATCAAAAACATCCACAATAAATGCTAAAAACATAACATTGTTTCTTTCATAAATCCAAAATTATTAAGAACTCCCTGTTTATGTGTAAGTCCAGAGAGATCATTTAAGACAACACTTTGGTCATCTGAGGCCACTGATGCTAAATTTCACTAGTAATTATTCTGCTTGCTTATGACGTTTTTGCCCACCACATTTTTTTGCTCCACTCTAATTAACTGTTCTTTATTTTCTTCATTTCCATATGCCTGTGTGGGTTTCCCACAGGGCACTTTGGTTTTCCTTCCAGATCCCCAAAGACACGTAGGTTAGGCTACCAGACGATTACAAACTGGTTTAGTGGCCGTGTACTAAGTTGAACATGCCATGGATTTAGGCCATGTGCCAGCCTGATTCTTACTTTGAGCCCAATCCTGTGCGACAGAGACTCTCGACAGTGTTAACCTGATTTGGATAATTCCGTTTATGAGAACGTGAATATGCTCTCTTTTAAAGGTAATATGCGATAAACAGCAACAGCTCTGAGTTAGCAAGTGAAACTGGTCTGTCCTGGCAGACCGTTATTCAAATGAGCAGTTTCAGTGCCAGTGTATAAAGAAGCGAAACTGCTACTGCTCAACTGTCACCATCCTACTGTGGCAGATAGCGAGTAATCCAACAAAGGAATGCAAGATGTAAAGACCAACCAAACTAATCAGTCATCGCGGGCTACAAAACGTTAAGACATCTTTCTGGAATATACAGCAAGATTCGTTTACAATTTTACCTAATCATGAAAATGGTGACAGTTTTTTTTATTTAACAAAGGTTTACCAATTGTCCCTTTACTGCTTTAAACCTTCGTTTCAAACCATGCCGAGTACCTCACGGCGTACTAACTTCATCTATTTTCCTCTTTTCATCAGCTGCTTTTTAAATTACTACAAAGTCTTCTGCCTTACCACCTGCCTCCTCAGTGAACTGCGTGACTCATCCTGCTTTCCTTGTTTCGTTTTCCTTACCCCATCTGCGAATCACCATTTTACTCAAAATTTAAATCTATTTTTCGATTTCAAAAGTAAAACTTGGCCGAAATGGAAAAGTACTGTAAATGTTTATCTGCTCAGAATTAAATTTGAACAATAGCACCCCCTCTCTTCCGTATATTTAACTTCACATTCATCTCCCACGATTATACATAGCCTTCTGGCAACTTTAATTACATACTGAATCAAGACTACGTAGTATCCGAGACATTTTGTCCCAAACATTGTTCCATACTTTTCCCTAACTAAAGATTCGCCATCTCATTGGTTAGATGTTCTTGGTAGTCAAACATGATTGGACAAGACTGAATCCAAACGAAAGAAGAATCAGTCAACTATTTGATTGGCGAATGCTTTTTTTTTTTTTTAGCTTTGCCCTATGATTGGTGCATTGCTCACGTGTAATTTGTGGTGTTGTATTGGCTGTGGTGCAGTTCAACAAGGCAGTGTGTAAGTTCAGCTTTTGTTGGTTGAACCTGTTACTAAGTAAGACAGATATTACGTTTTTTTTGTTCTCTCAAAGTATTAAAGTGAAAATGGTGAAAGAAGTATGCACGTTAGATGTGAATGGATATATGTCGGTTTCGATGTGAATTTAGAAGAGACCGTTGATCGAAGAGTATTTGTTTACGTAGATAGCGGAAGCTGTTGTTTCAACGGCAGAAACATTCAGTGACTATCCAGTTTAACTAACTTCAATGAGGAGCTGTTAAAGCCTTGGTAAGATACTCTGTACAATAAAAGTAAGGTATTCACGGTATAAAATTACCTCGTGAGATGTTCAATAAACACGTTGAAAAAAGTAAAGATTGTTGCTATCGCCTGTTTTAAAGAATGGTTTGTCAACACGGTCTTTTTTGTTCTGTTTTTTTTTTTTTTTTTTTAAGATTTCATGCTATTCTAAGTTATTGCAGTCTCAAAGTGTCCCTGAGACTTTGTCTGTGTACGGGTGGTACAGCTGGACAGGCTGTAACAGCAATAGACGCTTATGAAAATGAGCGTTTTGGGGACTTCACTGCCTTGTACAAATACTATACTATCATCATAAAAAGACATTTTGTAATGTAATCTTTATTTTGTCTTTATATTGTAAGTGAGTTTAGTGTTCTTAGAGAGACACGTATAAGTGTCCACAAGTAGATATCAAATATTTCTACATTTATTTTTTTCCGTCTTATCTTGCATATGATGATAGCTGAGTAAATGCTTGTATGACACCTTGTACATAATGCTTCTGAAAGATGATGTCATCCCATTGCAGTTCCACGTCAAGCAAACATTTACCTGTGACAGATCAGTAAATTTATACTAGCGAGGTATAGTTCAGTATGGTCTCTTTTGCGTTATTATTATTTTTTGACCCATCCTTAATATAAAAATATTAACTCACATTTATGGGGTTATCATTGCTACATTTATAAACTACGGTGAAACTTGGTAAACAACAAGCAACACCTATCACCTCTCTAGGACCATAATTAATGAGAATAACGTGTTTCTTAGAACACGTCTGCCACGTAATCAAAAAAACACAGTTGCAGACCAAATAAGCAGAAAATTTCAAAATCAACCTTAGGAGCAGGACATTTAGCAGGTCTTGTCCTCACTCAACTCAACCTCAGCTTTATTTTTCCTGTTTGTACTTTCACAGTTTCTCGCAAAGTCATTGATGTCACTGTTCTTCTTTAACATCCACAATAAGAGATTTTGGCAGTTTCCAAGTGTAGCAGTGAGAGCCTGGATATTTATTGGCCTCTTTTGCTTTCAGTCTGTTGATTACAATGTCAGAGCAGAGCCTGTTTATCTGCTTTGTCTTCACCAGATTCAAATGAGAAAAGACTCTTTCAATACACTCTGAAGAGTGTGGCAACACGAGCAGCTGACATATGAAGCTAGATACAAGTTCAAATGTTTACTTATGATTACTATCTAAGGATTCTTTAAGACCTTTCCAAAAAGACATTGGTTCAAGCCAACTAAATAAGTGGCTAGCTGTTTTTGAAGCAAAGCGGAGTGTTCTTCTAATTTATCTAAAGTCTGTTCTGGTATCAATGACAGAAAGTGCATAACCACGTAAATTGTTTGGGTCACACTTAATCCAGTCTTCAAATTCATGAGCCTTTGGCCATTATCATTGAACACTTGTTTGTAGTATGGCTTCTTTATTTTTTTGTGCTGGTCCACCCATGGACAAATCTCAAAAAATCTGAATCCGATTCAGAAGTGGTAGATGTTAGAAGCATGTGCTGATAGCCATAGGGTAACTGTATAACACAGCAAGAAGCAATAAAATGTAAAATGCCAAAATCTGAAAATATCAAGAATACTGTGACTTCCACAAACTTTGACAAAATGGTGTTTGTCAAACTAGCGTGTTCATGTGCATATTGTGTAGCGTGCACTATGTCAGATGTGACATGAAGGCACTTGTTACCCAATACCATGTTAAATATAATTTGGTGTTGCTTAGACTAGTAATTATGTCATAGTGTTGCACAGAGTTGATCATTTTCTGTTAGCACGTACAAAACAAATCGATGTACACAAGAAATTATTCAAAAATTGCAAAGAAATAAATGATTGAAATAAAAAAAAACAAATTTTGGTGATAAAAACATAGCTTTATGTGGAATAATATAGGAGTGGCACCATTGGTCATTACTAATGCAAGTTCATCCCAGCAAGTAATCAAAACATCTACAGTATATAAAATACAGCTTAAAAAAGGTACACAGCATTAGCTGGGGAGACACATCTGCTTTAATGGACCAAGAAACTGGCTTCAGATCCAGGCCTGGTCACTGCCTATATGGAGTTTGCTTCCACACCCCAGCCATGTGCATGTGCCAGGTTAATTGGTGGCATTGAATCAGCCTGTTGTGAGTGAATGCCGCTAAATGTAGACTGGCGTCATATCCAGAACTGTGGTGCAGTGGTTAGCATTGCAGGGTCAAGGATCCAGTGTCCTTGGTTTGAATGCCACAGCCCATTCTTGTCTGTATGACTTTTTTGCCTGCTGGCCAGTTTAACTGGTGATTCCTAATTTGTCCTATGTGAATGTGAGATTGCATGAGCCCTGTCATTTTCTGCTTTCTGCCTTGTGTCTAGTACTTGCTGGGTTAAGCTATAACCCAAGTTACCATGACTTAGGCAAGGCAGGTTTGAGAACAGGATGTCCATTTTAACTAATTCAGGTAAAATTTGCAGATAACACTAATTCTGTGACTGAATTTTTATTTGACCAGTTGAGCTTTCAGTATTAGTGAACCTTTGTTTTTTCTTTTGAGTACAGTTTAAGAGTTTTCAGTTCAGTTTAAGAGTCACCTTTGCAGCAGTACTCAATAGAACAGATCTGGCAACAAATCATCTATATTTTAAATCAATATTTTTCTTTAAAAGCTTCTGGTAACACACAGAATGTCCTGGTAGAAGTCATACCAATTGGTGTAATTTATAAAGGAACAACTTAAACATATAAATGTTTAGGTAAAATGAAATACAACCCCTTTACCCATTTTAAATCTAGATTTATTGTTTTGAAAAGTACTTGAATAGGAATTCACAATCTACTGTGTAGTGTGCCAAAAGTTCGGTTCTCATCAGAATGTTCTTCCTATGCTCAGGCTTCATTTATCCAATATACTTGTACCACGTGTGCCCTGAAAAATCAAGCTCAAAAGAGCTTCAAACAAGTGATAACAACAATAACTACAATGGTGGTAAATATTCAGATTTTGTAGTAAACATAAATACAGTGCACACACAAAATATGTAAAACAGCAGGCTGATCTGAAAAAAGCCTACAGCTGTCTGAACATTGTATATATAGGCTGAATTAATGCACTGTTGTTAGCAGATTAAAAGGGTGTAAGGTCTTGCCATTTAGGATGGCGTGGTACCTTAGTAAAACTGAAAGCTGCGTAATTTCAATGTCTGATGAAAAAATATTTGTGGTCGGACCACGCTGAGCCACAGAAATTGTGCATTGACACTAAACTGATTTGTCCAGTTAGGATTCTCATGTAGTATAGCAATGCAAGGTAAACAGAGTTGCACTGATATTGTTACAGTTTTCAGCACTATGTATTCTGTGGTGCTTATTGCCAAATATTGACTGGAAATTTGAACTCCCAGGAAAACAATTACATTTTTAAACATCTACATATCTTCAGACTTGATGGAGTGATTAACACTGAATTTTCTAAAGAGAAGGCTTTTTGTTTTTCCACCAGATTATCAGATTTTTATTAATTCCTTATGTACACATTAGGTCAATCCTTTATGATGGCATATGCTTCTTTAATGATACGGCAGTTACTGGTGTAGCTGGTATTAGAGTCTTATCAAAACTAAATATTCAACCTTGGGTTAAGTGGGCCTGGAGAGCACCACTGGACAAAGCTGCTATGTCTGAATTTTTATTGCCTTTTTTCATAACTTACCTCTTTTCATTTAAAATTCAGAACTCAAGT
This sequence comes from Erpetoichthys calabaricus, assembly GCF_900747795.2. NCBI lineage: Eukaryota > Metazoa > Chordata > Cladistia > Polypteriformes > Polypteridae > Erpetoichthys > Erpetoichthys calabaricus. The sequence goes on from NC_041394.2 coordinate 40,286,003, forward strand.
AGAACACAACATGATGCCATACATCTTAAAATTAATTTTAAGATTATATATTGTGTATATGTTTTGCATATTTACATTTTTTTACTGTAAAGACAACTTGTGGGATGATTTGTGAAAGGTACTGTATGCTAGATTTACTATCATATCTATAGCGACTGTTTTAAACATTATGTCAGCATCCATATTTGATAGCCTGCAGGTATACCTTTAAGTTGTTAACTTTGGAAGTCAACTCATGGCTTTTTGAAATTACATATTAAATGTATAACTCATTTTTCTCTCTTATGAATCTGTTTTAGTTTGAAGCTGTATGTGCCCCATGGAGCTTGTAATTATGTCGTCTTGACTGGCAGAAGAACTCTGGGCACTGTATGGGCTTTAAGAGAGGCAAGTTCAGAAGCTGCTTTCTTTTATCTGTTGCTTCAGTATTGCTAAATTTGTGTAAAACCCAGCATACTGAAAAAGATCTTTGAGCTACCAGTGCATCCATCATTTTTAATTTGCATTTATGTACTTGTTCCAGTGTTGCTTTTGCTCTACTTACTTCCTTTAATGCGAAAGTGGTGCAGCCTTATAAGTGTTTACCATAAGGATTGTGAAAAATGAAAAATATAGAGATGCATATTTTTTTTAGTATACTATATGCTTGAGGTGAACATGTAATGGGAACCTCTGATTTAAAAGAGAGCTTGATTTTAGACTTTCTCATTTGATTTCCTAGTTAGTTTCAAGGCAAGAGCTTCAACCATCTTTAGGAAGTTTATCTTTAAGGAATGAAAAAGTAAACCAGTACAGATATTAATTAGATAGTCTATACAGTGAACTGAATATCCTCCCTTAGAGACAGAATTACAGAGCCTAACCATCTGAATTTAGCAACTATTTGGGGACTGTTGTAATAAAAGATAAGCAATCGCCAGTGGAATGGAATTTTGATATGTACAGTGGATTCAGAAAGTATTCAGACTCCTTCACTTTCTGCACACTTTATTGTGTTGTATATTTAATTTTAAAAGGACAAATTTGGCAATTTTGCCCACTTATAACTAGTAATAGCAAAGTGAAAAACATGTTTGTTAAAAATCAAAACCTGGAATCTCTCATCAAATACAGTATTCAGACCCTTAATTCATTACTTTGTAGAAGCCCTTTTGGCAGCAATTCCAGCTTAAGATATTCTTGAGTAAGTCTCTGCAAGCTCTGCACACATGGATTTGAGCAGTTTATGCCATTCTTCCTGGCAGATCCTTTCAAGCACAATTAGATTGGATTAGAAGAATTCTATAGATAGATAGATACTTTATTAATCCCAATGGGAAATTCACATTCTCCAGCAGCAGCATAATGATACAATAAATAATATTAAATTAAAGAAAGATAATAATGCAGGTGAAAAACAGACAATAACTTTGTATAATGTTAAATGTTAACGTTTACACCCCCGGGTGGAATTGAAGAGTCGCATAGTTTGGGGGAGGAACGATCTCCTCAATCTGTCAGTGGAGCAGGACAGTGACAGCAGTCTGTCGCTGAAGCTGCTCTTCTGTCTGGAGATGATACTATTTAGTGGATGCAGTGGATTCTCCATAATTGATAGGAGCCTGCTTAGCGCCCTTCGGTCTGCCACAGATGTTAAACTGTCCAGCTCCATGCCAACAATAGAGCCTGCCTTCCTCACCAGTTTGTCTAGGCATGAGGCGTCTTTCCTCTTAATGCTGCCTCCCCAGCACACCACCGCATAGAAGAGGGCGCTCGCCACAACTGTCTGATAGAACATCTGCAGCATCTTATTGCAGATGTTGAAGGAAGCCAGCCTTCTAAGGACGGCACATCAGTATTGGCAGTCCAGTCTAATTTATCATCCAGCTACACTCCCAGATATTTATAGGTCTGCACCATCTGCACACAGTCACCTTTGATGATCACGGGGTCTATGAGGGGCCTGGGCCTCCTAAAATCCACCACCAACTCTTTGGTTTTGCTGGTGTTCAGTTGTAGGTGGTTTGAGTTGCACCATTTAACAAAGTCATTGATTAGGTCCCTATACTCATCCTCCAGCCCATTCCTGATGCAGCCCACGATAGCAGTGTCATCAGCGAACTTTTGCACATGGCAGGACTCCGAGTTGTATTGGAAGTCCGATGTATATAGGCTGAACAGGACCGGAGAAAGTACAGTCCCTTGTGGCGCTCCTGTGTTGCTGACCACAATGTCAGACGTGCAGTTCCCAAGACGCACATACTGAGGTCTGTCTTTAAGATAGTCCACGATCCATGCCACCAGGTATGAATCTAATCCCATCTCTGTCAGCTTGTCCCTAAGGAGCAGAGGTTGGATGGTGTTGAAGGCGCTAGAGAAGTCTAGAAACATAATTCTTACAGCACCACTGCCTTTGTCCAAGTGGGAGAGGGATCGGTGTAGCATATATGATGGCATCTTCCGCTCCCACCTTCTCCTGATATGCAAACCGCAGAGGGTCAAGGACGTGTTGAACCTGTGGCCTAGGGTGGTGAAGCAGCAGCATCTCCATGGTCTTCATCACATGTGATGTCAGAGCAACAGGCCGGAAGTCATTCAGCTCACTAGGACGTGATACCTTTTGGGACTGGGGTGATGTAAGATGTTTTCCAAAGCCTCGGGACTCTGCCCTGTTCCAGGCTCAGGTTGAAGATGCGCTGTAGAGGACCCCCCAGCTCCGATGCACAGACCTTCAGCGGTCGTGGCGATACTCCATCTGGAACCGCTGCTTTGCTGGCACGAAGTCTCCTCAGCTCTTTGCTCACTTGCGCTGTTGTAATTATGGGTGGGGATGTCTCTCCTATGCTGGTATCAGCAGAAGGATGTGTGGAGGGTGCAGTACTCCGAGGTGAGAGTGAGAGTGGGTTAGGGTGGTCAAACCTGTTGAAGAAGTTGTTCATTTGGTTTGCTCTCTTCACGTCTCTCTCGATGGTGGTACCCCACTTCGAGCTGCAGCCAGTGATGATCTTCATCCCATCCCAAACTTCCTTCATGCTGTTATTCTGCAACTTCTGCTCCAGCTTTCTCCTGTACTGCTTCTTCGCCGCCCTGAGCTGGACTCGGAGTTCCTTCTGCACGCGCTTGAGCTCATGCTGATCACCGTCTTTAAAAGCCCTTTTCTTCTGGTTCAAAATGCTCTTGATGTCACTTGTAATCCATGGCTTGTTGTTAGCATAGCAGCGTACAGTTCTTACTGGAACTACAATGTCCATACAGAAGTTGGTGTAGTCAGTAATGCAGTCAACAACTTCATCAATGTTCTCACTATGAGATCCCTGCAGGTTATCCCAGTCTGTAGTTCCAAAACATTCTCTCAGAGTATTCTCAGCCTCCGGGGTCCACTTCCTGAATGATCGTGTGGTTACAGGTAGGACTCTCACTTTTGGTTTATAGTGAGGCTGAAGCAGAACCAGGTTATGATCTGCTTTCCCAAGCGCAGGCAGCGGGGTGGCGCTGTATGCGTCTTTAACGTTTGCATACAGTAAATCAATAGTCTTATTTCCCCGGGTGTTACAGTCCACATACTGGAAGAATGCAGGTAATGTTTTGTCCAGCGTCACATGGTTAAAGTCCTCAGCGATTAGCACAAGCGCCTCAGGGTGCTGCATTTGTAACTTAGCAACAGCAGCATGGATGATGTCACTTGCTGACTCCACGTCCGCCCGAGGAGGAATGTATACAATAAAAACAATGACGTGTCCAAACTCTCTGGGCAAGTAATAGGGACGTAAACTTACGGCTAACACTTCGATGTCCCTGCAGCAAGTGGAGATTTTAACATTAACATGTCCAGAGTTGCACCATCTTGTATTGACATAGAGAGCGAGTCCTCCTCCTTTGTGCTTCCCACAGGTACTTGCATCTCTGTCCGCTCTAACTGTGCTAAACCTGGGTAGTTCCACATTAGCGTCTGGGATGGTGTTAGTTAGCCACGTTTCGCTAAAACACAACAAACTGCATTCTTTGTAGGTTCTGACATTTTTCACCAGCGCAGCCAAGTATTTAAACTCATCCATCTTCACCAAATCTACTTCCTGCATCCTTACCATTCCACTGACCTTCCTCTCTTTCACACACATGTATTCTGTCTTGTTCCTACTGACCTTCATTCCTCTCCTCTCTAGAGCATATCTCCACCTCTCCTGGGTCTCCTCAACCTGCTTCTTACTCTAGCTACAGATCACAGTGTCATCAGCAAACATCATAGTCCACGGGGACTCTTGTCTAATCTCATCTGTCAACTTGTCCATCACCATTGCAAATAAGAAAGAGCTCAGAGCCAATCCCTGATGTAATCCTACCCCCACGTTGAATGCATGTACAACTCTTATATGCTTCTCTGCCACTCCCGACTTCCTCATACAATACCACAACTCCTCTCGAGGCACCCTGTCATATGCTTTCTCCAGGTCCACAAAGACACAGTGCAACTCCTTCTGGCCTTCTCTATACTTCTCCATCAACACCCTCAGAGCAAACATTGCATCGGTTGTGCTCTTTCTTGGCATGAAACCATACTGCTGCTCAATAATCACCACCTCCCTTCTTAACCCATTAAGAAGAGAAGCTTCCACTTCTCTTTCCCATAATTTAATTCTGTGGCTCATCAGTTTTATCCCTCTGTAGTTACTACAGCTCTGCACATCCCCTTTATTCTTAAAAATTGGCACCGGTACACTTCTTCTCCACTCCTCCGGCATCCTCTCACTTTACAAGATTCCATTAAACAATTTGGTTAAAAACTCCACTGACATCTTTCCTAAACACCTCCATGCTTCCACAGGTATGTCATGTGGACCCACGGCCTTTCCATTCTTCATCCTCTTCATAGCTGTCCTTACTTTCTCCTTGCTAATCTGTTGCACTTCCTTAATCACTATCTCCACATCATCCAACCTTCTCTATCTCTCTCTCTTCATTCATCAGCCTCTCAAAGTACTCTTTCCTTCTACTCAACACACCTTCCTCACTTGTGAACATGTTTCCATCTTTATTCTTTATTACCCTAACCTGCTGCACATCTTTCCCAGCGCAGTCACTCTGTCTTAGCCAATCGGTACAGGTCCTTTTCTCCCTCCTTAGTGTCCAACCTCTCATACAACTCATCATACTCCTTTTCTTTAGCCTTTGCCACCTCTCTCTTCACTTTGTGCTTTAACTCCTTGTATTCTTGTCTACTTTCTGCATCTCTCTGACTATCCCACTTCTTCTTCACCATCCTCTTCCTCTGTATACTCTCCTGTACTTCCCCATTCCACCATTCTACATTCCAAATGGACAATAATGTGAATATAATATTTTTTAAAATAGCCATAGCTAACCTGTTGCATCTACTGAATTATTGATGTGGAATTTAGCCTTCACTGTAAGTAAGACTAAACCTCAGCAATTTACCAAGTTCATTACAATCAGCTGAACTGTTGTACCTAATAATGTGATTTTTCTTTGTCAGCCTTTTACAACCCCATTTGTTTATGCATCTTTTGAAAGGTTTTAAAGTCTAGTTATATCAAGAGTAGTATGTATGCAACATATCTTGTGTTTTGAGCTTTATTGCCTCAAGCATTCTTCCTGATAACATTTTTGGAGCACCATATAACCTGGATTTTATGATGGTTCAGCCTTATTATACAGACATTTTTTCATTAAGATCAATGCAACCATTTTATAATTATGCATATTTTTTGAGTTGATGAAATATTTGAAATGCCATATATTATAATGCCTATATTTTAAATTGGATCAATGGCAACTTGCCTATAAAATGTCTCAAAAATCATTTGAGCATTTTCTGTGTGATTGGGGAACACACACATGTAAACGACAGGATGCGACCCAGTGACTGAAATTAGGTCCTTAGTGTGTAAAATAGATTAATAACATTCAACAAAGTTGGAAAATTTAAAAAACAGACAGGGGTATTATGATTTTATTGAAGTAGCAATTTCCAATGAGCAGGTGGAAAATAGTTTTGTGTTCACTTTAAGGCAACAGCAGATATTAGATAGGACTTCAATGTGTTGATTTTACTATTTGCTAATCACTGTGTATAGGTTTTTGAATGCCACATTAATAATTGCCTGCTAGTAACTGCAGTGTTGATGACAGAGGATAACTGCCAGTAAGTAAGAAGGTTAACAATTAACTATTAAAATCAATATTAGATGTACAAATTTGGTAATGTTTCATATCCATGCAACAATTTTTTTGGGGGGTTACTCTACTAAGCAAGATTATAAGTAGTTGTGTGTGTGTGTGTGTGTGTATGTATGTATGTATGTATGTATGTGTAATATATATATATATATATATATATATATATATCACAGCTAAAGAAACAGTTTACTAAATTTAAGGTAATGACTTGTTTTAAGAACTAAGGGTATGAGTTTTGGAAATGCTATATGTTACCACTGTCCCTTATGTTTTTTACTCTTATAGGTTTGGTGGAATGGGATCTTGGAGTGCCAAATTGTGTGGAACAGAACAAGCAGACACCTCTACTGTGCAAAGAAAACCATATGAATGCAGGAAAAGGAAACGTAGGTCTACCTGCCAATGTGACAGTGAGAGTGAAGAAGATCCAGATCGTCTCCTCAACACACCCCGCAGGTAAAATGGTAATTTAGTGGCATACATCAGTTTAAACCAACTCCTACGTGGTGGAGAAAGTAAACCTGAAATGCATTGGAAATAATTAATCAGTATTTATTTTCCTCATCCGTTTTACAGTCTTGTTCACTAGTGCAGTTTTATGTCATAACCAGCACTGTTACCCAGGAAATTTCGTAAGACAGTAGGCCTCAGTTATAGTGCTGTTAATCTAGTGTATCAGAAGTACTACATATGTAAGGGCAAACTAAAAGAGAGCAGGCAATTTAGCCCAACAAAGCTCGCCAGTCCTATCCACTTAATTCTAACATCAATAACATCAAGTCCAGTTTTAAAGGTCCCTGAAATACTCCAGTTTTCCACACTGTTCGGTAGCTTATTCCATGTGTCTATGATTCTCTGTGTGAAGAGAGACTTCCTAGTATTTGTGTGAAATTTACCCCTTAACAAGTTTCCTACCATGACCAGGTGTTCTTGTTGAATTCACTTTAAGGTAACATTCTCGAACCAGTGTACTAATTCCCTTCATAACTTTAAACACTTCAATCATGTTGCTGCTTAATCTTATTTTGCTTAAACTGAAAAGGCTCATCTCTTTTAATCTTTCGTCATAAGTCATCCGTGTAGCTCTGGAATCGGTCTAGTCGCTCTTCTCGGGGCTTTTTCTAGCACTGCTGTGTCTTTTTTTGTGGCCTTCACACAGTATTCCAGATGAGGTTGTGGACACTTTTTGTGACTGAAGACAGAGAAGAAAATTAAAATTAGTAAAAACCTTTTATTGATACATACCAGGCAAGGGTAAAATGACAGAGAAATACAGTCCTAGGACACCGCACTTCATCTGCCTCGAGCGCAGATGTCCTTGCTCTTTTATAGCTTTTCTAGTCTCCTGATCGTAGACCACGTAAGCAATAAAAATAGCGTCCTGACTCATTTTGTATTATTCCAATTGGTAAAGTCTTTACCCTAAAGGTACATTTTCTTGTCACACACATCATTGAAAGAAAACTTACAGAAAGTATATCTGCTTTTTGTCACGTACACAAAACACAAACAAGTTTGATCATTCTGTCCTATTTTCTGTACTTACACACATACATTTTGTTCAATTACATCATTTTATGTTTTTACAAGGTCTAACCAGTGTGTTAAGAAGCTTAAGCCTCCTTTGACTTGTACTCTACACATTGTTCTGTATTACATATCATACTGTTAGTCTTCTTAATGCTTATGAGCAATGTCTGGAAGTTGGTAGTGACTTAGTTTATATACTATAAGTAACAAGTACATGTTCTGTTTACAATATTTATAGTTTGGTATTATTGGTAGGCATTGTGGTGGTGTAGTATTTAAGACTTTGGACCAAGGACTTCAAACCCTAAGGTTGTGGTTTCAAATCCCACTATTGACACTTTGATAATGGGCAAGTCAGTTTACCTGTCTGTGTAACTCCATACATCCATCTCAACATTCTCATTTCTACCACATCTAACTTCTTCTCCAGTGCTCCCTTTACTGGCTGTGCTTCAGCTCCATACATCATTGTACTTTCTTATAGACCTAACCTTCGCCTTACTTCTTCGATCACACAATACTTCCGATACCTTCTTCCAATTCTTGCATCTACACTGTAGCTATGGATTATCTCTGCATCTGATTTTACATCTCAGGCTACCGCTGATCCTAGATATTTAAATTTATCCACTCTTTTTAATAGCTCTTCCTGCAGGCTAACTTCTTAATCCTGATTATCATTAATCCTCATGTGTTTTGTCTTCTTTCTATTTATCTTCAACTTTCTGTCTTCCAAAGATATTCATAATTTTTCCAATTTCCTGTAAGGCAACAGTGAAATAATAAGTGAAAATAATATTATTGGGTCATTAGACCTGCTTACCCCTGAACATGCAATTTTCAGTTGTCCATGAGTAAAACATTCCTTAATTAGATCAATTTCTGCTTTTCCTAGTGACTTGGTTTTTGATGTTGGCAATTGCAACACAGAATTTTACAGAAAAGTGTATTGAAACAGGTAATTGGTAGAAGTAATGTGAAATTTGAGTATGTATTATCATTATTAGATGTTTAAGATTTTCATTTGTTTACGTTGTTCACTCAATTGTGCATGGCCGGTTGATGTTTTTTTGTGGTCCCTCTTAAATGTCTGCAGATGTAAATGTATTTGCAAAGCAGTACTTGAAGTGGATATACATACAGTAAGTGCTGGTTCCCTATGTGTTACACTGATGTACAGTGGAATAAATAAGTATCAAGAGTGTCAACATTTTTTCCAGAAATTATATTTCCAATGAGGCTATTCACATGAAATTTTCACCAGACATTAGTATAACTCAGGAAATCCACAAATATAAAGAACTCACAACATTAAAGTACATAAAGGTTTGGGTAATAAAGTGGAATAGCACTGGGGGGGAGGGGGGAAGTATTGTACACACTAAGAAAAAGCAGTATAGAAAGGCAAGGAACCAGCTGAAATCCTTAGGTAGTTAGAAAGCAATTCCACTTCCTGTCTGTGGAAATTGATATTGGCTGGGTTAAGTACATATTGATGGGCTGTAAATAGGTGTTTTGCTACCAAGATGTCACACAAGAAACATCTCATGATGGGTATAAGCAAAGAGCTCTCCCAGGGTCTTCGCAACCTGATTGTTGCAAACCGTTTCAAAACTTGTGAATCTTCCAGTAAGCACCATCCATTATCCCGCAAGTGTAAGGAATACCACTCCATCAACCAGCCATGCACAAGAGCTTCTCACAAAATTTCTGACCAGGGTGTCAGAAGGATAGTCAGAAGAGTAGACCAAGAGCCAAGGACCACATGGAAGGAAGTAGCTGCAGAAAGACTTGGAGGCAGCAGGTACAATTGTTACACAGAAAACAATTGGCAGTTCACTCTACCAGCATGGCCTCTATGCGTGCTCACCCTGGAAGACTCCATTACTGAAGAAAAGTCAAGCTTGTTTAAATTTTGCTACACAACATTTGGACAAGCCTTTGAAATACTGGAAGAATGTAGTCTGGTCAGACAAGAGTTGGACTTTTTGGCAGTCATACTACAAACATTTTTAGGAGGAGAAATTGCACTGCACAACACCCGAAAAACACTATACCAACAGTAAAGATTGGAGGTGGAAGCATCATGGTGTGGGGTTGTTTCCCATCTCATGGTACTGGCAGATTTCATGTAATTGAAGGAACGAAGAATTGGGGTCATGTACCAAGAGATTCTTGAAATGAATTTACTGCCAACCACCAGGATGATGAAGATAAGATGTGGGTGGACCTTTCAGCAGTCAACAATCCAAACCATAGAGCAAAGGAAACTCTGAATTGGTTTCAGAGAAAGAACATCAGGTTGCTAGAATGTCCCAGTCAATCACCTGACTTAAATCCAATTGAACGTTTGTGAAAAGAACTAATGGTCAGGAGTCAGAAGAGAGACCCCCAAAATCTTCAAGATTTAAAGACAGTCACTTTAAAAGAATAGGTCAAAATTACACCTGAGCACTCCAGGCGATTGGTTTCTTCATACAGGAAGCATTTTGAAGCTGTCCTTACAAACACAGGTAAGTATTAAATTAGCGTGTTCAATACTTTTTCCTTGTGTCTTTCCATATTATTACAAATATCTATTTATGGCCTTTAATATTGTTAATTCTTTATATTTGTGGATTTCTTGAGTTAATAATAATGTCTATGTGAATTTCCTCATTGGAAATATATTTCCCCTGCTGTATTAATAGGAGGAACGCATTTCCGTGGTTCCCTACTAGAAATTCAAGTGCCATGGGACATTGCAAGATTTAAGCACCATGATGGTTGGGGGGTGGGGTGGCCATGGTTTCATGGAATATCATATATATGACTCCGGCGCCGTCATGAGTGGCAGCCATTCCAGCAGCTCCAAGTATGACTTTATTTTTCTTCCTTTTTCTGTATTTCACTTTTCACTCCTACCACTTTCTTTTATGTGGACTCATTCCCTGGACACTTTTTACTTTTTACTAGGGACATGGATTTTTACACACTGAGACTCGTCTATTCAAGTAGTCAACTTCAAGCGCTGAGAACAAATGCCAGCGCCAGTGTGGTTCCCTATTTACCTGACGAGGTAAGAAGGCGGTATCGTGGCAGCAGAGCTGGTGCTAAGATAAAAGCCAAGCGTTTAGCGAGAAAGTGATGCTACAAACCTTCGGTGCCTTCTGTGATCCTGGGAAATGTGAACTCACTACCAAATAAAATCACCGAACTGGCTGCGCTGGTGAAAAATGTCAGGACCTACAGAGAATGCAGTTTGTTGTGTTTTAGTGAAATGTGCTAACAACTAACATCCCAGATGCTAACGTGGAGCTACCTGGGTTTAGCACAGTTAGAGCGGACAGAGACGCAAGTACCTGCGGGAAGCACAAAGGAGGAGGACTCGCTCTCTATGTCAATACAAGATGGTGCAACTCTGGACATGTTAATGTTAAAATCTCCACTTGCTGCAGGGACATCGAACTGTTGGCCGTAAGTCTGCGTCCCTATTACTTGCCCAGAGAGTTTGGATACATCATTGTTGCTATTGTTTACATCCCTCCTCGGGCGAATGTGGAGATAGCGGATGACGTCATCCATTCCGCAGTTGCTAAATTACAAACACAGCACCCCAAGGCGCTTGTGCTAATCGCTGAAGACTTTAACCATGTAATGCTGGACAAAACATTACCTGCCTTCTCCCAGTATGTGGATTGTAACACCCGGGGAAATAGGACTGTTGACCTACTGTATGCAAACATTAAAGACGCATACAGCTCCACCCCGCTGCCTGCGCTTGGGAAAGCAGATCATAACCTGGTTCTGCTTCAGCCTCACTACAAACCAAGAGTGAGGGAGCTACCTACAACCACACGCTCATTCAGGAAGTGGTCCCCTGAGGCAGAGCAGGCTCTGAGAGACTGCATTGGGACTACGGACTGGGATATCCTGCAGGGATCATATAGTGAGAACATTGAGGAGGTTGTTGACTGCACTACTGACTATATCAACTTCTGTATGGACATTGCAGTTCCAATAAGAACAGTACGCTGCTATGCTAACAAGCCATGGATTACAAGTGACATCAAGGGCCTTCTGAACCAGAAAAAAAGGGCTTTTAAAGGTGGTGATCAGCATGAGCTCAAGCGCGTGCAGAAGGAACTCCGAGTCCAGCTCAGGGCGGCGAAGGAGCAGGACAGGAGAAAGCTGGAGCAGAAGTTGCAGAATAACCAAATGAAGGAAGTGTGGAATGGGATGAAGATCGTCACTGGCTGCAGCTCGAAGCGGGGTGCTACCATTGAGAGAGATGTGCAGAGAGCAAACCAGATGAACAACTTTTTTAACAGGTTTGACCACCCTAACCCACTCTCACCTCAGAGTACTGCACCCTCTACTCATCCTTCTGCTGATACCAGCATAAATGAGAGTTTCCCCCAACCCACAATTACAGCAGCCCAGGTAAGCAGAGAGCTGAGGAGACTTTGTGCCAGCAAAGCAGCGGGTCCAGATGGAGTATCGCCACAACTGCTGAAGGCCTGTGCGTTGGAGCTGGGGAGTCCTCTACAGCGCATCTTCAACCTGAGCCTGGAACAGGGGAGAGTCCCGAGGCTTTGGAAAGCATCTTGCATCACCCCAGTCCCAAATGTATCATGTCCAGGTGAGCTGAATGACTTCCGGCGTGTCGATCTGACGTCACATGTAATGAAGGCCATGGAGCGGCTGCTGCTTCCCCACCTGAGGCCACAGGTCCGCCACGCCCTCGACCCCCTGCAGTTCGCATACCAGGAGAAGGTGGGAGCAGAGGATGCCATCATCTATATGCTACACCAACCCCTCTTCCACTTGGACAGAGGCAGTGGTGCTGTAAGAATTATGTTCCTGGACTTCTCTAGCGCCTGCAACACCATCCAACCTGTGCTCCTTAGGGTGAAGCTGACAGAGATGGGAGTAGATTCATACCTGGTAGCATGGATTGTGGACTATCTTAAAGACAGGCCTCAGTTTATCTCTATCTATCTTATCTATCTAGTCAGGAGTACCCTTTGGAGTTGCCAGTTCTGCGTTTAGGTTCACAAGTAAAATAAGAAGGATGAATAACCATGATGACAGTTGGTATGCTACAAAGCACTGCTGGTATGCATGCCAGTAATCAAAAGCAAAAAATTCTGAAATGCTGCCCCACTTGAGGCACTTATGCAAAAATCTTTATAAAGCAACACTGTCAGATTGGCATGTCAATGTAAACAATATTGGAGGTCAGGAGTGGGATTCTTCTTTCAAAATCAGTAGATGTGAATGTATATTACAATAGGGCATTAGGGTTTTCGATCCTTTTGTGATTGTAGCTGTAGCACATGGTCTTGCATGTATAAAAATCCAATTGCTTTTCCCTTTGGGTTTTTGCACATCTTCATATAATGGTGTAATATTGATCGGGCCTATATTGTATATGAGGAACAAAAGGATCGGGGCTTATTGCTATTGTCATATATGAAATCGTGAAAAAGATAAGGTACTGGGCGTAATTGATTGGGGGCTTAATTCTCTGAAATGCTACACTCCTTCGAGCTCCTGCCTTGGTCTGAACTGGAGGACATCACTTTCCCTATTACTTCTCTTTCACTCACTTTTTGCTTTTAGTGAAATAACACCTACTCATAGCCATGTTGCCTGGCACTGGCACTGAAGGTTTATGGTGCCCCTGGTAACCATTGAATTTTGCATCTTCCTTGAGCTTTGCCGAACTTTCTTCTTTCATTTCTTATTTGACTGTAGACATTAAACATGACCCGTCTTTTTCCTGTCTAGGACACTGCCTCTTCTTCAGTCATTCATCTACCATATTAATTAGTGCTGCCTTTTGGCAGGTCATCGCTTCTGTTCTGTCCTTTGTTTGTAAAAAGCATGCTTTTTGCGCAGCACAGAGCATACAAGTTAACATGATATTAATAAATATTGACAAATGAAATATTTGTCTAAAAATAAACTTAGCTATTTTTATTTTTTCTACAACGTCAACAAATCTCAAACATTGTCAAAATGTCCTTTTTTTATTGGATAACTACTTGCCTAAATGTACCTTTCTGCCAAATGTTAGATTTTTAAGTAAGAGAAATAGCGGATGTGTTGATGAGTGAGTGATTCAGTCAGCTTTGCATAATTAATATATGTATTAATATATATGTGTATATATATATATATATATATATATATATATATATATATATATATATATATACCGTCTTTTTCCGAAAATAAGACACTGTCTTACTTTCTTTTTTGGTCCAAAATACGCACTAGGGCTTATTTTCGGGTGAGGACAAAAATAAAAGTATATTTATATATTTTTATTTAATATTTATTTATTTTACACAGAATACAGAAATTAATATTGATTCAATTACAGTCATGTCATCTTCTTCTGGAACATCGTCATAAATCAAGATTTACACCCCTGGAGTCTTCCACAATTCCCTTTTTGTACTCGACGGAATAGCTCTTTCGTTTTGTACTCATTTTAACTGCGGTTAAAAATTATTCACTTTATAAAAAATAAAATTACGTATGAGGAAATAATCAGACTTACAAGACTGAAATGAACAAAGACTGTATCTGCACTGTCGCTCAATGTAGACTGCTGCCTTAACGAACAATTATTTATAGTGTGCGCCAACGACGCGTTCCGTCGCATTCAGCATATGCATGCCCCCCTCCACCCCCTCCCCACCTCATTCGACCATACTCTGCGATACGCGCGACGCAGTACAACACAGCAGAGCAGAGCGGACACAATATTTATGTATTCATGCTGCCTTATGTTGTATTTTTAAGATAAATTCCAAGAATTAATTTGAAACGAACTGTAGAGGTAAACAATGAATTTCTCAGAATATTTTATTTCAAACATTTCTCTGAAATACGAGTATTAGGGAAGCTAAACATACTTAATAAATCAACAGCATTTTTTAACAAATTCTTTTTTTCACATTATTTTAACTAGGGCTTATTTTCGGGGGAGGGCTTATATTACAAAAAGTTCCGAAAATCTCGATAGGGCTTATTTTCGGGGGATGTCTTAATTTCGGAAAAAGACGGTATATATATATATATATATATATATATATATATATATATATATATACAGTGCATCCGGAAAGTATTCACAGCGCATTACTTTTTCCACATTTTGTTATGTTACAGCCTTATTCCAAAATGGATTAAATTCATTTTTTTCCTCAGAATTCTACACACAACACCCCATAATGACAATGTGAAAAAAGTGTACTTGAGGTTTTTGCAAATTTTTTAAAAATAAAAAAACTGAGAAATCACATGTACATAAGTATTCACAGCCTTTGCTCAATACTTTGTCGATGCACCTTTGGCAGCAATTATAGCCTCAAGTCTTTTTGAATATGATGCCACAAGCTTGGCACACCTATCCTTGGCCAGTTTTGCCCATTCCTCTTTGCAGCACCTCTCAAGCTCCATCAGGTTGGATGGGAAGCGTCGGTGCACAGCCATTTTAAGATCTCTCCAGAGATGTTCAATCGGATTCAAGTCTGGGCTCTGGCTGGGCCACTCAAAGACATTCACAGAGTTGTCCTGAAGCTACTCCTTTGATATCTTGGCTGTGTGCTTAGGGTCGTTGTCCTGTTGAAAGATGAGCCGTCGCCCCAGTCTGAGGTCAAAAGCGCTCTGGAGCAGGTTTTCATCCAGGATGTCTCTGTACATTGCTGCAGTCATCTTTTCCTTTATCCTGACTAGTCTCCCAGTCCCTGCCGCTGAAAAACATCCCCACAGCATGAAGCTGCCACCACCATGCTTCACTGTAGTGATGGTATTGGCCTGGTAATGAGTAGTGCCTGGTTTCCTCCAAACGTGACGCCTGGCATTCACACCAAAGAGTTCAATCTTTGTCTCATCAGACCAGAGAATTTTCTTTCTCATGGTCCGAGAGTCCTTCAGGTGCCTTTTGGCAAACTCCAGGCGGGCTGCCATGTGCCTTTTTACTAAGGGGTGGCTTCCGTCTGGCCACTCTACCATACAGGCCTGATTGGTGGAAAGAGTTCAATCTTTGTCTCATCAGACCAGAGAATTTTCTTTCTCATGGTCCGAGAGTCCTTCAGGTGCCTTTTGGCAAACTCCAGGCGGGCTGCCATGTGCCTTTTTACTAAGGAGTGGCTTCCGTCTGGCCACTCTACCATACAGGCCTGATTGGTGGAAAGAGTTCAATCTTTGTCTCATCAGACCAGAGAATTTTCTTTCTCATGGTCCGAGAGTCCTTCAGGTGCCTTTTGGCAAACTCCAGGCGGGCTGCCATGTGCCTTTTTACTAAGGAGTGGCTTCCGTCTGGCCACTCTACCATACAGGCCTGATTGGTGGATTGCTGCAGAGATGGTTGTCCTTCTGGAAGGTTCTCCTCTCTCCACAGAGGACCTCTGGAGCTCTGACAGAGTGACAATCGGGTTCTTGGTCACCTCCCTGACTAAGAAGGCCCTTCTCCCCTGATCGCTCAGTTTAGATGGCCGGCCAGCTCTGGGAAGAGTCCTGGTGGTTTCAAACTTCTTCCACTTAGGGATGATGGAGGCCACTGTGCTCATTGGGACCTTCAAAGCAGCAGAAATTTTTCTGTAACCTTCCCCAGATTTGTGCTTCGAGACAATCCTGTCTCGGAAGTCTACAGACACTTCATGCTTGGTTTGTGCTCTGACATGAACTGTCAACTGTGGGACCTTATATAGACAGGTGTGTGCCTTTCCAAATCATGTCCAATCAACTGAATTTACCACAGGTGGACTCCAATTAAGCTACAGAAAGATCTCAAGGATGATCAGGGGAAACAGGATGCACCTGAGCTCAGTTTTGAGCTTCATGGCAAAGGCTGTGAATACTTATGTACATGTGCTTTCTCAATTTTTTTATTTTTAATAAATTTGCAAAAACCTCAAGTAAACTTTTTTCACGTCATTATGGGGTGTTGTGTGTAGAATTCTGAGGAAAAAAATGAATTTAATCCATTTTGGAATAAGGCTGTAACATAACAAAATGTGGAAAAAGTGATGTGCTGCGAATACTTTCCGGATGCACTGTATATATATTGTGACAGATATGGGCGCTCTCGCTCCCTTGAACCCTCGGACACCACGCCAGACACCAGGTAAAAGTCCAAAATGACTTTATTATTAATAATAAATGTGCACAAAGCACTCTCCACTCCACAATACTCTAATAAACAATACACAGTAATCAATACTCAATCCTCCACTCTCCCAGACACGTTGCCACCCTTCCACCCAGCTCCACTCTTCCGTCTGGGGTTTCCCAGAGTCCTTTATAGTCCTTGACCCGGAAGTGCTTCTGAACCCTCATCCATGTGACTTCCTAGCACCTCCGGGTCAGATCAAAAACTCTTCTTTTTCATCCCGGAAGCACGTCATTTCTTCTGTCCATGTGACTGGGGTGTACTTCCGGGGTATAGGGAAAATAGTCCTTACTCCTCCCTGCAGCATCCTCTGGCGGCCCCCATGGTATCCAGCAGGGCTGTAAATTAAAAGTCCACTGTCTGTCCATAATTCCTTGCTGGCATTCGGGGCACTTCCACGCTACAGGGAGGGCTCCACCTGGCGGCCTAGGGGTACTGGCCGGGATGAATAGATAGATACTTTATTAATCCCAAGGGAAAATTCACATACTCCAGCAGCACCTTACTGATACAAAAAACAATATTAAATTAAAGATTGATAATAATGCAGGTAAAAACAGACAATAACTTTATATAATGTTAACGTTTACCCCCCCGGGTGGAATTGAAGAATCGCATAGTTTGGGGGAGGATCGATTTCCTCAGTCTGTCGGTGGAGCAGGACAGTGACAGCAGTCTGTCGCTGAAGCTGCTCTTCTGTCTAGAGATGACACTGTTTAGTGGATGCAGTGGATTTTCCATAATTGATAGGAGCCTGGTGAGCGCCCGTCGCTCTGCCACAGATGTCAAACTGTCTAGCTCCATGCCAACAATAGAGCCTGCCTTCCTCACCAGTTTGTCCAGGCGTGAGGCGTCTTTCTTCTTAATGCTGCCTCCCCAGCCTACCACCGCGTAGAAGAGGGCGCTCACCACAACCGTATGATAGAACATCTGCAGCATCTTATTGCAGATGTTGAAGGACGCCAGCCTTCTAAGGAAGTATAACCGGCTCTGTCCTTTCTTACACAGAGCATCAGTTTTGGCAGTCCAGTCTAATTTATGATCCAGCTGCACTCCCAGGTATTTATAGGTCTGCACATAGTCACCTCTGATGATCACGGGGTCCATGAGGGGTCTGGGCCTCCTAAAATCCACCACCAGCTCCTTGGTTTTGCTGGTGCTCAGGTGTAGGTGGTTTGAGTCGCACCATTTAACAAAGTCATTGATTAGGTCCCTATACCCCTCCTCCTGCCCTCTCCTGATGCAGCCCATGATAGCAGTGTCATCAGCGAACTTTTGCATGTGGCAGGACTCCGAGTTGTGTTGGAAGTCCGATGTATATAGGCTGAACAGGATCGGAGAAAGTACAGTCCCTTGTGGCACTCCTGTGTTGCTGACCACAATGTCAGACGTTCAGTTCCCAAGACGCACATACTGAGGTCTGTCTTTAAGATAGTCCACGATCCATACCACCAGGTATGAATCTACTCCCATCTCTGTCAGCTTGTCCCTAAGGAGCAGAGGTTGGATTGTGTTGAACGCGCTAGAGAAGTCTAGAAACATAATTCTTACAGCACCACTGCCTCTGTCCAAGTGAGAGAGGGATCGATGTAGCATATAGATGATGGCATCCTCCGCTCCCACCTTCTACTGATACGCAAACTGCAGAGGGTCGAGGGCGTATTGAACCTGTGGCCTCAGGTGGTGAAGCAGCAGCCTCTCCATGGACTTCATCACATGTGATGTCAGAGCAACAGGCCGGAAGTCATTCAGCTCACTAGGACGTGATACCTTTGGGACTGGGGTGATGCAAGATGTTTTCCAAAGCCTCGGGACTCTCCCCTGTTCCAGGCTCAGGTTGAAGATGCGCTGTAGAGGACCCCCCAGCTCCGATGCACAGACCTTCAGCAGTCGTGGCGATACTCCATCTGGACCCGCTGCTTTGCTGGCACGAAGTCTCCTCAGCTCTCCGCTCACCTGCGCTGTTGTAATTATGGGTGGGGACGTCTCTCCTATGCAGGTATCAGCAGAAGGATGTGTGGAGAGTGCAGTACTCCGAGGTGAGAGTGAGAGTGGGTTAGGGTGGTCAAACCTGTTAAAGAAGTTGTTCATTTGGTTTGCTGTCTTCACGTCTCTCTCGATGGTGGTACCCCGCTTCAAGCTGCAGCCAGTGATGATCTTCATCCCATCCCACACTTCCTTCATGCTGTTATTCTGCAACTTCTGCTCCAGCTTTCTCCTGTACTGCTTCTTCGCCGCCCTGAGCTGGACTCGGAGTTCCTTCTGCATGCGCTTGAGCTCATGCTGATCACCGTCTTTAAAAGCCCTTTTCTTCTGGTTCAGAAGGCCCTTAAATTTTAATTTAATTTTAAATGGCCGGCCATATCCCACAATATAATATTTATATATATATGTGTGTGTGTGTGTATGCATATAGTGTGTGTGTGTGTATATATATGTAAATATAAATAATTGCTACTATATTGGATACTTGTAATAATGTTAAAAACAATTCAGTTTTCTTGCATACAATCTGTACCATTAGCAAAAGAGAAATTCAAATGCTGGGATGTGAATTGAATAACATACTCAAGTGTTTTTATTTTTTGCTGTTTTCAGAAAAATGCTGAAAACCACATCAACTTATATTTACCAAACCTTGTTTCTAAATGGACAAAACAGTGATATTCAAATCTGTGCTCTGGGACAGGAGTGGGACTTGCACAAGGTATACCTGTGCCAGGTATGTCTCTTGGAATTTAAGATCATGATTTAAAAGTCTTCATCTACCATAATAGTACATCTCTCTTTTTGTCTAATGAAATGCTTTGGGGAAGACAAATTCATTTACTAATGTTCAAAGAGTGTAATTTTATTTAGGTATGATATATTTTCCTTACACATTTTCCTTTCTGATGATAGTAACACTATTTCGGGGTGGCTCAAGTCAATACAACTACTACAGCACATATTTTAAAAAAAACTACGCAAGATGCATTCTCAAACTATAATTTATACCAAATCTATACCAGATTGCATGTAGGTGTAGTATATGTGTCCTTCATTTCAGTCCTAAAAGGCTGTTATATGGCATGTTAGTGCTTTCATTTTGCCAAGTTATTTCTGTTATTGTAGATTTTCTTTTCCAAGAATATTCTCTAAATTATTTATGGACAGGAGAAGATAAGCAATTTATATACACTCATCATTTTCTTTTCCATTTCTTTCCAGACATTTTATTAAAGTAAATTCTTAATAATGAAATCACAAACTTGTAGCTGGGATTAAGACTTGGTGAGATGCTGGCTCTTTGTCATTTATACTGTGTATCATTAGCAGGTGATTAAGAAAACAAGAATTTGATAAAACCAGTGAATGCAGATGTTTGACTAAATGAAATAATTAAAATTAAAGATAACTAAAATGAAGGACAAATTATTATTGAGAATTCATTTTAATTTTTCTTATTAGGAAACTGTGGAACAAAAACCTGTAGCCATTGTGGCTCTCAGTGACCTTACTTGAGAACTCTGGTGTAGTATATGAATCAGGGAACTGATTTTGATCAATTTTCATTCCACATCCTTTGCCTGGTTGGGAAAAAAGAAAACAAGAGGGGGTTAGGCATACAGAGCATGTATGTGTGTGTTTTATGATGAATGAAAAAAGTGTTTGCTAGTAGTTACTGGGAGCAGCACATGGAATTGATGACATCGGAAAGAAAATAATTTAAAAAGAGAGCAAGAGGATTTCTATAGTTCTTCGTTCTTCCTATTTTACTGTTAAAGTTTTTGTGGCTGTTTTATTTACAGTGGTGTGAAAAACTATTTGCCCCCTTCCTGATTTCTAATTCTTTTGCATGTTTGTCACACAAAATGTTTCTGATCATCAAACACATTTAACCATTAGTCAAATATAACACAAGTAAACACAAAATGCAGTTTGTAAATGGTGGTTTTTATTATTTAGGGAGAAAAAAAAATCCAAACCTACATGGCCCTGTGTGAAGAAGTAATTGCCCCCTGAACCTAATAACTGGTTGGGCCACCCTTAGCAGCAATAACTGCAATCAAGCGTTTGCGATAACTTGCAATGAGTCTTTTACAGCGCTCTGGAGGAATTTTGGCCCACTCATCTTTGCAAAATTGTTGTAATTCAGCTTTATTTGAGGGTTTTCTAGCATGAACCGCCTTTTTAAGGTCATGCCATAGCATCTCAATTGGATTCAGGTCAGGACTTTGACTAGGCCACTCCAAAGTCTTCATTTTGTTTTTCTTCAGCCATTCAGAGGTGGATTTGCTGGTGTGTTTTGGGTCATTGTCCTGTTGCAGCACCCAAGATCGCTTCAGCTTGAGTTGACGAACAGATGGCGGACATTCTCCTTCAGGATTTTTTGGTAGACAGTAGAATTCATGGTTCCATCTATCACAGCAAGCCTTCCAGGTCCTGAAGCAGCAAAACAACCCCAGACCATCACACTACCACCACCATATTTTACTGTTGGTATGATGTTCTTTTTCTGAAATGCTGTGTTCCTTTTACGCCAGATGTAACGGGACATTTGCCTTCCAAAAAGTTCAACTTTTGACTCATCAGTCCATAAGGTATTTTCCCAAAAGTCTTGGCAATCATTGAGATGTTTCTTAGCAAAATTGAGACGAGCCCTAATGTTCTTTTTGCTTAACAGTGGTTTGCGTCTTGGAAATCTGCCATGCAGGCCGTTTTTGCCCAGTCTCTTTCTTATGGTGGAGTCGTGAACACTGACCTTAATTGAGGCAAGTGAGGCCTGCAGTTCTTTAGACGTTGTCCTGGGGTCTTTTGTGACCTCTCGGATGAGTCGTCTCTGCGCTCTTGGGGTAATTTTGGTCGGCCGGCCACTCCTGGGAAGGTTCACCACTGTTCCATGTTTTTGCCATTTGTGGATAATGGCTCTCACTGTGGTTCGCTGGAGTCCCAAAGCTTTAGAAATGGCTTTATAACCTTTACCAGACTGATAGATCTCAATTACTTCTGTTCTCATTTGTTCCTGAATTTCTTTGGATCTTGGCATGATGTCTAGCTTTTGAGGTGCTTTTGGTCTACTTCTCTGTGTCAGGCAGCTCCTATTTAAGTGATTTCTTGATTGAAACAGGTGTGGCAGTGATCAGGCCTGGGGGTGGCTACGGAAATTGAACTCAGGTGTGATACACCACAGTTAGGTTATTTTTTAACAAGGGGGCAATTACTTTTTCACACAGGGCCATGTAGGTTTGGATTTTTTTTTCTCCCTAAATAATAAAAACCATCATTTAAAAACTGCATTTTGTGTTTACTTGTGTTAATTTTGACTAATTGTTAAATGTGTTTGATGATCAGAAACATTTTGTGTGACAAACATGCAAAAGAATAAGAAATCAGGAAGGGGGCAAATAGTTTTTCACACCACTGTATATGGCATGGAAATATTATGGTCAATTTGGCAACACAAAACTTATTTTAAATAAATGCCACTTATTAATTATTTATCAATGTAATATTTTGTTCTTTTTTGACATTTTGGAAGTCTGGCTACTTCTCAAGCATGTTCAGTGGTTCTTGGAAGGAATCAAGCATGGCTGTCATCCAGCTAGAAATACCTGATGAGAACATCGATGTAGAAGGTGAGTTTAGTATATTAAGAGGGCAGCAATTATCATGTTGATCCCTAACCATAATTTTATATTTTTTAGAAAAGCACTGATAAAAGACTTGTGAGCTCTTATTTTTGAAAATTAGTAGTATACATATTTAGATCTAAAGGTTGAAGCCGGCAGAGTAGTCCGGACCTAAACAGTAAAAGTACTGAAAAAAAACTTTCATCCGAACTTTTTTTCTGTAGAAGTTAAAATGCAGCAGCTATTCGCCATAACTGATCATTTTCAATTATTAGAGTTGTTGGCAATGGATCACTTTCATCGATTGGTTGATTACATCATTAGGCTGTGTACGTTGTGGTTCAGTATTGCAGTACTACTTCACTCAATTGCGAACGTAGTAAGCAAGTGACACAAAAGATGGCACAACATAAATCTTCCACAGTTTGGGAGCACTTTGCTCTGAAAACGGATAAAAAGCTTGTGAGTTGCGAAATATGTAGATCTGACCTTGTATGGCACAAGAGCACAACAGTGATGCACGTACATTTGAAAAGGAGAAATACTGTTTACAGGCTCTGTAGAAGAGGAAGACTTGCCGTCATCCCATTAAATTACAGATAATTGGATGCAGTGTTTGCTAGGCTAGGCATAATGACATTCACTGTATTCCTAGAGACGCTGAAGAATATGGGACTATTTTACTCACTCTGAAATTTATGGGGAAGAACTTTAGTTTAGACCACTGTATCAGACACTTCATCCTAGCCTCTTTTAATAGGAGAGAAAAATGTTCTTTTCCCAAACATCCTGCCCCCCTGCAGGGCTCCCCTCTCTGCAGTCGAGTCAAGGAGCTGGATGAATGAATAATCCTGATTTGTCCAGTGAGGTAGGGGATGACCCCTCGCCTGGAGGTCCTGGACAATTGGAGGACTGTTCACATCAGGCACCCACACCTTCAACCTCCACAGGTCAGACAACAGCTACAAGCCCCAGAGAAACAGTGGCTGGAGAAGAGCAAGGTGCTGCATCAGGCCCAGGGGAAGTGGGGACTGATATTACGACTGAATTTGTGTGCCTGCTACAGGCCAACACCAGCTTAGACTTTGCATTAAAACAATCACATTTTACAAATGGCTTAGTGTATGGAGCGGGAAGGCCAGAATTTCAAAACAGCACACTATCTAATTAAGGATGTTTTTTTATTTTGGGTGATTTCTGATTGCATAGGGAAACAACTGAATGAGCAGTTGATGGTCCTGAGCTTGCATAGAGAGACAGTTTTACAAATTGCTTACACCTGTGTCTTGGTGGGGTTATCTCGGCACAGAGAAGACCATGGATTAACATTTTAAAACACTTCTATTGGATGAATATGGTCTGAGATGTGGAACAGTTTTTAGTAAGTCATTTTTTAATTTGTTTCCACTAGCTCTTCCCTCTCACTGATGCCTATTTGGGGTGTCTTTTTTGAGAGGGTTGTGTTAGACATTGTTGGCCCTCTTCCCAAGAGTAAGAATGGCTATCAGTACATGCTTTTGTTGATGGATTATGCAACAAGATACCCCGAAAAGGCTGCTCTGCAGAAGGCCAATGCCCAAGCTATTGCTAAGACTTGTATGATTTTTCAGTAAATTAAATGTACTGCTTCTAAACTAATTGAAATGGTCAAAAGAATGATTAAATACAAAAATAAAAATCTATAGTATTTTTATGTATTTTAAACAAATCTTTTCAAGTAGCTTATCTCTGTGAAAGTAAAGTAAGTACAATGTGCTGCCTTTCAGACTAAACAAACTTTGAAATGCCGTCCTTAACATACTAGTGAGTTTAAGTAAATATTGCTGTCATTTACTTATTTACTGTGTTGTGATCTAGACACTAAAACGTTCAAGTTTTTTTATTTATTTATTTATTTTTTAAACACTCAATCAGTGTAATTAATTTGATATCTAGTTGTGGCTAGTAATGATTAATTTAGAATATGAAAATTAGGTATTATGTAATGTTAGCTTGAAATTTCATAAAGCTGTTTGCAACTAGTAAAGGTGTCTAGCATAGCTATTGTGTTAGCCATATTCCATGGCTAACTGATGCCATGGTGCACTTCTGAAAACAAGCAAAGCTTGAGTTTATTTTGGCATGCTAGCTATACAACAGTTAAAAGGCAAGCACTTAGAGGTGATATTTTCATAAATTGGAGATGCAGGTCATATATGCTGACATTTCTGCACGTGATACACATGGTTTTTAATTTTTGCACGTGATATAACTGTTTCTTTTCCCATTTCCTTTCTAAACATTGACTGTTTTTTAGGCCGTGGATGTTCACTTGAGTTGCTTGTCGAATTGTTCATGGCTCTGACTTTTTACCTATTGTGGATATTCCAGAAAAATGGATAGCATATTTTTAGGTGCATGAAGGGCATCTGGTGTAAAATTTTGCCAGATCAATATGCGGACAATAATATAAATTTCCATACCGGATCGGTCAAGCCCCTGGGTTACCGACGACCGCCAACAGGATTCTGGCAGAAATTGGGCTACTGTTGGCCGAAGAAGGAGAAGAAGAGGGGGGAGACGAGGCAGGAGGAGAGGAGGAAGGTAAAGAGAGTGTAACTGAGGGTAGGAATTTTGATTGTTGGCAGTATGGCTGGTAAGGGGAGAGAGTTAGCTGATATGATGGAGAGAAGGAAGGCTGCTATATTATGCATGCAAGAGACTAAATGGAAGGGGAGTAAGGCCAGGTGGATCGGAGGTGGATTCAAATTGTTCTATCATGGTGTGGACAGGAGGAGATATGGAGTAGGAGTTATTCTGAAGCAACAGTATGTCAAGAATGTTTTGGAGGTGAAAAGAGTGTCAGACAGAGTAATGATTATGAAGCTGGAAATTGGAGGTGTGATGATGAATGTTGTTAGTGCATATGCCCCACAAGTTGGGTGTGCAATGGATGAGAAAGAAGATTTTTGGAGTTAGTTGGATGAAGTGATGAACAGTGTACCCAAGGGACAGAAAGTGGTGATTGGAGCGGATTCCAATGGACATGTTGGTGAAGGGAACAGAGAAGACGAGGAGGTGATGGGTAGGTATGATGTCAAGGAGAGAAATGAGGAAGGTCAGAGGATAGTGGATTTTGCCAAAAGGATGGACATGGCTGTGGTGAATACGTATTTTAAGAAGAGGGAGGAACATAGGGTTACATACAAGAGTGGAGGAAGATGCACACAGGTAGATTACATCCTATTCAGTAGAGTCAATCTGAAGGAGATTGAGGACTGCATAGTGGTGGCAGGGGAAAGTATAGTTAAGCAGCATAGGATGGTGGTCTGTAGGATGACGTTGGAGATCAAGAAGTGGAAGAGAGTAAGGGCAGAGCCAAGGATCAAATGGTGGAAGTTGAAAAAGACTGCAAGGTCTTTATAGTACTTGTAAAAGTTGCTGGGTTTTTTTTCACTTTTATTCTCTCAGTAACAATCACGATACATACTACCGCTCCCCCAGGGATCTGACGCTGTTACTTTTTATCTGAAACTGGGAATAACTGTAGATGTGAGTGGTGTTTTGAGACAATTGAACTCGAAATTCTCTGATCTGGATGGATGAAAGCTGACACACAAACACTGGCGAATCTGGCTTATTCGTATCTCGTTGTCACTTGTTTTTTTTTTAATCAATTTTATTGGGTGTTCCTGCTTACGCTGAATTAGTATGCACCTTATGGACCGTGATGTTGAAGCCACACTGACAAAAAAACAGAGACATAGGTATATATATTTAGAATTATTCATTTTATGAACTTATAGTACATTTCGGATAACATTGTGGCACGGATGCAACATTATTCATATTCATTCATGTACTTTCTTGCGGTTGTAATCGGTTAACGCATTTTTTTTTTCTCCCCCGACCTTGCCCAGTCTGCATAGGACTCCAGGACATGCAGAGGAAAGAATGTTCCTCTGCAAGGTGAGCCATGAACGCTCTTCTTTTCTCAGTGGACCCCGTACAATCCTTGCACAGTACATGTGCTTTGATTGACTCCAGGTCAGGCTTGTTATAGCACAAGCAACCGGCCACCTGTGTGCTCCTGCTAGCACTGAATAAGCTTACGCCTTCTGCTGTCAGTGCGCAGCACTGGGGAAAAAAATGAAAGAGACAAATATATGTGACATTTTGAAGAAATCATTGTATGACCTGAATGGTACCAATCAGAAAAGATCATCGCACTAATGCAATATTATTTGAAAACGAACAGATCGGGTGTAAATTTGTTACTTGTAAAAGTTCGCTTTTTTCACTTTTATTTTCTCGGTGTCGTTCACGCTCTCCCTCCCCTCCTGATCTGACCCTAACTAACTAACAGCGCCAGCATATATTCTCGAGACGGCGGCATCACAACTCCAGGATGCTTGTGTTTCAGATGCTCATGCATCACGGTTGTGCTGCTGTGAAAAGAAAGCACCACTTAGCATAATCTGCATTCAACTTTTTTTTCTTTTTCAGTGAAGTGCACCTACACTTTAGAAAGTTTCTGTCTCAATTGTTTTCCATCTCCTTCCCCCTCTTCTATCCGACTCGCCATTGCAACCACGTTTATTTTCCTCTACATTCTTCTTCTCCTCAGACGTTCTTTCTTCATTGGTAGGACTGTGTGCAGTCTTGACAAACAAAAACAAACGATACTGCCCCCAGACATTCATGTAGTGCATTGCAGTTACAAAAACCAATGTGGTTCTCTGTGACTGGAGCCTCTATAGAAGGTTGTGTTTATGACGCGTTGACAATAAAAAATCTGTGTCGATGATTTTTTGTAGTTGTCGATTACGTTGACTAATCATTGCAGCCTTAATATCCACAGATCAAGTCATTGATAATGATGAAGCTTTGCTATGGGCTATCAGTAGTAGAGTGGAAAGTGTAACTGACAGCTGAAATGACCAATGAAATTCACGGAATAAATCAGTTTACTGGGTGAAGTTGCCACTGCTTTTTACAGTTGAAAATATTTGAGGAAGTTAAATAATTAAATGTAAAACATTCCAAAGTAATGGTAACAAGGGTCACAGAGATGTAATTGTTCTTTTGTTTGCAGTTGTACTAAAGTAAAAGTAAAAAAATTATATTTCCCTAAAACTATTTTGAAACATACTTTATTTTCAGGAATTTAATAAGTAATGGAGTACCTGTAACTCATGATTACACACCTCTAGTTAGAGCTAATTTCAAAGTCAGATTCTAGAAACAAGCAAGTATTATTTTTTACACCATATACAACAGTTTTTAAAGCTTGGTGTATTTCTTTTTTTTTTCTTTTTTTTTTTTTTATTAAAAAAAAAAAAACACCTCAATTTTGTCATCTCTGCCTGATGATGCCTTTATGGCACAGTGTGTAATGTTATGTCTTCACAGTGAACTGAGATCAAATGTTAACTCTGTCAGTGTGGAGTCTGTACTTTCTTCTGCTCTATAAATGTGTATTTTAGTATCCTAATGTTGTATACAAAGGATACTAAATATTTTTATTTCATCTTTAAATATTTTTAAACATCTAAAATTTGTGTGAAAGTTTTCTTGGTTAAAAGTACACGGGAATTGGAAATAACATGTTTTTTCTCTACAGAAAGTGTTTTTAACTATATGCATGCAATCCATTTGTGAATGTGATTTATTTTACAAAGTATGTGCAGCAATTGACTGGCACTCCATTAATTCAGCATGTATTGCACAAACACAGATCACCTTTTCATATGATACTTAGTATATTGCTGCGTGGAAGTGTGCAATGCCATGTGTAAAGAAAAAGAAACTCAGGGGTAAAACATCACAGTATATCTGTTGCAGAGAGCCACTTTCATTGTGCTTGACTTATTCAAAGATTACACCTAAAACTATTTTTGGAGAATTTCCAAAAGTGACATGACTTAGTGTTATATTTATAGTCCAGGGTTTGCAGAGTAAAGAGAAAGGAACAAGGTCTGTGCTACACTGTTTCTCGCATCTGTATCAGAGGCACAATCCTCACAAACTGTTGTTTGCTGCAAAGATAGTCTTATTATCCAGGACACCATACACTCATGCACTTTTGCATATCACTGAGCTAACACGTTAACAGAAATGACCGAATGGTTCTGAAGGCACGAGAGAATTTAAAAAACATAATCCCCAGAGTGCTGGCTTTTCCAGATGGGAATAAGCCTTATGGAGTAGATAGATATTTGCATTGTCCAATCCAGTCTTTATCTGATAGGCAATTTGCAGTGTGTCTATATGGTCTTTCACAAGGGAACTCATATTGTCTGAGACTAGCTTCTCATAGGTCTTCATATTATATGGCATAAGGGCTATTGCTCTGTAGTCATTAGGTGAAGATACTTCTTCCTAATATTCCTAACGTTTACCGCCCATTCCTTAGTACAGGTGCCCAAAATATACTCCAGTACCCCATAAATCTGTGCCCTTCTGTCCTATACTGTACCAGGATTTGAGCCATGCATTAAGTCACCTGATCTCCACACTCTTATTTGGATTTTTATATGGCACAAGAAGAACTTTACAGAAGACCACTTGATCACCTTTGCTGTTAAGCTTAGATTCTAGTTGCTTAAAGCTACACAGTAATAACTTGATTCTGTTCTGGAAGTTTTCAAAATACCCAGAGTAGTCTCCTGCCTGTGTAACAAGAAGCAGCACCCCATAGAAGACTTGCTGTTACTGCTGTATGTTTTTGTGATTCGATTTCCTAACAAATGATGTCCCTTACTATCACTCCTTCCCTTTTTCTGGGTATTAATTTAGGTGTGACCTACTTGGACTCCTCGTCCTTACCTGTCACTCCAGATTTTTTTGAGCTGCTGTCCTCATGTACCATATATTTTTATTTCTATAAATATTCAATTAGTTGCAATTTTGGTGTTTGCTTTTTTCCTTTAAACCTTATTCAGTAAGCATGTTTCCTTCACAAATGTGGTCTTAGCAGTCAAATGTAAAATTGTTGGTGCCTAAGTAAATAGAAACTTGTTCCTGCTGTTAACATACAAGCAATTTCTTTCCAGCAGTAGTTGGTGTCACATGAAATTATCATACTTGTACTGTGTTCCTAGAACATTATGTATAATGTACAGCACAGGACTTACAATAGTAAAATGTTACAAATTTTAATTGCTGTAAATTTTAAAAACTTTTTGCTTTTTTCCCTTCCTGTGTCCAAGCTCTACAGGTGGCATTTGGATCTTTGTACCGTGATGATGTCCTGATCAAGCCCAGTAAAGTAGTAGCAGTTCTAGCTGCTGCATGCATGCTTCAGTTGGTGAGTATTACAGTGTCAATACTCAACTCTCATGAACAAATGCCTCCATATAAGCACAATGAAAAAAGTTGTTTGTGTCTTCAATTTATTTTTACTTAAAGGGTATGAACATCAGGGGTGTGGAAATCAATTTCTTTTCTACTTGTCCACAGACAAGTAAACTTAGAAAATCCACTTGTCCGCCAGTTAAATTCACTTGCCCATAAACAAGTAACAAAAGTGAAAAATAGTTTATTTTTTCTGATCTCTTTCATTGATACCAAAACTGCCTTCAATTTTAAAACTGAAAAAAGTTCTTTCAGAGAGTAGCATTGTACCACCTTGCTCTAGAACATTATATAAAAGATTCCCTTATCATTTTAACTCACTAATAAACAATACCTTCATTATAGCTACACTAGTTCTGTTTCACATATTACATTTACATAACAGAACACTGTCCTGATTCATTTTCTGCCATGTTCTTCAGCTTTTGTCTTGCAACATCTTCTCCCCCAAGAATCTTTACCATCTCAGACAGCATGGGCTGAATGCTGTTCATTTCTGCTTGACCTGAACTGCATGGTTCCTGGACTGATGGTCCTGCAGAAGTGGATGCTGATGACTTTTCAGGTTTTTTATGAGTGATGTGCCTGTTGCCAGATGACAGCCAGAATTCCACAGCTGGTAGTGGGTCAAACTCTTCTAAAGGTTTGCCATCAACAACAATGCACATCTGGTTTTGAAGGTTTTCCTGAGTCAGGCAGGTTCTTAGAGAACTCTTTACTAAATTCATATTGGAGAATAGTCTCTCACAAGAAGCTGTGGAAGGAGAAACTGTAAGAAACAGTGAGATCAGCACACTAACATTCTTCAGAGACACTTCCTTCCTCTGCAGAACTGAGGTACAGACAACAAGTGGATGGTACTGCTGTTGCATTGATATCTGCACTTTTAAGCGCTTGCCATTCAGATGGTGCATGTTTAACTTCCTCACCTGCCAACAAATCACTATACTGCTGACACAAGTTCTTGATTTCATAGTTTCCATAAGTGCTCAGTTCAGACAGAGTGTGTGGCCAGATTTTGAAATCAAACACCCTCATATCTGACACAGGAGG
Source organism: Erpetoichthys calabaricus (assembly GCF_900747795.2). Taxonomy (NCBI): domain Eukaryota; kingdom Metazoa; phylum Chordata; class Cladistia; order Polypteriformes; family Polypteridae; genus Erpetoichthys; species Erpetoichthys calabaricus. The sequence continues at coordinate 40,316,876 of NC_041394.2, forward strand.
CTTATCAGGGTCAGAGAATCTGGTAAGTAGTGTATATACTGAACCATGTTTTCCAGGAGATCATGAACATCTCTGTCTTTACAAAAATCTCTGAAACCACCAGACAGCTTTAAGTATCCATCAAATGTACTAGACTCCTTGTCAAACAGGTTATAAAACTTTTCTCCTGGCTCCTTTGTCATGGCATGCAATCTGGTGTACAAGGTGTCAATGGCCTCCTTAACTTCAAATATCAGCAAGTCTTTGTTCTGGAAAAGAATTAAGGTGACTGTAATAGCAGAAAGTACATCTATCATCAGATATAGATACTTAATAAATTTTGCTTGCTTGAGGTCATGTAGGATGGCTTTAGCCTGCCCCAGTTCATCTGCCTTGTTTGATGTGGAAAGAATCTGTTCCTTGTGGGTAACAGTTACATGTAAATCTTGGCTAACAGCTTTCAGTGCTCTGGACTTTGATGATGCCCATCTGATGGCTTTATTTCTGAATGCATAAGCAAGGTTTCATTCAAAATTGACACAAGATTTTGCAGCTCACTTCGTCTCTTTGGTGAAAAAGAATAAAACTTGCAGATGCGCTTAATGGTATCTTCAAATTTTTTCAGATAGCCTACGTGTTTTACAGCATCAAGTACACCAAACTCCAGTTTATGTGCCACACAGTGTGTAACAAGAACTTTACTTACACAATCACTGAGCTTTCTAGCAACACCATTTTTAGAAACAATGAATTTTATTAGTAATATGTAAAAGTTATCGATTATAATGAAAATTCATCGTATTACATCGTAATGTCGGCATGAAAAAAAATGACCGTATCTCCCAAGCGTGTCAATAGTAAGGTAAAATACTTGTGTAAGACGGTAAGAGTGCTTCCCCTTTGAAAAATCAGCCGTCATTTTGTAAACAATATTGAAGACGTGAAGAACATGCCTAAGTAGACTGTTTCCACACGAAGTACGTACCCAAATGTTTAAAATTTGAAAGTAGTGGTAAAAATGTGCCCTGCACAGCACATGCAATTCTTTTTTCTCCAGAAAATTGCACTTGTCCGCGGACAACTGAAACCAGAAAAACACGCTTGTCCGACGGTCAATTTACCCATGTCGGACGAGTCGGGCGTTGAATTTCCGCACCCCTGAACATATATCAGAATTGTACATAAGCATATACTTAAAGCCACCTGAGGGTCTATTCACATGTAGTAATATAGCTAACATTTTTTTTGCTAAAATAACATGACAAATAGACTGCACATTTTCTGAAAATATGGGAAAAAAAAGTGTCAATATCCATATTACTAACCGAGAATGCTAAACCGGATGATGGACGCAGGCACATCCGGCAATGGGCCGTAGCTGCAAAAAGACGTACTGCGCAGGCGCAAAAAGAGTCCGCGAGAGTCGGCTGAGGAGCCGAGAAAGGCGGACAAAAGAGGGCGAGAGAGGCGGACAAGACCACAGAAAAAAGGAGTGAGCACAGGAAAAATGGAGAAATGAGGAAACGCAGGCAAAGCACGAAACACATTGCACAGGAGACTAGACCCAAAAAAAAAAAAAAAAAAAAAGAGGCTCGCGCAGAACAGCAAGGCACCCCCCCATCCTACAGGCACCGGACGGGACACACACCAAGAGGTGGATTCAACAAGCCCATGGAACACAAAAAAAAGAACACAAAACCACCCCACAGACCCTACAAGCAAGGGACGGGACACACACAAACAGGGGGATTCAACAAGACACAGGAACACAAAAAGAAAGAAGACGCTCGCGCGACAACCCCTCAACCCCACCCACACACACACACACACACACATCCATAAGAAGTGACACCCAAAGCCACATATTCTAAAGTGAACATCAACACCTTCACACTAGACAGCATAGGTGTCAGCATTGGTGGATCTCCTTACAATAAAGCACTATTAACCGTTCAACTGCAGAAAAGGAAACATATTAACAGTGACTGCGATCCTCCTTATTACTTATCCATATTTCGCATGCTGAGAAAGAAACAAGTCATGAATACACGGTCACGGGTACAAAACGAAAAGGAAAGGATAACAGGAACAAACACACGAACACGAAAGAAGCAACAAAATAGACGGCTATGCAGCATAGGTGGATCTCATTACAATAAGGCACTATTAACTGTTCAACCGCAGAAAAGGCTCCATATTAACAGTGAGTGCAATACTCCTTATTACTTATCCATATTTCTAAAAGAAAAAATGACTCGACTCCAAAAACGCAAAGCTCAACTAAAGCTTCTAACTAACGATGTACCTAAAAGTAAAAACTTTACGAACTGCATTAGATCCTACAATAGTTCATTTAATATGCACAAATCTACATCCTAGATCCACATGACGCAAACTATCAATCAAAGTGCTGCATCGCAACAGGCACGGATTCAAAACGAAACACCTCCCGTCTCAGACATACGTTAATGGCAGCGAAGGCTACAACGGGCTTCTCACACAGCACAGGCAAATCGATTACAGCTCCAAAACAACATGTCCCAAATACTACACATGCAACAACGCGCCTCTCAAACGGCACAAGCAAAACATACACCAGGAAAATTCATTCGGATTAATGAATGTCATTTGCAGTCATTGTCATTCGGTTCACTTCCCTGAAGAAACAACTGGCAATACAAGTTATACATTTACACGTTGTTGTCAAAAGGGTCAAATTAGACTGCCTTCTTTACATTCATATACTGAATATCTACAGAAGCTTATAACTGACGATGTACCTGAAAGTGAAATCTTTGTCAACTACATTAGATCGTACAAATCGGAATCCACTATGAACATTAACGGTGGCACTGCACGTGACATCCGTCTTGAAAAAATGTTGTTTATTGATGAAAGTTCAATGGCATGAACAAACGTTTATGAATAATAATATTCGATTTGGAGGAAAGGTACTTTTATGAGGAGGAGATTTTAGACAGTAATTATCTATTCTTCCAGATGCCATGCACTCAGCTATTGTTCAGTGCACCTTAAAATACGCAGACAATTGGCATTGCTTTCAAAAGATACAGTTAGTAAAAAAGATACGATGTCCAGAACCAGATCATAACAATTGCTTATTACAACTGAGAGATGGTACACTCACCAATACAGATGTACTTCAGCCACATATTATTACAATTCCTCAAGCCTTTATCTGCGACGACTTAGTTACAGAGAGATTTGGAACAGCAATCTCATTAGACCAAATGCCCCTTTTAACACAACGCACTATATTATGTCCAAAAAATATTAATGTGGAAAACATAAATACCCAAGTCATTCCATTACTTCCTGGAAAGACACAACTCTTTCTAAGCTCTGACAAACTTGACTCTGATCACAACAATAACCATCTTAAATGACCTTACAAGTTCTGAGCTGGAATTACCTTTTACACTTAAACGGCGTGTACAAAGAAATTTTCAAATAAACCTTTACACTGTGCCACACACTTTATTGTTTGCTTTCTATTTGCATCATCTACACCGTCACACTATTCTATATCTCATTCATACATCACGCTCTTTGTCATTCCCAACACCAGGGGTTGGCGAGCGAAGCGAGCAGGGGGCGGAGCCCCCTAGTATTTTCTAAACAGAAAATGAGCTGTTGTTGGTACAGCTGTTAAATTTATGCAAGTGAAAGCGTAGTCATTATTTTTGTGTTAGCAAACAAGGGAAATTATAAGTGGCATATGGTTTTGTGTATGCAGCTATTAGCTAGAAGAAATAAACCTCTACATGCTCCAGTGACCTCTACAGCAGCTTAACAGAAATTTCAAAAGATTCCGTACACACTAGCACTGCAAATTAAAACCCATACATTTTTTCAGTTTCACACTGCATTTCACACGGGCATATTGAGGCCATTGCAGTAGTTTTGAAAGAGAAAATATGTGCAGATTGCAGTAAAGGGTGTTTAACCTTCTTTTTAAGTACATTTTAATTTTATTTCTTGTGGAAATAAAGGACACAATTTTTTGCTTTGCCTTACATATTTTCTGTTAGTTAATCCATCTGAAATTGTATATTCAGATGTAGGAAGCACTGTTGATCCACCACAGTGAGTAGTAATTGCTTAACCACACAGCCATAAACTATCTTTGACATGTGCCAAGGAACAAGTGCTGCAGATTGAAAATGCAACTTCACAAATTAGTTTTTATATATTTACTACTTATACTGACTATTAATGAATTTTGTGGCTCTGAATTGGCCCTCTGTTTGTGTACATGTTATTGTACCTTGTAGTGGACTGACACCTTAGCTGGGATTGGTTTCATACTTGTGTAGATGTAGGAAGCACTGTTGATCCACCACAGTGAGTAGCAATTGCTTAACCACACAGCCATAAACTATCTTTGACATGTGCCAAGGAACAAGTGCTGCAGATTGATAATGCAACATCACAAATTAGTTTTTTATATATTTACTACTTATACTGTTAATGAATTTGTGGCTCTGAATTGACCTTCTGTTTGTGTACATGTTATTGTGCCTTGTAATGGACTGACACCTTAGCCGGGATTGATTTCAGACTTGTGTCCAAAATTGCTTGCAGAGACTCTGGCCTCATGGCCCTGAGGAGGACAAGAAGGTTATGAAATTAAAAATAAACGAATAGTTAAAATATATTGGGTATTTGTGGCCTTTCCAAGAAGAAGCAGTGTGAACTTTAGCCAGTGCCAGGGAGCTTGAGTGGAGAACCTCTAGAGAGGCCACATAAAAACAATGAAAATCCATTTCATTGGCAGTTAATAGTATCACTGTGTGAAATTTGAAACCATGGCTTATTTTGGCAGTTAGATTGAAAAGTCTGTTAGAAACTATAAAGGAGATTACTATAGTCTAATTGTAGAGCACTAAATTGTACTTCACAATGTAAATTTGCAAAACATGCAATTAACTGGCAACCAAACACCGTGGACATTTGTTATGGTCAGGTGATTCATCCTTTATCAAATTAATGAACCTGAAGCTTAGAGTTATATCATTGTTGGGTCTATTTCTTTCAGACGTTATTCACGGTAAAATGTGAGGTTATTTCTAGTCACTACTTAGTTACTCAAAGGGATCACCTTCATCCCATTTTAATATTTCTTTTCTTCACACCAAAATACGGGTCTTAAAAGTATGGCTGTGCATCTGTCATGTAGTTGTTATTTGGTTACAATGATAAGAAGATTGTTAATGTGTCATTGCCTTCACATTTGGCAGATCTGCGCTTAGTCATGTATCTAAGGTTCTGAAGCAGTCTTTCTATCAACACAAATTTGACGGTTTTGTGGAAGAAATTTCCAAATCATCTGTGTGGAGTTCAAAATGCTGTTGGATCCTTTGTTATAGTACACAGAAGAGAAGAATAATACATTGTATGCAGCAAACAAGACTGGAAAGTAGAAGTAAAACATTTAGTCTGTATGGCAGAAGGTAGTGTCAGGGGAGTAGTATTTGAAATGCTAGATTGATGTACTTGTGACTGAAGAATGGATGGACATCGTGTTTAAGATTGAGGTAAGATGTAGTCTGCAAATGAGTTACGAAAACACTCCAAGTATATACTCAAAACTTTGGTAGGGAAAACAGACAGATGGATTTTGTATGTATATACAGTTTATACAGTGCATCCGGAAAGTATTCACAGCGCATCACTTTTTCCACATTTTGTTATGTTACAGCCTTATTCCAAAGTGGATTAAATTCATTTTTTTCCTCAGAATTCTACACACAACACCCCATAATGACAACATGAAAAAAGTTTACTTGAGATTTTTGCAAATTTATTAAAAATAAAAAAATTGAGAAAGCACATGTACATAAGTATTCACAGCCATTGCCATGAAGCTCAAAATTGAGCTCAGGTGCATCCTGTTTCCCCTGATCATCCTTGAGATGTTTCTGCAGCTTAATTGGAGTCCACCTGTGGTAAATTCAGTTGATTGGACATGATTTGGAAAGGCACACACCTGTCTATATAAGGTCCCACAGTTGACAGTTCATGTCAGAGCACAAACCAAGCATGAAGTCAAAGGAATTGTCTGTAGATCTCCGAGACAGGATTGTCTCGAGGCACAAATCTGGGGAAGGTTAGAGAAAAATTTCTGCAGCTTTGAAGGTCCCAATGAGCACAGTGGCGTCCATCATCCGCAAGTGGAGAAGTTCGAAACCACCAGGACTCTTCCTAGAGCTGGCCGACCATCTAAACTGAGCGATCGGGGGAGAAGGGCCTTAGTCAGGGAGGTGACCAAGAACCCGATGGTCACTCTGTCAGAGCTCCAGAGGTCCTCTGTGGAGAGAGGAGAACCTTCCAGAAGGACAACCATCTCTGCAGCAATCCACCAATCAGGCCTGTATGGTAGAGTGGCCAGACGGAAGCCACTCCTTAGTAAAAGGCACATGGCAGCCCGCCTAGAGTTTGCCAAAAGGCACCTGAAGGACTCTCGGACCATGAGAAAGAAAATTCTCTGGTCTGATGTGACAAAGATTGAAATCTTTGGCGTGAATGCCAGGCGTCATATTTGGAGGAAACCTGGCACCATCCCTACAGCGAAGCATGGTGGTGGCAGCATCATGCTGTGGGGATGTTTTTCAGCGGCAGGAACTGGGAGACTAGTCAGGATAAAGGGAAAGATGACTGCAGCAATGTACAGAGACATCCTGGATGAAAACCTGCTCCAGAGCGCTCTTGACCTCAGACTGGGGCGACGGTTCATCTTTCAGCAGGACAACGACCCTAAGCACACAGCCAAGATATCAAAGGAGTGGCTTCAGGATAACTCTGTGAATGTCCTTGAGTGGCCCAGCCAGAGCCCAGACTTAAATCCGATTGAACATCTCTGGAGATGGCTGTGCACCGACGCTTCCCATCCAACTTGATGAAGCTTGAGAGGTGCTGCAAAGAGGAATGGGCGAAACTAGCCAAGGATAGTTGTGCCATCTTGTGGCATCATATTCAAAAAGACTTGAGTGGAATTTTTAACATTTCCATCATTATGATTTTTATTCCACTTTTCCAGGTGTTCTGGTTATTTAGCCCGTTATTTACTAGTGACCACACTAGTAAATGTGGCACTGAAGTAGCTGCAGCCTTTTGGCATTCAGTGTCATTTGCCTTAGTGTCTACTCTGTTAATTGTTAGAATAAAGATACAGTTAAAGGCGCAAGTCCCACAGACAAAGGTTAATTAATAAAATAAATAATGGCAAAAATACAAATATTTCTAATTTGTTGACAGTGTACTGTAAATCATACTACTGCTCTTTTCTAAATGCAAAATAGAGGTAAAAGGACTTGCTGGTTGATAAGCTGCTTGCAAGAAACACTACAATAAGGATACCCCAGGACTGAAGTTGGAAACCACTAGTGTAAATTTACTTGTCAGCAAAGGTTTTTTTTTTTTTTTTTTTTTTTTAAAAACAAAATGGCAAGTACTGCTGCTTAGGTGATTAGGTTAAATGTAGGTCAAAGATATATACATGGCAGTGGTAGTAAGAGGCATATGCATTGAATAATTTCATGGAGATGTTCTTTGTTGTAATTTCTCTGGAATTAAAAGGAATCGGTTGCGCCTGCTATATGAACGGTATGACACTGTGTACGAGAATGAAATGTGGCTAATAAATGCAGCACATGATCCAAGTTTTGTAGGCATGAAACAAGAGATTATTGGTATGATAAATACATTCCATGGTCTTGAGCACCCTTGGTAACAGAATTTCAACATGTGGTATCCCTGGATGAATTCAGATTATTGGCTGAATGTTACTTGAGTAACATCACTATGGTTTCAAGTGCAGAAATGTATTTCTGTTACCTTTGTATTAGCTATTTCCCTGCATGTATTTTTATTCATATTGTGTACTCATGTCCCTCCAAACAGGATGGTTTGATTCAGCAATGTGGGGAGACAATGAAAGAAACAGTCAGTGATAAGACGGTCTGTTGTTATTACATATCTGCAAGCACCTATGGCCTGGACTCTGTCAAGAAAAAGTAAGATAATTTGTTTTCAGAATTTTTAGTTTTGGGAGTTTGCTGTAATTATTATAGACAAAATATTCTTCTTGGCCATTAACCACTTCTTATGTGAAAATTAAATGAAAGTTGTACAAGTACAAAAGTGAAGAAAAAGGTTTAAATATTTAAAAAGTAGAGTTTTAACCCAGAATGACTTATTTTCTTTGTAAAATTACTTCCGTGTTAATTTTTTTCCATTTTGGATAATACAGAACATTCCTGCAAAATACAGCAAAAAAAGTAATTGAGCCAGCAGTTAGTTGATCATTAAGAAACAGGATTTGATTTGAGATAGCACCAAGTAGGGCTACTGACACATTTTAAATTTGTGAATTTGTTGTATACAGTTAGGTCCATAAATATTTGGACAGAGACAACTTTTTTCTAATTTTGGTTCTGTACATTACCACAATGAATTTTAAATGAAACAACTCAGATGCAGTTGAAGTGTAGACTTTCAGCTTTAATTCAGTGGAGTGAACAAAACGATTGCCTAAAAATGTGAGGCAACTAAAGCATTTTTTGAACACAATCCCTTCATTTCAGGGGCTCAAAAGTAATTGGACAAATTATATATATGTGTTTGTGGGTATATATTCATAGGAATGGTTACATGAGATCTTTTGCTATGAGGTCAAATCGAATGGTTTGCTGTAATGGTGCCTCCACTTTTCTTAACTTACATTAGTTTCATTTTCATCCACAAGATGGAGTAGAGAGCTATGATCCAAATAAACCACGTTAATGCTTGTATTTGTGTCACGTGAGCAGGAAACTGCCCTTAACAATATGGTGTACAGTAATCCCTCCTCCATCGCGGGGGTTGCGTTCCAGAGCCACCCGCGAAATAGGAAAATCCGCGAAGTAGAAACCATATGTTTATATGGTTAATTTTATATTGTCATGCTTGGGTCACAGATTTGCGCAGAAACACAGGAGGTTGTAGAGAGACAGGAACGTTATTCAAACACTGCAAACAAACATTTGTCTCTTTTTCAAAAGTTTAAACTGTGCTCCTTGACAAGACAGAGATGACAGTTCTGTCTCACAATTAAAAGAATGCAAACATATCTTCCTTTTCAAAGGAGTGCAAAGCAAGCAGTCAAAAAAAAAATCAATAGGGCTTTTTGGCTTTTAAGTATGCGAAGCACCGCCGGTACAAAGCTGTTGAAGGCGGCAGCTCACACCCCCTCTGTCAGGAGCAGGAAGAGAGAGAGAGAGAGCCACAGAAAATCAATACGTGCCCTTTGAGCTTTTAAGTATGCGAAGCTCCGTGCAGCCTGTCCTTCAGGAAGCAGCTGCACACAGCCCCCCTGCTCACACCCCCCTACGTCAGCGCAAGAGAGGGAGAGAGAGAGAGGAAGAGAGAAAGTAAGCTGGATAGCTTCTCAGCCATCTGCCAATGAAATCAACTGGGCAAACCAACTGAGGAAGCATGTACCAGAAATTAAAAGACCTATTGTCCGCAGAAACCCGCGAAGCAGCGAAAAATCCGCGATATATATTTAAATATGCTTACATATAAAATCCGCGATGGAGTGAAGCCGTGAAAGGCGAAGCGCGATATAGCGAGGGATCACTGTATTATGAAGAATATACCTTTTCATTAATAAATTTAATATTTTCTTTATGTGAAAATTGTCTGCATTGTCAGTTTATTAATGAGCAGGATTATAATGAAAGGTGGTGTAAAACAGCCATCAGTTTAAGAAAAAGCCTAGAAGGAATATATATTTTCAGTCAGTCAACATTAAATTTACACTAAGCTACTTTATGGTTGTTGACTGTTTAATTTGTGTACTGTGTTGTAATATTTTGCCTAACATGTGAATCAACTACAACTGCTTTGTTTATTTCTTTTGCTTGCATTGGAACAACACTAAAAAGCAAGAAAAAGGTCAAATCTAATGTCATTCCACACAGAACTCCAGAAATGGACTGGACGTAATTATTGACACCCTCAACTTAATATTCGGTAGCACTTTGGTATGGCCCTTTGGAAACAGTGACTGTGACCATGAATGTGTTTCTTACAACTCTGTACTGGAATTGTGGACCACTTTTATTTTGCTAACCACTCCAGGCCTCTCAAATTTGAAGGGGTGCCTTCTCCCCATGGCCGTTTTGAAATCTTTCCACATGGATTGTCTTAAACCAATTCTAGGTACTTTTTGAAGTATGTTTTGGGTCATTTTACTGCTGGAAGATCCATGACCTCTGACAGAGACCCAGCTTTCTATCACTGGACCCTATATTGCACTCCAAAATTCATTAATAGTTTTTAGATTTCATTATTCCACATACACATCCAAAGCATTCAGTGCCAGAGGCAGCAAAGCAAGCCCAAAATATATGTGAACCTCCTACATGTTTGACTGTTGGGAATGCATTCTTTTCCTCGAAGGCCACATTTTGTTTTTCATAAATGGTACAATGATGTACTTTACATCAAGCTCAATTTTAGCATCATCTGTCCACAGGACATTCTCCCAGAAAGATGTTGGCTTCTTCAGTTAAGTTTTGCCAAACTTCAGTCTGGACTTTTTATGTCTCTGTGTTAGCAGTGGGGTCCTACTGAGTCTCCTACCACAGTGTCCTATTTCATTCAGATGGTGACAGATAGTGTAAGCTAACATTGTTGTACTATGTGGATCAGCTTGAATTTGTTTAGAAGTTGAGTTCTTTATTTACTATTCTAACAATCCTTCCTTGCAACCTTTCATCAATTTTTCTCTTCTGTTCTTGTCCAGGGAGGTTAGCTACTTTGCCATGGGCTGTAAAATTCTTAATTGTGTTACGCACATTGGATACAGAAGCTTTAAGACTTCTGGAGATGAACTGCTAGCTATGTGATTGTCCATATATTTCCACAATTTTGGTTCTCAAATTCTGTGTTTTTTTTTCTTTTCTCCATGATCAGTGTGGTACACATACAAAGGTTGAGTAAACTTTTCTATGTTTAAACGGTATGCAAGTGTGATATCTATATTGCCAGCACCTGTCACTTGCCACACGAGAGTTAAAATACAAATTAAATGAACGTTGCACGATTGAAATCCAATTATTTCTTAAAATTTTGAAAAGGTTTTAATACTTTTTTCGAGTCCGTTTCTGGGGTTCTATGTGAAATAATGTCAGATTTTACTTTTTTTTTTGTTGATCCAATGCAAACAAAAGAAATAAACATGTAAATACCAAAGCATTAATAATTGAAACATTTTTCTTGGAGAAATGGTGCATTCTTTGAAAGAAATGCAGCAGTGGCAATATTTAAGACTGTGACTGTAGCTAACATTGATGGTAATTGCACAATATGACTATCATGTAGTCCTGCAAATTCTAGCATATATATAAATTATATTTAGAACTATGAACTAAGCTCACTATCCATATTACTAACCGAGAATGCTAAACCGGATGGACGCAGGGACATCCGGCCATGGGCTGTAGCCGCAAAAAGAGTACTGCGCAGGCGCCCCAAGAAATGAGGCGTCGCGAGAGGCGGCCGCGACCACAGAAAAGCCGCGACCACAGAAAAAAGGAGTGAGCACAGAAAAAAGGAGTCAAAGAAATGAGGCGCCGCGACCACAGAAAAAAGGAGTCAAACGCAGGCGACGCACACAGTGCCGCACAAAAGCCATTGCACACGAAACTAGCACACAAAAAAAAGAAGCCGCTCGCGCCCCACAAATCCCACACCCACCTCCAAGCACCCCCACCCCACAAGCAACGGACGGGACACACACACAAAGAGGACGATTCAACAAGCCCCTGGCACACAAAAAAAAGAACCCGCAACCCACCCACCCCCCCACCCCCCCCCACAAGCAACGGATGGGACACACACAAAGAGGAGGATTCAACAAGCTCCTACCACACCAAAAAAAAGAAGCCGTGACCGCCACACCAAGCCCATTAGAGACGAAACGGGACAGACTACGGACATAGCACACGAAACGTTCACAACAACGACGATTCAGACCCACAAACACACTAACATCAATAAGAAGTTACACCCAAAACCCCATTTCTAAGGGAACCGTCCGCAGACACCTGCTAAACGATTGCGCCACTTAGCTGACAGCGCGTTCAATAATGAGTCCACTATTGAGGAAAATTCATTGGGATTAATGAATGTCATTTGCAATCATTGTCATTCACTTCCCTGAAGAAACAACTGGCAATACAAGTAATGAATTTACACGTTGTTGTCAAAAGGGTCAGATTAGACTGCCTCCTTTACATTCATATCCTGAATATCTACAGAAGCTTCTAACTAACGATGTACCTGAAAGTAAAAACTTTATGAACTGCATTAGATCCTACAATAGTTCATTTGCTTTTGCATCTACCGGAGTAAATATCAGGCCACCAAAAGGCAATGGCCCATACTGCTTTTGCATATGTGGACAAATATTGCATCGCATTGGAACAGTACACCCTGAAACAAATCAACAACGCAAATATGCACAAATCTACACACAAAGCCCCATTTCTAAATGAACCGTCCGTATTAAACATACGTCATCTCAACACGTTCACACTATGCAGCATAGGTGGATCTCATTACAATAAGGCACTATTAACCGTTCAACCGCAGAAAAGGGTCCATATTAACAGTGAGTGCGATCCTCCTTATTACTTATCCATATTTATCACGCTCAAGAACAAACAAGTCATAAATTCACGATCACGGGTACAAATCGATATGGCTCGGATAACGGGACCAAACACAATTCACACTATGCAGCATAGGTGGATCTCATTACAATGAGGCACTATTAACCGTTCAACCGCAGAAAAGGCTCCATATTAACAGTGAGTGCGATCCTCCTTATTACTTATCCATATTTCTAACGCTGAAGAACAAACAATTCATGAATTCACGATCACGGGTACAAACCGATATGGCTCGAGTAACGGGACCAAACACACGAACCCGCATGAAAAAAAACAATACACGTCGGCTCCAACGCGCTTCTGAAACTCTGGAAGAAAAAATGTCTCGGCTCCAAAAACGCAAAGCTCAACTAACACAGTTACAGAAACGAACCCAAATGGACAGACACACTGAACGTGGACGCATGCAGCGCGCGTCTCACAGTACTGCATCGAAACAGGCACGGCTTCAAAACGAAACACCTCCCGTCTCAGACATACAGAAACGGCAGCGAGGGAAGATCAAAGACAGACACCTGCTAAACGATTGCGCCAGTTAGCTGACAACGCGTTCAATAATGAGTCCACTATTCAGGAAAATTCATTGAGATTAATGAATGTCATTTGCAATCATTGTCATTCACTTAACTTCCCTGAAGAAACAACTGGCAATACAAGTAATGAATTTACACGTTGTTATCAAAACGGTCAAATTAGACTGCCTCCTTTACATTCATATCCTGAATATCTACAGAAGCTTCTAACTAACGATGTACCTGAAAGTGAAATCTTTATGAACTGCATTAGATCCTACAAATCGATATCCACTATGAACATTAACAGTGGCACTGCACATGACATCCGTCTTGCAAAACTGTTAATTATTGATGAATGTACAATGGCATCCACTCACTTACTCCACACCATTCATAAACTTCTACAAACGTTTATGAATAATGATCTTCCCCTTGGAGGAAAGGTACTTTTATTACGAAGAGATTTTAGACAGTGCGTAGCTATTGTTCCACATTCCATGCGCTCAGCTATTGTTCAGTGCACCTTACGATACGCAGACAATTGGCATTGCTTTCAAAAGATACAGTTAGTACATAACATGCGATGTCCACATCCAGATCATAACAATTGGTTATTACAACTGGGAGATGGTACACTCACTAATACAGATAGACTTCACCCAGATATTATTACAATTCCTCAAGCTTTTATCTGCGCCGACTTAGTTACAGACAGATTTGGAACAGCAATCTCATTTGCCCAAATGCCCCTTTTAACACAACGCACTATATTATGCCCAAAAAATATTAATGTGGAAAACATAACTACCCAAGTCATTACAATACTGCATCATCTACACCTTCACACTATTCTATGTCTCATTCATACATCACGCTCTTTCTCATTCCCAACACCAGGGGTTGGCGAGCGAAGCCCCCTAGTCCTAATATAATCATAACATTAATTAAAAGTAAAGTGTAATTTTTATCTTTAGATATTTAGCCATGATTTCACTTAAGTTTTAATATAAACCTGTTTGAGAGATGCTTACACTTTTCATCGCTAAAGACTGATTTAATTCAGTCAGTCTAGAATTGCTGTGTTGATTGTTTATTTTATTTTATTTATTTTTTTGACATATCTGCATCTCCTAAGCTGTGCCAGTTAGAATTATTTGTATTTTTGTTGTTGCTCAGTTATTATCTATGTTGTAACCTATAATTTTTTGCACCAATTGTGTTTATAATGAGTTGGTTCCCTTGGTATGTAGTTGTTACACACCTGGGGCCTCATGTATAAACGGTGCATACGCCTGTTTTCACGCTCACATAGCGATGTATAAAAACTAAACTTGGCGTAAAGCCACGCACATTTTCACGCCAGTTCAATCCCTTGCGTATGCAAATTCTCCGCTCAGTTTTGGAAACTGGCAGCACCCAGCGTCAAAGCAGTGCTACTGTTCCTGTGTGATTTCCCTTTATTTTTTAGATTCACATCCCTGACACGGCTTAATCAAATACCCTGAAATTAACCGCATATCATTTTTTAGTTCAAGACATCTGATTGTAATCAACCTGTAACCATATAATGGTACACTGAATGGCCAAACTATTCCAAATACCATAGCCACTTTAGTGTTGTTACTCTTACTGCACCACTCGGAGTATTTTAACCCAGTGTATCTGAGTATGGAATCACAGCTGTACAGCAGCTGATTGGAAAGCTCTACGGCAGATTGTGTGAAGAGTGGGGAGAAATATTGGGATACAGCATCTAGCACACTTTGTACAGTCTATTTGAACTTCTCCCATTTGGCAAACACTTCAGAGCCTTTCCAGTACGAACCTCGTGGTTCAGAAACAGTTTCATCCAAAGAGCTATAAACGCACTCAATCAGTCCATCAGGTTTACAGTGAGGCAATTGTACTTATGTTACAGTTATAATATTGCACAACATGAGCCACTTACACTTTAATATTGCATATTTTTCACTATATTTATCCTATTATTATTGTTGTTGTTGTTATTTTACCATTTTATAGGAAAATAAGTTTATGGAGGATCTCATTGTACCATACAATAACAATAAAGGAAGTCAATTCAATAGAAGAGAGTGCATATTTACAGATGATGATGACTGGCTTCTAAGTCGAATTAGATTTACAGGCGGTATCTTCGTGGAGCTCTTGATATCATTTTTAAGATGAAATGCAGTAAAGTATATATATATATTACATTATACAGATACATTTTTAACTTCATTTAAATAATGTATATTGTTAATGATTAAATATGCGAGGACTTGGTGGCGCAGCGTCGGCAATGAGCTGATGCCCCGTTCATGGATTGTTCCTGCCTCGCTCTGTATGCTTGCTGGGACTGGTGCAACCCTGGATAGATAGATAGATGGATGGAATATGTAAACATATACTACGGAGATATTTCAATGTTCCTTAAAAGTTTTGAAGAATCGGGGGTTAGGTGAAACAGTATTGCTGTAATAAATTATTTTATTGAGGGTCGCGCACGGCGCAGTAAGCATCTTGTGGGAGGCAGGAACAGTCTCTGGAAGGGGCGCCAGCTTGACGCTACCACTGCGCCAGTGTGCTTCAATGTTTTATACATGCTTTAATTCCTATCATCATGATAATGATATCAAGTATACATCTTGGTATTTAAATTGTTCAGAGAGCTGTAACATCATGAATGTAATGTATTCTGTGTCCTGTCGGCATAAGAGAAAGCCCGTTTAAGAAGCACCTACTGATTCACGCACATAAGAGTACATAGAAGAACACATAGAATATGAAGCATTTAACGTGCTATTTTAGTTACGAAGGGATTTGAGAAGCTATTAAATTAAACGATTTTAAGATGAAGTTTATGACGTTCTACTTTAATGACTAAATAAACTGTGATTGAAGTGGAAATTTCAACCTTTTTTTCACACTGTGACCCAGTTTTTTTTTTTTTTATTATTATTATTTCTCTGTACCCTAATACGCTTCCACATGACACTCAGACGGTGGGCTACGACTTGCCTTTTCACAGCAACTTTGATATCAGACCACTTCTTATTTATTTCGGGCAATGTGTGACTTTCTGAACTTGAACTTTCGAGTTTCTTTGCCACTCTGTCACTCAATCAACTTCCTTTTGTTGTTTATATCACTGCTTAAACCAACAAATAGTATGTTTTTCCTTGTCTCTACTTGGTATTCGCTGAAATTCTTCTTTTTCCCAGTGCTTTTGCCATTGTCTTTTCACAGAACACAAAACATAAGGGGCATATTATATTGATTTGCATATTCAAAGAGCCGTAATTCTGGGAGGAGTCGGGGTGGAGTGGCAGGTGCGTGCACGAGTGTTACTTTTCATGCTGACAGGGATTTATGGAGCAGAAGAATGTGGAAGTTAACGTACGCACAGATTTATGCATCTGGATTTTTTTGTCCGTACGCATATTTCCGCTTTTGTCCGTACGCCATGTTTTAGTGTGAATTCTATGCACGGCATTATACATGAGGCCCCTGGTTTTTCAGTTCTAACTTCACACGAAGTCACAATGTCTTCCCTTGTTTCAGTGAAGCAGCTTGTAGTGTATATGTTTTATTAGTCCACATAATCCAGTTCAGTTTGGGATGCATCAACACGTTTACATATTCACAAAGAGCTAGTTTAAAGTTAACAGACAGGTTAGCCGTCTTATCTTTTGAATGGGGGAGCAAACTGAAGAAACCCGGCAGAGAGAATGTGTAAACTCTACACAGAAGATGCATGTATGAGTAGAGATTAAAATTCATGAATGTGTATAGATGAGGCAGCATAGTGTAGAAGAAGAATGTTCTCCTCAGCACCATGTATTTTGTGTGTTTAGTAAATTAGAATTTTTATAATAACTATTTTGTAACTTGCCAGTGAGAGAAGCTTGGCTTATGAACTAACAAAAATATGTTATTCCAGGGTTCAGGAGAAATAGTGTCCACATGAATAAAATCTAAGCTGTTTCTTGTTTTCCCTTTCTCAGAGTGAATGTTTCAGGGACAAGGTCACAAGGCTGCAGAAAGTACATGTAATTTATGCAAAGGCGTCTCTCCTGTGCTTAGCTTTGAGAACACAGATAATGCTTAGCTCAACAGACATATTGTTTAACTTTACTGTTTTGATAAGAATGTTCTTTCTGTCTTATTAATCATGAAATGCTGAATTATAAAAACCCCTCCTAATTTTTTCTCGGTGTTCAATTGAGCTTTGCGGTAATAGTTATGCTCTTTTGAATCTCTACTTACTGTGACTCCGAATGAATAAAAATAAAGAGACCTGAAGAAATATTATCTGCCTGCTTTCAGTGTGCCTTTTTCGTCCACAATAGCTAATCATATCCCAAATAAGACTATGTATACAGGTTAGGTTGATCAGCAGCTTTAAATTGGTATATTTTTTCAGATCGTTTTTTTTAAACTTATTTACCTGGAAAGAGGATAAAGTACAACTGCTGTTAAAGATTACATATCATAATAAGATTGTCAAAGATGAGATCACTGAGCTCTTTTTTCCTCACCACACTTTTATGCAAGACAAAGCATTTTCAAAATTCACTTTGGAGAGCGTTTTTGAAACAATACTTTTTCTGTGATTAAAAGGCCAAAATTCATTTTTAAAACGTGCTTTCAAATGTATCCATGTTAGTTTGCCCTTGGTCTTAGTTTGTGTTTTTAGCAGCACATTACATTCTCAACATCTTCCACCTAAAGCAGAAGGAGGAAGAGATAAGTACACGTGAGAAGCCCTCTTTTCTTTTTGTAAATATTGTAATATCATAAACAGTCAGAGGACACTGAGCCCAAGCAGACGTGGCAATATGGGATATTCAACCCACATTTTTGAGTCTGTATGTCTATAGTAAAATCCACCAGACTGACATCTGTTTTGAAAAACTATGGTGTGGTACAGTGAAGAAATGCAGGGGTCAGGGATTCTCTCTCTCTCGCGCCTGTGTGTTTGTGTGTGTGTCTCTCTCTCTCTCGCGCGCCTGTGCGTGTGTGTCTCTCTCTCGTGCGCGCCTGTGTGCTATAAGTGAATGAAAACATGGAACTCTGGAGAGAGCAACATATAATTGTCCGTGACTGAAAACTGGTTTTGGCAGATAAAGGCATATCTTTTTGGAAGTTTGTCCCTGCGCCTTATTAATTGTCATTTCTGCGTGTAAAATTAAATTGCAAATTTGAATCTGATGCGGTCAGGGAAATCCGGGGAATATGGACAGTTTGTGAGGTAGGAGCTGCGATTGTTTTACACTCCAGTATATTGCGGTGAATGCTGAGAACAGTCAGTCTAGTGCCTTTACAGAGACTTCTTGATGGCATGAGGTTTCTGAGAAGCATGACGACTGAACCAATTTTAAGTTTGACTTTATACGGAGGCATGCCAGTGGGAGTAATGGTTGCCCGGTGGGTCATGGGAATAATGCCGCCAGATCGCCAGTCGGCATCATTGATGGTTGGAACTACGACGGTATGTGATCTTCTTTGAACCTCCGACTTTCGTTCTTGATTAATGATTCTTGGCAAATGCTTTCGCTCTCGCGCGAATTGTTGGCTCTGTAGTGCGTGTGCCATGGTCGGCTGCTTAGTGAATTGTTGGTGGGCGGGGCTTGGTCTTGCTTACGATGGACTTAGTGAATTATATATATAGATAATAATAATGCATTTTATTTGACAAGCAAAAGGAAACCAATTCAGTCCATAAAGTCTGCTTGTTTAGCTATTAGCTAAGCCATCCCAATATCTCATCCAGTTACTTCAGCTACATGTCTCGGTAGTTTATTCCAAATTCCCACAACTCTTTGCATAAAGAAGTGCTTCCTGGCTTCAGTCTTAATGTGTTGTTGAGTATGTGATTCACCCTTAAATTGAAAGAATTCAGCTGGATCTACTTTATTAGTGCCTTTGAAGATTTTAAATACCTGGATTAGATCACCATGCAGTCTTCTCTGCTCGAGACTTAACAGGTTTAATTCTCAGAGTTTGTTAGAGTAGGACATGCCCTTAAGACACGGGATGTAATTGGTTGTTCTCCTCTTCACAGCATCAAGTACTGTCTTTCTTGTGCTGTGGCTGAGAGAATTTACACAATAAGATTTCCATTCATTTTAAATACTTTATAGTACTTTGACTTCTAATTTTTTTTTTACCTTTTATTATCTGATATATATAAGATTGTGTGTGTGTATTTGTCTGTGATGCAAATGCACTGTTGACCATATTTCTGCCAATTTTTGCATATAGGGGAATACTTCCACCTGGGCAGCACTGGGTACACCAGCTAATAATAACATTATGCGAAAACAGGTTTTTGAAAAGTTGTATTGGCAGTACAGTAAAAGAAAAGAAAATAATTGTTGTATCCACACATTTATTTGTAAAAGTCGGTCTTATCACAGTTGTTGCACATTATTCATGAACACAAAAGTTGTGGATTAGATTTGCTATCACTTAAGTATTTTCTTCTTTTAAGTTTGGCAAACATGTTGTGCTGAATGGCCTGTTCTCTTGAAATATTTTTACAGCAGAAATATCTTGATTTAATTAAAGGGGCTAATTGAAACAAAAGTAGCTCTGTATAACAGTTAGTCTCAAAAGTCATGACATTCCTGCATAGTAGTGAAAATGTGCAGGTACTGTTCCTCCAGGAACAACAGTAAATGAAATATCATTTTTTGAGAGAATCGGTTTCCTTAATTGGATACACATGTTTATCTATAATAATAAAAGGCAAAGCCCTCACTGACTGACTGACTCACTGACTCACTCATCACTAATTCTCCAACTTCCCGTGTAGGTGGAAGGCTGAAATTTGGCAGGCTCATTCCTTACAGCTTACTTACAAAAGTTAGGCAGGTTTCATTTCGAAATTCAAAGCGTAATGGTCATAACTGGAACATATTTTTTGTCCATACACTGTAATGGAGGAGGCGGAGTCATGTATCGCGTCATCATGCCTCCTACGTAATCACGTGAACTAAAAACAAGGAAGAGATTTACAGCACGAGTCACACGCGGGAACGAAGGTAAATGACGTTAATTTTTGACTGTCTTTTAATACTGTGTAAGCATACATATTAACACATGTGCAATTAAACGTGTGCATTTACGGGGTGATTTCTCAGGCTTAAAAGCTCACCTTTTATCAAACGCGGGAACGAAGGTAACTGACGTTGTTCACTGTCTTTTAATACTGTGTAACCATACATATTAACACATGTGCAATTAAACGTGTGCATTTACGGGCTGATTTCTCAGGCTTAAAAGCTCGCCTTTTACTAAAAAGGTAAATGCAAAACTATTTTCAATCAGTTTATTGAAAAGCTCCCGTTAAGGATTGCAATAACATATTCGCGAGATAAAAGAACGAAGTAGGGGGAAATGGAGGAACAGCCGCGAACAGCTAAGAGCAAAAAATTAATTAAACAATTGAGAACGGAGCGAGTTAAGCATACAAGCATGTTCATAAGGGAAAGAAAGCACGGTGTAAAACGTAAGTTTAAATTAAGTTTATAGAAACGCTCCCGCTGCGGATTGCAATAACATATTCGCGAGATAAAAGTTTAATGAGAACACACGAGGTATAAACGAACCACACGCCGTGGCGCAACGTTAGGGGCAACAGTTTCAACCATTCTATGATCTGCTTCTCGCAACTGAAAGACGGCACATGGCGGATGTTAGCCGACTTGCTGACCGCAACGTTAGGGGCTTCAACTATGGCGCTGACGCCATATCTCAGTGCCAACACTTTGCAGACTGTACTTAAAAGACACGCCCTCCTCACTGGACAGTTAAAAACACCAATCAAACTAACGATGACATCAAGTATTACCCAATCAAAAGTAGGAAAGGAGGCATCTTCATAAAATGCGTGTGGGATGATTTGCATGAGACGCTGCTTTAAAAAAAAAATGATAAAAAAAATACGGGATAAATCCCGTCCAGTATTGATTCAAAACGGGACGCGCAATTTCATTCTCAAACGCGGCACGGTTCCGTATTTTAAAGGACGGGTGGCAACCCTACAGTGCCAGGTAACCATCCATACAATCACATTGTGATTCAGACTAGGAATGCAATGAATGTAATTACCCCGATCTACATACAAGGCGAAAGTCTTGCAACATTCAAAGATGATGGTTTGGGATAAGTACACCATACAACATAAAAGAGCTTATGAAGCCTTGAACCGAAAAAAGCAAGATCTCAGAGATCGTAAAAAAAAAAAATAGGAGGTAATGTCGTTTTGCTCGCTGTACATTTTAGTCAAACATTACCAGTTGTTCCACGAGGAAGACCAGCAGATCAACTCAACGCGTGTTTAAAATCCATGCTTCTCCCACGCTCGGTTATATGTCGCGTGTTCTCGGGTAGGTGCACCAAAAAATGTATACATTTAAGCATGTAATGGGCAAACAAAAAATGAGGTATACCCGAAGGCACTGCAGTAGTACTTAATGTAACTTTACTTCTTAAATGTTAATGTTTTACTGTTTAATAATTTATACGCTTCTTATATGTTGTTCAAATTCTTTTATCAAAATACCACTGACAGCGCAATGCACGATAACATGGAGTGAATACACCATACGCATCTGCCCATGGCTGCCCTGCTCTGCGCAGATAGGAGTTGATTCTACAATAAAATAAAATAAACATAAAAAGAGTAAAACAATCATCACCCATAAAGCGGATAGTAGACGTGACGTACTATATGTGTACCACATTTCAAGTGTATAGGTGAAACGGTTTGCGAGCTACAGGTCATTTAAAATCCTGGACAGACACACAAATTGCCACGGTAGCAAATTACAGAAGAAGATTTTACTGTTTAATAATTTATATTTATATGAAATGTGCTTCTTATATATTACTTCATATTCTCATATGATAATGATGTTAATGTTTATATTGATTTCTGTGTTATTAAAACTGCATGTATGTGTGTATATGTGTATATATATATATATATATATATACTAGCAAAATACCCGCGCTTCGCAGCGGAGAAGTAGTGTGTTAAAGAGGTTATGAAAAAAAAAGGAAACATTTTAAAAATAACGTAACATGATTGTCAATGAAAGCCCGTTTCACTCAGTAAGTCTTATGTGTGTGTTTATGTATGTGTGTATATATATGTAGATGTGTATATGTAGATATGTATATATATGTATATGTATATAAATGTTTATGTGTGTGTGTATATTATATATATATATATATATATATATATATATATATATATATAAAAGACAGCAACAGTTATAACAATGACAACACAATTACATTGACAATCATGTTACGTTATTTTTAAAATGTTTCCTTTTTTTTTCATAACCTCTTTAACACACTACTTCTCCGCTGCGAAGCGCGGGTATTTTGCTAGTGTATGTATATATGTATATATGAAGAGGATGGATGGATGGATGGATGTATATGTGTGTGTTTATGTATATGTGTATATGCATGTGTATATATATATGTTGATATGTGTGTATATATATATATATATATATAT
The DNA here is from genome assembly GCF_900747795.2 of Erpetoichthys calabaricus. Classification (NCBI taxonomy): domain Eukaryota; kingdom Metazoa; phylum Chordata; class Cladistia; order Polypteriformes; family Polypteridae; genus Erpetoichthys; species Erpetoichthys calabaricus. The sequence goes on from NC_041394.2 coordinate 40,339,654, forward strand.
ATATATATGTTGATATGTGTGTATATATATATATATATGTATATATATGTATATGTAGATATGTGTATATATGTATATGTATATATATGTTTACATAACCTCTTTAACACGCTACTTCTCCGCTGCGAAGCGCGGGTATTTTGCTAGTATATATATATATATATAAAAAAAAAACAAAAAAAAACTCTTACTTCAGAAATAAGTCCAAAGCATCCTAACCTGAAGTAGGACTGCTGGCTCCTATTTTACAGAAGAAGGTCTGGACTCAAAAGCTCACAGTACAGCTATGTTTCAGCAGAAAGTGATGCTGATATTTTTTATGAAGTAACATACTGTAATTATCTGTCAGTATTATCCTCCTCAAAATGTATGACTTGCAAAAGAAGAGTTGCTGCCTTTGTGTGTTGGTATTTCAAAGGGTCTCAAAGGCATGCAGCTTTTTGGTTTGCTTCATCTAGAGTTCGTTAAAACTTAAGTTAACTTAATTTTAGTGTTACAAAATACAATGAAAAATAACCACTGAAATAAACATATCAAATAAAGATAGATATGTGCCTATGTGGCATATCTGTTCATTTCCAAATTTCACAGTTTGCTACTCTTTTCCACCAGCACATACTAAATGAATAGTCCAAAGTTAGTTAGTTTTTAAAAAAATATGCAGATCAAGAAAACAAAAAAATTGGAAACCACACCCCCTACAGTTATCTCATGAGTGATATTTTACACCACTGAGTGAAATACAATTATGTACTAGTAGCTGTCTGCATGGCAAAATTCATATCTACAAAGCCCCAGTGTTCAATAAGAAGCAACCTTTTCGTCCTGAATGTACAATACATTCTGGAGAGCCCCTCTTTCATTTGGAAGCATATTGTATCTAAACTCCCGTAGACAGGCATGTTTGAAGGCTGAAATATTCTTCCTGCGTAGGGAAACTTAACCCCAATTTTGAATTCTTTCTGCGCACAAGCTAACATTGTCAATACAAAAGCAGAGAAGTATACACTTTGCTATTTGCATATTGTTCAGCCTACTATGTACAGTGGTGTGGCATTAATTGTCCAATAAAAAATAAAAAAAACCTTGCAGTATTGCTTGTGATTACTGAAGCACATTAAACACATTTGCATCTTTAGGTGTTGTTAGAGGCTGGAACATTTTATGTAACCCACCATTCTTTGTATTATATTAATTGCAGCAATGTCTTTCTCTTGTGTTTTTCAGAAATTGAAGGGTTCAGTAAGCTAAATGTCATGTTGTAGTGATCACTTAGTGGTTCGTCATAATTCTTTAGTAAACATCTCTATCCATCCATCCATCCATTATCCAACCCGCTGAATCCGAACACAGGGTCACGGGGGTCTGCCGGAGCCAATCCCAGCCAACACAGGGCACAAGGCAGGGAACCAATCCTGGGCAGGGTGCCAACCCACCGCAGGACACACACAAACACACCCACACACCAAGCACACACTAGGGCCAATTTAGAATCACCAATCCACCTAACCTGCATGTCTTTGGACTGTGGGAGGAAACCGGAGCGCCCGGAGGAAACCCACGCAGACACGGGGAGAACATGCAAACTCCACGCAGGGAGGACCCGGGAGGCGAACCCAGGTCCCCAGGTCTCCCTACTGCGAGGCAGCAGCGCTACCCACTGCGCCACCGTGCCGCCCTAAACATCTCTATCCAGAATAATTTGCAAAAAATATATAATGTATATAATACATTTAAATAATTATTAAGATTAAATAATTTAGAAGTAGTGCACAATAAACTTAGAACAAAGACAAGATTCTGGCTAGTGGTCTAATTAAAATATGCCAAGTTGACTGTTAATAGTGTAGCTGTAAGAGAGCAGGAGAAGAAATGCCTATAAGGTGTCAAGATGTATTGTGAAAAGATGTGTATTTAAGGACTGCAATGTTTTAACAATGTGTAAATTGTAAACACTTCGATGACTCAGGTGCCGCCACGAGTGGCAGCCTTTCCAGCAGCTCCGTGTATGACTTTATCTTTCTACCTTTTTCTCTATTTTTCTCTGTTTCACTGATCGCTCCTACCACTTTCTTTTATGTGGACTCATTCCCTGGATATTTTTTTTTACTACTTGGACATGGATTTTTACACGCCGAGATTTGTCTATTCAGGTAGTCAACTTCATATGCTGAGAACAAAGACCCGTGCCAGTGTGGTTCCCTATTTACCCGACAAGGTAAGAAGGTTGTATCGTGGCAGCAGAGGCGGCGGTAAGCTAAAAGCCAAGCGGCTAGCGAGAAAGTGGCGATACAAGCCTTCGGTGCCTTCTGTGATCCTGGGAAATGTGAACTCACTACCAAATTAGATCGACGAACTGGCTGTGCTGGTGAAAAATGTTAGGACCTACAGAGAATGCAGTGTGTTGTGTTTTTGTGAAACGTGACTTACAACTAACATCCCAGATGCTAACGTGGAGCTACCCGGGTTTAGCACAGTTGGAGCGGACAGAGACGCAAATACCTGCGAGAAGCGGAAAGGAGGAGGACTCGCTCTCTATGTGAAGATAGATAGATATATAGATACTTTATTAATACCAAGGGGAAATTCACAAGGTTGTGCAACTCTGGACATGTAGACATGAAAATCTCCACTTGCTGCTGGGACTTCGAACTGTTGGCCGTAAGTCTATATCCCTATTACTTGTCCAGAGTTTGGACATGTCATTGTTGTTATTGTTTACATCCCTCCTCAGGTGGACGTGGAGATAGCGGGTGACATCATTCATTCCGCTGTTGCTAAACTACAAACACTGCACCCCGAGGCGCTTGTGCTAATCGCTGGAGACTTTAACCATGTGACGCTGGACAAAACATTACCTGCCTTCTCCCAGTTTGTGGATTGTAACACCAGGGATTATTGACCTACTGTATGCAAACGTTAAAGACGCATACAGCGCCACCCCGCTGCCTGCGCGGAAGCAGATCATAACCTGGTTCTGCTTCAGCCTCACTACAAACCAAGAGTGAGGGAGCTACCTACAACCACACGCTCATTCAGGAAGTGGTCCCCTGAGGTAAAGCAGGCTCTGAGAGACTGCTTTGGAACTACGGACAGGGATACCCTGCAGAGATCATAGAGTGAGAACATTGAGGAGGTTGTTGACTGCACTACTGACTACATCAACTTCTGTATGGACATTGTAGTTTCAGTAAGAACAGTATGCTGCGATGCTTACAACAAGCCATGGATTACAAGTGGCATCAAGGGCCTTTTGAACCAGAACAAAAAGGCTTTTAAAGGCGGTGATCAGCATGAGCTCAAGCGCATGCAGAAGGAACTCCAAGTTCAGCGAAGCAGCAGTACAGGAGAAAAGTGGAGCAGAAGTTGCAGAATAACAGCATGAAGGAAGTGTGGGATGGGATGAAGATCATCACTGGCTGCAGCTCGAAGCAGGGTGCCACCATCGAGAGAGACGTGGAGAGAGCAAACCAGATGAACAACATCTTTAACAGGTTTGACCACCCTAACCCACTCTCACCTCGGAGTACTGCACCCTCCACCCATCCTTCTGCTGATACCAGCATAGGAGAGAGTTTCCCCCCACCCAAAATTACAGCAGCCCAGATAAGCGGAGAGCTGAGGAGACTTTGTGCCAGCAAAGCAGTCCTCTACAGCACATCTTCAGCCTGAACCTGGAACAGGGGAGTGTCCCGAGGCTTTGGAAAACATCTTGCATCACCCTAGTCCCAAAGGTCTCACGTCTTAGTGAGCTGAATGACTTCTGGCCTGTTGCTCTGACATCACATGTGATGAAGACCATGGAGTGGCTGCTGCTTCACCACCTGAGGCCACAGGTCTGCCACGCCCTCGACCCTCTGCAGTTCACATACCAGGAGAAGGTGGGAGCGGAGAATGCCATCATCTATATGCTACACCGATCCCTCTTCCATTTGGACAGAGGCAGTGGTGCTGTAAGAATTATGTTTCTGGACTTCTGTAGCGCCTTCAACACCATCCAACCTCTGCTCCTTAGGGACAAGCTGACAGAGATGGGAGTAGATTCATACCTGGTGGCATGGATCGTGGACTATCTTGCAGACAGACCTCAGTATGTGCGTCTTGGGAATTGCAGGTCTGACATTGTGGTCAGCAACACAGGAGTGCCACAGGGGACTGTACTTTCTCCAGTCCTGTTCAGCCTATATACATCGGACTTCCAATACAACTCAGAGTCCTGCCACGTGCAAAAGTTTGCTGACGACACTGCTATCGTGGGCTGCATCAGGAGTGGGCAGGAGGAGGAGTATAGAAACCTGATCATTTGTTAAATGGTGCGACTCAAACCACCTACAACTGAACATCAGCAAAACCAAGGAGCTGGGGGTGGATTTTAGGAGGACCAGGCCCCTCATGGACCCCGTGATCATCAAAGGTGACTGTGTGCAGAGGGTGCAACTGGATGATAAATTAGACTGGACTGCCAATACTGATGCTCTGTGCAAGAAAGGACAGAGCCAACTATACTTTCTTAGAAGGCTGGCGTCTTTCAACATCTTCAATAAGATGCTGCAGATGTTCTATCAGACGGGGAGGCAGCATAAAGAAGAGGGACACCTCACGCCTGGACAAACTGGTGAGGAAAGGCAGGCTGTATTGCAGGCACAGAGCTGGACAGTTTGACATCCGTGGCAGAGCAACGGGCACTGAGCAGGCTCCTGTCAATCATGGAGAATCCGCTGCATCCACTAAACAGTATCATCTCCAGACAGAGGAGCAGCTTCAACGATAGACTGCTGTCACTGACCTGCTCCACTGACAGACTGAAGATATCGTTCCTCCCCCACACTATGCGACTCTTCAATCTTTAACATTATGCAAAGTTATTGTCTGTTATACCTGCATTTTTATCACTCTTTAATTTAATATTGTTTTTATCAATATGCTGCTGCTGGAGTATGTGAATTTCCCCTTGGAATTAATAAAGTGTCTGTCTGTCTGTCTGAGCTGTTTTGATGCAGTGGGAAGCACTGCAGCTTTTTTTAAATGAAAACAATCTCTGTCACATTAGCGTTTTCACATGATTTATAAAAGTATTTCCATCCACACTAAAACGATCAAACACACAGATGATGAAGATGTTTGCCTACCTGGGACATGCACATATTGGCAGAAAATCTTTGAATGCTGCCGGCCAAGGGATTTATCACAAAGATGTAGTAATTATTTTTCATTTGCATATGTATTCAACATTCATGCTTTACAAAACACAATTTAGATGCATACAGATAACTGCTGTATATCTGCTATGTTGAAGGAGGAGGTTTGTCTTCCGTGAAGACTGACCAATCAGGAAACAAGCAGGATCTAATCAGGGAAGGGCTACATAATAAGCATGATACATGAACATATAGAAGAGCGATTAGACTTAGCGTTTTCATAAGTCTACATTTTCACCCAGTCCACATTGCAGTGCTGAGCTACTGTTCCAAAAGTATATGGCTATGAAGAGTGTTTTAAAGAGTCTCCATTTTTGGGGGTTAGAAGCACTGGGGTAGTGTGGACAAAAGGCAAAAACTGAGACTAATGTATGCATTTTTATATGAAACTGTAGTACTTTGGACAAAGCCTGAGCTACAATAAAGCTGTGCAAACAAAACAAAAAAGTGAAAAAGTACATTTCTTCTACAACCCCACCACTCCACGTGGTTAATCAATGAAGATTTTTTCAGTTCAGAGAAGCAAATGACGTTCATGAAAGTATGACATGTATCGTTTTCAAAAACATTCATGTTATCCATATTTAATAATTTGAACTAAATTTTAAGCATTTCACAACTTATTTGTCATATTTAAAGGGACATGTTTATTATTGATATTTATTTATTTTGACATATAATATTATGTTTTAAGAGACTTGTGTGGTACTTGGGTCTTCTTTCATGGTTGCTACTGAAAAAAATCATGTAAATAATTAAGACTCCTTTTCCCTTCCTGCTTCAAGAATGACATGTCCTCTTAGTTATTTAAGAATTATTAACCTCCTTGTGATACATACTGATACCATCATAAGTATATCATATTAAAATTATTATAAATGGAATCTGTGAAATTAGAGTAAGGAAACTGTTGGAGAAATGGATATTGGTTCTTTAATGTGGTTGTGTCTTGCAGGTGCTTGGAATGGCTTCTAAATAACCTTATGACTCACCCAAGTGCTGACCTACTGAAACAGCTCAGGTAATTTATACAGAAAGGTTCTTTAATGTTGACAGGTGAGCCCTGAATTACTGGATCTTTTTTGCATAATTTTCATTCCTCCAAAAATAGTTTACAATCATTTTAAACTTTTCCGTGAACTTCAGTAGCATGCTTTTCTGTTGCTGGCTACTTTAGATTGTTTAAACTGAAACTACGTATCTATAATGCTTCTCTAATGAGTATGAATATTGTCAATAGAATCAGTGCAGCATCAACTTTAATTGGTGTGTAATGTGTGCCTTGATAAGAACATGCACAAAGAGTCTAAAATGCATGTAGCTAGTAGAATGTTTTTTGGTTCATTTAAAAATTAAGAAGGTAACAGATTTTAAAGTAAATCTTCCCTTTTTGTCAAAATGTGTTTTGACAAGTTTTGTGATTTGACATAGGGAGCCATACTATTCAATTTTTAAGAAATGACTGACTATATGTAAATATAAACATCATCAAGCAAGTCTTAAACATTTTATGCCACATGATCTCTTCCACAACCTGCTTTTTCACTGAAAGAAAAATAATTACCCCCCCGGAAGAGGTGTATGTGGATAATTTTAATTACAGTCTGTGTTCAAAAGCAAATGTGAAAGGGACTTTAGGCAGTGTATAGTAAAAGAAGAGATGTGCTGAGAAGAGAGTAATGAAAACAGAAGTAAAAACTGATAGAGAGAGCTCACTAGTCAAACTGAAATTAAATATACAAGGGTGAATTTCACACAACTGCAGTAATATCGGTGGCATGATGGCGCAGTGGTAGCATTGCTGCCTCACAGTACATAGACCAGGGTTTGCTACCCAAGACCTCCCTACATGGAGTTTGCATGTTCTCCCTGTGTCTACATGGGTTTCCTCTAGGTGCTCCGGTTTCCTTCCACAGTCTGAAGACATGTAGGTTAGGGGAACTGGCGATCCATATTGGCCCTATTGTGTGTTTGGGCTGTATGTTTGTGTGAGTTCACCCTGTAATGGACTGGCACCGTGTCCAGGGTTTGTTCCTGCCTTGCACCTTACATTACCTGGGATAGGCTCCAGCAGACCTCCGCGACCCTGTTCAGGACTAAGAAAGTTAGAAAATGACTGATTAACTATAATAATGTCAAACAGGCGTTGTTTTATATTGAGCTCTGCAACTCACTCTTAACGTGCAAGATACTTGAAAATTCATTTTCTTAGCCATTCACTATTAACTACTTTACATATTCCTACCAGTGGCTTTTTTCCTTCATTTAATTCCTAGTCAAACTTTTCTTATGCATATTCTATTAAACAGACACACATTTTTAAACTTGTGATAGTCTTTGCTGTTTAATATATTTTTATAGTTTGTCTAAATGCATATACTAGGCTGCTTCATACACTACTGTAACAACTACAAAATTTATGATTGTCACCTATTATCCCCCTACATAGCTGGAATTTTCAACTTTGTGCATCTCAGCCATCATACAATATGAAAAATATAAGAAGCAACCTGTTGAGTTAACTGTATCTACGATGAATTATGATAGTAGGCTTCTGTGTTGTTAGACACATTGTAAATGTCTCACATTTCTTTTGCAGATATACATAATATATAAAGTTGTGGCCTCTCTTGGGGTCTGTTTTTTATTCAAACCGTATATATAAGAGTAGACAATGTGATGCAACTTCCTCAGACTGTATACAAGAGTAAAGAATGTGATGTGTGTAACTTCCATGAGGACTTACACCTCACACTTTTTAGAAGAGAATTTTTCTCTCCCAAATTTATCAGAAGAGAATATGGATCAGTGTCAGTTCCTCACACTTCTAATGTAAAGCACTTTGTCTGTCAATATGTTGGGTCAGTTTAGCAAATGTCAGTTTTTTAAATACAGAAGTTACTTTTGCCCATTATTGTGCCTTTAAATTTTGGAACTAATAGCTTTTCAGACATGTCAGTAAGTGCATTCCCTTTCAGTTGATCAGCAGTCACAGTTATTGAAATAATACAAACTGTGGCTTTTTTTTAAAATAACCATAAAGTCACATCTGTTTCTTTGCTGAACTGTATAAGGCTTGCAGTGTAAAATAAGCCAGTAAGCTTCAGACCTTGGTTCAGATTATATGTCACTCATAGTCGATGGTGTTACTCTTTATCAATAATTTTAAATTAACAAATATTTAAATTCCATCTTACATTTTTAAGTGTTTGTGTAATTGTTATTATTTAGCATTTAAAGCTGTCAGATCCTAGAAGACATGTTTTAATAAATTATTTGCTAAAAAGTGTTTTGATTAAGTGGAGGTTTTGCCTTTTAAGAAAGTGAGGAGTAACTGGATTTAAAAAAATAATCTGAAAGGGATTTTGCAAAGCATAAATAAAAAAAACTAGGGCTACTGTTTTATTAAAAATTTTATCAAAGTTAACTGCATATTAATCACAATTTATCGTATTTTCTTCAAGAATATTAGTATTTTTCTAAAAAACAGAAGTAACTCCGTTGTTAATTTCTGATAAAAACAGTGTTAATAATAGCTTTAAATGATTTCAGTGAGTTTATTGAGCTACTTTCTATAACAGAAACAATGACCACCAAACACAAACTCCTAGGGGTTGCTATAATATTTGGGAATACCAATCCATATGGTTTGGACTGCTATGTTGCAAGATAGCATACGAAAAGCACTGACAGTTACACAAACAAATATTAAAAAAACAGAAATATAAAATCATGGTTCAGCTTTTGTGCACCATCAGCACTACTAAAGCTCAGGTTGTGCATAAAGTTAATGCCGCAGCTTTTACCTGGACTGGGGAAGTCAACAATTAGATTAAAATATGTATAAATTAGGCTTTTAAATAGCAAGGAATAGACTAAAAAAACATTTTTAATATGTATTTTATAGAGTTATTTATTCAGATGTTTTAATTACACGTTGTCCTAGAATGTGTCATTTATGAATTACAAAATAAGTACTTCTCTTAACCTTCACCCCAAATGGATGGAAATATTGACATTATCAATTTGCACTGATTATTGCCTAGTTTTATTGGTTTCACTATAAAATAGGCTAATGCAGGATACAGTAGGTGACATACAATTAACAACAACCTACCATGTCTGCTGTAGGGTGTTCGAGTGAGTTATAAGGAATCGAGCGATTCCACTCTGTGTCATCTTCTGATGTCACTTGATGAATCAGTATGGTACACTGTATGTCGTTTCAATACATTTTGATCCCATATTACAAGGGACATGTGACGAGTATACTGGTGTGTAGATGAAGACCATTTTCAATAAGCAATACAAGAAAAAATCAAGTGCTATTGATAGACTTGGATGCATTTGCCGCGGTTTCATTAAGCAAGGTCAAATTGAAAAGATTAAATTAAATTAACACATTTAGGGTTTACATTAAAAAATTTAGAGGCAGAAATCTTAAGCATTAATGGCAATCAGCAGCTCTAAAATAAATACAGTATAGTGTAGCTGAACCTCACTCTTAAAAAGCCTAATATCACAAATTAACGAGTGAATGACTGATTAAATGCACAAGCATTGTAACTTATTTTAAGGAGATTATCATGCAGTGGTACAAATATAGAAATAGTAAACTATCGTTTATTATTGAAGTCATTCTGTAGTTGATTTAATATTCGGCTTTATTAGTGAAATACAGCCATACTTATTTATTAGTGCTTACCATCCATATCTGCACACATATATTTATCCACTAAAACAATGTGGGGAACCACTGAATGGCACATTTTCAAGATAGCCTTTTCCAAAGATCTCTGCTTTACACCTCCAGCTGAAGCCCCCTGAATGTTGTCACAGGCTTCAGTGTCAGGAACAGCCACAGAGGGGTCTGCTACTAGAGGTCTTCACTGAGTCTCTGTTGCCAAGGAGAGAAGTCAGAAGAATAACCAGTGTAACTTCAAACAGGAGTGATGCAAATTATGAAATAGTTATTAAAATTCTAGACTAAACCATCCAAGGACTGTGCCATATAGACCAACATAATTGTTACGGATGTGTACTAAAATATCACGGTAAGTGTATCAATTTTAGAGGTGAAAATAAAGCCATTTTTAAATTATTGTAATGAGGTATCATGTTACATTCATAATGGATGGGTGAAAACCCACCCATCTATTTTTAATCCCATTTAATGCAGTTCATCTCAAGAAACCATAATTTATCCAGCAGCATTAGTTGCTAGACACAATGCAACTCTGCAGAACACATATACAAACAGTTATGCAGAGGCAAGTTAAAATCACAAGTTAACTTAGTTGAGTATTAAGCAAGAGAGAGTTGCACAGAGATGGAGAATGTGGGTCTCCTGGAGCTGTGAAGAGGCAGCACTGACTGTTTTTCCCACTATGCAGGACCAAGTAAAGTATTGTGTAATTATTTTAAGGTACAAGTTGTAATTCTTTCCTGTTTTATTGAGCAGTGTGTATATTTTGTGTCTGACTGTCTGCCATTCTTTGAATTATTTGCTGTAACACTATCTTTTTTTCACTATTTCACTTTCTCTGTCATTCGCAGTGTACGTATGATGGAGCAGTTAGTGAGGTCACCAGATCTCTTTGTAATGCAGGTGGAAATGGATGTTTACACCACCCTCAAAAAGGTATAATAGTGTCATTTGAGTTTTTTAAAAAACTAGAAAGGCATCCAGTCTGATTTTGGTAATTAGTGATCTCAAAAGATATAAATTTATTGTTTGTCTCCCTCCATATTAAGTACTTCTAAAGATATATTTTAAGCAAGTGTAAACTCTTTAATTGCACTGATTATTAAAAAATAAGAAATAAAGATTTGTTTGCTTTATTTATTTATTTATTTATACATACAAAATAGCATGTAAGTTTGTCAATTTTATACACAGAAAACGCTTGTTGCCCTTGAATATTCTTTTTGGTAATGCTAATGTTTCTTTACAAGTATTCTTGTCTAAGTTTGTTTTTATTTACACCTGGATTTTCTGAGTTTTAAAATTGTGTAATAAAGATGGAATACCTTGCATCCATTTATCCAGCTGGAGCCTATCCTAGCAATCACTGGGCCAAATGCAATAACAAAAAGTTAACAGGGCATGAGTCCATCTCAGGGTGAACACACACACAGTATGTAAATCAAATTAGTAGTGACAAAAATGGGTGTTTAATAAAAGCAGTGACAAACATTCCGGTCCCACCATCCATCTGTCTTTGAAACTTGCTCATCTAGAAGCAGGAGTATGGGGCAGCTGGAGCTGATCCAAGCATGCAGTCGATGCAGTTTTCAGACTGGATCCCAACCCAACTCTTAACAGGTTGAACACATACACATACATACTTTTTAACATCACCAGTCCACTTGATCTGCAAGTCATTGGACTGTGGAAGGAAAACCATGCAAACATGAGTAAAACATGTGAACCTGGGTCTGCTTACTGTAAAGCAGCAGTTACACTGTGCCACCTAGCACACTAACATTATTACAAAAGTAAAAGACCAGTGTAGTGAATTTTTGACTGTTCTTTTAAGACAAAAGGCTGATTGATGTCTAATTAAACAAGATGTGCAAAATATAAAATTAAAATCAGCATGGACAAATAATTCTTTTCAAGACTTTTAAGTTAGTTCTAATGAGTGAAAGATCAGTTTTTAATTTTTACAATCCTGTTTGTTTCAGTGGATGTTTTTGCAGCTGGTACCTTCATGGAATGGAAATCTGAAACATCTCCTAGTTGATGCCGACAACTGGATATCAAAGCAGCAAAAAGGTGGGATTTTCCAAGGTTTTTGGGTCTATATCAATTAGTGGTTATTTAGATGAACAAACATCAGCATCAAAATATGTCCAGATTTACTTTTCAATATTCATTCTTTGTCACAGCTTCAATACTATAATTCACCCTTTACACCTTTTCTGTCATTTGTTTTCAGAGTACCATGAGGAGGGGATTTCATTCTTAGAATCTGAGCGGGGTGCCCCGTTTACCTCTGTATTCAAGCATATTCGCTTACAGTATGTCATCAATGATTTAGCATCTGCTAGGATAGCAGAGCGTGATGCCATCATTCCTTGTGGTGAGTATTAATCCATTACTATATACTTAATAGGTGTTTTTATCAGTAATGTGTTGCTTGTTCCTACTTTTCTGTTTTTTATATAGTGTAACAAGCTCTCTATACTTGTTTTATTTTGTAGAGTGGCTATTAGCAGCATACAAACAGCAGTGGTTTGCAATGTTAAGGGCAGAGCATGACAGTGACTGGGAGTAAGTATCTAGTATAGCCAGTTTTATGTACATTGTGTTGTTGAGTAAAGAAGAAAGGCACATAAAAAAAAAACTTGATTCTTTGATGCTGTTGATATGTTAATTAAATCTTTTAGCATTTAATTAACAAAATGTGCATGTCTGAGCTAAAGTTCTGCTTTTATTAGATATTGAGTGTAATTGTATTATGTAATTCTGAGTTAATAGTGCAGCTTTTGATGCTTTAAACATAACATTTTCAAACTTGCTTAATCTAATACAGTGTTATGCAGGTACTGGCATATATCCTGGCAGCTTTGGGCACAAGGTAGGTGCCAACCCCTGGACAGGGCACTGGTATAGTGTAAACACCACTCACATGCACCAATTTAGAATTACCAATTACCTAACAAGTATGTTTTTGGGATGCAGAAATAAAACTGAAATACCCAGAGAACTTGCCAGATAGAGACTGGTCTGGCATTCAAAGTTTGTGAGGCAACAATGCTAACAAGCATGCGGTCACTGACACTGCAGTCAGATGATTCATTAAAACTTTACTTTTCTTTACTACCAAACTGATTGCAATTTTGCTAAATATATTTTATTACAATTTATTGAGCAGTAGAGAAGTACTGTAATATTTGCTGAGCTTCTTTTCAAATAAGTTCATTTTTTAAATATCTATAAATGTAGTATATTTTTTTCTCAGGAATATAGTATTGTTCAACTTGTTAAAGAGAAACTATGTGGTTGATTAGCTACTGTTTTAGACTTCCTATACAGCATTAATTTTTACTGGAAAAGAATATTATAATTATTCTATGAATGCCATAGAGAACACATACAATTAAAACATTTCCTTTGTGAATCCCCAGATTAAAAGCCTTATTCTTATTTCTCAAATCCATGTAACCAAATTAACAGGAAATGCTTTGTCAGCTTTATCAATGTTTTCTTTGGTACCTGGAATCTAGAGTGTTCATCAAAGTTCATATTCATATATATAATATCCAACGTCCGTCTGTCCACTTTTCACGACATAACTACTTAAAGGATTTAGATCAGGTTTTGTTCTATAATTTGCTTGAACCTTCCGGGTGATTTTGTGACTTCTCTCATTCTCATCATGCCAAGTGTAATAGTTCTCTTGCAGTACCAATTTATTTGCTCAAATCTGAGAGAGATGCAGCGGGGCAGGGCCCTCCTCACTCATGCGCCAGCCTCGGGGTATATCTTACATCCGCTTAGCTAGTGAATGAGAGAACTACTTAATGGATTTAGATCAGGTTTTTTTTTCTAGAATTTGCTTGAACATTCCGGTTGATTTTGCGACTTCTCTCATTGCACTAAGAATCATAGTTTGCTTATAGATGCGATATATTCTCGCTAATCCGAGACAGAGGATGTGGGACGAGGGGAAGGAGACGTGTGACGTCAGGAGTGGGGAGTCGGTCTATCTCTGTGTTCTGGAGCGTAACTTGCCTCCGCTTAGCTAGCAATACCTTTTTGTTTATTGATTTTCAAAGTTTGTCCTGTTTCACTACTACATGGGTGGAGCCACGGGGAACCGCTAGTTATTTATATATTATTTTACAGAGCATTGATTGTTAGCGCAAAGAATAGCAAAGACACAATATAAAATTATAAATAAGTTTTAAAATCACCAAAATTGAAAAAAAAAATATGATAAATCTTCAAGTTGAAGTAAATGGGGGAAATAAAGCAAAAGTTGGGAAAAGTATCTTATGTACTATGTAGACATAGCGGTAATATTATATGAAAGGTTAAGTGGAGATGACAGGAATACAAAGAATGTCACTAGAAGGGAGAGTCCATTCACACTTGATTGTAGACATGTTGGAGTTGCCTGTTTTAACCGGCCATCTTAGTGGTACCCGTAATTCTTATTAGACCCTGCCTCTGCCTCAATAAACACATATAAAGAAGGTCAGAAGCCCATGCAGTGAATAAAAGATATTTCTTCCTACTCTAGCAAAACTGCTTATAAGGTGCCAGTTTTTCTAAGAAAATATATTCGTGTTGAAAAGATACCTAATCAGGCACAGTTAGGCAGAAATGTAGTTACACTCCAAATGGAAGAAGAATTGTTAGATTTATTTATTAAACTACAAGTTTCTAGAGTCAGGTATGTTCAGGTCCTGCCAAACACACGTCTGGGGCCTTCCTGCAAAGAGAGGAGGAGCCATTGAGAGTTTTAATCCTCCTATACTGTGGTCTCCCCATCTGTTCCAGCATGTTTGGTATGAGGAGACAGGGTGGGCATTACCTAAAGGAATAGGTGTTTATTTGGAATTTAAAATTTGAGCACTTGATAAGTAATTGTATTAAAATGCACTTAGTGGTAGCTAACATTATTTAAACTAGTTAGGGCTGCTGTTTTACAATTTCAGGAAACTGGTTTTAAATCTCATTCTGGTCTCATTTTCTTGAGTTTCAGTGATGGTTTTCTAAGAAAACTCTGGTTTGCCTCCTGCATCTCAAATATGTGCAGGTTAAGTTGATAGGTGACTCTAAACTGAAAAGGGTGTGGATGTGTACCCTGTGAAGGACTGGCACTCTGGTTTTCTGCCTTGCACCTGATATTGTGGTTATCGGTGAACCTAACCTGTTTTAAGTGGGCACTTAAATAGCAGAATTCTCTTTTATCCCATGTTTAATGTCTTCTACAGCCCACGAGATGTAAACAAGGAGGAGTTCGAGTTAAATAGTATGAGATGTGGCAGGAAACTGACCAGGGATGGTGATGTGAGTATGGCATACCATTCTCAATATGAAAAGAGTCCCTAAGAAAGAAGTCTGAACTGGTTTTATTTTGGTTTATTCTAACAAGAAATCAGGTTTGTGAAATAAATCAGTTTCTCTTACTCATTGACCATTGCATTCTGAGCACTGTTTTCAACAGGTATGTCTTGTCTTGTTAATGTGTTTTATATAAAATGGTGTGTATGTATGATGCAGGAAGGGGAGTAGAATCCTATTTGAATTTTCATTTTAGTATTGTGTGATTTAGTGGAAACAAATTCTGTACTTTTCCATATATACTGCTGCTCGATATGTTTATGTACAAACTTAAAATACAGACATAGAGAAGATTTCAGATCCTGATGCTTTAGCATCTGTTGTGCCAGGGTGTAAAGGTCAGCTGGTAATGGAAGAGAGAAAAAACAAAATATGCATACATATGCAAAACATAGAGAAGGGTCTCCATGTAAAAAAGACAGTTGCTATTTTGGAGTATTTGCTGTTGAACCCTCTCTTGAATATTATACATGATGAAATGAAAAAATGAGCATTCCATAAAGATGACAGCTAAAGTCTTGCTGATCACACCCCTCTAGGTTTAGCCTGACATATTCTCTACCAAAATGGTTAGAAGAACTACAGGAGTGTCTGAGCACTTTATTTTGTTGTAGATTTAATTTTAAATGAATAAATTTGATATTTTTGCCCATCAGTGTACACTCAATAACCCTTAATGAGAAAGCAAAAAGATGTTTTCGGAAAGGTTTGCAAATTTATTAAAAATCAAAAACTATGTCACTGCAGATTGTGCTCAGGTGCATCCTGTTGACTTTAAATATCCTTGTGATGTGTCTAGATCTTGATTGGAGTCCACCTATGGCAAAGTGAATTGAATAGACATAGTTTTGAAACACACACAGATGTATATATAAGGTCCACAATTTATAGTGCATGTCAGGACATAAAACAAGCCATGAAATCCAAGGAACTCTCTATAGACCTATGTGATCAGATTATGGTGAGGCATAGATTAGGGGAATGATTTAAAACCATTTCTAAAGCTTTGAGTGTTTCCTGGAGCACAGTCACCTCAATAATTATGGAATGTAAGAGTTTAGAACAACCAGAACTATTTGTAGAGTTATCCATCTGGCCAAACTGAGAAACCAGGCACGCAGGACCTTGGTTCATGAAGTGCCCTGAAACTCTGTTAGAATGACTATTGGTTTTTGAAGTCCTCTGCTAAGATGGGAGAACCTGTCAGAAGGATGACCAAATCAACAGCCCTCCAACAGTCAGGCGTTCATGGTAGAGTGGTGAGATGGAAGCAAGTTTTAAGTAGTCTTAAGACTTCCACATGGAGTTTGCCAAATGGCCCATCATGCACCTAATACCATACCACCCCTGTAAAGCATGATTGTGGCAGCGTCATGTGATGAAGATGTTTCTTAGTGCCAGGGACAGGGAGACTGGTCAGAATTAAGAGAAGGATGACTGTACCCATATACAGAGAGTTTGTTGAAGAAAATCTGTTCAGAAGTGCATATGAGACCTCAGACTAAAGCAACGGTTTATCTTTCAGTACAACAATGACCCGAAGCATACAGCCAAGACAACGTTAGAATGGCTTCAGGAGTGTCATTGAGTGTCCCAGCCAAAGCCCAGACCTAAACCCCACAGAACATGTGTGGAAAGATCTAAAGATGGGAGTTTACAGATGCTTCCCTTCCAGATCTTGAGAGGATCTGCAATGGGAATGGGATAAATTACCCAAATCCAGGTGTGCAAAGGTTGTAGAGACTTACCCAAAATGTCTTGAAGCGGTAATTGCTGCCAAAGGGGCTTCTCCTAAGTACTGAAGTACGGGTCTGAATACTTATATGAATGAGAAATTTCAGTTTTTGATTTCTAATAAATTTGCAATCTTTTCCAAAAATATTTTTCACTTTTCATTATGGGTTATTGAGTGTAGATTGATGGACAAAAATGGCAAATGTAGCCATTTCAAATTTAATCTGCACCACAACAAAGTGTGCAGAAAGTGAAGGGGTCTAAGTATTATCTGAATCTGTTTGCAAGATAAAGAACTTTTCAGTGAATAAATAGCAATAAACTTGGACATTTTAGCATTTTCACTATAAGAGGTTTAATGTCTAATACAGTAAATTTTCTCTCTTCTTCATATTAGCAAAAGTAAACCTCTGTTGTTTACTCCACATTAAATGGTTTAGTAAGCATTTGCCTAAAATAAATAAGGTCATTGTAAGAAATAGTTCATTTCAGTGATTTTATTAAGCAGTTATGAGGTATATGGTAATATAGGCCCACAAGTTGTTATTTAGCAAAGGTACCTTTAAGTATATTTTCAGTAACTAAATAAAATCATTAAAGGTCAAATGTTTGCTTTCATTTTTTACTAGAGTATTTCCTAGGATTCTAGCAGTTTTCTTTCTATTGATGGAAGTTTATCTAAACCAAAAAATGGATATGCCTTAACCTTTCAGTGTGATGCATCAATAATGTCTTCTTTCTTAACAGTACTGCTGGAGGTGGACAGGGTTTAGCTTTGGCTTTGATCTGTTAGTGACGTACACCAACAGGTTTATTGTCTTTAAAAGAAATACACTGAGCCAGCCTTGCAGTGGTTCTGTCAGTCTACAGCCCCACAGGAATATTACATACAGGTAGGTATTGTTTGTCATGCTTTTTTTTTAATAATATTTTAAGTTGTAGTTTGTATTTAAATCAGTACAAATAAATCTCATTCAAGAGGAGGAGGCTTTGGGAAAGAAAAAGATTTCTGTACTTTGAGACAGAATAGTGCTTATAGGCACTAAAGACCTTATTTTTTTTTATCACCTAATCAATTCTTTTAAAAATACATTCAAAATATGCACTCAGTGGTAACTGTTTTAGGTACACCAATCTAGGTGCGTGAATGGACCACTTTGCCTGAACTCTTTGAGGCATGTTCTCAGCAAAGTTGGGGATATTGGTCCATTATGGATGAATAGCTTTAGTTCTACTTCCTTTCATTTGGTCATGGGTTCTGCAAATGAGACAATCACATTTCATATTTTACTTTTTATTTATAACAGTGATTTGTGAAATTAACATGTATAATGTGTAAAACATAAATTACTCTTGTATTTCTTTTATATGTTTGTGATTCAAATTTAATGTACTGTAGACCATTTAGCAAATCAAATCATCTTATAAAGTGGAATTTTGTGGAATTTATTTGAACTCAGTTCTGTTTCCTGACATTCTAATTCAATTCCAATTGCCATTTACCTTCATGCAATTCTAATTCCATTTCCAGGAAGTGAATTGGAATTTACCATGCATTGTCAATTCAATTCATGAATGGGCCCAACCCTGGTTACAGTATTTCTCGATTGCTTAGACGCATTTTTTTAAATTAAGCTCCATTTCCCAAAACTCTAAACACAATTCCATATCTGCACACTCGACTCCCTCAACTTCAAACTTTCAGGTCAAGACTAAACCCTGTACTCAAAACCATGTAATCTCACATCAAAACTAAACTTTGCCTTCAGACATCACACAGCCCTCAAAAACACATACACTACAATATACACTACAACATAACTTTACACCGTGCTGAAATCAATTCAAAACACTTCTGCAATAGCCAGATACTGCAGTTAGTAATGTTACTTATGCCCCCCGTACACAATGGACACTATATACAACAAATGTCGAAATTTTCAAAAAAATGTTTAATGTATAACACAATACATTAAGAAAATTGTATGTAGCCATAGCATCCCTTCTCTGATCAGGGTCAGGCCAGAGAATCTTATCGACATTGCATGCAATATGAACCCATGCCAGGCAGTGGAAGGAAAAAACCCTTGCATGCCTTATCCATCCCTGGCAAACCTCAATTCTGATGGGTAAACAAGATTCCTCCATGGCCTGTTGGAGGTGAACACAAATCAAGGGTTCTCTGTTGTACATCTCCCACTGCCATGCTGACAAAAAATTCCTCTATAGAGTTTAGAAAAGGAGAATATGTAGGCAGAAAGATGTTGCTGAATCTGGGGTTGTTGGTGAACCAGTCAAGAACCAGAGCTCCCCGGTCAAGACTGACATTTTTCCAAATTACAACTTAGCATGACTGCTCTGGTTGTGCAGGCTTCCTCTGGTCAAGTTGGTATAAATGATCTCGGAGACCATCTAGGAAAACCAGTAGAAGCATGGTGTTACTTAGACCAAGGATGGCATGTCAGTGAAGGACCCCTCAGTGGCTAATGGCGTCACACATTGTCACATTCCCTCTTCGCTGACCCAGGGACATTCACAGTGGCCCGTTGGGTAATTGTGTTCCTCCTCCAACTCCTCATTTTAGTAAGGTTGAAGCCTGCATTTAAAAGAAAGATGAGCTCATGAGGAGTGTGTCTTGCTTCTATTTGAAAGATTCTTTTAAAAGACTAGGGGGCTCTGCCCCCTGCTCGCTTCGCTTGCCAACCCCTGTGTTTGGTTTACCGGATATACAATACAATTTATTTTTTGTATAGCCCAAAATCACACAAGAAGTGCCGCAGTGGGCTTTAACAGGCCCTGCCTCTTGACAGCCCCCCAGCCTTGACCCTCTAAGAAGACCAGAAAAAACTCCCACAAAAACACCCTTGTAGGGAAAAAATGGAAGAAACCTAGGGAAAGGCAGTTCAAAGAGAGACCCCTTTCCAGATAGCTTGGGCGTGCAGTGGGTGTCAAAAAGAAGGGGGTCAATACAATACCGTACAATACATAGAACAGAATAAATCCTCAATACAGTATCCTCAAAACATTCATCAAGCTGCCTCCCCCATTTTGCCATTCCACATCTGAAATAGCGCTAATCTGATGAAAGGACCCCTCATTCCCACATCTCCATTCATCAGGGATGACTTTACCTTAGGCAGGCAATCTACAATTTAAAGAGATTGTTATTTTCTTGAGAATTGTTACATATGCATTATTTTCACTTTTACTTTAAAAACTTTTGTAAAAACAATACTTGTTTCTTTATTTCCTGCCCCGCGTGTGGTTACATCTCTTTTTTCCCAGACATATTATACTGCTCATGTTGTGAAGGGTGTTGCTGAACGTATGCTAAGGATATTCCTTTGGATCATTTGCTGTCTTTTTGCTGCTTGCTAGCTGCCTCTTCTGCCTGTCACTTGTCGTTGTTTTAAGAGCTCGGAGCACATGATGCTTGCCTGCCAAAAGAAATCCAACTGCTAGCTTAGAGGTCTGTTGACTTGTTTTAAATGATGGCTCACTGCCTGGTCTCGCGTGACGTTGTAAAAGCAATACCTGTCTTTAATTTCTGGCCCCGGGCGTGGTTGAATTCTTTCTTGCAGGATGTATAACGCTGCTTGCGTGCGGGAGGTTTTAGCTGCTGTTGCGCTGCCCTTCGATCTTTTTAAAGCCTGTACAGCTGCTGTCCTTTTTGCTACGGCCCTGGGACAACCTGTTGGCACCAAGTCTCATGTTTACAGTCCCCGCGAGACGCACCGTGGCAAGTCTGCTTGGTCTCGTGGGTCTTTAAAATGTCTTTCAAGATGGTCACGTATCGTAGCCTTGCATTTGCTTTCCATTCCAGGATTTTCTTTTATATATAGAGAGGTAACACAAACTACTGTAAATGGCTACCCTGAATCGCATGAAAAGAAAAGGAGGCCATAAATAGTTTGTTCTACACTGTATAGTCAGTACAGTATTGTAGTACATATTGTAACTATGCTCAAATAATTTACACAGTATGAAAAAATCATGCCTGCACGTATTGTAGGCGTTGGTTTATAAAAGGATCACAATAGGCGTGCATTTGAACCTGGCACATTAGTTTGTTTTTATTAGTAAAAAACTGATAAAAATAGTGTCTGTGTGTCCTGTGTTTGAAAGCACTTAAGTGCTGGAGCTAGAGTTGGGTAAAAATGGCTGACTCCCCAGCCCTGCATTAATACACTTAAACCTGTATACATTGACTACCACATTGCTTCCAAAAATCAATTCAGTTTGCATAAAGTTCATTGTGGACATGCACTGAAGTGAAAGTGAGACTTTATTGTAGTGAACTACTGAGTGGACACAGCTTTTAATAATAAGTACATGCATGCCGTAGGATAAGAATAGTTTATTACATAGGTGGGACGCCTGAGTGGAAAGACAGATGAATTGGCTGGCAGGGCGAGAAGATAACTTTGTGTCTGGCCAGTATAAAATAATAGACTGACCAGCAGAAGTTGGGAGCAGTTCAATCCCCCCATACATTAGGTGGCAGTGATGCTCACATGGGAACCCAGTTGGGGCACCTGCTGGGGTTCTTTCGGATATGGAGTCCGGAAGTGCAGCCCTGTTGGGCTCCCTACATTCCAGTAGAGGGGGAGGACCTCTGTACTTTCATTATGACCTGGAAGTGCTTCCCAGAAGACATAGCATGGCCCCAAAAGCATTCCTGGGTCCAGCAGTATAGGAAGCCTGCTGCCACACATTGACGAGTCAAAGTTGGGTGGCAGCACTCCATGAAGGAGGATATATTGTTCATTTATTGTATTATTGTGGTTTACATATGGAGAGGATTGTGGAAAGTGCCTTGGGAGGGAATAAAAAGCCTTTATTATCTCCTAGTAGCGTGTGGTGAATTGCTGGGTCAGTGGTTTGGGGCTCTCTGAGGCCCCCTTGTGTTCACAATGCATAGGTAAATTCTGGATCTGTAAATAAGGATTCCCTGCTGGTTTGGAGAAAAAGTGAAGACTGGCATGGATGTATTTATGAATTCTGTCTTATAAAAGTGTTCTTTAATCTCAGTAGTGTTCTTTAATCTCAGTAGCCTATCACTCCTTTTTTTTTTTTTTTTTAACACTGCTTTTCCTTTCCCCACATATTGTACGTGTAATTATGACTTTGTTACTGCATTATTCTTGGGCAGTTTGTACCTTTGGTTTTCCTTGTCTTATATTAGGGGAGAGTATATTCATATTTTATAGTCTTATTTTTCTTCTTTTGGGGGGTGGTTTAAGCCCACTGTAATTGTTATGTACTTTTTGACAGGTTGCGATTGGCTTCCTTTGATGTCAATGGTAAGGTTATCTTCAGCCGCTCTACTGGGTGCCAGGTGCTCTCACTTGAGAAGGACCAGGTGAGTAATGTAACACCACTGCGTATGATCAAGGTGGGAGTTTAGTGCCGTCATTGTCTGTGTTTCTAAATCCGCAGCTAGAACAAAGGAAGCGGTATTCTGGCTGCAAAAACCTGCATATAAATATATGTTTCAGCTGTTTAACAGTCTACACATTCAAATAAGAATATATATTATCACGCAGGGTTTCTTCTTCTTGCAAGTTTGTTGGTCTTCTGTTTTTTTGTTTCTTTTTAAAAAGGCATGCAGCATCTAGCGAATTGCTTACCATTTCTTTGACTTTTCCTCTTTACAGGAGTATGTTGTGATGAACCTGGACAGCCGACTGCTGGTGTTTCCATTGTACATTTGCTGTAACTTCCTCTTCACACAGCCTCGCAGCAGAGGACAAGAGAGCACAAGACAGCGTGGTCGAAGTAACTCCTCTTGACTGCGTGTCTTTCTCCACCCTGTCTACCATGTAGTACGATACCAGTTAAAAGCCAGTATGTGACATTTCGCCACTTTAAGAACTTTTAAAAAATACCATTGCATTTTATATAATGTGTATATATATATTTTTTATGCTTTAAAATATTAAAATGCAATATGGGCATAAGAACACAGTTGTTCCATTTTCACTGATTTACATTGGCTCATCATTTGAGGATTTGTAAATTGAAGTTGTGCGACAGTGTTGAAAGTTGTCTAAGCAGTACTTTGTTAATCTAAAGAGAATGTCATCTTTTTTTTATTTTAAAACTGGATTTGGAAGTTAAGACATTCCTTTGCATCAAAGCTCTAACATTGGCTACATTTTGTTCTTCCTTCTGTATTCTCAATTTTCTGCCTTGTTTTTGTAATTTATGAAACTTTGCTAAAACAAGGAAGCACATTTATTGCTGTGTCTCCAGGTTATTCAATAAAAACCAGACCAGTTTGCCATCTGTATTGTTGTACTGTATTACAAAAAGAAGAAAAAAAGTTTTGTGTATGCAGTTCAAAATATTTTGGAGTTTATCAGTGTACTGAAAGACAAACGGCCTACAAGACCACAGTAAGTCTACCTAAATGTTGATGAAACTATCACAAAAATATGCAAAAAAGAACCCTGTGGTTGATGTTCATAATCGTAGTTGAAATAACATGACATAAGATGAAATTATAATGGCATTCTTCAGAGTATAGCTAATTTTGCTGTGAAAAGTATGTTGATACTTAATGTATGTTACACATGACCCTGCTGATTTTGGAAGAATATTCTTTGAGCAGATGACTGTAAAGTTGATCATTTAGCCAAGATAAAACAACAACTTGTCACAAAAAGCAAATACGAGAGTCATAATAAAGGTTGGGGCAGCCACCCGTATAATATTCTCTGGCTGCAAATGGGTGAATTGGTAGCACTGATGTGCTCAGAACGGAGTCCAAAACAGAGCTGATTAGGTTAGTCAATTATGGCGGCTTTAAAGGCCAGAAAAGGAAATGAAGTCATTGAGGGCAGAAGTGGAAGGGTCCATAGGTTTAGACCTGGACATGACATCATCAAAAGGGATTGAACTGGAAGTCTCTTTGGTCATGGGTTCTTCACCCGGAAGTGATGTCACTCTGTCCAGAAACCGGAAGTGATGCCATCAGGGTCAGGCAGAATTTCAGGTGAACGGTCTGCTGGAAAGCGAGAAAAAGGTCAGTGCACTCCACCACCCCCTGGTCGGGTGTGAAATTACTCTAATTTAGACCCTTTAGCTGCCTACCATGCGCACGTGTGTGACACAACTCAGTTTTATAAAAACTTGATCGTTATTCTGACAACAGAATGGTGTCCCAGCAGATCTACTAAATTTCTGCTCAAGAGGGGACATATTTTGTGTTTTGTAGCAGACAAGCCCAAAGTCCAGATCTTGGACTGATAAAATGTGTTGTTTATGTAAGACAACCAACACCACTACAGCAGTTGAAACCATTTTGTGACATATCTATTTATTTTTTATTTTTTGTAACATATATATTTTGTATCTAGATGGAACGTTTAGTTGCTGTTGGCACTGCTCTACCCGCCTGAATTAAAACTTACACTGTTGAGCATGAGCTAGTTTTTACTTAGACTTTTCTGCTACAGACATGAAGTTACCTTAGATATAAACCTTTCCATTTAGAAAAACAGGACTAGTTTTGAATGAACAAAGATCTCAATATGAAAATATAATAAAGCTAGAAAGTCTTGACTGTGGTATGTAACTTGTGTGCACATTTTTAAATGTTGGAGACTTGTGGTAAAGACAAAAGAGGGTCTTGCAGAAAAATACGTTGTAGATATGTATGGGATGTCACAAAACAAGCAAGGAACTTAGAATAATGACTCTGTGTCTTAATGTCATTTTTGAATACTAGGGGGCTCTGCCCCCTGCTCGCTTTGCTTGCCCACCCCAGGGTTTGGTTTACCACATATACAATTTAATCATGGGAATTGTTACATATGCATTATTTTCACTTTTACTTTAAAACTTTTATAAAAACAATACTGATTGTTTATTTCCAGCTCCGGACGTGGTTTCATCTCTTTCTAGCAGGACGTATAACGCTGCTCGCTTTGTTGAGGGTGTGTGCTGAATGCACGCTAAGGAGATGCCGTCGGATCATCTGCTGTCTTTCTGCTGCTGGCGAGCTGCCTGTTCTGCTTGTCTCACTGCCCGATCATTTCAAAGCCTGTTCAGCAGCCGTCCTTTTGCCACTTCATGTCTCTGCCGCTAGTGTTGTGAAGGGGGGGCGGGGGGGGGGGGGGGGGGGTTAGGGTGGCTGAACGCATGCTAGGGAGATGCCGTCGGATCTTCTGCTGGCGAGTTGCGAGTTTTGCTTGTCATTGTTTTAAGAGCTGGGGAGCAAGTTAAAGTGTCTCTCGAGGGACTTCAAATTATCTTCGGAGAAGATCACGTCCCTCTCTCTTGCCTCCCCATCCCAAAGATTTTTTTTTTTTTAATAATAGAAAGTTCAGCCAATTAGATTGCAGGGCACAGAATGAATACCCATCCATACATTTTCTAAGCCTTTCTCCATCTCAGTCATGGGATGCTGAAGTTCGGAGCACAAGGCAGCAGCCGCCCTAAATACACCAGTCAGTCCATCACATGTAACCCTCGTACCTGACTCATACTGGGCAGATGTAAAGTCTCCGGTCATCCTTTTAGCACAATATAATCCCACAGAGTCCAATTTAAGACACAGAGCACAAAGTAATGGAAATTTAAAAAAAGAAACCAATGGAAAACGTGCTACATTTTAAAGGTCCACAAAGCTGAACCAAGCTAAGTTTCCATAAGCTGTGCTCCTCGTAACCAGCTTCCAGTACCTCACTGTCGCCAGCATTTGCCGTTTCCTTTTTCAGGTGGTAAACTGGCTATGGCAGAGCTGCATCTGGTGGTGAGTGGGTTTAACAATTTCCTCCATAGTTTGAAATAAAAGTTCTCATAAATATACGAATTTAACGGGCAATTTTCAAGGACAATTTAGAAAAATAAGTTCACTTTTTTTGTTGTTCTTTTTCCTTTGCTGATGTCTGTTATGATTGTTTCACTTGCGGAAATGTCAGCGTGTCATAAAAAGCTTTATGTGCTTTCCCTGGAATCTTTTTTTTTATTAGATAGATAGATAGATAGATAGATAGATAGATAGATACTTTATTAATCCCAAGGGGAAATTCACAATTTTTTTTACACACAAATTATTATCATTATTATTTATTATTAAATCACAAATTATTATTCCCCCCACACGTAAACCAACTGGGAAGTTCCAGATGTTGGAAATTGCTGTGTCAGCTTTTCTGTGACGCTTGATCTGGCTTTGTTTATACGTGTGCTTGAACAAGAAGTTTACTTGTAAAGTTGTGGAATAATCTGCATATCTGAGAGGGGTCTGTGGCCTGCAACCCACCTCTGCACTTCTCTTGGTCCAAGCTTAGCTTTTCTCAAGACTGCAGCGACAGATGAACTCGTCATCTTATGAGTGTTCTGTTCTTGCTGAAGTTATACACTGACCGTTTTTCTTCTAGCTGCTGAAATATATGCATGATAGTTAATTGGCAATTCTGAATTTGCTTTGCATAAAGTATTTTGGGTGTAATACAGTAGTGTGCCCTGCTCAGGGCTGGTGCGGTGCCTACTGCTGCCGTGATAAGCCCCGTCTCCTTACAGCCCTGAGCTGGACTTGAGAACCGTGATGCAGGTACAATAGCAAGTGCTTACTTGTGTTGCTTGCATCTAAAGACTGCTTCAGAATAAAAGTAGAAAGGGAAATTAAAAAGAAAAGCAAAACTTGACCCTGTAGGTTTTAAAGCAGAGTGTAGCTGCTCAAGTGACTTGCAGATTTAGGTGTCTCTCCTTACTGTTTGTTTAAAGCAGGGTTCTCCAAAACGTCGATCGCGAGCTACCGGTAGGTCGCAACCCCTTTCCAAATAGCTCACCAAAGGGTTAATGAATCCTACATAAATTTGAAAACTTGATTTGTCAAATTAGGGGTGGGCGATCTTTCCAAAAAAAATCATATAACGATCCTTTTAACACAACATCACAATCCACAATCTGAATTGCAATCTATGTTTTCAATGTGGCATACACTTAAGAGTAAATCTGCACTCAAACTCATCAAGACCTAAGTAACACTTTATTTTAAATATCAAACCAAGTTGAATTTAATTTTTATCTGTTTCGCCAGCTAAGCAGAGTTAAGGAACACGTCCCGAAACTGGCGAGTGAGTGAGAATAAACATTACAAAACATGAGTAGCTCTCGGCCATTTTCATTTTATTAAAGTAGCTCTCAGGGGAAAAAAGGTTGATGACCCCTGATCTAAAGACAGCTTCAGAATAAAAGTAGAAAGAAAAGCAAAACTGGACCCTGGACTCGGATTAAATGTTTGTATAACAATAACATGAGAAAATGTCCAAGGGGACTGAATACAGCTTGTAAGCCCTGTTGTACTTTTGCCACCAGTTATTTTGCATTTTACATTTATAATTAATTTAGAGCACTTTGCAGAGATCAGTTTTCACTTTGACATTCAGAGTCTTTTTCTGTTGATCAGGGTCAGAAAAGCCAAATTAAATCTACTCGGATTAAATGTTTGTATAACAATAACATGAGAACATGTCCAGAGTACAGTCTGTAAGCCCAGCGATGGACATGGCGCCCTCTTCTGGACCGTTTGACGCCTTACACCCTGTGACGTCAGGATTGTAGCATTTTTTTCCCTCTCGTCTTTAAGGGATTTTTCCTCTCACATCCCAGAGGTGTGTCGGTTATGTTGATTGGCAAATTTACTTTTACAAGTACATCTAAGTGTGCAGTCAGAGAAAGAGTTTTGGAACCATTGTTATTGCAATAATATAATACAACCTGTTCTTGTATCGCGCTTTTCACCGAGTTCAGGCTCAGAGCGTTGTGAACAAGTCTCAGTTAAAATACAACTACAGATTATACCAAGATGGATATTCGACTTCAAATGGAATGCAGCATTTAAACAACATTGTTCAATGGAAAACGGTCCCAAAGAGTTCTAGAGTCCTACAGAATCCATTTTATGTTTTTTTTTTTTTTTTTTTTTTTTACAAATTCCGTTTTATTTTTTTTATTTTCGGTTTTTATGGTTTTATTTTTCCTTGATTCGGATTTTTGGTGTACCTGTAGTAGCAAAACAAACAATAATGAAATGGCACTTTTTTAATGAAACCCCCTGATCTAAAGACAGCTTCAGAATAAAAGAAGAAAGGGAAAAGCAAAACTGGACGCTGTAGGTTTTGAAGCAGTGTGCAGTTTTAGGTGTCTCTCCTTACTGTTTGTTTAAAATAACCAGCAATGGTTTTATTGTCATCCCTTTTTCTGGAGGTGTTGCAGTTCAATTGAATTTAGCCTCACAGTATCATTTTTCCTTGAACTCGTCACGTATTAGATAACTGTGTCGAGGGTGGTATCATGTTGTGTTTTTTCCCCACAGGTAAAATGCTTGATGTTTCCTCTTTCTAGTCCCATTTGTGGATATTCACAGTTGGATTTTTGCTTTCTGTGGCATTTATTTAGATAAAACTCGATAAAGAGGAAATGTTTGGTATTCAAACGGCACGGCCTTGTACCGCCGCCACCCGTCATGTTTTTCTTTCCTGTAAACGCTTCTGATTTTGCTGTAATGGGATGTTTAAAACATTTCTTGTAAACCAGCCACTGTTTCCTGATGTTACAGTATGCAAATATTATCTGATCACAGGATTTGTATGTATGAATGTGTATTTGTAACTGCAAACATATAATCCACCATAATATTTAGATGTTTCTGACCTACTCTTTGTGGCCTTAAATGGAATATGTTGCTACAGTAGTGCTATTGTGCTTTAAATAGAAATAAACTATTGGCAATGTTTGTGTGTCGTTCAGCTGTTTCCCTACAGTATATTGTGGGACCCTGTCATCGTGCATATACAGTATGTGGGCATGCGTGCAGCGCCTATAGAGAGTATTCACACACCCACGGCAGTTTTCACATTTTATTACTATAGTGGATTTAATTTGTCTTTTTGGACACTGATCAAAAGACAGAGACTCTGCTAATGTCAAAGTGAAAACGGATCTCTGCAAAGTCGTCTAAATTGTTTACAGATATAAAACTTAAAAATAATTACTTAAGTAATCTCCTTCTTCAAGTCCGTAGTTAGTAGCTGCACCTTTGTCAGCCATGACAGCCTTGAGTCGGTCGGTGGGCGCAGATCTTTATCAGCTTTGCACACCTGAACGTTGCCATTTTTCGACATTCTTCTTTGCAAAACTGCCCTTCTCTGTCAGGGTCAGGGTGAGTGAACAGCCAAATTCAAAATTAGACTGAGATCTGGACTGACGGCCACTCCAGGACGTTAACCTCTTTGTTTTGAATCCACTCCATTCCTGTGTAGCTTTGGCTTTATTGTTTGAGGTCTTTGTCTTGTTGGAAAACAAATTTTCTCTCGAGGTGCCAGTTTCTTGTAGACGGCATCAGCTTTTCCTCCAGGATTTCCCTGTATGTTGATGCAGTCATTTTCCCCATCACAAGCCCTCCAGGGTCTCCTCAGAGCGCGATGCTGCTACCACCATGCTTGTGTTTCTGATGATGTGCAGTGTTTAGTTTAGTCTGACGGCCATAAAATCACCAGTTTTGGTTTCATCAGACCATAGAAACCTCTCTCAGCTGACTTCTGTTCCTTCTGGCAAACACTCTACCCGAGCTGTATCCATCCATCCGTCCATTATCCAACCCACTATATCCTAAACACAGGGTCACGGGGGTCTGCTGGAGCCAATCCCAGCCAGCACAGGGCACAAGGCAGGAAACAAACCCTGGGCAAGGCGCCAGCCCACCGCAGGGCACACACACACACCGAACACACAGTAAGGACAATTTAGGATCACCAGTGCACCTAACCTGCAAGTCTCTGGACTGTGGGAGGAAACCCACGCAGACACAGGGAGAACATGCAAACTCCACGTAGGGAGGACCTGGGAAGAGAATCTGGGTCTCCTAACTGCAAGGCAGCAGCGCTACCCACTGTGCCACCGTGCCACCCTGCACATTTATTTACTTACTTAATTTTTATACAGACATCATCTGCATTTGTTACATTGGCTTTCTCTTTGCCACTCTCCCATAAAGCTGCAACTGGTGAAGCCCCCCGGCAGCAGTTTCTGTCTGCAGAGTCTCTCCAGTCTGAGTCACTGTAGCTTGTAACTCCTTGACAGTTCTCAAAGGTCTCTTGGCGGTCTTCCTCACTAGTTGCCTTCTTGCATAATTACTCAGTTTTTGTAGATGACCTCCTATGTGCAGATTTCCAGCTCTGCTGTATTCTTTCTGTTTCTTAATGGTAGACTTCTGCATTCCAATCATCTTTTCATGGAGTCACTTGGAGGTTAGGCTGCCATACTGACTCAGCACAAGCTGGACCATTCAGATAAGGTGAATTTATAATACAATCAATTGAAACCCCAGACATTGAACGAATTCTGCGATGTCTAAAGCCAATTGGCTAACCACTGATTATTTAGGTGTGTCCTAATAAAGGGGCAAATACTTTTGCCACCAGTTATTTTGCATTTTTCATTTATAATTAATTTAGAGCACTTTGCAGAGATCAGTTTTCACTTTGACATTCAGAGTCTTTTTCTGTTGGTCAGGGTCAGAAAAGCCAAATTAAATCTACTCGGATTAAATGTTTGTATAACAATAACATGAGAACACGTCCAAGGGGCTGAGTACAGTCTGTAAGCCCAGCGATGGACATGGCACCCTCTTCTGGACCGTTTGATGCCTTACACCCTGTGACGTCAGGACTGTAGCATTTTTTTCCCCCTCGTCTTTAAGGGATTTCTCCTCTCATATCCCAGAGGTGTGCCAGTTAGGTTGATTGGCAAATTTACTTTTATAAGTACATCTAAGTGTGCAGTCAGAGAAAGAGTTTTGGAACCATTGTTATCTATACTAATTAATAAAAGGCAAAGCCCTCACTGACTGACTGACTGACTGACTCACTCATCACTAATTGTCCAACTTCCCGTGTAGGTGGAAGGCTAAAATTTCGCAGGCTGATTCCTTACAGCTTACTTACAAAAGTTAGGCAGGTTTCATTTCAAAATTCAATGCGTAATGGTCATAACTGGAACCTCTTTTTTGACAATATACTGTAATGGAGGGCAGCTCGATGGCTGTGGGAGGCGGAGTTGAGTGTCACGTCATCATGCCTCCCACGTAATCACGTGAAAAGACTGAACGCAGTACGGAGAAATGAAGGAAGAGTCGCAAACAGCGAAGAACAAAAAATTCATTAAACAATTGAGAAGGGAGCGAAACAATAAGAAGCGAGCGAGTGAAGCATACAAGCATGTTCATAAGGGAAACAAAGCACGGTGTAAAACGTAACTTTAAATTAAGTTTATAGAAACGCTCCCGCTGCGGATTGCAATAACATATTCGCAAGATAAAAGTTTAATGAGAAGACACGTAGCGCAACGTTAGGGGCAACAGTTTCAACCATTCTATGATCTGCTTCTCGCAACTGAAAGACCGCACATGGCGGATGTTAGCCGACTTGCTGACCGCAACCTTAGGGGCTTCAACTCTGGCGCTGACGATAGAGATTCGATTCCCGAGAGGGGATGCAGTGAGTGTGTATGCCTGATGAACCCAGCATTAGGGAGAAACACGTGTCGCATACTCTTTGCATTATTTGAAAGTAAACTATTAAAACCATTCTATGATCAGCTTCTGGGAACAGAAAGAGGGCATGTGGCGGATGTAAGGCGACTTCCTGACCAACCACAAGCGTAACCTGGCAGGTAACCACCCATACAGTCAGATTGTGATTCAGAAAACGAATGCCATGAATGTAATTACCACGATCTACATACTGTCAAATAAACTAAACACACGCCATAGCGCGACAGCTGTGAAAAGCAAGGTTCACAAAAAAACAGATCCTTAACAAATTGTTATTGGTATATTTTCGATCCGTTTAAAAAGGTTTTCTTTTCTTCTTAAAAAATTAAAAGCAGTACTTCGCCGCAAGGAAGCGTGAGAATTTGGCTATATATATATCTGCTTCTCGCAATTAAAAGAGGGCACGTGGCGGATTTTAGACGACTTGATGACCAAACATAAGTGTTACCTGCCAGGTAGGGTTACTACTTTTAATACAAAAAAATAAGGGACTCATACTGCAGCAGGTGCCACATCCCAGTGCCAACACTTTGCAGACTCTACTTAAAAGACTCGCCCTCCTCGCTGGACAGTTAAAAAGACCAATCAAACTAACGATGACATCAAGTATTACCCAATCAAAAGTAGGAAAGGAGGCATCTTCATAAAATGCGTGTGGGATGATTTGCATGAGACGCTGCTTTAAAAAAAATGATAAAAAAAATACAGGACAAATCCCGTCCCGTATTGATTCAAAACGAGAAGCGCAATTTCATTCTCAAATACGGGACGATTCCGTATTTTAAAGGACGGGTGGCAACCCTACAGTGCCAGGTAACCACCCATACAATCAGATTGTGTTTCAGACTAGGAATGCAATGAATGTAATTACCCCGATCTACATACAAGGCGAAAGTCTTGCAACATTCAAAGATGATGGTTTGGGATAAGTACACCATAGAACATAAAAGAGCTTATGAAGCCTTGAACCAAAAAAAGCAAGATCTCAGAGATCGTAAAAAAAAAAAATAGGAGGTAATGTCGTTTTACTCGCTGTAGATTTTAGTCAAACATTACCAGTTATTCCACGAGGGAGACCAGCAGATGAACTCAACGCGTGTTTAAAATCCATGCTTCTCCCACGCTCGGTTATATGTCGCGTGTTCTCGGGTAGGTACACCAAAAAATGTATACATTTAAGCATGTAATGGGCAAACAAAAAATGAGGTATACCTGAAGGCACTGCAGTAGTACTTAATGTAACTTTACTTCTTAAATGTTAATGTTTTACTGTTTAATAATTTATACGCTTCTTATATGTTGTTCAAATTCTTTTATCAAAATACCACTGACAGCGCAATGCACGATAACATGGAGTGAATACACCATACGCATCCGCCCACGGCCGCCCTGGTGTGCGCAGATAGGAGTTGATTCTACAATAAAATAAAAATAAAGATAAAAAGAGTAATACAATCATCACCCATAAAGCGGATAGTAGACGTGACGTACTATATGTGTACCAGATTTAAAGTCAATAGGTGAAACGGTTTGCGAGCTACAGGTGATTTAAAATCCTGGACAGACAAACGAATAGCCACGGTAGCAAATTACAGAAGAAGATTTTACTGTTTAATAATTTATATTTATATGAAATGTGCTTCTTATATATTACTTCATATTCTCATATGATAATGATGTTAATGTTGTTTATATTGATTTCTATGTTATTGAAACTGCATGTATGTGTGTATATATATATATATATATATATATATATATATATATATATATATATATATATATATATATATATGCAAAATACCCGCGCTTTGCAGCGGAGAAGTAGTGTGTTAAAGAGGTTATGAAAAAGTAAAGGAAACATTTGAAAAATAACGTAACATGATTGTCAATGTAATTGTGTTGTCATTGTTATGAGTGTTGCTGTCATATATATACATATACACATATTAAAGGAAACATTTTAAAAATAACGTAACATGATTGTCAATGTAATTGTGTTGTCATTGTTATGAGTGTTGCTGTCATATATATATGTATATGTATATATATGACAGCAACACTCATAACAATGACAACACAATTACATTGACAATCATGTTACGTTATTTTTCAAATGTTTCCTTTACTTTTTCATAACCTCTTTAACACACTACTTCTCCGCTGCGAAGCGCGGGTATTTTGCTAGTTGCAATAATATAATACAACCTGTTCTTGTATCGCGCTTTTCACCGAGTTCAGGCTCAGAGCGTTGTGAACAAGTCTCAGTTAAAATACAACTACAGATTATACCAAGCTGGATATCCGATTTGAGGGGCATTCCAGTTGGAAATTCCGAATTCCCACTTCAAATGGAATGCAGTATTTAAACAACATTGTTCAATGGAAAACGGTCCCAAAGAGTTCTCGAGTCCTACAGAATCCGTTTTATTATTTTTTTTTTACAAATTCCGTTTTATAATAACAATAATAATAATTCTTTGCATTTATATAGCGCTTTTCTCACTACTCAAAGCGCTCAGCAATTGCAGGTTAAGGGCCTTGCTCAAGGGCCCAACAGAGCAGTGTCCCTATTGGCATTTACGGGATTCGAACCGGCAACATTCCGATTGTTTTATTTTTCCTTGATTCGAATTTTTTTTTTTTACTGGAAGTAGTAACAGCTACAACAAAACAAACAATAATGAAATGGCCCTTTACATTCCTTTTAATGAAACGGCACACTCGCACAACTGAACCTTATTTCGCAGTTCCATTCACCAGGTAGGAGCCCAGATCCTGTTGTATGCTGAGATTGCAGGACATCGAGTGCCCTCCAGAACTGTAAGAGCTGTTAGTTTGATTTATCCTTCTGAGATAAAGGTTGCATTATCTGTAATCCCTTTTAAAATGTCATTAAGATTCAGTTGGTTGTTGTGAAGGAACTGAAATGTTGTCTGTGAAAAGGTGGAAAAGTTGCCGCTCTCCATATAGATGTAATTGTAATTATGTAAAGCATTTTGTAATGATTCTTAAACCTTAAGTGTTTACAGACTGAAAACGTGCATCATTACATCTGTAGCTTCATCTACTGCATATCTTTAAATCATTTGCTTTTGCTTTGTAATTAATCAATCTGCAAAACGCTAAATCCGGGAATTAAATAGACAAAAAGAAAGAGAGACCCGCTTTTAAGTGCTCGTTGTATCTGAGGAGAAGCCTGCTCTTCGGCCCAGGTTTGAAGGTGCCGAGTTTATAACAGAAGAGTCGAATGTGGTCTTTGCGTGCCTCGCCAACGCGAGATAAAACATTTATTAAATCCTGAAACGTCGTTGTTAATTTTTAAAAGGGAAATTGTTAACAACCAGTGCCGTTAACTACTAACATTTTTCTATGTTGCCAGACGTCCCTTATATACTGGACATGACCCATATTTGATCATTTTGTCCCCTGTCCTGTACTGACCTTTCAGGGACACCCATCCCGTATGTAGTTCATTTTCAAATTTCGTAATAAAAATATATTTTTACTACCTTCTTATGGTACTTAGTTGTAACTTTATAAGTAATTATACTTTCTCTTCTCAGATTGTTTTGATGAAAATAACCCAAATGTAACGAGGAAACTCGTGTTTGCTGCCTGTTTGCGGCTTGTTCAGTTGCTGTGCTTGGCTGAGGACGGCGACACTCTTACCGTCTTACTCTCCAGCCGCGCGGCTGTGCAGTTCTGGATCAGCATTGATACATACAGTGTGCTGTTATTACTGACCATGGCCCATTTTTTTTCTAACTGCCTGTATTAAATAATAATAATATTTCTGTGTTGTCTGTATTAAATAAATATTTTCAAATGATTTCACTTTTACAGAATTTTTTTATCTTGTGTTAAATAATTTTCAAATGATTTTACTTTTGTTTTCCTCATAACCCATTAAAATCCTCTCTTTATGTTTTTAACTTATGTCTCTACTTTTATATAATATATTGGTCTGGGTGTGTAGGGGGTATGTATAAATTTATATATAGTAATATAGAGAGAGATTTTAAGAGTGTCCCGTATTTCTAACTTTCTAATCTGACAACCCTACATTTTTCTACGGGAAAGACTGTTAATCCCGGTAAAATAAAGTGTCATGTACAGTTAGAACTGCCTACATTAAATAATTCTGGCAGCGCGCCTCCTTGTTCACAATGCTTAATAAAGAAGGGACTCACCTTTGTCATTTTTTTCGAGCGGTACGTCTGACTCACCAAAGTATCTTTTCGTGCCCAGTCTATGCTGGCAAAATTTGAAGAAAAGTTGATATCCAGACTCGTAAAAGTCGCCGGGATATTGTCGTGCCCTCAATTTTGCAGTTAAGCTCGTGTTTCGTATTTTTTTAAATATAGTTAGGGTATCCAATCCTACTCGCCTCGACATTTGTGGCTTGTGCAGCGAGCTAATTCGCGTTCCTTTAACGAAAAAATATACAGGAAACACGCGCAAAAACAGAAGAATTGCGTTCGATTGAAAAATAACAAACTAAAAAATAGTATCTAAATGACAAAACTACAGATTATTTAATCGTTTAATTTATTGGGAAGTTTTGTAACAGTCACCCCTTCAGTCTATAAATTCCGAACATTTCCGTTTATAAATCTAAAATCCGTTTTATTCGTTAATTCCGTGATTCTGTCCGTGTTTTCTGCATCGCGGAAATCATAGGCCCCTAGAGTTCATTTTATAGATTATTACAGTCCATCTGTGCAGCTAATATAGTGCCTGTAGTTCCAAAATAATAATTTTATCTCTCCTGGACAGGGCCGGATTTATATGAAAAGAGGCCCTAGGCTATTCCACTTATGAGGCCCTTTCACCTTCCATTTTTAAGTTTGTAAATTACATGAGAGATAATAAAATACATCATTACTGTGATTAACCAATACATTTTTATGTTTGTTTATTAGTCATATGCGTAGAATTTCTCCTTATTTTCGGTTCAGTGTTTTAGTGTTCACTGTTTTTAGAATAGTGTAATTTTAATTTTGCTAACAATTTGAATGCAGGCCCCTCTTGATCTTGAGGCCCTAGGCTGAAGCCTAGTTAGCCTATAGGAAAATCCGGCCCTGCTCCTGGACAATGTATTCACATCAAAACATATCAAAACTTCAGAACTTTATTTTTTTTATCAGAAATACAATAATTCTACTAACATCTAAAGATGGCGGCACATTACATGACCTCTAGTAAGACGGGGTGTCAATCTTAACGATTGCAGCTGCTGGATTACGTCACCTTGAGGACAAGGAGTCACATGGGATGACACATAATGTGACACTGGGATGGCTCTTTTCTTTACCACAGTTTTAAATCTCCAAAGTATTGTAAGCTTGCCACATTCTGACAGTCAAATAATAACAGTAATTGTTGTTTACTTTTATTTCATTGCATCTTGCTAGACATTCAGGGACACATCAGCTTTATTAAAAGGGTGTCTGTCAGTTTGTCTATCTGGTTGTTATGTCTCTGTCATTCCTAAAGATGGCACATCACAAATCATCTTAGTAATAAAATGCATTTCATTTGTCATTCCAACAGATGGCACATCACAGACATTAACACAGCTTTTTACAAATCCCATACCAAATGGCATATAAGAGAGACATATACATTGCAAACGTTAACGCTGAGGACTATGTTGATTATATAGACTTCAACCTGACTAGTAGCAGAGTTAGTTAAGATAAAGCCAAAAAGAGAGTACAACTATCCATCCATCCATTATCCAACCCGCTATATCCTAAATACAGGGTCACAGGGGTCTGCTGGAGCCAGTCCCAGTCAACACAGGGCACAAGGCAGGAAACAAACCCCGGGCAGGGTGCCAGCCCACCGCAGAGCATACAATTAAGTAAATCTATAAAATAATACACATTTATTAAAGAAAACAATAAAACAATAAATCAGAACAATTTAGAAGGGTAAGATCTATGGCATTGAGTAGGAAATTCTGAAGAGGTGTGTTTTAAATAAAGAAAACAGAGTCCGGGTATACAGAGGGAGGCATTGAGTTTCAGACCTGATGAGCAGCAAAACAAAAAGCCTGACCTCTCATGGAAGACAAGTGGACTAAAGCAGAAAAACGCAGTGAGAGGGTTAGTTCTTTTAAAGAAGTGGGAGCCAGATCATGGAGTGCTTTGTAAGTGAGGACAATGATCCTAAAGTCAATATGATATTTAATTGGGAGCCAATGAATTTTGTACAAAATAGATGTAATGTGACTATGCACCTGAGTTTAATTAAATAAACGTGCAGCAGAATTTTTGAACCAACTGCAGCTTCTTTGCAAGTTTAACATCATAAGAGACAACAAGGCACTACAACAGTCTAGTCTTGATGTGATGAATGCGTGAATTAGGGTCTCAGCCACAGAGTAGGGCAGTGAGGGGCGAAGTCTTGAAATGTTACAAAGGTGATAAAAGGCAGCGCAGGATACAGAGTGCATGTGAGACTGAAACGGCAGTGCTGTCAAAAACAACACCAAGACTCTCGACTTGAGGGCATTAAGGAATAGGGTTGTCCAAATTTTGAGAGGGGAAGTTCAGACTTGGTACCATTAAGTATGAGCAGATGATGCATCATCCAGATGTTAATTTCATGGAAGGCAACTAACCGAAGAGGACAAAGAAGAAATGCAAGATGGTTTGGTAGAAATTTAATGCTGGTTGTTATCAGCTTAGTAATGAAATTGCATACCAAGGGAAAGAAGCTAAGTGATAAAAAGCAAGGAGCCCCGTACTTTTAGTCGTGTATTTAGTGAGTGGTGTCATCTACAGTCATATGAAAAAGTTTGGGAACCCCTCTTAATTCTTTGGATTTTTGTTTATCATTGACAGTTTTCAAAGTAGCAACTTCCTTTTAATATATGACATGCCTTATGAAAACAGTAGTATTTCAGAAGTGACATTAGGTTTATTGTATTAACAGAAAATATGCAATATGCATCATAACAAAATTAGACCGGTGCATACATTTGGACTCCCCAACAGAGATATGACATTAATACTTATATTTGCATAAGGAGGTTCAACTAACAGCCT
This sequence comes from Erpetoichthys calabaricus, assembly GCF_900747795.2. Classification (NCBI taxonomy): domain Eukaryota; kingdom Metazoa; phylum Chordata; class Cladistia; order Polypteriformes; family Polypteridae; genus Erpetoichthys; species Erpetoichthys calabaricus. The sequence goes on from NC_041394.2 coordinate 40,378,288, forward strand.
CTAGACGCCTCCTATAGCCTTTGATGAGTGTCTGGATTCTGGCTGGAGGTATTTTTGACCATTCTTCCATGCAAAATCTCTCCAATTCAGTTAAATTTGATGGCTGCCAAGCATGGACAGCCTGCTTCAAATCATCCCACAGATTTTCAATGATATTCAAGTCAGAGGACTGTGACGGCCATTCTAGAACATTGTACTTCTCCCTCTACACGAATGCCTTTGTAGATTTTGAACTGTGTTTTGGGTCATTGTCTTGTTGGAATATCCAACCCCTGAGTAACTTCAACTTTGTGACTGATGCTTGAACATTATCCTGAAGAATTTGTTGATATTGGGTTGAATTCATCTGACCCTCGACTGTAACAAGGGCCCCAGTCCCTGAACTAGCCACACAGCCCCACAGCATGATGGAATGTCCTCCAAATTTGACAGTAGGTAGCAGGTGTTTTTCTTGGAATGCGGTGTTCTTCTTCCGCCATGCAAAGCGCTTTTTGTTATGACCAAATAACTCAATTTTTGTCTCATCAGTCCAAAGCACTTTGTTCCAAAATGAATCTGGCTTGTCTAAATGAGTATTTGCATACAACAAGCAACTCTGTTTGTGGTGTGAGTGTAGAAAGGGCTTCTTTCTCATCATCCTGCCATCCAGATGTTCTTTGTGCAAATTGTGCTGAATTGTAGAACGATGTACAGATACACAATCTGCAGCAAGATGTTGTTGCAGGTCTTTGGAGGTGATCTGTGGGTTGTCTGTAACCATTCTCACAATCCTGCACATATGCCGCTCCTATATTTTTCTTAGCCTGACAGACCTGCTGGGTTTAACAGCAACTGTGCCTGTGGCCTTCCATTTCCTGATTCCATTCCTTACAGTTGAAACTGACAGTTTAAACCTCTGAGATAGCTTTTTGTAGCCTTCCCCTAAACCATGAGACTCAACAATCTTTGTTTTCAGATCTTTTGAGAGTTGCTTTGAGGATCCCATGCTGTCACTCTTCAGAGGAGAGTCAAAGGGAAGCACAACTTACAATTGACCACCTTAAATACCTTTTCTCATGATTGGACACACCTGTCTGTGAAGTTCAAGGCTTAACGAGCTCATCCAACCAATTTGGTGTTGTTAAGTAATCAGTATTGAGCAGTGACATGCATTCAAATCAGGAAAATTACAAGGGGACCCAAATTTTTGCACAGCCAGTTTTTCACATTTGATTTCATTTCATACAACTAAATACTGCTTCACTAAAAATCTTTGTTTGGAAAACACCTCAGTACTCAGATGTTCATAGAAAATGAAAGACATACCACTGTTATCTTTTTTGTTGAAAGTTGAGTAAATTATTATGCAGGCTGAGAGGGGTTCCCAAAGTTTTTCATATGACTGTATTCTTGCATTTCGCCTTGCAGTTTCTACTGCTGAGGTGGCAGTCATTGACTGACCACTTACCTCTGTGAAGATGATTACCTCTGTTCTGTGTTGTGTATTGTATTTACCCCATTTTTTGACACCTACTCCACGTGCAACACACAGTACCTTGAAGAGGGTCTCTCATTGAATTGCCTTTCCATTTTTTACCATACAAGGGGCTATTTTTTTTTTTTTTGAGGATTTTTTTTTTTTGTCTTCTTAGGGAGTCAAGTTTGAGGGAAATAAAAAAAAAAACAGGGCCTGTTAAAGGCCACTGAGACATTCTATGATTTTGGGCTATACAAGAAGTAAATCATCGTTCTTCTTCTTGTTACTGTGGCACACCATGGGTAACAGGTGAGTTGTGAGAAATGCAGATATTCAGTTGAATGAAATGAAATTTATTAGCTAAGTAAGACTGAAACTATGAGTGGTACCAGTTAGAGGTAAAATCAGGCGTTCCAACAATAGTGTGCAAGACATAGTGTCAAATACTGACCTAAGATCAAGATGGATAAGAATCTTTAGTAATCTGGAATCAGCAGCCCAGAGAAGATAATTTGTTACGCTAGCCAGGGCCCCTTCAGTGCAATGTTTACAACAGAAAATAGAAATAGTCCTGTAGTTGGAAAGCTAAAATATGTGCCACAATTTGGGAAAGACAGGGTATATTGGAAATGGGACGATAATTGCTGAAATCGTAGGGAATACTAGCGGTATCTTTAATAAACAGGGGTGACGGCAGCAATTTAAAGACACACCAGAGGAAAGGGGGGAATTAATAATGGCAGACGAAAAGAAGAACGTGGGGAGGTAAGCAAAGCTTTGGCTGACAGAGTGGGAATAGGATCAAGCTGACATGTAGATCAGTTAGGTTTATGAATCGTTTCTGATATCAAAAATAACTAAGAGGAAAGAAAAAAGGAAGTTGTGACATGAGGCAGGATGGAAGTGAAGGCAGCTGTGTAGTGCTGAGTTCCTGATGAATGAACTCCGATGTTCTTCAATTAGAACTTTGGGCCACACATGGCAGGCTAAGAGCAAAGCTTGCAGAAGCACTAAAGGGTTTTCTTCACGCAGACAGCAGTAGATTGAAGTGCAGAGTGGCAGTGTAGAAACCTCCAGATCTCAGCTGCATGATATTTTGTAAGCAGGACGGAGAGGCCTGTTCTCATTTAACTCGTTTTAATGATCTTACACAATGATAAACACACACACACACACACACGGTTAGGGTTCCATTGGGGAAACTCTATTTAGTAACAGAATAATTTGCTTTAGTGAAGTCCTCACGCACCTGCCATCAGTAGACAGTTTGCTTTCCTTGCTGAGTTGGCTTTAAAAGGCAGCTGTAGTGACGTCACTGAGGAGGAAAGCGGAGATGACTGGCTTGTCAAAGATCTTCCTCAGTTGATCTCTGAGCTTATGGAGAAAATGACAGATCTACATATTCTCAGGTCCAATTCTCCTAATCTTGTGGGGTCACTGATGCACTTAGGTGGTATAATATGAAGTGGGCAGCTGCCTATCATATCTGCCGTTGAGGAATTATCAGGGCGAGGACATGTAGTAAACAAGGGGCTTCTCATTCGTGTCACCTTTGAAATGACTCCTTACATAGACTGAAGCGTTATTGGGGTTGGGGGGGGGGTTGGGGAATCTGGCGACCCATTCTTTGAAATGAAGCCCAATAGAAAGAGGATTTGTATGGTTAGAAGGCCGCCTGTCACATCCTATTATTGCCTGGCTAAGGTTGCTTTAGCTACTGAGAAACAACAGTGCTTTGTATGTGCTGCATTTGGGCAAAGTGGGGGGGGGGTGGGGGGGTTAGGTGTAGGGCGGTGGAGGTTTATCTAGTAATGCTTTTCTTTTTTTTTGTTGTAACCCTGAATTGCATAAATGAAAATATGTCTTTAGGGAATGTAGTCCCAAATTGTGGGACTGAAGATAAAATACAGTGCCCTTTGTAATGTTTGGTTACAATGAGACATTTTCCTTGATTTACTCTCCTCTGCTCCACACTTTAAAATTACAAATCAAAAAATTCAGTCGTGATTCAAGTGCATATTGCAGACTTTCATTTTAGGGTACTTACATACATTTTGGTCACACCATGTAGAAGTGACAACACTTTTTCCGCATGGACCCCCCTCCCATTTTAGGGCACCATAATGTTTGGAACACAGCAATGGCAGCTCGGCTGAAGCAGTCATATTTAGGACTTTGTCGCATATCCCTTGCATGCAAAGACTGCTTGTAGTCTGTGATTTATAGACATCATCAGATGCTGAGGATCTTTGCTGGTGATGCTCATCCAAACATCTAATGCAGCCATCTTCAGGTCCTGCTTGTTTTGGGGACGTGTCTTAGGTTTTCTCTTCAGCATATGGAAGGCATGCTCAATAGGATTTAAATCAGCTAACTGGCTTGGCCATTCAAGAACTTTCCATTTTGTAGCCTGTAATGGACAGCCGGGTCCCATACCCGGCAGGGACGCCTCTGCTACATCCGTTCCGGGGGAGCAGCTATGGACAGTTCAATACCTCCCCCGGGACACTTGGTGGCCGCCTCCCTGGTGGACGATGATTCCCCAACCTAGCACATGGCTCCATGGGAGATGGAGTCTTCCACAGCCTGGTTGGGGGCTCGGATGGCCGCTAGGGGGAGCTGCATGGAATCTGCAGCCCGGCTGGTCGAATCTTCAGCCCCACCCAGAAGTGCAATTAGAACCAGGTGGTCAAGCACCTGGAATGCTTCTGGGTGGGTTATAAAAAGAGCCAGCCATCACCATTCGGAGTTTTTATACGTGTCTCGGTGTCCATCTGCGTCGGGTCGGGTGACTATATAGCGCCTTTGTTACAAGCCTTATTACAACTCCTGTGTTGCCTTAGCAGCATGTTGGGATCATTATCTTCTTATAGGATGAAGCATTGTCCAGTGAGTTTGGAGGCATTTACTGCAACTTGAGCAGATCAGATGTTTCTATTCACCTCACAATTCATTGTGCCACTGTCATCAGCAGTTACATCACCAGTGAAGCGGAGTGTGTCAGGACCTGTGGCAGCCATACATGCCCAAGCCATAACACCACCATGTTTAATAGATCAGATGGTGAGCTTTGGGTTCTCGGGCAGTTCCTCTTCAGCTCCACACTTTGTTCTTGCCATCACTCTGACGCGGGTTCATCTTTGTCTTGTCTGTCCACAAGACCTTTGTCCAGAATTCTGCAGGCTCTTTTAAGTATTTTTTCGCAAACTGTAATCTGGTCACCTTGTTTTTGTGGCTACCTATTTATTTGTATCTTGCAGTGTGGCCTCTGTATTTCTGTTCATGAAGTCTTCTGCAGATAGTAGATCCACATCTGCCTCCTGAAGACTGTTTCTGATCTGTCAGATGGGCGTTTGGGGCTTTTTCTTTACCAAAATGAGGATTCTTCTGTCGTCAGCAGTGGAGGTCTTCCTTGGCCTACCAGTCCCTTTGTGATTACTGAGCTCACTGGTGTTTTATTTCTTCTTAAATATGTAGGGGGTTCCACCCCCTGCTCGATTCGCTCGCTCACCTCTGGGTTTGGTTAAATAGATATACAATTTTAAGAGATTGTTATTTTCATGGGAATTGTTACATATGCATTATTTTCACTTTTACTTTAAAACATTAGTAAAAACAATATTTGGAATTAATTTTTTTTCAAGATCGCATTGAATTTTGATTCTGTGTTTGGACTTACATCGTGACACCACAACATATAACTGCCTGTGAGTGAATATTGTTTCTTTCTCTCTAGTAAATAAAATGACTTTCTCAAATGTTTGTCCATGCTGTTTCTTCTTCACTTTGTCGCTGACGTGTCATCTAGAACGTATAAAATTATCGTCCTGATACAATTTATAAGAGCTGAGAGCGCAGGAAGTGTTTCTGGCAAAAGCATTCACACGACTGAGGTTAGATGACCGAGGTCTTGTTTGAAAATAGTTGTAAGTTGGGTGTGACTTGAAAGAATCTCATGTTAAAAATCTCCATCTCGCGGGACTTCATAGTTTTTGGAATCTTTGAATTCCCGCTGGCAACACGAATTAGATGATCTACAAGTTTCCGACTTAAAGTTTAAATCCAAACAATATATTCGATATTTAATATATTTTTGCTGTTCCGTTATTTCACCGAGTAATAATTCCTGTTTGCTTGAGCTAATGTGATCTTTCCTATCCTTTTTTTGAGACTTTCGAGTTTTCATGCTTTCATTATCTCTAAGAGTACCGCGCCAACATTTCTGGATTCTTTACGATGTTCTACTTTGTCATCTACTCTTTGTCCTTTATTTCTGGCCCCAGGTGTGGACTCATCTCTCCAAATGTCTCTCCGAGAAAATCACGTCTTGTCTTCCAAGATTTTTTTTATAATAGAGAGATATTCCACACAGTTGATTTAGGTCATCCTAAGGTTTTTCCACTGTCTCTAATGGTTTTATTCTTGTTTTTCCCCTCCTCATAATGTCTTCTTTGACATTCATTTGAACAACTCTTGTGTTCCTGTTGAACAATGTCAACTACAGACTCCAAAGGGCAGAAGGAAAGCAAGGAATGTTGTGAAGCAATGAAACCCACCTGAGGAATCACAAACACTTGTGACATCAATTGTCCCTGAAATGGGGGGACTGTGTAGAAAAAGTGTTGTCATTTCTATGTGGTGTGGCTGAAATGAATGTAAATCCCCTTAAATGAAAGTCTGCAAAAATTCTTGAATGGCCAAGCCAGTCAGCTGATTTAAATTCAATTGAGCAGGCCTTCCATATGCTGAAAAGAAAACTTAAGGGGTCAAGTGCCCGAAGCAAGCAGGAGCTGCAGATGGAAGCATTAGATGCTTGGCAGAACATCACCAGAGAAGACCCTCAGCACCTGGTGATGTCTATGAATCGCAGACTTCAAACAGACATTTAATGCAAGGGGTATGCGACAAAGTCCTAAATATGACTGCTTCAATAAACCTGCCATTGCTGTGTCCCAAACATTATGGTGCCCTGAAGTACAGAATAGGAACCATGTAGAGAAAATGTTCTACATGGTGTTACTGAAATGTATGCAAATCCCCTTAAATCCTAGTCTGCAATGGGCACTTTAATCACATCTGAATTTTTTGATTTGTCATTTTAAACTGTGGAGAGGAGGAGTAAATCAAGGAAAAATGTGTCTTTGTCCCAAACATTATGGAGGGCACCGTAGCACCAGAGTGTTCTGCTCAGGCAAATGCAAATCTGCGTCAGTTTTCAGTTCTGCATTTTAAGAGGCTCCTCTGTGAATGTGTGCTAACTCTTGTTGACCATATGCTGGACTGCTGATTTCATAATGAAGAACTGCAGCTATAAGTCAGTCTATGCATGACAAGGTGAACAGTCAGTTCCTAGGCATACTTTCATTTCTTTTGAATTTAAGCAAGTTGCAGCACTCTGCCCCATTTAATAGATAGATAGATAGATAGATAGATAGATAGATAGATAGATAGATAGATAGATAGATAGATAGATAGATAGATAGATAGATAGAAACTTTATTAATCCCAAGGGGAAATTCACATATGCCTAACTTACCTCTACATGGATGATTTTGTTTGTCTCACAGGCTTTTTTCCTCGATTATTAAACTTCTGACAGCTAACTGTGTGAAATTTTCTATTTAGGAGCTATAAAGTAAAACAACGAGTGGCACAGATTCTCAAGACAAAGTAAAGCAGATGTTATTGAGATGATTCAGATTCTCATGAAATGTGTTATGAATTCCACAAGCTGGGTGGAGAAAATGTGAATCACTTGGTCATACTTAAGCCCCCATGACACTACACGACGTTTCCAGTAAGTTCATCCATCCATTTTCCAACCCGCTGAATCCGAACACAGGATCACGGGGGTCTGCTGGAGCCAATCCCAGCCAACACAGGGCACAAGGCAGGAACCAATCCCGGGCAGGGTGCCAACCCAACGCAGGACACACACAAACACACCAAGCACACACTAGGGCCAATTTAGAATCACCAATCCACCTAACCTGCATGTCTTTGGACTGTGGGAGGAAACCAGAGCGCCCGGAGGAAACCCACGCAGACACGGAGAGAACATGCAAACTCCACGCAGGGTGGACCAGGGAAGCGAACCCAGGTCCCCCAACTGCAAGGCAGCAGCGCTACCCACTGCGCCACTGTGCCGCCTCCAGTAAGTTTCACAAGCCAATTTTATTGACATATTCTTAGTTAGTCGGGGGTAGTTACAGCGCACAGTTGTGTAGTCGGACATCTCCATCGGCTCACTGCAACTAGTCCGCCACTCGCCCCAGCAAAATCAAGTTGGTGTCATGTTGTCTTAAGTTCTAGGGACAGGCTCACCTAGACAGCAACACAATGCATACAACGTGGCCACAAGGAAATGAGGAAAGGGGGGATTTCTAGACCATGCAAACAGTAGAGAGGCCTGGCCATCCACTTTCTCATGTTTGTCATACCCTGACAGAATGGAAAAAAGAAAAAGACCATCAGAAACTGCGGCTGAGCTCGCCACACCAGGAGGCACTGCCACTGTCGGGCAGCACATTATTTGGCTGTCAGAATGCAGCAAGCTTGCAATACTTTAGAAATTTGAAACTGTGCTAAAGAAAAGAGCCATCCCAGTGTCACATAATGTGTCATCCCATGTGATTCCTAGTCGGAAGCCGACATCCTCAAGGTGACGTAATCCAGCAACTGCAGTCGTTAATATTGACACACCGTCCTACTAGAAGTCATGTAATGTGCCGCCAGCTTTAGACATTAGTAGAATTCTTCTGTTTCTGATAAAACAACATAATTGTTCATCTTATATTTCAGAATGTCTTACACCTTACACTCCAAGTCATACCTTAGATCTTCAAATGAGTGTCTGCTTACAATTCTAAGAGCTGAACTTAAATGAAGTGCTGAGGTGGCCTTCTGCTGTTATGCACCTAAAATGTGGAATAGCTTGCCAATAGAAATTCACCAGACTAATATGGTGAAGCACTTTAAAAAACTGCTAAAACCCTGATATTCTGTATATGCATTTAATTGTCATTTTTATTATGGCTCTGTAATCCGTACTCACCCCTACTTTCTCTTCTGTTCTTTTACCGGTTTTCTGTGGTGGTGATCTGCACAACCACCACCTGATCAAAGCACCGTGATGTCCCTACATTGATGGCTTGAAGGCCAGAGGTCCACATGGCCATCATCGTCTAATTCTTCCACTTGAAGACTGATTGAGATCATTTATGTTAGGTAGAATGCCTAGTTGGGTCTGGGTGGTCTCGTGATCTTGGAACCCCTGCAGATTTTGTTTTTTTCTCCAGCCCTCTGGAGTTCTTTTTTTTTTGTTTTCTCTGTCATCCATGGCCATTGGACCTTACTTTATTCTTTGTTAATTGGTATTGCCTAATCTTATTTTTATATTTTTTTCTTTTTTCTTTCTTCATCTTGTAAAGCACTTTGAGCTACATAATTTGTATGAAAACGTGCTTTACAAATAAACCTGTAACGGCGTACTGCACGATAAAGTGCAGTGAATACACTTGACTTGAGCAATTCCTAGTTTTCATCCTCTTTTTCTGTACGTTTAGCATTCGTGTGCTCAGAGGTTGATGCGCTTGCTGCTTCCTGAGCTGCTCGTCTTTTCTCCACCCTAGCAGCCCGCTTCTTCTCTTCTTTCGTTGGCATCTTTTCACGTTAAAACTGATTAAGTCAGTGTCTGCGTTGTAATTACTTAGTACATTTTTCTTAATTTTTCACTTAAGCTGGCACTTAAGTCTTCAATGTTCCTTAAGAATGATTTAAGATATGAAGAGGTAGGGGAAGTGACAGGGAAGGTGGTAGGGATGAGAACGGCGCCCATACACATGCACCGCACGGCCGCCCTGCTGGTAGCTGCTGAGAGTTGATTCTACAATAAAATAAAATAAAAATAAAAAGTGGAATAACCTTGGAGGTCAACCATCACCCTGCAAGTGGATAGTAGACGTCACGTAGTATATGTGTACCAAATTTCAGGTCGATAGGTCAAACGGTTTGAGAACTACAGGTGATTTAAAATCCTGGACAGACTAATGAACAGCCATGGTAGCGTATGATATTAGAAGATGTTATTGTTGTTGTTGTTGTTCTGAAGTTTTGATATATTCTGATATGAATACTTTGTCCTGGAGGGATAAAATTATTATTTTCGAACTACAGGCACTATCAGATGGACTGTAATGACCAATAAAATGAACTCTTTGGGACCGCTTTACACGGGACAATGTTGTTTAAATGCTGCATTCCGTTTTAAGCGGGAATTCGGAATTTCCAAGTGGAACCCCACCCACTTTGTGATTACTGAGCTCATGAGTGTTTTCTTTCTTTTCAATGATATTCCACACGTTGATTTAGGTCATCCTAAGATTTTTCCACCGTCTCTAATGGCTTTATTCTTATTTCTCAGCCTCATAATGGCTTCTTTGATTTTCATTTCCACAGCTCTTGTGTTCATGTTGAACAATGGCAACTACACACTCCGTAGGGCAGAAGGTATCTTATGAAGTAATGAAACACACCTTAGGAATCACAAGCACTTGTGCCACCAATTGTCCTAAACATTATGGTGCCCTGAAATGGAGAGGCTGTGTAGAAGAAGTGTTATCATTTTTATATGGTAAGAGGTGTGTTTCATTTTTCCTTAAGTCGGATTTCCAACTTGGTCTGTCAAGTCTGAGTTTGTCTGACTTCAGATTATGACGTCAATCCAAAATGGTGAGGTATGCTGTGGACTTTAGTGAAAGCTGCATTGTATACTGTTTATGAGCACTTCTGTCTATTTATGTATCATTATATCAGTTGTACACACAGTACTGTCCAACTATCTGTGGACATTTGCTGCGGAGTTTGGATGTAATGCTTTGTTATCACCTGCTATTTATTTCAGTGGAGCAAGCACAGCAAAGGTTATTCCAAGACATGTCTATATTGGTTTTCTGAAATATTTCACTGGAATGTGGTCAGCTCGGGTGTGACATCATTCTGTGCTCCGACATCTGACTTCCGAGGTAAATAAAATGCAGCATTACTCTGTGCTTACTTTCTTTCATTGTTGTTTTATCTTAGTTTAGAATGACAAGACAGCTAACAAGCTAATAGCAAAGGGACCTGGAGATGGCATGATAATTGCATAGCTAAAGCACCCAAGATCAAAGCTTTTAGGCAGAGCTGTCACCATCACCAAAAAAATTAGCCGGTCTTCTGTGTGTAACATCACAAGGTCTGGAACCCCATGTGGGACATCAGAGAGCAGTACATTTAAGAAGGAGAGGCGTCACAAAGAGAAACTCCACTCACCTAGACATTGAAGATGCCGTCCATGCATCAGTTTGACTGTTGAATTTAAACAGGCCACCCAGGACACTGATGTTTCCTTTACTTCTATTCTTCAGCAACCCTCCTGACCGTAAAGCAAGAATGCATTTTAATTTTGGACCTGTAAATGCCACAGGGGTTGGACGGGCATCCAGACCAGAAAAGGGGATGGTTCCTTACCTGGATGGGAGGCTCTGAGCAGGCAGATGGGCATCCCAACCAGGAGATAGGAAGGAGCCAGACCTGGAAGTGATGGCTGGAGTGGATGGATGGATAGCCCACCAAAAGATGTCACTGGGGATAAGTTATTCCCCCAGAACACAAGATGGCAGCAGCCCTCCATATCGGCACCCATTTGGGAACCAGCAGGGAATGCTGGGAAATATAGTCTGGCAACACAGCCCTCCTGGGGACCATGGGTGCCACTAGGGGGTGCTATCAGGAGATGTGCTCCCTAATAAATGGGACTTCCATATGACACAGCAGTGCTTTTATCGGGCAGTAGCACTGACCCCAGAAATACTCTCGGATCCTTACTAATAGGGACCACACTGCCTTATCCTGGTGAGATGGAGCTGGGAGGACGTGGAGCAACACTCAACTGGAGGAGGGCAGTGTGGTGGTGAGAGGAGAGAGTGTTGTGGAGAGAAAGAGAAAGAAAACATGTGTTTGTGCTTTTGCAACTTTGTGGAAGTATCATGTGAAAAAAACCTTCCTTTATTTGAACCTGGAACTCTTTGTGTGTTCTGGGTTTGGGGTTCGCTGACGGCCCAGTTCCGTCACAGACAATATATCCAGACTTTACTACTCATTTATATTTTCTATTAAATTTTCTTCTGCTGCTATTACTCTATTCTTAAGAATGAGTGACTGAAGTAATAAAGTTGTGGGGAGATCACCCACTTTCTTTCTCCCAGGTTTAGCAGGCTGAAGGCGACATTCCCAATAGAGATCAGCACAGGTGTATGTAATGCAAGTGGAATTAACCAGAAGTGCATCAACCTTCATGGGTCCAAGTTATTGTTGCAGACCAAAGTAGTCTTTAGCGATTTGGTTATGTCCAGGGACATCTGTGTCTCTGTTACGCAGAAGTTAGTGATTCCCTGTGTGGAGTACTGAGGAGTGATGGGCATTATAGTCATAATATAAAGTGTTTATATGGATAGGATCTTTGTTTGTGTGTGTTGGTTGGTTGAATTGGGAGCATAAAGTGATTTTACAGCACATCACTGCATCCACCACGTGACAAAACACCTGTGTGTGTTAAACTTAAAGTGCATAAATAGTCCAATCCTAAAACAAACTTGATAAGTTCCACTCACCCCATGATAATATACAAATGAAGATAGGTAGAAATGGTCAAGATTCAACAAACATATTACTGGATAAAACTTAGAGAGCCTGTTTGGCAAAAAGTGCATTCAAAATAATAGGAGTAGATGGACATTTATTACATCAGAAATTCTACTGAGTAGACTTCAGTGCACATGTTATTTTGAGGGAGTGCTTGGTTTGGCAAGTGGTTTCAAGGAACAAGGCCACCATTGAACTGGCCCCTCTAGAAAAGAGACATAGGGTTAGAGCAACTAGACATACCTTGTGAGAAGGCAATGTGTCACATTTATGTACTGAATGTCTTATAAGGGTGTCTGACAGGAACAGTGTTGCAGGTGAGAGAGAGTTCTGGAACAAGAAGAAATTGTATTGTTCTGCAGGACTGTAGAAGGCACAGGTCCTAGCAGGTCCCATAACTTCAGGTTGGAGGCAAGAGATGGCTGTCAGAAAGCTGAAGATGGCAAATAACTGAAATTGGAGCTCCAGGGTGAAGACTCCAGGCTATAGATAGATATACTTGGAAACAGGTCTGAACCTGAATGTACAAGTGAACCTAACAGACGTGGAGTGTAAAGTTGTTGAAAAGTATGGGACAAAGACTCAGTTGGTGATTTGAACTTAATACGTACTGCTACAGGGAGCCAATGTAGTGACCTCAAGAGATGAATGACATGTGCCCGTCTCAGCTGGTTAAGTACAGATGGGTCACTGCATTCTGGGCCATCTGCAGCAGCTTGATAGCATATGTGGGTACTCCTGCCGGAAATGAATTGCAGTAGTTCAGACGTGACAAGACCGAAGCATTGATCAGAAGATGTGCTGCATACTCTATTTAAAAAGATCTGATCTTGCAGATGTTGTATAGCACGAACCTGCATGTATGAGAAACAGTAGAAGTGTGGTCAGAAAAAGATAGCTGCTCATCAATCACCACCCCACTGACCTGCCAGGTGTTAGTGACAGTGAGCCAAGCTGAACAGAGATGGGGAGTTGAACAGACTTGTTGGCCAGGATTACAAGAAGCTTGGTTTTGACCAGGCTGAGCTGTAGTTGGTGGTCCTCCATCCAGGTTGAGATATCAGTAAGACATGCAAAGACTCTAGCTGATACCGTATTGTCCTTCGGGGGGTGGGAAAGTACAGCTGTGTATCATCGGAATAGCACTGATAAAAGAACTCATGCATTTGGATGATTTTTTAGCCCAGCGAGGTGGTGTTCAGAGAAAAGAGTAGAGGACCCAGCACCGATCCTTGGGGTACACCAGTGCAAAACTAATGTGCCTTTTACAGATCCCCTCACCAGAACACACTGTAGGATCTGCCCAAACTTTTGAACTGGTTAAATGGGTTAACATTCAGAGTGTTCCTCTTGTTAATAGAAAATTAATAATTTTATTACTTTTTAAAAAATCCAGTTTAAATATATATATTTTTAATTTTAGATATCAATTTCCAGAGGAGGTGTGCTCTTCAGGGGGATACTCAGCCTTCCTTGGTGTTAGAAAGAAGGATCTGGTAATTGAACCTCAGATTCAGAAATAATAATGCAGATTTCTCTCCAGTTGTTAAACCAGCTCTTTACCCTCACAAGAATTATGGGGCTTCGTGGGAGTATGGCCAATCAGTCTACGTGTGTTTTGTGTACTTGGTAAAGGGCAACCATGTCAATCAGGGTGACTTTTGATAATATGGGGTACTGGTCCTGTTATTATTTGCTTTTCGGTCTTGGTTCGCATCATCAGTAGTCAAACTTGTTCCTGATTGGTGTGTGGCTCCACAAGGGTTGCCCTTTGTCAATAATCCCGTTCAACATTTTTATGGACGAGAATTTGTAGAGGAAGCCAAAAGGTAGTAGGGGTCCAGTTCAGTGACCTCTGGATCCCATCTCTGCTTTTTAGCTTCATTGGGTGGTGACCTCAGGTGCGGACTGAGACAGTTTGTGGCCGTGTCTGAAGCAGTCGAGATGAGGATCAGCACCACCAAGTCTGAGGTTCAAGATTCTCAAAAGGAAGAGGGTGGAGTGTCCTCTCCAGCTAGGGGAACAGCTGCTACCTCAAGTGGAAGAAAGTATCTCAGAGTCTTGTTTATGAGTAAAGGAAGAAAGGAGTGAGAGTTGGACAGGCAGATCAGAGCAGCATCTGTAGATGCTAGATGTAGATGTTATACTGGTCACTCATGGTGAAGAGAGAACTGAAGGCAAAGCTCTCGATGTATGAGTAAATCTATATTCATCCCCTCCTCTATGGCTTTGGTAGTGACAAGAAGAACTAGATTGCAGCTACAAGCAGTGGAATATGAGTTTCCTTTGCAGGGTGTCTGGGCTCATATTTAGAGACAGGGTGAAGAACACAGAGATCTGGAAGGACTGCAAAGTAGAGTCGATGATCCTCCTCATTGAAACAAGTCAGTTGAAGTGGTTTGGGGATCTGATAAGGATTCCTTCCAGGAATGATGTTTGTCCAACCAGAGAGAGACCTGAGAGTAGACCTAGGATAAGCTGTAGAGATTATACCTCCCAGCTAGCCAGGGGATGCCTCAGTATCTCCCCCAGCAGAATTGAAGGATATAGCAGAGAAAAGGGGCATCTTTGCTGCTCTCCCCACCACCAGGACCAGAGTAAATGGTAGAAAATGGACGGATGGATGTATATTTCCTTGTTATTCCAAGGTGTCCTTTGTAGGTTTTCTCAGGTAGAACCCTGGACACTATGACCATCCATCACAGGGCACACAGTCACACTAACTCATACAGGACCTTTAAACCTAATATTCATGAATGTTGGCAAAAGCTTGAGTATGCAAACATTGTACGGACAGTGTCTAAGATGAGGTTTGATTCCACAGTTGGGCATCTGAGAAGTAACAAAGCTGACCACTGCACTACCCTGCCCCAACTTAATTGGATGCTTTAGCAGAACAATAACACTGTTAAATATAACATCAACGTGAAATGGAATAAACAGATCAATTTATTGAGATGAACTTAACATGACTTCTTGATCCAGCGAAAAGAATCAATGAGTACACATACTCTGACGCACTGGCGGCTGCACTTGCCCTAGATAGCTGTGTGTGAAACCTTTGACCAGCAAATGAGTCAGAATTCTGGACACAGGTTCTTAGGACCTCTGACCATGAGTCACTCACTGTGACCGGAGTACAGAGCCAAAATACACCCCGTGAGATGGAATGAATACAATGGAATTTGGTGGTGTGGCAGTTCAAACCTCCTGATGTCGTATTCTGTTGTGTACCAAATACAGTCATGCATAATACATCCGATATTACGAAATTGTACATTCATAAAGAGATATTGTGACAGAAGAAATTCCTGTCTACCACATAGTCAATCATGCATGGTTTGGTAAGTAAGAGCAAAGTGATCTTTCTGACTAACATCTGTGAGGAATCCTGATTTGTTTTCATGCCAAAAGAAAAGTGGCAACAGTTTTGGTGAATGTACTGTATATACATTACTGTGTGCGTCTTTATCACATGTTTGTGATCAAACACCTATCATCTGCTATGGTAAATAAATGTAAAAATAAGGCATCTATTTATAATTATGGAACAGGCTTTTCATTAATAATTGATAGGTTCATCCATTCAAATGACTCCCAATTACATTATGCAGGTTTGGGAATGTTAAAGTAAATCCACACATTCATCCATTATGGAACAGCTTTTCTAATAATAATTGATGAGTCTTTCCATTATGCAACTAGATTATTCAGTTCATAGTCATGGATTGTATTGCTAGTCTGGGTTACATTAGGCACAAGACACGAATCAACCCAGAACAAGGCACCAGTCTATCAGTTATACTTAGTACAGTAACAAGTGTTCATTCCTTTCATTTGTGTACTAGCTGTGCTACCCGTTTAAGATGGGTTGAAATAAAAGTAATCAACGTAGACCACAGCGTTAATGATTGCAGTGTACCATCCATTGGAATGTATTTTGTAACACATGTGTAATAAAATGTGTTGCATTTGTCATTCCAACAGATGGTGCATCGCAAACATTTAATGACAAATGCAACACATTTTATTACTACAAATATTTTTAATACATCAACTGTTGGAATAACAAATGCACAAATGCAATGCATTTTATCACTACAAATGTTTGTGATGCGTCATCTGTTGGAAAGGCAGAGACGTAGCAATCAGACGGACTCACAGTACACAGACACACATACACTTTTCCTTCTATTAAGGTGGACTAATGTGATTAGTCCTTTTGTTGATAATAATAAAATAATAATACATTTTATTTATATAGCACCTTTCCCATGCTCAAGGCACTTACAGAATATAAGAAAGAACAGCAGGGTATACAGTATATAGCATACAAACCAGATAAATAAATAAAGAAGATTACGACAGTGAATTCAGAGAAAAAGCCTAACAGACAACATAATTGATGGTCTAGCACACACACACACAGGTTACATGAGCAACTTGACATAGAGGTAAACTGAGAGAAGGGTAATAAAGTCAAATAGAGCTAAAAGCCTTCCTGAACAGATAAGTTTTGAGTTGTTTCTTAAAAGAATTCATGGAGTCAGCTGACCTGATTAATTTCAGTAGATCATTCCAGAGTCTGGGCGCTATACAGCCATGGAGTGTAGATTAGTGTGGGGCACAACAAGATAGCCAGAATCAGAGGACCTCAGTGGGCGGACAGGCACATAGTAATGGAGAAGGTCACTGATGTAGTTTGGCGCGAGGTTATTTAAGGCTTTGTAGGTTATTAGTAGGATTTTATATTCGATTCTGTAAGACACAGGGAGCCAGTGAAGGCGGAACAGGATGGGTATGATGTGCTCGCTGCTGCTGGTTCGAGTAAGGACTCTTGTAGCTGAGTTTTGAATAAGCTGGAGCTGTGATATAAGATTAGAAGGGGTACCTGCCAGTAGGGAATTACAATAATCGATGCGGGATGTGATAAAAGCATGGACAAGTTTCTCAGCATTAGAGAAGGAGAGGAAGGAGCGAACACGGAATATGTTATGGAGGTGAAAGTAGGGCGGAATAAGAGAGGGAGGAATCAAAAATGACACCACGATTCTTTACAGTAGAAGCAGGTCTGATGAGATCACTGCCAAGACTGGCTGGGAAGGAACTCATTTTATTAAGTTGCACTTTAGTCCCAATTTGCAGGAGTTCAGTTTTGTTACAATTTCATTTTAAAGAGTTCTGCTCCATCCAGGTTTTAATTTCACTAAGGCAGGTTGTGAGCTGAGAAAGCTCTGATGAAGTTCCACTTTTAACATTGAAGTAGAGTTGAGTGTCATCTGCATAAAAATGAAAACCCAGTCCATAGCTATGAATAATATGGCCAAGTGGAAGCACATAAATACAGAAGAGAAGAGGGCCAAGGACAGAGCCCTAAGGAACTCCTTTTGTGACTGGTGCTGAGCTGGATCTTCTGTTGCCAAGACTATCAAACTCTTGCTTATCAGTCAGATAGGACTTGAACCACTGGAGGGCAGTGCCAGAGATACCCAGCATGTTCTCCATTCTGGACAGTAGAATGTCATGTCTGACCTGAGTGTCAAATGCTGCACTGAGGTCTAATAGAATTAAAATGCTGGTTTGTCCAGAGTCTGCTGCCATAAGCAAATCATTGGTTACCCGTAGCAGAGCAGTTTCACAGCTGTGCCGCACCCTGAAACCAGACTGAAAGGGTTCCATCAAATTATTAGAGGTTAGGTAATTGGTGAGTTGGGAAGCTACAACACGCTCAAGAACTTTTGACAGGAAAGGTAAGTGGGAAATAGGCCAGAAATTGTTAAGATTGTCAGCATCAAGACCAGACTTTTTTAACATTGGGGTTACAGAAGCAATTTTAAAAGTGAGCGGCACAGAGCCAGTGTCAAGGGATGAGTTTATTATTGTTGTAACAGTCGGGATTATGGCATGAAGGCAGGATTTAAGTAGTGTGGTGGGGATGGGGTCCAGTACACAAGTAGTCGGCCTCATCTTACAAAGCAGGTTATTAACAAACGCAGAGGTGACTGGTGAGAACTTAGAGAAGGAGCTGGATGGAGTGGGAAAACAGGGAGAGATATAAACAGATGATGTATTTATGTTAGTTGCATTATTTAGATCTTTAATTTTGTTATGGAAAAAGTGGAGGAATTCCTCACAGACTTCAGTAGAAGAGGTAGTTGGGCCAGATGCGGGTTCGAGTAGTTTATTAACTACAGAGAACAAAACCCTTGGGTTGTCGTGGCCACTTTCTATTATTCTACCATAGTGGGTGTTCTTGGCAGCAGTTAGTGCTTCTCTGTAAGCTCTTTGGTGGTCAGAGAAAGCCTGGATGTGCACGGTGAGGCCAGACTTACGTGACATTCTCTCAAGGTGTCGGCCAGCTGATTTCATAGATCGCAATTCTGAGTTATACCAAGGAGCTGAACGTTTAAAGGAAACTTCCTTATGTTTTAAAGGAGCTGTTTTATCTAATGCTGAATGAAGGGCTGTGTTATAGTGGTCAACAAGACTATCTAGTGTTGGTGGAATAGGTGCAGACAGTAAAAGATCAGAAATGGATTTTACTGATGCCAGTAAGACATAATTGTATTATCAGGCTTGAATGTGTCTCTATAGCATTTTCATTTTTTCTAAAGTATAATTTTTGGTGCTACACTTTGTATTTGTTTTTTGTGTTTTCTCATCTTCACAAGAGAAAAGCATACATGTATGGAGTGAGTGGCTGGAAAGTGGGCAGTGATCTGTGGGAACTGTGAGAGGTGTTAGTTGAATTCATGTTAGTAAGATATCATAAGGGGCAATGAGCCACTAGTTGTCTAAGAAGGACAAGATTTAATTCAGTGCAGTTAGCATTCAACCAGGAGGCCATAGGCATTTATCATTTCTTTTTTTCAATGTGTTGTTAACATTACACAAACAAGAATTGTTGTGTATTAACTGCACTGGACAGCAGCAGTTTAAAGTAAGCTGGAATTAGATTGCGCATTACAATTATCTCATTCTTAATGCTGCATGTACTCCTGTGAAAAATACTGTAACAACCCAAGGTGCAAACAAGAAGAACCAATGCTCAGACTCAAAAAGTGAGTGAACAGGCCTGAACAGGGCTGTTTACTGGAAGACACATCCTTAGTTTAAGTGCCCATGCTACTCCTGCTGCTATGACTTTGAACGGTGCCCTAAGAGAGACAACCAAACTCAGCACAAACACAACTCTGTCAAACCAGCACTTCCACGTGTGGCAGAACCCCGACACAATAGAGCCCTGCAGCTTCCGCAGCACCCCCTGGCGGCACCCATAAAACCCAAGAGGGCTGCAGCAAACTCCAACTCCCAGTGTGCCCTGTGGGAATCTGTGGTGCCCCAGTAACCCTGGGGGGGCTGCCCTATACCATTCCAGGAGAGATAATGCGCCTGAACACGCTCTCTCCCCTGGTCCTTCTATCTAGCTGACCACCTGGCTGGGCAGGACTCCTGGATGTCCGTGACAGTACACATTTAGTCCCTGTAGCATAAAGTGTCACTGAGCCATCTTTCATACTGTAGCAGTTCAACTTGTGAGAGAACAGACTGCTGGAAGTCCACAAGAGCGGATGAGACACTGCAGGAGCTTAGGAAGAGGCACAATGAACAGTGCGACAGACAAGTCAGACACAGCAGAAGGAAAGAAGACACCTAGTGTGACATGAAGGCTTGGGAAGAGAGTGATCACACTCAAGGAAGAAGAGCAGCATCTCCTCGTGGGATAACATTGGGAGTCGATTAGAGTCCTTTCTTAAAGAACCAATAAACTGTCCTTTCAAGGACCACTAAACAAACATTTGTGTCTGTGTTTTAGTTCTTCCTCTGCCACACCTTGGGCTGTTGCAATATATTTATGAGTAAGTGAAGTTTTTTATTTGTTTTTTTTTTTGTTTTTTACTTTTACAGACAGGAAGCAGGTAAGTGACACGCTGTTTGATTTCAGAAAACAGGAGAAGTGAACTGCTGTGACTGAGGATTGTGCAAGACCACCCACAGATATGAGCATGAAATGGGGCAGAGGCAGAATCCAGACTGTTAGCAGATGAGGAGACCTCTCCTTGAATTCAAATACAGTCATATGAAAAAGTTTGGGAACCCCTCTCAGCCTGCATAATAATTGACTCTACTTTCAACAAAAAAGATAACAGTGGTATGTCTTTCATTTCCTAGGAGGATCTGAGTACTGAGGTGTTTTCCGAACAAAGATTTTTAGTGAAGCAGTATTTAGTTGTATGAAATTAAATCAAATGTGAAAAACTGGCTGTGCAAAAATGTGAGTCCCCTTGTAATTTTGCTGATTTGAATGCCTGTCACTGCTCAATGCTGATTACTTACAACACTAAATCGATTGGATGAGCTCGTTAAGCCTTGAACTTCACAGACAGGTGTGTCCAATCATGAGAAAAGGTATTTAAGGTGGTCAATTACAAGTTGTGCTTCCCTTTGACTCTCCTCTGAAGAGTGACAGCGTGGGATCCTCAAAGCAACTCTCAAAAGATCTGAAATCAAAGATTGTTCAGTCTCATGGTTTAGGGGAAGGCTACAAAAAGCTATCTCAGAGGTTTAAACTGTCAGCTTTAACTGTAAGAAATGGAATCAGGAAATGGAAGGCCACAGGCACAGTTGCTGTTAGAACCAGGTCTGGCAGGCCAAGAAAAATATAGGAGCGGCATATGTGCAGGATTGTGAGAAAGGTTACAGACAACCCGCAGATCACCTCCAAAGACCTGCAAGAACATCTTGCTGCAGATGGTGTATCTGTACATCGTTCTACAATTCAGCACAATTTGCACAAAGAACATCTGTATGGCAGGGTGATGAGAAAGAAGCCCTTTCTGCACTCACGCCACAAACAGAGTTGCTTGTTGTATGGAAATGCTCATTTAGACAAGCCAGATTCATTTTGGAACAAAGTGCTTTGGACTGATGAGACAAAAATTGAGTTATTTGGTCAGGACAAAAAGTACTCTGCATGGCAGAAGAAGAACACCGCATTCCAAGAAAAACACCTGCTACCTATTGTCAAATTTGGACGACGTTCCATCATGCTGTGGGGCTGTGTGGCTAGTTCAGGAACTGGGGCCCTTGTTAAAGTCGAGGGTTGGATGAATTCAATCCAATATCAACAAATTCTTCAGGATAATGTCCAAGCATCAGTCACAAAGTTGAAGTTACTCAGGGGTTGGATATTCCAACAAGACAATGACCCAAAACACAGTTTGAAATCTACAAAGGCATTTATGCAAATGGAGAAGTACAATGTTCTGGAATGGCCGTCACAGTCCCCTGACTTGAATATCATCAAAAATCTACGGGATGATTTGAAGCAGGCTGTCCATGCTCGGCAGCCAATAAATTTAACTGAACTGGAGAGATTTTCTATGGAAGAATGGTCAAAAATACCTCCATCCAAAATCCAGACACTCATCAAAGGCTATAGGAGGCGTCTAGAGGCTGTTAGTTGAACATCCTTTTGCAAATATAAGTATTAATGTCATATCTCTGTTGGGGAGCCCAAATTTATGCACCTGTCTAATTTTGTTATGATGCATATTGCATATTTTCTGTTAATCCAATAAACTTAATGTCACTGCTGAAATACTACTGTTTCCATAAGGTATGTCATATATTAAAAGGAAGTTGTTACTTTGAAAGCTCAGCCAATGATAAACAAAAATCCAAAGAATTAAGAGGGGTTCCCAAACTTTTTCATATGACTGTATATGGACATAGGTGATATGACAGAAATGCGCCACGCCAGATGCAGATCACGCAGCACGGCAGCAGCAGCAGCAAGCCAGCAGCTGATCGAGCAAAGAGGAGGTAAAAAAAAATTTATTGTTTCCCATTGTATGATTATATCACCATTTAAGAGAGGGTTTCAGAGGAGCGAGCGGCAGAGACGCTTTGGCAGGTGAAGAGAAGAGGGGGCAAATCCCCCTATTTTTACATATAATGAGGATTATTCAAGTGCATTTTGCTGTCCTTTTTTTTATATTTTAACCCTGCTGCTCTGTCATATATATATATATATATATATATATATATATATATATATATATATATATATATATATATATATATATATATCATGTAATTTATTGCATTATAAAGGCTGCATTAATCAGAAGCAAAAGAGGCCTGAGGAACCGATGACTTAATTGTAAATTGTATGTCCACCTTGTGTTTAGAATTACTAGTCACTTTGCCCGCCTGTAAAGGTTTGCATTTTTCTGCACTAAACCTCCATTTTCCAAGTGTTCATCCTGATTTGAAAATTGCTCTGTTCTTTTATACAACTGGATAGGATTTAAAGATTGACTTCTGTGCCAAATTTTCTCTGAGGTTCTGGTGGAGGACCACAGCCTTAGACATAACTTTGAAATCTTTCAAATCCAAAATTTCAAAATTCTAATTTCAAATTCAGTAAATGATTATTTAAAGAAAGAAAATGAATACACAGGCTGAATATGAATTATGAAACTAGATTAACAGAAAAACAGCAATAACTGAAACCAAAGAACTGATAGAAGTTAATAAAACAGAGAACTGAATTTGCACTCAAGCCAAATAATCAAAGTTCAATAATCCTCATAACAAAGGTGATGGCCGTAACTCTCATGTATTAATGTGTGTTTGAGTTTCTTTTGTTTGCTTGTTTTTGAGCTGTGTGTGTGCCCTGTGGTGGGCTGACGCCCTGCCCGGGGTTTGTTTCCTTCCTTGCGCCCTGTGTTGGCTGGGATTGGCTCCAGCAGACACCCGTGATCCTGTAGTTAGGATGTAGCAGGTTGGATGATGGATGGAAATTAAAATGAAGAGAAAATAAGTCCAATAACCACAAAAAAGGTGAAATTGGTGAAATTGCCAATTACAGTCAGGGGATGATTATGGGGCCAGAATAATCAGGCCATTGTAGGCAATTTAGGTAGGACATTGGGGTACACCTTATTTCAAAAAATGCCCACTCAGAGTCAGGACCTTGGTTTTATGTCTCATCTGAACAACAGCACCATTTTTCACCACAGTGTTCCCATCACTGCACTGGGACATTGGGGTCCACGCACATACCACAGGGTAGTTGCACCCAAATAGCCTCACCATGACTTTTTCCAGCAGCAACTTATGTTTTTTCATAGATGGTCTCCCATCCAAGCACTGGTCGGGCCAAAACATGCCTAGCTTCATGTGGATGACCTGTTCTGAAGTGCAGGAGCTAATGGCTGCTGACAGTGTCAGGATTTGAAAGTCCAAAGCCTTAAACCACATCTTCTGCCATTTCAGACAATTCCTCATATGTCATCAATACGAGCACACAATAGACCAGTAAATAGTAAAGGAATTCGCTATGTTATAGATGTGCGTGTTTGCTACTGCCCACCGCAGGAGAAAAAAAATCTTATATCCATACAGGTTTCAACATAAATTCCAAAAAATGGGAAACTAAGAGAGACAACCAATCCAAGTGTATTTAATAGGGCAGCAAGCGGTAAGACCACACATCTCGGCTCAAGGACTGAGCACCTGTCCGCATGCGGATCTCACTCCAGGAGTGCACCCCTAACTGGACACCACTCTTTCACAAAATTACTGAAATTTGTTTGGCAATCACACTTCAGAATTTACTCACACTTTACCAGTTTGGAAACCCCATGAACCGTTTGCACTGTCCGGTGTTACAAATACCAGTGCAGAGGAGAACATGAATGTTTCGCTAGAAGTCGCCACAGTTTTGGAATCGAATTAGTGGGGTCCAAACTTTATGAGGTAAAACTGCTACTTACTGCCTGCTTGATTACTTTTTAAGCGATCATTTGTATCCCCAAGGATCGCAATGCGCAAACAGCTACTAAGTACATATGAAAAGGAATTAGACATCACAGGAGTGCACATTGCAAACAATTGTGGAAAGTCTAACATGAAACAGCAATGAAAAAAGTAACATTGATTGCTATTAACGATAAATAATTTGCTTGATACTATTTGAATAAAAAATGGGTATACCCTGCATATTCTTCAGTGACTTTGATCAAATCTGTCTATCTATCTATCTGTTATATAATACCTCACATATCTATCTATCTATCTATCTATCTATCTATCTATCTATCTATCTATCTATCTATCTATCTATCTATCTATCTATCTATCTATCTATCTATCTATCTATCTATCTATCTATCTATCTATCTAATGTCCATTTTATTTGGAGCTTTTCACAAACATACAGTTTGTCGCACAGAAATACTTGTGTTGTGTTTACAGCAGGTTCCCATTCCAGTCAGAAAACATCTGGTGAGCTTTGTGACCAGATTTCCTTTTTTAACATACATATAAAGCAGATGAGTTCACAGTGAGTCACCAGTATATGCACTTTGCAGATGTTGTGATCACTGTGAACTTAAAAAATATAAATCAAAGGTTATTTTTTATTACCTAAGCAAGGTGAAGAGTCAAAATAGCAGAAAATGATAGAATATCTGGACAGAGCTGCGACTGAGTTAACAAATAAGAGGTAAAACTACAAGTTAAAAAAAAAATCTTGAAATAAATATTCAAAGAAATATGCTTCCCCAAACTAAACAAAAAAGGAATTTTCTTGGAAACAAAGTGTAGAGAACTAGAGCCCTGACAAAACTATTAAAACATAAAACAAAGGATCAAAACATTAAAATTTAAAACCTAACCACACATCTAATTACAGAAGAGCAGTCCAGTGTACACGGCTGTTATAAACTAAACATGTCACATTCATGCCCACTCTCAAATTCTATAAATTAAATGTTATACAGACAATTCAGATGTGAATTCAACAGTGTAGGTTCATTGACAGCAACATCTGCTGACACACAGTGGAACTACAGTTTGTTTGTACTCAAATTATTTAGGACCTTTAAGAAGGTGAGCTGGCTAATAATAAAAGTAACAAGAAGAAAATAAGTCTTGATTATCCTCCAAAATTGCAATGATAAGCCATACCTACTGTATGTTGTTACAGGATTATATTACAAGACTTGAAAAGCAAGGACTGAATAAAAGTATACAGCTGTGAAAATACATAGAGACACCTTGCAAACATACACTGAGATTTGTTTGCCTAGATGAATGATTCTAGTAAAATTATTTAAATTTAAGGGTCTGTGCATCAGTTTGATTGCTGTGTCTCAATTATTTCGACAAATGGTACATCATAAACATTTCGAGTTATAAAACACATTGCATTGGTCATTCCAACAGGCAGAGCATTACAAACATGGGTAGTAATACAGGTAAGACCATTATAATCCTAAAGAAAAGTCAGGAGCATATTTAAGAGAAAAACAAATTTAAAATACTTAGGAAAAATAATCAAGAAATAAAATAAAATGCCTCGATCGCATAACAGATAATGTGGTTTGAAAACTTTATTCAGATTTAAACAATCGCTTTCCACACAGGTCATTTTCCGAACGCCTAATAGTAAAAATGAACATCATTATAAAAGATTAGGTTTTAATTCTATCATAAATGTATCCACTGGACTGTTTTCCATTCTGTTTAGAATATAATATTTTAAGGAGTTAAACGGCGTAGGTTGGGTTCTCAGGCTCCTTTTTCTTACATTTTTTTTTACTTTTGCAGAACAGAGAATCCAATTCACAAAATGAACGTCGGAGGGCGCATTTAAACTAAAATCGAAACTTGGTGAAATGGCCATCCAGTTTGAAATAATCAGATCCTATTAACCGGGATGCTCATTCTGAGCCGTTTTAGAGTGGATTTTGGATTTTCAGTTGATGCGATCAGCTTGCTAGACAAATGCACGCAGGCTGAAATGAGAAATCTGAAAGCCTGGGAAACGGTACCTCGTAAACCTGGCGTATTATTGGAAAAAAGATAGATAGATAGATAGATAGATAGATAGATAGATAGATAGATAGATAGATAGATAGATAGATAGATAGATAGATCCTTTTCGTATGTACTTATTAGCTGTTTGCGCTTTGCGATCCTTGAGATTACAAACGATCGTTTAAAAAAGTAATCAAGCAGGCAGTAAGTAGCAGTTCTGCCTCAAAACGTTTGGACCCCACTATTTCGATTCCAAAACTGTGGCGACTTCTATCGAAACATTCACGTTCTTCTCTGCACTGGTATTTGTAACACCGGGCAGTGCAAACGGTTCATAGGGGTACCAAACTGGTGAAGTGTGAGCAAATTCTGAAGTGTGACTGTCAAACGAATTTCGGTAATTTTGTGAAAGACTGGTGTCCAGTCAGGGGTGCGCTCCTGGCGTGAGACCCGCATGCGGACATGTGCTCAGTCCTTGAAGCCGAGATGTGTGGTCTTACCGCTCGCTGCCCTGTTAAATACGCTTGAATTGGTTGGCTGTCTTAGTTACCCATTTTTTGGGAATTTGTGTTGAAACCTGTATGGTTTTACGAGTTTTTTTCTCCTACGATGGGCAGTAGCAAACGTGCACATCTATAACGTAATCCCTTTACTATTTACTGGTCTATTGTGTGCTCGTATGGAGAACAATCCGGGAATGTCACGACCAGCAAAGGACGTGAGGCCGTTTTTTTGTTTTTTGTTGGGTACACGTTACAAAGATATGGGTGACATATGAAGAAATGTCTGAAGCGGGAGAAGATGTGGTTTAAGGCTTTGGACGTTCAAATCCTATCACTGTGTGACTATGAGCAAGTTACTTCACCTGCCAGCGCTCCAATCGAAGAAGCAAACATACATGTAACCAGTTCTGTCTCAAATGTTGTAAGTCGCCTTGGATAAAAGTGTCAACCAAGTAATAAGTAGTTTAAACATCTTAATTCTGAAATAACACATCTCTTGCACCAATATGGTAAAACTAAATAGCGACATCGGTGATGTGCTCATGAAATTTCTTCCAGTTTACACGAAGACGGCAGCCTGGTTTCTGATAACAATTAAAAAATAATATTAAATTTTAAAGCAGTTGTTTGAAAGTAACAATATGAAAACGCTTTATCGACCGCTAAACTGTCGTTTCGTGCATTTATTTGTGGGAAATATATACTTACAGGTGAACATATTTTTGATAGTATTAGATTTCTTCTGTGTAAGTGATTTCCTTTTATTTTTGTATTACAATATTATGACCTGTGCAACACTTTAGTGGAAATAACAACTGGTTAAGGGCCTATTGGGATGAATGCCTGGCCGGGCAGATGGATGGAGAGAGGATGAAAATCGGCAAAGTAAAGGAATTATCTATTATCTGTATTTAAATGGGGGCTCTCTAATATCTCGCTGCGATGACTCTCTTTGTATAAATGGCAGTGCCAAAAGTCACGCCTCTCCTCTTGGGACTGCACCCTGAAACCGTTCGTACATGCCTTTAATGTGTCAAGGTGACCGCCTGTCATAGTCTGCGGTTTAGTGGGAAGGTGAGCTGAGGCAGGGGCGGGAAAGGCGGGGCTCACCTGTCATGAGCTCTGCCGGGGGCTGGAGAGGGTTAAATAACAGGCAGAGGCGAGCAAGCCAGAGCCCATTTCTGCCTGCCGGGTCACAGACGCTCCATAGCAATGCTCTGGAAGCCAGAGGCGCAGCATCAGCGAAGCAGGAGTGTGAGAGCTCATCAGCCCGCAGCACACCGGCCAGTGGAAACTGGGGCAGGGACCCTGTAACGAAAAAGACCACGAAACTACAGAGATCCCGACCAAAACACAGTCTTGGGTAGCACTGGAGTGAAAACGACGGGACAGCCATACGGGTGTGCGATTTTTGGATAGCTGGCCAAGGAATTAATACACTTTGCATTTCAACATGCGGGGTGCCGTGGAGGAAACTCTTCTTGTATTAATAGGTAAGATTGACCGCTACTACTGAGAACGTGCAAAGGATATACCTGTGACCTCCCTCGAAGAAAACCTTCAGAAAAATAACGAGCTACACGAGTAGATGCTCTTCTCTAGTCGAACCTAGATATTTAATATAAGACTCTCCGTGGCAGTAGTGAGAGAGATAAAGAGATAAAGAGGGCAGTCAGCGAAAACACGCGTAGCTGTTCATGAGGAGATCCTTTCCAGTTGGTTCGAGAGTAGTTTAATGAAAGGATACGCACTTCGTACGAGTTATGCAGTGCAGTCGGGACTCAAAATGCCACCGAGGGCCTTACGGCTCCTCCACTATACACTCTATAAGGGGCCCTCACCTTATAGAAAACACTGACCGGTTTTAATAAGTTTAGAAATAAAGAAGTCTTAGATCGCATATTGCCGGTTGCTTAAGAGTTTACATCTGATCCTCTTGACTAAGCAAGAAGAAAATTAACGACGAAGAAATAATACTAGCGCTTCCATCACATAGGATGGGGATTAGTGCCAGCTATGGGAACCAGAGAGAACGTTATAGTTGTCCTGGGCACGAAACCATGCATTCGGCTAAAAGAAAAATGTGCAGAATCTCACTTACATAAAAGTTTGCATTTAACGCAGAAAGCGAAAGCAGTGCTGCTGCTGCTGCTGCTTCTATACTCTTAAAAATAAATGTTTAAAACCTGTCTTCAGAGCGATGCTAGGTTTCATAAAAATCATTTTATTTAGATCCACTAAATCACAATGTATGGAATAGAACAGAGTTGTAGTTTACTCATTTTAAAAGGTCTCTTGCTGCATACAAAGACGTATGTTTTCTTAATCTGTCAGTATCTTGCTAGGTCGCTTAATATACATTAAAGGTCTTGTGTACTCTACATATTAGGAAACTTCTCACAGCCCAAGAACCCCTGCTAGAATGAAATAGTTCTTTATCGAGCGATGGTTCAACGAGGAACCACGCAAACCATTGACTGGCCAATAAAGAACCGTTATTTTTAAGAGTGAGAGGAGAACTTTAGCTGTGCTTATTCCGTATTTAAAAGTCGCTCTTTTTGAGCTGGTCGAGGTTTAGGCCTTTGCAGTCACTCTCATCCGTCCAAGTGTGATTGAGTTAAACAATCCCGAGTCCGCAAACGCGATTAATCCCGTTGCTCCACACTGTTGACGTTATGATAACTCAAGTGTCACATTTTTAATCTCTGTATCCGGTTACATTATCGACTGGGTTAACTCTTATTTAACATTCCTTGTAAAATGCTCATCATTGATGATTCATTCAGTGGGCAACAAGAACGAACATGCAGCAATTTTTAACCAAAATCTGGATGCAACTGTTTTTTTTAGTAAGTAAAAAGAAGACAATTAGTGGTGATGGTTGATTTGTTTCGAACCTAGTTTTGTAAAACATGACTTGTTTCTATGGAATTTTATTTGATTTTAATTAATTGAAAAAATAGAAGACATTAAACGTAAGTTGATTCTTTGAAAATTATTTTAAAAGATCGAAGTAACGAGTTTTTGACACGTTTTATATAGGTTTCAAATGATCAACGGTTGACCGACCTGCTCCATGTGAAACTATTTTTAGATTAAGTGCATTTAATTCTCGCTAAAATATCAATATTCCAGACTAATTTTTTTTTTAATTTCCTAATATTATGCTTTTTTTCGTATACTGAAAAGATTCCAAATGGACTCGGCCTACTTAAGTATCTTGTTCGTAAACTGTGGTGCGGGAAAGTAAACTTAGGACCCTACAGGTTTCAAATGAAATAAATTCCGCAGTACGTTCTTTAGATGCTAATCTCTAATATATGTTACATACAAGGGAGAGCATTCAGCAGATCCACCCGTTCGGTCAGCTAATATTTAAACTGCCCCATATAGTCTTGAAAGCTGCCACACAGTCTGTTTCGGTTATGTAACTCGCCATTCAAACTTACGAAGTACGCCCTTGTTTCCGTCTCTTAAGCGCGTCCACGTTTTACCCAATATCGATGGTACGAGTCCCCGTTCACTGTTCCCGAAAAGAAAGGGTTTTTGAAAATATACGTATCAGATCCCATAGGCCCTCCATATAATGTGTTGTTTTTATACGTAGGATATATTTGGCACTTGTTATATTAATTTTTTTTGCACTTCGATGATGTTTTTATGTTCCATTGTAATTATACAAACTAAAGGCACAATATAAACTAAATATTGTTGAGAAAAGATTCCTTTTCTTCGTCGCTCTAACTCATTTTGTGCATAGAGACACGTTTATGTTTTTGCCTGTACCTGCTGGTCAGGCGCTATAACAGAAGGTCTCAATCTTCAGCTGGTCAGAAGACGAGCAAAGACAACATGTCGTCCCGGTACAAAATGCAGATGCGATTAACGTAAGCGAACTGAGAACAAACTTTATCATTTGTCACGTTGCAGTGTAAAATCCGTAGTCACTTATTAAGTAACGGACTTCTGCGGGAAGAAGATGAATTAAATGTTTTTGATACAGCAGGGCGTAACACAGAGAGAGCAACTTGATTAAAAAAAAATTAATTTGCATTAAATAAACATGATGATTTCGAACAGAAATCTGTTGTTGTTCTGGGTACATTTAATGTACGTATGTACACGCCAGATGTAGAAAATATTAAAATGTATATTCAAAACCTTAAACGTGGAAAAATTCCAATCCAGTTTCCAAACCCGCTTATCCAGAAAAGGGTTGCGGGGAAGCTGGAGCCTGTCCCAGCAAGCATCGGGCACAAGGCAGGAACAATCCATGGGCAAGGCGCCAGTGCGTCGCTGAGTGAACACTCACATCAGAGACCAATTTGGCAGACCTGCATGTCTGGAGGAAACTGGAGCACCTGGAGGAAACCCATGTGAACATGTGAAGGACATGCAAAAGCTATGCAGGGAACACTTGGTACTTGAACCCAGGTCTCACCACCATGCCACCCTAGGAAAACTACCATGACTGAAAAGCCACGTATGTGAATAGACAGGCTCCTAGAATTAATCATATTTTCCCTTTTATTAATTATATCATAGCTCATATAACTTCTGTTTTCACTCTAATATGTACAAGACATTTAACTCAGACTGTCAGAATGTGTTGAACTATAATATTCTGCATGTTACGGTATTTACATTAAAAACTATACCTACCATGCATCCCACAAATAAATGGATCCACCACAAATAATACAGGAAAGTTAGTTCCCAGAATAAGAGACGATTACCAATGTGTATTTTAATGAAAAAGTCAGACTATTCATCTATCCATTTTCCTAATCGCTTTGTACAGGGCTAAGTAAGCAGAGAAGCTGGAGCCTGCGGGCACCAGGGAGGAACAATCCTTACTTTATAAGAGTACATTTTTATTTATCCGTAACCTCTTAGTGGAGGGGTAGCCCAGGGTCTATTCTAGCATTGCTTGGCGTGGGGCAACCAATCCCCGACAAACACACATACAGCCAACCCCACCCATATATATATATATATATATATATATATTTATATATATATTTATATATATATTCTCTGTATATTCTGTTTTCTTTCTAAATGATGTCGTTCAATAGTGTCAGACAGGAACAACAGCAAAATTCTGATGGGACTCCAATCATTTGTCGGGTACTGTAAAAATTCCCAAGCAGGGATAGGGTCCCCCATCATGGTGTGTCAAGCGCGATGTTAGAGTCGGAAGGTGTCTTTACACCGTTTCAGTTCCAAAACAGCACTACGCCAAATCGATATTTTACTCGCTTAATCCTTTTAAAACTAGCCCAAATAATACGCACAGCTGATCAACCTGTTTGACTCTCAAGTTCTGTAAAAGCCCTTCTATGGACTGTGATAGGAAGGCAAGGGACGCGAAATCCCTACCCGTGCATGTTCCATCTCTACCTTGTAGTCCAAACAGAATCTTAACACGGACTTGGTCCATTGTTAATACCAAAGCGCTATCACCTATAAGTATCGATCAATCCATAATTCCGAAAGCAGTGTGTAGATATAAAGAAAAAAAAACTGTCATGACTGGAGACAAACCGGGCGGATTGCAGGACGCCTCCTGTTTTGCCACACTGCGCGGCGTTTCCTTTGCTTGGGCTGTAATTGCCTAACTGCGAAATTTAGGACGAGAGGAATTTATGGGATCAAAGTAGCGGTGATTGGTTTAAGTCAACCCCCGGGCGACCATAAAACACTCATACACTTAAAGGAAACATTTTGATTGTCTTGCAAACCCATGAATCGATCATTCGCGCATTCATTAACTTTTAAAGGGCATTGTACTCCACTTACAATTGCCTCAAAACGTGGCGGTGCAGGCAGAGAGAAAGGGACAGAAAACCGCAGGTAACCTACCAATCAGCCAGGGCAGCGGAAGTGCGACGTCCTTTGATCTCCCGCCTGCGCGCGAGGGCGCGGGCGCGGGCGCGGGCGCGGGCGCGCGCTCGGCTAAAGGGTTTGGAGTCATAAAGCACTTTACGCACTCGAATTCGTCTTGGCAGCAGGCTGCGGTAAACACACAGTCAGGCCACAGGTGAGTTCAGAGCCTGTTCTCATGAGCCCTGAGGCTCATTTTACCTTCCTGCATGACTATTCCAGGAGGTGTCAAGTTTGTTTTGTTGCTTGCTTTCTCCACACGCGGTGCCGAGGGTGTGAGAGGTTGTTAGGCGCACAGGGGAGAGAGATGGTGACCCAGGCTCGACGTTTTCATTTTCCGCAGTGTTAATTTGGTTTGCACTCTTTCTTTTTCTTTTTCAGGCTTCCTGCTAACTGTGGCCCTGGGATTTGAGAACACCACCACAGCAGAAATGAAGCGTAAGTCCCAGGCTTCTATTCTTCCATATGCATGCAGCCAAAGGAGAGAGGAGCCACTTTGGGACCCAGACGTAAATTGTGGCCTTTTTTCACCCATTTCTTGTGCTAACTTTTTTTTTTTTTTTTAAACCTGCGACTCTACATAATGTTTAGATACACATCAGTGTTTAAATTTTCACTTCTCAGAAATTCAATTAAAACATAGTATGTTGCAAAAAAAATACAAATGCATGAAACTTTGGACTTTATTTTCTTTTCAATTGAAAATTCAAGTGAAGTGAAATGGTAACTTTTTTCCTGCTTAAACAAACAAACTTCAGAGATGATTTATAAGAATGACTAGTCAGGTAATTGGAATGTTTAGCCTCTGGGTAGTAAACATAAGGTAAGGAAATTGGGATTGAAAAATGCAGGGTGAAGATCAGGAAACAATATGCAAATCCAAAAGTATGACAGCTATATGAATGAAAAAAATCTTTTCTGATGATGAGTTGGCAGTGAAATGCGTGTTTTAAAAGCTTCTTTGAAATACAGGCTGCGGCATCTTTCTCTTCGTCTTTCTCAGGTTTACTTTATCCTAATTCATGAGGTGCAAGGTCATTGCAATGATGTATGCATTTACCATACTTAATGATGAAATATAATGTAATATATTATGTTTGAATTAAATTATCAATCATTTTCAGAGCATGTTTTTTTTAGATTAGGACAGTAGGGAGTTTTAACTTAACTTGACAGTACTGGGTTTCTGGCATGACCCAACAGTGGATGGAATGCACGTTCATCTCTGGTCACACACCAACCTTAAATCCTCTAATGTGCACTTATTTTGGGTGTGGGAGAAGACCCAGGTACTTGGAGAAAACCTACATGAACAAAGCTGTATGCTCCATTTAGACTTGGTAGTTACCGTGACCCCACATCTTTAGGGTTTTCGGAGGTACCTGGAGAAACCTTTTCCGGACATGGAGAGTGGGTTCAAATTTGGCATAAATCCTAATCAAACTGGTAATTGAACCCAAATTACTGAAGTTATGAAATACAATACTAGTTGTAAGGGAATTTTGTAAAGAATACAATTCAGGAAAATGTAGGGCAGAGGTTCTAAGGTTCTGTTTTAACTTGGAGCCATAAAGGGGTAGGGGGGTGGGGGGGTTGCATGTTCTCCTAATGTATTAGGTGGGTTTCTTCTCACAGTCAAATTCTTGTTAGACGGTGTGGTGACCATTGGTGTTACATTCTTTGTGAAGGACTAATATCTCATTCAGGTTTGGTTCTTGCACTCACAGCTGCCAGGATGAAACACAGTGCAACCCTGTGCTTAAATAAATAAATAAATAAAAATGGTGGATGGGTGGAAGTTAGTTAAGTATGTTCAAGTCACATATTAAGGCTAGTCTTTCATGGGTGGAGGTGGCAGTGGCCTTATGATTTCTTTCAGAGGATTTAGTGATTTGCCTTAGGGCACAGTAGTGCCAAGAAAACAATCTCTCTCTTAATGTCGGCAAAACCAAAGAGCTGGTCACAGACTTCAGGAGGCAGATGACAGCCCTGTCTGCATGGGAGGGGATGCTGTGGAGAGCATTCACAGCTTTTAATTCTTGGAGATCGCCATCACTGACCTCAAGTGGACACCGAACATCTTGGCTGTTGTCAGGAAGGCTGTCCAATTCCTTTGTTTCTTTAGTTATTCAATGTAGTCCACCCTCTGAGGCTGCATAACATCCTGGTATTGCACCTACTCGGCACAAAACTTAAAGTTGAATCACAAAATTAGTGATGCAATATTCTGTACATACACTACACAAATGGTTTTAGGAAGACAAACATCATTATTAAAAGAGTTCAGCCATTGTACATAATAATTTTTCTCCCTCTTCCATCCCAGCATGTGATTCAGGATAATTAGCACTAGGACCATTAGATATTGGCACAGTTTTTATATTTGGGATATAATGCTACTCAACAGCTCTTTGTACTTATAGCTTCGTGAATGTATGTTTCTTTATTTCATCTGATGTTGTATTCATTGTGTTACACTACTGTCACTAGTCAGTGGGGAAACGTGCAAATCCAAATCCCAGAATGCTATTTATACATGTTTGTAAACTTGAACAAATGGGTGCAAACTGAGTATCTGAAGGCTGACAGCCAGTAACATGGTTACCTTTGTTGTCTTCTGGGTGGTTCTGGTAACTCATTTTCTTGGCTTGTAGGTCCACCTCAAGCAGCAGCTTTCCGCTCACACTTTGATGATTGCCCGGATTCCCACAGCCAGTTCTGTTTCCATGGTACCTGCCGCTTCCTGGTTTTGGAAGACACCCCTGCTTGCGTGTAAGGTCACCTGTTCTTGCAGTCTCTTATGGCTGTTCTGTTTACACTTGTTCGTGAGTTCTTTCATAAAATGTGTTCAGTTAAATGTTCTTCTTATATGAAGTTTTTCTGTTGATCTGTTCTTCCAGATTATTTTTTTCTTTGTCTGCCCAGCTACTGTAGTTTTTAACTATCCAAGTTACCCAAACATTTCTGCAACAATTCAGTAATTATTTACCTTTCTGATGCTTATCTTTCTGATTATAAAATAGGTCATTACGATAGCAATTGACAAGAAGAATTCATAGTTAATTGTGGAATTATGGTGTTTGAGGATTCCTTTAGAATGCCTTTGTCTCTTGCATGATTTGGTTCAAAAACTAATCAGCACATTGTCATCTCATAATAGGCTTAAGTTTCAAGTTTGGTATTTTTCTGTCCAGCCATTTTAGCTCTAGGCCAGGGGTCCTCAATCACAGTCCTGGAGGGCCATAGTGGCTGCAGGTTTTTGTTCTAACCCGGTTACTTAATTAGAAAACAATTCTTGCCAATAATTTAATTTCATGGCTTGTTCGTGCTTTAACTCTGCTATGTCAGGTCATTCTCGTATCCTAGATTTTCTTCCCCTTTCTAAGAATATCATCCAAATGATTTGAAAGCAAAAACGGAGGAGTAATTCTCAGTCCTTCACTTTTTTCTCTTCACTTTCCTTCCAAGTATTTAATTAAACCCAATAGTGCATGATAAATACACACAGGTGTAAATAAAGCTAAATGGAGAAATGCTGCTCTTTTTTATCATTTGCATGTTATTGCTAATTAGGAGCAATTAAAAACCAAGAATACAACTGTTTAAGACTAAAATAAGAAATAAGGGTTCAAAATCTTAACGAGCGAGACAAGTAAAGTGAAGCAGAAGTGTTACTTGAACAATAAGTGCTTCTTATTAAGCAATTGGGATGGAGCAAAAACCTGCAGCCACTCCAGGGCCATGATTGAGGACCCCTGCTCTAGAACATCCTCAAGAGACTGTGACAGACCCATCATCAAGATATCGATGTTTTTGGTATCATGGGACTCTAAAACGTCGAGATCCGTTGAAAACTTGAGGTCAATATTTGTGGCGAATCTAAAGTTTTTGCTCCCCCCCATAGATGATAGGTTTTTATGGGGGAGGAAGCACAGCAAAAATAGTGTAGGCTCTATGAACCACTAAGAGTTCTGTCAGTTTCTTTACCTACAGTCCATTCACCACATACTGCACAGTTACCTTCATATCTGCCAAGGCTATTTTGCCTTAAAATAAATTAATCATGGGTTGACCCAGGCCACTGAGACACATTTTTCAGTCTTATCAATGCGTCACAATGACTTGTGCCTTAATAGACTATCACTGCTCACGGCTAACACAAGCAAAATGAGTGCAGTCAATTGCTTCGATTATGTTAAGAGACCTGTACGCTGCAGCAAATTGCCTTTTTATGTTGGCAAAAACATGGTATGTTATATGCATGTGCACCCATGCCATACAAAAACTGGAAAATGGCAAGCATGACAAACTGAAGCTTGACAGAGATATTCCTGACCTGTAGGAGAGATCTCTGAGAAGTAACAGGTAGCCAATATGAATTGACGAAAAATCAAGAAAGCTCTTTAGAAGTTCTTATTGTATTTACTATTTGTTTTTAAATGTATGTGTTTTTGATATGTAAGATGCATTGTGATAGTGCACTTTAATGAACGGTGGTAACCAAAATGAAAATTGTAGAGAATGGGTGACTGACAATTTTTAATTGAATTATTATAAAAAATCCTGCTAAATAAAGTATATGGATTTCCATCTGTAATCCATAGAGAAACAGGACCTTCTATAGCTGCTGCTGTTTGCATTATTTGTTTTTGTCTGCTTAGTTATGTATTCTACAATGCTCTGTCTGTACATTTTTTTTAATTGTAATTTCTCCAGTCGGTTTGCCCTGCCTTTCAGTTGATTTTGATTGCCTATCTGTCTTTATTGTATCTGAATTACATTTATTCGGGCAAGCCTACAAAACTGTTTTCTTATGCATCAAATTGCAATTAAGGGAAAAATAAAAACACAGTAGCTGGTTGGAAAATGACTGACTGACAATTCACAAATGAATAGGGACTATTCCATTCAGCATGGATAGTTAACATGTAGTCTGTTGTGATTTTTCATAATAGCTCCTAGAACTATTTTTCAATACTTGCATCATTTGTAATGCTTTAATACAGTAACTTTGAAAAAAAAAAATTTATTTGTATATATTGAATACAAGAATGTGCTGCCTTCTTTACCATTTCAACATTTTTATTTAGAGGGCATTCGGCTTAGCGTCTGAGATGCCATTTTCCTTGAAATAACTATTATAATTTTTCTTTGGGCAACAACTGAAAAATAAATCCTGCATGTCCACCAGTAAATAAATGCAAACTTGTATGTATGTTCTTTGCTTTTTACTGTTCCAGACAGTTCCACTTAATGATTAAGGACATGTCCATAAAGTCAAGAGGTTTTATTATTCCCATTCAACTTTTGGCTCATTCTCCTATGACCTATCTAAACATCTTTGTTAGGGTTTTACTATATGAGTAAATTCTATTGGCTGTAAATCTTATAAATTGCTTTAATGGTTTATTGGGGTGTTTCAACAAAATCTTTATTAAATTTATTGGACTAAAATCTGTGTACATTTATCTGTACACTATCTGTGCTAGGTGGGTTTTCAGATCTCATTCCTGAGGACCTCAGTGGCTGCAGGCGTTTGTTCCAATCTCCTTGTTTTAATCTGAAGCCAGTCCTTGCTGATAACAGAACATGTTATTTAATGTTATGGCTTGTTTGTGCCTTCATTCTGCTATTTGAAGTCATTCTTGCATTGCAGATTTTTCTTTTTTCATAATATTATCCTAGTCCTTTGTGGCCCAGAATAGATTAGCAATTCTCAGCCTCTCATTTTGTTTTCCTTCTTCAATTTCTTTCCAAATAGTTTATTAACACAGAGGTGTCAATGATGAGTACACAGGTGTAAGTGAAATTTGTTGAACTGCTGATTTCTTTGTTATTCACATCTCATTGTTAATTAGTTGCTGGTTTGGAAAACAAAGCAGTTAAAATGACTACAGCTATTTAAGATTAAAAAGTAAGCAAAGCTTGAAGAAGAAAGTTGAATTAAATCAAGCTTAAGAATATTGTTTGAGCAATAATTACTTAAGCAGCAGTAATTGCTCTTTAGTTAAGAAATGGGGTTGTAACCAAATCTGTAGTCACTGCAGCCCTCAAAGATAGAATTCTTACTTAAATTTGTCCTCATGTTCAATCTGACAATTCAGCTTACTGATATCTATGCATTATCAGGCAGTCTGAAAATGGCAGTATTATATCCTGAGTTGCTCACTTCTACAATACAATAATGCATGATTCTGTAGCAGAGCTTAGCTTCCTAACTTGGTGTTTATTGTGTGGTACTGTATGTTCCATAGTAATAGCCATCTAACTTTATTTTCTTGATCTTCCCTTGTGTTTAAGGTGTCATCCAGGATTTATTGGAATGAGATGTGAACACGCAGATCTACTTGCAGTTGTTGCAACCAATCAAAAGCAGCAAACCATTGCCACCTTGGCTGTGGTGTCAGTAGTGGGATGTGTGTTGCTCATTCTGCTCCTTGTCCTATTTCAGTAAGTAGTGTAGAGTCTCTTGCTTTCCTTCCACATCTCAAAGGCTGGCAGGTTAGGTTGTCTGGCATCTTTAAATTAACCTTTTGTGCAAGACCATGTGTATTCCACTTGTTCCCCTATCCGGGGTTGGTTTCTGCCTTGTGTGTGATGCTACAGGGATACTCTCTAGTTCCACCCAATAACTGGATAAAGTAAAGTTCAAGAAATGGATGACATGAACTGTGGCACAGTAGTTACGACTTTGAAATTACAACGCTGAGGTTGTGAATTCAAATCCTGCCACTGATGCTGATTGACCACGAGCAAGTCACATCACCCACCTGTGCTCCAGCTGGGGGGAAAAATACATAATTAATTGTATCTCTCAACTGTTGTAAGTTGCTTTTTGGATAAAGGCATTGGCACAATAATAGCACAGTAAGTTTTAGCTATGTATTTTCATTTCACCATCCACATGTTCCTAAGATCCATCCAAACTGAATATAGTGTGAAATCTAACCATTTAACAGACTGAGTTTACTTCATGCTTGTCTTCTTGGCAGCTGTTCAGTTTGTCATGTGGCTTATCAGTTTTCCTAATCCTACAGATAAGAAATAAAGAAGTTGTATGGCAAGGGTGGGAGCAGTGTATTTTCAACAGGGTGTGCAGGTTCAGAGTTGTAATTGGTAGGATATGTGATTGGATCACTCTGCTCTTCAGGTGCTAGCATGAAACTTGTAAGGTGATAACCTATTTCTCTTATAGCTGTTGTCGGAAACGCTATGCCTGTAGTTGGAGCCATGCCTTGACCTGTCGCCATGAGAAACCAGATGGTCTCCTCAAGGGTGGAGCTTCCTGCTGTCATACGGAAACAGGTAATAATGGCCATTGCATCACTAGTACCAGGCAGGGGAATGCATTGAGATCCCCATGAGTGTAATTGTTGCAGTTCTTCCTCTTTGGAAAACTCTTTGCTGCTTGTGTTTCAGAGGGATTGCAGAGAGACGGAGGTCAGATTACAGATAATATTGATGCATTTGGACAGGCAATTGAGGGATTAGGGGATTTGCAATCAAGCAACCTGTTGTCCTGCTCTGTTAGCAAGCTATAAAGAAAAATCAGATAATTGCTGTTAGCGTTCAAAAAAAGACTAAGTTTGCAATTGAGTGGCTTTTGTTAAATTTAATTTTATGGGACCCTCTGTAAACATTGAAATTCCCAGATAAGGATAGAAACTTTTCCACTTGTCAACCAGGGTACAGTAGAAAGCATATTTTTAGAAATCTAACCTGTGCATTTTTATTTCTTAGCACCTCACGTAGAGAAAACAAGGCCCATTACAAAGTATGCAAAGGAAAATTCAGTTATGTAAAATGAGCATGGCTTTAGCACAGATGCATAAATACTTTTGCAATGTGGAATTTTAATTGATAAATCAGTAAGTGGTGACATCTTAGAAAACTGGAGGTCATCAGGTTAGTGGTAGTGGTAGGGTGGAGTCAGCAAATGATGATTGTTCAAGAGGAACTGCATTGCCTGTAACACAATCATCTGTATTATAGCTGTGCACTGCCCTGCTTACTGCATAAAACCGCACAGTCCTTCATTTCCGGTTTACAGTGTGTGACAGCCTACTTGATAAAACAGACAGACAGCTTCTACTAAAAAGCCATGCCTTGTTCTGGTTAGTGCTGTTTATTTTATGACAACCGATGATCTTTCTGTTGGACACTTGGAGCAGAGTCAAATTTGACTTGCTATTTTGGAAAGCCATGTACCCCCAGAGGGCTATAACCTCTAGGGTCCGTATAAACTGGAGCTTTGTTCTTCTTGCACAACTAACCTTGGCTTGACCTTACTTTGCTCAGGTAGTTGAAAATATTTTAAATTCATGTGCATAATTTTACAGCATATTAACCACTCTGCAATTGCCTTGGACAGACTATTTATCTGAGATATTTATTTTTCTGCATTAGTATTAACAGAAGGAGAAAACTTCAGATTTTGAAATGTTAATTTTTCCGGAAATAATTTAACAAAATACAAAAATGTTTGTGTAAGATTTAAGAAAGGAACTAAAGTAATAGTCACTTTTCAGGTAATACCTTGATTAATTTATAGCAATATGGCCCGATGCATGATTAAATAAAGATAACAAACATAATGACATAATAAGTTGATTGAACTAAACTATTCAAAACAAGTAGGAGTAGGAAGAATCAAACTGGGCATAGGACAACTAAACCAAAGAGTATTGGTGTGGCAGTATAACCTTCAAATCATCGATTCTTACCTTGACAAGAGTGAGCATCGCAACAGTATATAAGGTGGTCATCCAGCATCAGGAAGGTCTGTCACAAGTAAAAATTTTGTGGCAAAGAAGAGTTTCAAGGTCTCCTGAAGATATGCAAGAAAATGGATAAAGTTCAATGGAACGCAGTGGTCAACCGAATAAACACTGCAGCAGCAGACGAGAGAAATGAAACAGACATCCCAGAAATCAGAAGAAGTCCAACATTCTTTTTAGCTGTGAACTTGTAGAACTCCCTGTTACTCTAGAATGGCAGTGGCTCCCTGTGGGTTTGGGGTTGTATTTCTGCAAATGGATTTGGTATTCTGGTCAGAATTCATTTAATCAGTGTTGAGAAGTACACAGGGATTCTCATCTATCACAACATACCATCAGAGAAACATCTGACTGGTCCTAGCTTCATTTTGCAATGGGACAATGATCCAAACACATGAACAAAGTCATAAAGAACTTTCTTCTGCAAAACAAAATGTGCATCAGATGGTATGGTCTCCACAGATATCTGATCTCCACACCATCTGGAATTACCTGGAGAGAGGCAGAAGCAAGCAAGACAGCCAAGTCTACAAAAGAACTGTGGCAAGTTAACCCAAATGCTGGGAATAAACCATCAGCCATTTTTTTTTTCTCCACATAAAACTGCACGAAAACATACCAAAATGAATAGATACAGTTTTAACAGCAAAGCAAGTAGCAAATATTGATTTGATTTAGATTTAAATATATGCTACTCTTTATAATACATTTTTTGATATTTAGAAACTTTTCATTACTTTATTTTTGGACAGGTTCTTCACTTTTTTTTTTTTTTTTTTTGCATGTGCCAAAGATCTCTACACACTACTTTACCTATTTTGTGCATTTGTCACCATCATGCAAAAGCTCC
The DNA here is from genome assembly GCF_900747795.2 of Erpetoichthys calabaricus. Taxonomy (NCBI): domain Eukaryota; kingdom Metazoa; phylum Chordata; class Cladistia; order Polypteriformes; family Polypteridae; genus Erpetoichthys; species Erpetoichthys calabaricus. The sequence goes on from NC_041394.2 coordinate 40,420,273, forward strand.
AGCAATAACCAATGTGTATGTTTGTGCATGGTTTCTTTTTTTTTTCCTTTTCAAAAGACTTTGTGACGCAGAAGAGAACTGCTGAGGGAGATTAAATCAGTAGTGACTTTCATCTTCCTCAGAGAGCCTATTATTTTGCTTTGCTTAAATATATTTCCTAGGGACAATCTAAAAATAAAAAAATGGTATACAATTATTTGTAACAAATATCAATTACATTTGGAATTTAGAAAGAACTGCATTCATTCATGTTGTTATAGGTGCAACTTGGAAGTGTGCCTTTTGGGTCTTAGTATTCCCAGATACTGTATTTTTGTCTACTTGCTGGTATTATTTAATGAAGCAGTGCTCCAGACATGAGGCAGAAAAATTGGAGGATGGATGAATGAAAATGACCAACTGTCAACAATAAACTCGTCAATGTTCTTTGAAGCACTATATGTTTAGAGCAGGATCAGAAACCTTGCAATCCATGATCTCAAAGTTTGGGGCATTTAAAATACTGAACACTACAATTGGTTTAATTCAGTAATTGGTCTGATTTAAGACTTCTTAGCATAGTTGTTTTCAGACAGGAGGAAAATAAGGTTTAACTGTGCTTGTCTAAACCTGGCTTCATAGGAGGTCAAAAAGAGAGATCCTAATTTGGTCAGTTGGAGCTTGGCCCTTTTTATGTGAGAAAGTAGATAGGCTTGTTTTAGAAGAGGGAGATGCAAAGGTAAAACAGCATGATTAACCTGGTCATCTTTGCAGTAGTCATTGGTGGATGCATCTAGGCAATTTTTTATTTGTGTGTGTGTGTGTATATAATATGCATGCATAGGTGTGATCACAATCTGATATTTGGGTGGCGACATACCAGGTAATGCTTCTGGGTGTTTGGCCAGTCGGCTGATAACTGCTGTTTCCTAGTGGTAGGAAACCAGATTGTGATTAGACCTCTGATCTACACCCGGTCAAGTAAGTGAACCAGCCGCCATGGCGCAACGTTTGAAGCTTTGAGGGTATAATATAGTGGCAGGGGGGATATGGCAGAAACGCTTTTAACAGTGATAGTAACCTTGGTTATTTTATTATGCTTGTTAATTGCTAAATAAGTGTGATGTCGCAAAGATTACACCGTTGAATATTTGTTGATCCAGCATGGTCTGCAAGCCAACTCTCACTATACTGCCAATATTTGGCAGCTGATGTCACACTTTATATCTTCCTTACCAAGAAATGGAGCAATACAGAGTTAGTTACCTTGCTTCATAATTGTACTGACAAAAGTTACTGCTGTCTGCATTTACTGTTGTTGCCTACTATCGAGAGTGAGTTTTGGTTTATTGTGTGAAAAGGCGCTATATAGGCGCCTGACCCGACACAGATGGACACGAAGGCACACACAAAAATAAAACACAAATTTATTTTTCTTTATCTGGGGGCATGTCTTCCCCATGTTCCCCAGCCACAGCACAGTCCCAAAAACGGCAACACAAAAAACCCACTTCTTCTTCCTCCACCACTCCTCCCAGGCAACCTTCTTGTCATCGTTGTTGTTGTCGTCCTCCTCCTCCCGATTCTGGCTCCCTGAGTAGTGACTGCAGGCTCCCTTTATACTCCACCCGGAAGTGCTTCAGGTGGTAATTAACCTCAATTAGACTGCACTTCTGGGTGTAGCTGCATTGCCGCCCATACGGGCTCAGGAAGCCTTGTAGTGCCCCCCTGCTATGGGCCCCGATGCAACGCAGGGGGGCTGCCACCAAGTGTTCCGGGGGGCGTAGAGTGCATCCCATGGCTGCTCCCCCGGATCCAGCATTGAAGGGGCCGTCCGCCACAATTGTTATTGTGTATTTTAAAGTTTCCCAGTGCCCTTTGTGGTTAAAATTAGTTGCACAATTGTATTAGTGTTATTAAACATTATCTAGAGCTTTCCTCCTTTCTCAGGATGACAAAGTCATGAACAACCCAAGGTGGTTTCTTGAAAATTTGGTATTTGTTACAGAAGAATGGCATCACAACACCATACTCGCTAGACAAACATATCTAAAATATATGCCATAAGAAAGCTGTAGCCTATCCCAGAAGTAAAAGGAGCAAGGTTAGAGCCCATGCCCAACTAAGATACCAGAGATCTAGAGGCCTGAAAGATGTCCAAGTGACAATGGGTAGAATATGTAAACTCCACACAGATGGCACAGTAACTAGAAATCCGCTAACCATTCCAGTGTACGTGTGGCAGTTTTTAGAACCTAACTGTTCAATTCAGTGTCACAGTGGGTTTATGTTTCATAGTGACCAGGCTCTGAATTGGAGACAAACTTTCATGGTTTGAGATTTTGGATTCTGAGTGAGCTCACAATTTGAGTTTTGCTTTTTTTACAGAATTCAGTAACTTTAATTTCCATTCAATTTAAAGTCACTGACATGTTTTTCTGTGGTGTTGATTTGTCTCTTATGCTTGCTTTTAAAAGTGATTTTTAAAATTAGGGTGTTCATTTAAAGTAACCAAACATGGCAGCATGCAATGAGCCCTTTAAATAACCACCACGTTTTCATGGTAACTCACATCTGACCCTTTTAAATGTAAATTGTGTGAAGTTTTGAAAAAGAATAATGGCAACATACTAATGAGTTAAAGAGTAAGTTTACTCTCACGGACAGTCTTGTAGTATTACTGCACAACATTGCTATGTTTCATATTTCAGGTTATTTTCAAATCCATATACTGTATTATGCAAAGAGGTAAGGAAACAAGTTAATTTATTATTAGCCTCTTGATTGTTTGCAGTGAAAACCTACTAACACTGCAGGTTGCCTGTTGAATTACCTTAACTAACTTCAAGAAGCTTCAGAGGGGTTTGGAATTGGCTGGTACTGTCAACAAGGTTGTGCATTATTAAATATTACTATTTTTTTTTTTTGGTTTCGGGGGTAGAGATAAAGCAAACTAAAAGAGGTTAGCAATCTGATGTTTGCCCCAAGCTGCAAATGGATGTTTTCCTACTTGTCCATCCTTACTTTGATTGCCAAGAAGAAGGTTTGCATCATTGTTGGAATGAATGTATGTATTGGTTTAAATGTAACAACAAATAGTTGATGGGGGTTTTAAATATTAAGTAAATTCTTCCAGTTAGTATTCAGGGCATAGGTTGGTTAAGATCTATTTGTTGTTCTACATTACACTGAAAAACATCACCATCAGCTCGAACTACTTTCTAAAAATAAAAGTACACGTGTCGGTCATATCTGGCATCCACATCTAAGGTGTCCATGTGACCCATGAGTATCACAAAAACATTCAGTATCAGTTTTTAATCTACCATTAGATTACATTGCTTTTGGGAAGGAGGTTAAGCAGCACATTGCTGAGTCAATTTCCATGACAGGCTGATGCCACCCAACCCCACAAACAGTAATGAACTGATACTACTCGCTTACTCAGGAACAGTTTAATGTAATGTATGATGACTATTTATTTTATAGTTTATGTTGAAGCTGCCTATTTTTCCATGGCTTTTCTAAGTCCTGAATAGTTGTTCCATGGGTTTACTAGATTTCATAAGTAAAGTGATTCTCTTAGTGCTTGCCATCATTTTTGGTTGCATCTCAGAATACTAATGCTGTATGTACTGATGTAACTCTGATTTTCTGTTTTGTCTTACAGTGGTCTGAATGGCTATCCATCCCAGTCAATGGCAACTCGGTGGTGGAACTCCAGGTTTACCTCATCGCCTTCAGTTTGGTTTTACAAACGGAAGAGAACTTTTAATTGGTGTCCTTGGTGTCTTAACGGACGCTGGAGAAAAGGAGGAGCTGTAGGAAGCCAGTATTGTGCACGTTGTGCCCTTTTCCCAGTTACTCTCAGTGTATGACTATCATGGGGCTGTCCTCTTCAGCAGCGCTGTTTTTAAGCTCCTTTTTTGTTTCTTAGCATTTGTATTCTGAGCCCAGCCAAGGTGGAATGCACCAAGTGTGAACGAACCTTGATATTCCTGGATTATGGAGGTCTGCTGTTCTCACTAGTGGTTTTTTTTTTTTTTTTTTTTTTATGAATTTTAATTAAAAACTCCTTCTGAAGGCCAGAGTAAAACAATAACAAATGTCTAACCGGACATAAAGAGGTGTTCCTCTAAGGTGATTCCTGACTATCTAGGACCTGAACAGCAAGAAATGGCCTCCCTTTTATAGTTGGATGGACATCTACGGGACGCTCTTGGAGGTTTCCTCTTTTGAAGTTTCTTCTCAGTCACTTAAAACCAGAAACCGGATTTGTTGACTTGCTGGCTTTTTTTTCCCCCCCAATTGGAAGTGCTTCATTAAAAATCTACCTGCATCTATGCTTGTTAGAGACAGAAGTGGGAATCGTCATGTTTTGAGGTTTCAAATGGACCTGAGCATTTGTTAATTTCATCTGGTGAAACTCTGAGCTTCTTTTTACAAATTTAAGATCACTTCAGTTCTTCCAACATGGTTTCATTATTGTACTTTGACATTTGTAACCATACCTGGGAGAACCCAATGCTCTCGGCTCCCAGCTTGTCACATTTGAGACTTCTTGTAGCTTACAGTATTGGAGATGCATACCAGCACGTGTCTGACATGCAGCATCACTGTATGTTCCATGTCCACTTAATGTTACTGAAGGCACAATGGTAACCATTGGCTGCATTCTGTGTCAGAGACCAGTCAAATTAGACTAAGCTGTTTAACACAAGCTTCATATTACAGCTAACCACATTCACGGTTTCAAAGCTGTTTTTGTCACAGTTTTTCACCAAAATATTAAAATGAAACATAATCTTACCACAATTTATAAGTAGCGCACTGTTAATCACCTGTAATTCCTTCCCACCCATAGCCCTCACCTCTCATTTCTGCACAAATACATAAAACCTTGTACCACATTCATTTTATCACTCCCAACTAAGTCACAGCAACCTCCATTGCCATCTCCCTAGCATCTGTTAACGTTAATTTTGAGTGATTGCTGCATGTCTAGTAAACTCACAATCTTCTAAAACGTTAAAGTAAATTATGTGATTGAACCATAGGGGAGTGCACACATAATGCTACTGGCAGGAAGGCAGGAAATGACTTGTCTCGTAGATGTGCCACTGGGTCTCTGGCACAGTGCAGAGTTTGTCTTCTTTATTGGAAAGTGACTGCAGAATTTTGCAAAGACCTTTTTAATTTATTTTCTGTGTAAATAAACACTTTCAATATGTATGTCATATGAATGGAATGAAAGATTATTTTTTTCTGCAAATCTGGAGCGTGGCATAAATTTGAGTGTGATTGTTGGGAACAGCACCACATTTAAAAAAAAAAAAATCTTTTTTCAGATAACAACTCCGGTAGTGTCAGGTGCCTGGCAAGAATCAATCCTGAATGAGATGCCATATTCCAATACTAATGAAACTGACAACATTTGGCAAAATGACAAGGACTACGGTTACCAGATCATCTCTGGTACATTTTAGCTCATTAATCTTCAATTCAGAATTGGCTCTTTAACTGTCTGTCTGTGTGTGTCTATATTTCATTTGATTTAAAATAATAAATAATAGCTATCAAACAAAATTGAAGTTGTGGGATCCAGTGCTGCCACTAATGGCTTGGCTATAGTTTTCATTGCTACTTTTAGAAGAATGTCTGGGGAGGAGCTGGTCTTGTACATTGACAAACCTCTCTTGCCTCACCCACAAATTGTAATCGTTGGCCTGGGATGGTTAAAACATTTTTTTGATGGTAATATGTATGGAATGAAAACTATGCCTGAGAGTTCAAAGCTTCTTTCTCAGTTAGATAAGACACCGTGATAAGGTGGGCAAGTGCAAGCTTGTTTCAGTCAGCTCTGTCTTTACAGCACCATACAAGTGCTGCTCTAGATGCACTGCCCCTCTTCTGCCTTTGGCACTGTGACTTGCTTTAGGATGATGCAAAATTCATGCTGCTTCCTGAGATTTTGCTATTTTGCAGTTTGGTTGATCAATAATTAATTGTCTTTCATTCAGGCCCCAAAGGGCACTTGTATAAATTGCTACACAAAAGGGCTGGGTATAAGATACTTGCAAAATCAAACTGCTGAATAAGACTTCTGTGCACTTTATAGATCTGGGGATGCATTTGTCATATGGTGACTTTTATATCTTTCATTGTGAACATTTTTACAAAGGCATTCTTTCTACAGCTGGTATAAGCCTGGTATAACAATGAGATTCAGTTGTGGGCACTGAATTTCAGACTTTGTGGTTTTCATGCCATCTACTAAAGCTGAGATCTCCAGGGCTGGTTGTTATAACACAATCATTTTCATTGACACTGTGTTTCAAATAATCAATCAGTACTCAAACTGAGTTGGCCTTGGGTGAATAAACAGTGATGTACTTGATGCCACAGGTACCCAGGCCTTCCTTTTTCTGGCCACCATAGGGAGTGAGAATGGAATAGGAAAGCCAAAAGAGAAATGGATAGTGGAAGTGTTTGAGCTACACACAACTGTTCCATGTAAAAGACACAAGAATAAGAACATTCTAATACTTGCACCCATTTCCTTATCTTCCATTTTCCTAGGTAGCCAATGCTCATGGAATTATCTTGTTTCAAATTAGTGTTTATTCAATATCAGTCCCTCATGGGACCCACTTGCTTACATTGGCTAATTTACTTAATGTTGGTTCTTTAAAATGTGGAAGGAAACTGAAGTACCAGGTAAAAACCCATTTTGGCAGTTAACAGGAACTGAACCCTGGTCTTAAAGCAGTGACACAGCATTGATACCACCCTGATTAAAATACTATATTCTTAAAATATTAACGGAATTGTTAAATGCTAGGATTTCAGTTATATAGTGGCTACCAACAAATTTCTTGGCACAATTTCTCTGAAAATACGCTTTAGCTTCTTTACAAAAATTGTAATTTATGTAATTTACAATTACAGCACACCAATATGAAGTGACTGGCTTATGGTAACACAGTGAGTCAGTGGAGGGAGCCTTGAGCTTTACAGTCCAAAGTCTCAAGCACTTGGATAGACTGCCTAACTAAAATAGAGAGAGGCATATTTCTGTGTTCTGATTGCCTGAGGAGAAGATGAGTACACCTTATTTGAACCTATGCCAGTGATGTTTTTAACCAAACAGCACTCTATACTGCTGCAAAACTTACATGGTGGTCTTCAGCTTGTGTTTAAGTGTGTTTCTAATGCTCATTGTCACAAAGTGGTCAACATGGCTTCGTGACAGCACTACAGTTGTGAGTTAGTTATGTGCTTGTTACTGTCTGTGTGAAATGTGCAAATTCTTACCATTTATATCATGAGTTTTTCTTAAAATGTTTAATTATCCTCCCACACCCCAAAGGCAGGTACATTATCAATTGTCTATCCTTAATTGAACCAATGTGACTAACTAGGTCCCGAACTGGAGTCCTGCCCAGGGTTGATAGAGTCTCAACTGGAAATGCAGGTTAGAAAATGGACATAGGGATTCTACTTCATACAAAAGTTCAAGCCAAACCAATTTAAAAGTCCTTCTGAGGCAATTTTTTTTTAATTCCTTGTGCTCCTCTGTGTCAGTTCTTTAATTAAGTGCTGTCTTTTAAATCTGTCCAGACTCTGCTTTTTATTTGCTTGTTGCTTCATTCAGGTCTTCAAGCTAGAATCCCTCACACTCTATTTTACTAAAGAAAACTAATGGATGCATTTTACTAACTAGAATGGAGCTGTTCTCTTGAGTTTGCTCATCTAGACATTTGCATTTGTGTAAATTATTTTTTGAGATATATGTTTTTAAATAGTTCAATCATGCATCCATTGTTATAAATGAATCTGAATAAGTGACACTTGTTTGTTAAGCTCCCATTGCTATATGCAATGATGGCACCTCTTGGTTATTTTCAAGGTTGTTATTTTAAGAGAATAAATCCCTAAGCAATACATTCTTTTGAAGGTAGTTAATAAAATAATCTTACTATAGCACATTTATATAGTAAATTTACATACATTTATTTGGCAGATGCCATTACCCTCAGCGACATACAACATTTTGTGTTATAATTAGTTACATTTCTTTTTCCAATTGGAGCACAGGCAGGTGGAGTGACTTGCTCAGGGTCACACAGTGTCAGTGGCAGGATTTGAAGTTCAGAGTCTTATCCACTGTGCCACATTGCTTAGTAAATGCTATTCTACTGTAAACTGTTACAAGCATAGAGCTATACAGTCCAGTTGTGTCAAGCCTGTTTTGACTATTCTGCGTCCACTGGAGATGCTTACAACATTGGCAACTGACGTGGTGTTGACCTCTCTGATCCACAAACTATTTGTTGTCTATTGGATGAGCTATCACTGTTTTTTTATTTCTCGCAAATTTCTCAGTAAACCCTTAACACAGTTGTACAAAAAAGTCCTAGACAGTGGCCATTTGGGAGATAGCTTGGTAATTGGCAATAGGTGTGTCTATGGTCAGCCTCACTAAGGTCACTAGTTTTGCCCATTCTAATGCCCAGTTGAACAATAATTGATGCAAGAAACACAGTTGTGCCTCATTTATACCACACATCACTATCATATGTTGGTGAATATAGAATTTGTGTGACGGTGTATCTAATAAACTGGCAACTCAGTGTGTGTGTGTGTGTGTGGGTGCATAAATATATAAATAATATGGAAAGTGGTAACTAGAATGTTATGTGACTTATGTGAGTCACACACTAAGTCCATGGTGAAACAGGTTGAACTACCGATGGTTCACTGTCCAGTGTCTGAGCCATTGATACCTTACCCTTCAAAGAGGCTCTTGTGTGGTGACACATTCATTTTCAGTTCTCAGTTATCCTAATTGGTAGAATATAACAACATTCTGGGTCTTAAATGTGGTTCAACTATAGTTTTACACTCTACAGAAGAAGACCACAAGCTGAGCAAATGGGGGGAAATAAAAGGAACCATGATTACCACTACTGCCTCACAGCTATAGGAACCAGTATGGAGTTCGAACATTCTCATTGAACATTGTCAATATGGGCTTTCCTCTTGAGCTCTGGTTTCCACCCACATCCTAAAGACTTGTAGATCAGGTTGAATGGCGACTCTAATTTGGCCCATTATGATAGAATATGTGTGCTTGAGCCTGTGCTACGATGGACACTTGCTTAGTCTTACGTTTTTCCTCCTGTTTTGCACCCAGTACTGAATGGTAAGGCTTCAGCTCTCTATAAATGTGTAATGGAAAAAGCAGGTTCTTAAAATTAATGGATGGATTAAATGTGACAATTGGCCTTGGGTAAAAACAAAATGCAATTTGTCCTTTGCACAAGATTAAAGTGCCTGCCTAGACAGGCACATAACCACGTAATTAGGTGGGCAGGCAGTGAAAGCTACCAGATAAGGCATTGTATTATAAAACACATGGTTGGTGATTCAATCCATGCTTACACCACTGCTCAAAAGCACATAGCTAAACATAAGCACATTGCCTAAAGATTGTAGTGTGGCTACTACTGGACTGCACATTACATTGTTGGATCAGTCTCCACCCCGAATCTTGCAATGATTGCACACAAGGGCAACAGTAAACGTCAGCAGCTTGCGTAATAGTAACAGTGTGGATTAGTGGCTAAGGCATTGGGCTGTTGTGTGAGGCTGTGATTTCTGTCCTAATTCCTAAATACTGCCCTAACTGTGAACAGCACTGCAGCATGTGAACTATAAATCATGAAGTTTCTCTTTCAATCCCAAACCCACCCCGATTACTGCAATAAATGTGCAAAGATCATGTGGCTTAGTGACTGTTTGGACTGCCGGTCAAGCCCTGTGCCTGAATACTGCCATGAATGTACAGACCACTGCCACTCAAGATTTCTTAGTAGTTGGACAGTAGCAGTAATTTTGTTCAAGTAGCTAAGGCAATGGACTCTACACCATAAGGCTAATGATCTGCATGAATGTTCAAGATCACATAATTGAACTTAAGCAGTTTGCCCAGTTCCAGAAAAACTTACCAAATACGTCCATATTTCAAGCTAAAACAGTTGCTGAGTATTGATCCGCATCTTGCAATTACACACACATTGTAAAATAGTTTATAATATCATTTTTAATATATAAAAACACCCATATTATGAGATTCGGACATTTTTAAAGAGGACCATCTGTGCGTGATAGCTCAGCACTTAGTCTTACTGCGTTACAACCTTTCACCTTGCTGTGTGGTTAATCTCAGAAGACCAAGTCATAGTAAATTTTTTGTATCTCATGGATGGCTTTGTTTTGATTTTCTTCTGTCTTTAGGTGAGAACTCACACAGGCAAATAGAAAACATTCCTTACCACAAGAAAAATCCTGTAGTACCAGGAATATACAATAAAATAATTTCCAGATCCCTGTTGTTGGAGACATGCATCAGAAACACGGAAAGCGCAGATTAATACTTGATAACTTTCTTAGCTTAAAAAGTGGACATATCTGATAAGTTTTTATGCTTTTCCTTCATGTCCCACACCCTCCATTGTAAAGCATCACAGCAGGCAACTTTTTTTTTTAACTTATAGAAAGCACTTTAGAACAATTTTGCATGGTGTGGCAAATGCATACATACCTTATTTGTGAAGAAATAACTTTGATTTGAAAAATACCGAGCTTATCATTTAAAGTATCCTCTACACTACCATGCTCTGTGTGATTGTTGAACCACTGGATTCCTACTTAATTGATGGTATTAGCAGGTGGACAACATGAGGCATAGAAAGAAGAGTCTGAACAAGACTCCTTTTCTATAGCTAATCCAGATGGTGCAGTTTCATTTCTTTTTGCTTCCTTCCTAAGTCTATGCACTGTATACCAGGTCAGGTCAGGTCGGGGAGCATGACTGGTACAGCGTGTAGCTGCCCCCACCACACAACGAAACAGCTTGGAATCCTGGTTGACAACCCCCCCAGGCAGTTCCACCCTCCAGAAATGACCATCTACCTGCCGTAGCCAGGAGTTACATGGGTGTCCTCTTGGCCTGGTCCATCCTCTCGGGTCCTCAACAATAAGGATCCTGCGAGCTGGATCCCCTCTGGGAATCGCAGCACAGGGCCATAGTGCTGTAACTGACACTCCCTCACAATGAAGGTAATGTGTCTCATTCAGGTATCTGTGAGGAACTGCTTGTTCGACACAAAGTCAAATCAGCAGTACCAAAGGATTCTCTGAAGAGACACAGCACCAAAGGAGTCCAGTCTTTGTCTCACAACCTGTGGAAAGACAGCCCCCAGGCACAGACAGACGGACAGACAGAGACCAAATGTCCAAAAACACACACATTTATTTCTCTAAACACACCTGCACCCACAATATAGTGCACAAACCCCAAAAGTCTCTCCTCTTCTTCTCCTTCTCTTTCTCTTCACTCGCCTCTACTCCCCTCCTCACAAGCTCCGTCTCCTTCCTCCCAACTCCCAACTCCGGCTTGTCTACTGGAGGAAGGCGGCCTCTTTTATAACAACCCAGATGTGCTCCAGGTGCTCTGTAACGATCTTGTGGTGATGCTTCCTGGTGTGGCAGAAGTGCCCTCTCGTGGCCCAGGTCCTTCCAGGTGTCCTGGCTGGGTATAACCCCCAGCCGTCTGCCACAAACCATATAGCAAAACAGGAAGCACCAAGACTCTAAAGACTTGGACCTACAACCTTTTGCAAAAATATTGGGAGTGCTACACACCCCTTTCCAATGATCTCATAACCCCTACCCCCATCCCCCATACTCTCCCAATCCATCTTCTGACTTCATAGGAGGAGTCACCACAGACATGAAAGTCACTGCCAAGGTAAGTAAACCTATCAATGCAGTCGACATTCTTTCTGCAGACAGACACACTGCTGATGGGTGCGCCCAAGAGGTCTGGTACTGTACTGTACTGTATTGTTAAAATTTAATGTTAGGCAGTGCTATGGCTCCTTCTGTTTTACATCTTTGTGGAACTGATTTCTAAACCCATGGCCTCTTTGTATTCCAGATTAGTTTAGTTATTACTGTGTCTAAATTATATAATATTTACTGTATATATTGCTGTCCCAAAAGGTTGCCACAGTTTCTGTTTCAAATTCATGCCTCAGTAGTTTGTTCCTGACTCCTTCAACTCTTTGATAACAGAAGTGCTTCCCAGCTTCAATCCTAAATGACAGAGATACTTTTGCAAATGATGTGAAACACTAGTGTGGACAAAGATTGTTTTTGTTTAAAAACACCACTGCCAAATGAAAACGTAGTAGTGTGTTTGTACCACCTGTATTGGACCCTGCTCAAGGGTACACCATGTCCTCTTAGGACTTTCCTCTAAAAAGCAATTGACTTTAAAGATATTACAAGGTTGTGTCCCATCCAGAGAAAAAGGGTGTCATGGAATTTAGATAACTGCCGGACAGCGACTAGCAATAAAAATTCCAAAATGGAAAGAAGGAGTTCTAGTCTGATGTCCATATTGTCCAAAAATGTGGATTGTCCTCAACCTTGGAAAGGATATCAGAGCTTGGCAAGAAGTGACCATTGCAAAATGTTGTAAAGCCACCTTGAGATCACAGACTTGTTAATGTTGGGGCAAGGGCTCAACTGGCAAGAGTTGGGGAGGCCTTAGTAAGGATAGAAATGGAGAGCAACTAGAAGTGAGAAGAGGAATGGGATTTTCCATACATGTGAGGTCAGCAAATTGGTGTACCACTCCACTGGTTAGACAGGGACTGACCTCTGTAAAGTGCAGTAAAGCTGATTTGTTGCTTTTTCAGTATTTTTGTACTTTCTAAAATCTTCATGCTTATCCCACTTTTTAAATTGTTATTTAATAAATATGCAACTTATTTTTTTTTTTATTCTGGCCTCTTTGGTGTTATTTTGGCAAGGAAAATTATCTCATGAGCTTTTAAAATGGACAAATTTGAATTGCTTAGCAAGCTTTTCACATTTTTCTTATTTTCATGAATGTGCCTGCCATCTTTCCATCCTGTTTCGCCTATGAAATACTGGGAGAGAAAAGGTTTCATCTTTTTAAAAGCAGGCATGTTTTTCACTATTAACAAGGCAGCAGACGTCCGCTGCCTGACGGTGACATTGTGTGCCCATGTGGTTTCCATGTAGTCTTACTAATTGCTAACGTGTTCAACAGCATCAGGTTAGGGAACTGCATATGCTGTCTGGAGAAAAGTACAGGTCTGTCATTAGCTTAGCATATTGGTGGTACACACTGTAATGGCCAGCAGGGCATTGTTACCCCAATTAGCTGTTCTAGCTGTCTGGAGGCAGCTAGGTCTTCTGGGAAATCAGATGAAGCAGGATTGTGTTTTTATTAGTTTATTTAAGTCTCTCCCCTTTTCACTTTGACTCACTGTTACTTAACACTCAGTCTGCTCCAGCACTGACCCAGTGCAAGTGCCTTTGGGTGAGACTTTCCCTGCTCCTCATGTTGAACTTGGAGTGAAGAAACACTTATCCAGAATATGATGACATTTTGTTAAACAGCCCCCAGGTCATTTGAATGAAGAGACCCAGTGGTGAATGACAAGGACTAAGAATATATCTCATTTGTTTATGGTAGCATTATGAAATAAACTAAAAGTTGGTCCACCCATTTTCTGACCTGCTTATCTATTTCAGGCTAGCATTCAGCCAAGGGCAGGAGCCAAAACTGGGCACAATACCAGTCGATTGCAGACATGCTCACACCCATCCACATTCCCAATCAACCAGTTTCAGAGCTGCTTTAACCTACACGTCTTTGGGATCTGTCAGAAAAAGAAACAGACTACTGAAGAAGAAATCAATACAGACACAAAGAAACACTAGGAAATTCCGAACAAAGAGCTACCTACTTGAACCCTGAACTAAAGTCTCAGAAGAGGTGAAGCCACAAGTAAAACACCAGTCATTAGTAACTAATTGTTTCAGTTTAAATGTAAAAGGCATCTACTTTAAACAGATTTTATTTTATAAAGCTTCTATTTTTAATGAAGGCTGTGTCATGGCCAGAAAAAGTCATTGTGTCCATAATAAATGTTGGGGAGCCAATTTGGCCAATTCAGTTTCAGGTTTCTTTACAAGTGAATTCAAAATGACAATCTCACCTCAGATAGCTCAGGAGCTCCTTATGTGTCCCAGCATAAGGTCAAAATGTGACATGTCACTCCGGGCACGCCTGCATTTATCTCATCTCAACCAGAAGGGGCAGGTTTTTCTCTTGCCTGAGTGAGCAGGGGGTCAGTTGCCCTCACTGGGGTTCTTCTGATTACTGCAGATGGAACAGTGCCTCCCCTCTACCTGGAGTGGAATCGCTTACCTTGCTTAAGTCCCGAAGGTGATCCACAGGCACGCAGGCATGACAAGTGGAAGAATCTTAAGTGCCCAGTTAGTGTTTGTGCAATCTCTATAAGGGCACTCATGTCTTCTCTGTCTTGTATCTAGCGCTGCTCAGATAGGCTTTGGCCCCACAGTCTCCTGGGATTGGAAAATAAATGAATGAATATGGGAAAGGGAATTTTACAACAAAAGAACTAATAAATGGCAAAATGTCTCTTTACATAAAAGGGGCACACCTGCTATGCTGATATTACAACAAAGAAATGCACAGTTTTACCTGCAGGTCTAATGCTGTTCTTTGTGACCACAGAATAATTCAGTCTTTCATCTCAGGTCAAGTTATAGCTTTTCCATTATCCAGTATACAATCCTATTTTATTCATATAACCATATTTATAAGGTATTGTATATACATTCACTGAGTAAATTATTAGAACCACTATGCTAACACTAGGTAGAGCCTCTTGTTGCTCTCAGAACAGCCTACATTTTCCTGGTATGGATTCTGTAAGATGTTGGATACATTCCTTTGAGATTCTGGTCCATGTTAATGTGATTTCATCATTCAATTTCTGCACATTTGTCAGCTGTATATTCATGCTGTTCATATCCTGTTCTACCAAATCCCAATAGTGTTGAGGTTCATTAGAATATTAGAACATTAGAAAACATTCTGACAAGAACAGGCCTTTCAGCCCAACAAAGTTTGCTAATCCTACCCACCTAATTTCTCCAAGATAACATCAAGTCGAGTTTGGAATGTCCCTAAAGCCCTTCTTCCCACCTCAGTACTTGATGATTTATTCCATGTGTCTATAGTTGTCTGTGTAAAGAAAAACTTTTTAACGTTTATGTGAAATTTACCCTTAACAAGCGTCCAACTCTGTCCCTGTGTTCTTTTTAAACTTGTTTTAAAGTCATAGCCTTAATCCACAGTACTAATTCCTTTCATAATTTTTAAAACTTCAGTCATGACACCTCTTCATCTCCATTTCTATGGTAATGTTAATTGTGCTGTCATAAATGTGCATCAGAGGATCACCCTCCAAGTTCTTCCTAGGTACAGTATTTGATACCACCACACACCAAGAAGGGGCACTGCCGCTAACTGTCTTGTCCTTTTCTTCTTCCACAGTACCGAGAAACCACCAAGTGAGGGTAAATGACTCTATTCTTTTTGGTCCTTGGTCCTATCAGAACTTGCTCACCCAGAAGGATGAGTGACTTCTGCCCAGAGTAACCACAGCGAAGGAGCTCTGTACCTTACAGAAGGCAGACAAGAAAGCCTGATTAGTTCCAGCTACTTTATTCCTGTGGTGATAGTTTTGTTTCCTTTTATGCCATCAAGCGTTTCTTTTTTGTTTGGACTTGGAAGTAAATGGGGGTGCCCTAAAAATTCAAGCCTGTTATTACCTTGGATGAGCACAGTGCTTATTGTGAAAGACATTATGTAAAATGAAGAATATCATTGCTGACATGGGGCCACACATCCATGCCACGAAAGCTAATCTTGCCCATGTAGTGAACTGATCTGGCATTAGCATTAATCGCCCTGACTGACATCCCATATCCCATCAAAAGGCAGTCATGCTCACCACCCGTTTACTCTCAGTTGAGGCTCTGGCAGCACCACATCTCTAAAAATGGATTAACAGGATAACAAAACAAACAGATTTAGTGCTACCATGATGCTGGTTTTAAACAGTTGCCTTATTTTTCTGAACAAGGGCTGCAGAAGCACCATAAGAAAAAGCACAAACCATGATTTCCATGACTAGTCCCCACACTCAATCTCGTTTTTTTTAAAGACTGTACACCTTTAGAAGGTTTACAACTTAAATAGGCTGCCACAATTCAGCAGGGAGTGCAGATCTGCTCAGGGCTCTCTGATTTTAAGAAGTAGTGGGATACAGTTGACTGCCACTCAGTGCCATTATGGGAAAATTGGATTGTCGCAGAGCCCCTTAGTCAGCCCTGCTTTATCCTCTAAAGCCCTTTGTAAATTAAGCAGCTCTTCTCCCTGATAAAAGCAGGTGCACCCGAGAGGCACACCAGTGCCATAGCGAGGCTTGGAGTGGACACAGATAGAAAACAAGGAGCCTATTGTCACCAAAGAAACAAATGTAATATTTACCGTGACCACAACACAGAAGGCCAGCAGTGAGACATATTAATGAGGCACAGAGGATGGGACATCAGGTTTTAAAGATTATGAGGAAGAAAGGAGGTGGCTCCAGAAAACCATAAATGGTTTGTGAAAGGGGCTTTAGAAATAAATAAGTTCAATGACTTGTTGGGAGCAGAATCACAATTCACAGACTGACATGATATGGGACAGTCTTGCTCTAAATGAGAGGAGACTATTCAGTCCATTAACTTTGCTTAGCTAAGCTGTGCCAATATTTCATCCACATGTTTCTGACAACCGTCAAGGTCTTCCCATGAACTGCATGATTTAATAATCTGTTTCACATTTCCAGGACTGTATATGAAGAAGTGTTTGCAATGCTGCTTTAACTGTCCAGCATCTGCATGGTGTGGGCTGATTCTCCATGTTTTTTTGCCTTACATATTCTACTACGTGGCTGCTCAGAAAACTGCAGCAGAGCATCATTTGGGCCCATTTAAATCTTGTAGCATTTCCATAGTTAAGGGGATGCTCACTGACATAACGTTCTTCATCAGAGATCAGCCATTTCTGACAGTGTCTGAGCTGCCTGATTAAAGCCTTAGCAGATGGTATAATGCCAGAATAAAGGACACAGAGCACGTGCAGTGATTGTCCTTAATGCCATTGTCAAGGCCATGCTGCCAGGTAGACTAAAACTGTGGTTCTTGTAGTCTGGGCTAATGCCACAAATATTATAGCCACTGACAGTCCATGAGGTACCAATTTCAGCCATGGAGAAAATGGAAAGAGCAATCACAGTAAGCATCAAGATACGGCGTGGAGTTCAAGGGGCCATATATCAACAGTGTCCTTAAGTTGTCTCTCACTAGCCTCACAGAGGAGTTCAAGTGTGCCAAAGTAAGGCTTCAGAAGACACTCAATGAGACCCGGGATACAGTTATCAGCAACAACATACCAGTCCTGGCATCTGTTAAAAAGTGAACACATGGTAAGGGTATGCAGCAAGTAACTTTATATCTCAGATACTGGGACATTGTGGGACATGTTCATGTTGGAGGAGGAGGCTTTGGGCTAGGAGCAAGTCACCTAGTCTGAAATAAGGCCACAGCACCAGAGCAGAGAACTAAGTGGAGGTGATAAGGTTGGACGAGGCAGTCTTCCTAGCTTAACAGGGTCAGTGGACTCGGCGAGAAAGTGTGTTTTCAATGGGAAAGTGTGGAACACAGGAATGAGCTAGAACTCTGTGCTCCATGCCAGCATTCCTCAGGCACATCCTAACAGGGTGTAAGATCAGCCTTACTCAAGTGTGTTAGACTTTGTAGCACAACCAAGTTCTAAAGTCCAATGCTTCAGCCCTGAAGACCAAGTAAGTTACCATTAATTCTTTGCCCCCCCCAAAAAAGTAGTGAAAAATAACCTTCATTCACGAGGGGAAAAACACCCAGGAATATCTCCTCACCCCCAGAGCTAGGCCAGTTAGATTCAGCCCTCTACTGGAAGATGAAGGTAGACATTGGCAAACAGCTCCTCTTTCCTTTAAAGATGGCGGTAACCACTCTAAGGCCTGACCAAGTGCTCTGGTCTGTCTTCAGTACATACGGTTTACATCACTGAGCTCTCTGTACCCTGGAAAGATTCAGCAGGTGATGCATAAGAACATCAGAAGTTATGTTATGTGGAGTTAGCTACAGAAGAACAACTTCGGGGCTTGAGCACTACAGTTTTCCCCTGTGAAAGTGGACTGCAGAGGTTTTGTGTCAACCTCTACCACTAGGCTGCTCAAAGATCTGGGGATATGGGTCCAAACCTTACAACATACTATCAAATCTGAATCAAATGTAGCAGAAAAGAGCAGTCAGTGGCTTTGGTTGAAGAGACATGACCTCAGTTACGCTCCAAAGTAGCAAAGCTGAAGATTAGGTTGACACAGAGAGTGGCAATTCTGGGATTCCAGAAGTCACTGTCAAACCCTCTAGAGAAATAATAAGACTAATTGGTAAACCAGTTTTCAATACTTAATGGCCATGAGTGTTAGTTTATGTATGTCAATGTGACTGTGATGGAGTGACCCTCTGTCTAAGACTGGTTGCTGCCAGGAAAGGGTTCCAATTCACAAGATCCTGCTCAGGATCAATCCAGTATGAATATAATTTTGCTGTACTAACATTATTGATGCTTGTGAGAATAATATCTAGTCTAGATCCTCTTGTATGCTGCCCTACTAAAACCCAGTGTTACTTAAATTGAGGGTTCTGGCCCCAGTTGGGTCGCAGACATGTTTATGATGTGTCACCGTAACATTAGCCAAGTTCGTACAAGCACAGATTCTTTGGCGAGTGATATATTGCCTGTATTTACGATGTAGTATGTTATTTACTACACTGATCTGAGTATGCGATCCAAGACATAGCCTATAAACCACACCATGGGCAGATCACAGACAGCTTTACTTTCTATGGTTTGAAAATATAATAAATATTCCCATGACCCCACCACCCCTCAAACTACTTGTGTAAGAATCAAATAGAGGTGACTGACACTGCATAAGAAATGGGGAAGAGTAGTGATGCTTGACAATTTTTAATGATGTGACAACAGATAATACCAGACACATCATAATATGGGACAAACACATTATAGTGGGTTTGGATGCTTCAGTGTTTATATGAGCCCAC
Organism: Erpetoichthys calabaricus; assembly: GCF_900747795.2. Lineage (NCBI taxonomy): Eukaryota > Metazoa > Chordata > Cladistia > Polypteriformes > Polypteridae > Erpetoichthys > Erpetoichthys calabaricus. Next base: position 40,439,392 of record NC_041394.2, read on the forward strand.
TCAGAATTCAGTGTTCTTAAGGATATTGCAACATCATCAAACGGATCAGGACAGCTTTTTTCTTAGATGGCTAATGAATGAGAGATAAAACCCATCAAATATTTCAAAGGATAGTCCATGAGAGTCAATTGGAAGATGTTTTCTAACCTGTGAGTAATAAAATAAATTCCATTACTGGCTAGAAAAATGACACAAAATTCTCTTACCCACGTTTTTTCTGACAGCCACCAAGTGGTTGTTAGTCTAGCAGGGCCCACTCACACTTACACCATTTACACTCACATGGGGGCCAATTAACAGGCCTGGATTAACCACACAGGCAATAGGCAGCGAGTCCAGAAACGAGCAACAAGCAAGTAGTTTCATCTAAAGGGTTTCTATTGAAAGGGCGCTGGCACACGGCGATCCTCTCTATAGGGTCTACTCTTCTAGATGTCCTGCTTTCTTTAAAAGCCCGCTTATACTTAGCACCTCTAGAGCAGCTGCTAAGGTGTGCATGCAGTAAATTTCGTCCTCAGTTCTGGCTTGTGGACTTTGGCGTCAGTGATCACGTGCCTCCAAAACTTTGTAACCGCGCGGTCCTGTGCGCACCGACTGGGCATGCGTTAGAAAAGAACCCATGCGCTCATTGGACGAACACGTGCGTGACGTGTCGCTACCCTCATTGACACACCCCGATAATAAAATGCACACTGCGATTGTCAAATAATCACAGATTCATGGCGAGTGATTGCCCAGACCCTGGGGAATAGGCGAACATTTTTATGGGCAGAAATAGAAATGTCTGCAAGATCGATATTTAAAGGCAAACAAAAAACTTGGGAGGAGAAGCCGTGTTATTCTGCTACCGCGCCGTAGTACCGCGCTGAATTAAGTATAAACAGACCAGGGTGCACGTCCTCTGCGCATACAGTTTTTTCTGACTCTGCGGTGATGTGGGCGCGGTGGTAAAATTTCGAGGAGAGGATGATTACGTGGGTGCCAGCACGATGGATAATGAGCAGAATATGACGCAACGGGTAATCAAAGCGCAAAGAACACAAGCATAAAAGTGTATCCGTTCAACTTGTAGATAGGAGAGGAAAAATTAGAGTCTAGAACATGTAGATAATAATCCAGTGATACTAATAAAAATCCTGAAGGTGTCAAAGAATAGGAAACTTAGAAATTTCACCTGTCAAATTAAAAAATATATGTATCTCTCAAATAAGCCTACATTAAAACTTGAGTTAACCCTCCGCAAATCCTGTCCTGTTGTTCAGCAACATCAATAACTTAATGATTATACTCTTCACATTTACTCCTTCTCTTGCCACTCTCAAAAAAGTTCTCCATAGTTAGAAAAGCAGACGCCGTGCATTCATGAAGCAATAATTTTGTGTTACTGTATTTACATACATTAACAAAGAAAGGGTAAAGACGAATCATGGGCACATGATTATAGTTGTATATGGTTCAATTTAGAGTTCATTTTAATTGCATTTTTGATTTAAATATTATATTGAATTATATTTAAATATAATTTACATGGGTAAAGACTGGCACTGCAAAGATAAAAAATATATTTCTTTTACAGTATTTGTACAGTATGTTTATTGGTGGTTTAAATACAGAACTACCCTAAATCAGTGTTCTGTGTTCTATCATTCAAATGTGATGTTATTTTTCACTTGTGACATAGCTGTGACTCTTTTTACAAAAATGTGAAATGCAAACACAAAAACAGTACCTATGTGTTTTCCGAAATGTCACACCTCAAACGTATAGCTTTCTGAGAGGTGCATTCGGCAGTGATGGTTCCACTGCAAGCATCTTTGTCACTTGCCATTGTGTGCTGGCAAATTCATAGATGTCCTGGACTGTAAAGAATCTGAAGTCAGCATATCACTGCTATTCATGTTTATAAGGTCACATTTGTCTGATAAATTAATCTTTATTAATTTTGCAGATTCATAAGAAGAAGTTACATGTGGCAGAATTAAGAATGTTGAGATGGATGTGAGGAGATACGAAAAGGACAGAATAAGAAATGAGGCAATCAGAGGTACAATAAAAGTGGGAGCGATATCTAAGAAAGTACAGGAAAGAAGGCTGAAGTGGTATGGGCATGTGGTGAGGAGAGACAAGGAATAGATGGGCAAAAGAGTGATGGGAATGGACATACAGGGGAAGAGAAAGCGAGGGAGGCCATAGAGAAGCTGGATGGATAAAGTAAAAGAAAATCTGAAAGAAAAGGACTTGACTGAGGAGGAGGTGCAGGACCGATTTGTATGGGAAAGGTTAATCAATCATATCGACCCCACATAGAAGTCTGAAAAGATGAAGAGGAAGACGAAGAAGAAGATTCAGTATAGATATCAGGAAAATTAATGCCAATACCATGGACTGATTCGGGCAGTCACAGGTGTGTCAAGTTGCTGCAAACTGCCTTATTCCAATTCTGAAACTTTTAAAATAAAATGTTGCCCACAATTTTTAATGTTAGTTTATAATAATAAGACACTGATATGTGTGTAATTCTTGAAGGTTCATACTTAGCTTTGTTGTATTGTTTTTGGGCAACCAGACTGAAGTGCCACCAACAAGCCCTTAGGCCCCTCAGCACTCACATACGGCTCTTACTTTACCTGCCGGCCACGGACGTGCACAGACCTGTTACTGAACATTGACTGTAAACGGAGAGAACCGGCACTTTACAAGACAAGATTTTAATTCAAACAGATTAGTGCCTACATTTATTTTTGTATTGTTCATTGCACATATTGGTGTAACATCAGGGGCATTATAATATTCAAAATCTTTAAGAATGTAACCCTTTTTTGTTTTTAAAATTTCTCGCCTCCTAAAAATGTGACTGAAGCTGATGTGAGCCAAATTTAAAAGAAAAAAGAAAATGATTGTCCTCTTTTACTGTATGTATCATATGCGACTAGCTAACTGTGAATATTTACAGCCACCAGACTCTCTCGCCCACCAGTCATTACCCCCCCTTTACCACACAATTATAATGACACATCTTGTCATCAGGCATTTCCGTCCTCAGGGGTTGTCAGGGTGTTGGCACCAGTGAACTAGCTAATACCTTATTGCACCACAAATAAACAATCGATTCTTGTTATTCAACCTCTTGACCATATTTTTGGCATTGGTCTACTTTCCTGTTTAATTTTCTGCCCCTCTCTCTTCCAAACTGAAAGAATGGGGTTTCTCCAAACTCTGGGGCACAGCGCTGTATCTCTTGCCCTGCCAAAGCCCATTTACTTTATTCTGATGTTCCCTGTTTAATTGTTATGCTGCACAAAATTGAATTATTTTCAAATGGCAAAAACTATCCTCTTTAATAAGACCCCTGTGTGCGTCCATGTGTCCGTGTGTGTGTGTCTTCCGGTGAAGTGCGCATGCACACGGCACGGTGCAACGCTTCAAAGCAGATGCTTCAAAGGCCGCCTGACGCATCACACAAGACAGAGAGGGCGGGACCTATATAAATATTGCGTGGCTGATCTAATCAGATTTCGATAAATGAGGTAAGACCTAAAACATAACGCACGAAAAATCCAATCAGCTACTGAGACGCGGAGACCAGCTTCCCCAAACAGTTGGGATTAGTGTTTGTTGTTGTGCAAGTGTTCACTCTGAGGATGTCAGATTTGCGATTAACAAACTTGGCCCGGTAAAGTGTAAAGTGTCAGTCGTTGAAGGGGTTTTCCTAAATATATAAATTTTCATGATATTACAATAGGATGACTTTTAAAAGTAGATTTATTTTCGCGCACATAAAATCCGTTGCGGGGAAGACGCCACACATACAATAATCAGCTGCACGCCAGCACAGATTAAAATACTTGCTGGGCAACTGCACAGTACTTGCTGGAGAGACGTTATTACTGCGAGAGAAAATTAAAGGCACACAATACAGTGACGCATATTACAGCCACATACAAGCAAGTATTACTGTAACAGAAAATAGACGGTCCCTTGCCATTTAATACAGACTGTTCCTACTAATGTTTATGCACTACTGTTCTAGCGCCCGTTATTGTAACAGGCTTAATGTCTAGTACTTTTTTAAATTGTTAACAGTAGCAATAAACAAACCTTACCTGAATGATTCCATCAGGTGTCTTCCTTACACAAAACAAATCCCCTGAGCTTCTAGGGGTTCAATCAGCAAAAGAAAGTGGATCAGTCAAACAATAATGGTCAATTGGGTATATTTGGTATTGTAATGAACTCGCTGATGTGGCTGATTGATTGATTGATTGATTGATTGATTGATTGATTGATTGATTGATTGATTGATTGGAGTAATCACACTGCAGATGACAGGTGGAATTTGTGTGAATCTAAAGCAGAAAAAGGCATATGGGAGTGAACGGGGTGAGTCAAGGCTCGAGATGGTATTTCTGTAGGCCCTGCATTATGGAGACCAGTTAAGGGAAGTGGCTATTCAGCAAGGATCTTCATTTTAAAAAGAAAATGTTTTGGGTTTTTCCAGTTTTTCTGTTGTTCTTCTGCTCTCTGTTCAGATTATAGATTATTCTGCTTTTGTATAATTGGTCTATGGTAATAAAAGTGTTTTTTTTATTTAATTCCTCTATTTCTTCTTGTGTATTTCCTGCATATTTATTACCCCACCTTCATACATATATAGGTCTTTATATTGGGGAAAGGATGCTAAGGATAGAACTGCCAGGAAAGAGGAAAAGAGAAAGGCCTAAGAGAAGGTTTATGGATGTGGTGAGAGAGGACATGCAGGTGATGGGTGTAACAGAACAAGATGCAGAGGACAGGAAGATATGGAAGAAGATGATCCACTGTGGTGATCCCTAACAGGAGCAGCCGAAAGAAGAAGATACATATATAGATCTTATTTTGTTTGTATTTTTGGTCAAAAAAAGTGGATAAAGCTACTTCAAGTAAACATTTAAAAAGCCAAAGATAATATTTTGGAAAAAAAGTAAAACTGTATACTGTGATTTGTCCATTTTGAAAATATGTATGTAGGAAAGGACAGCGAAATTGTGATTCTATAATCTAACAATTACTACTGATGACAGAGATTCTAATAGAAATTCACTCCTATGGGCCTTCATTTGGAATTTAAAAAGATGGATGCAGATCACAAGTGTCTGTTATATGGAAATTTATTTGACTTTAGTCCTGGCTACTTACTTATTATTTTGTCTTGCCCTGTAGTGTACTCAACTTTTTGTGTGTGCAGATGGGTGGCACACAAAGTGCTGATGCCAAGGAGCACTAGACAGTTTGTGACAGCCTTACCAATTAACCTAACTTGCACATCTTTGTGAATGTGGGGAGAAAACTGGGCAAACACAGGGATACATACAAACTCCACATGGAAAATGGCTGGCATGGAATTCAAACCTCTGTGCCACCAAGTAAATCAGGTGCGGTACATCCAAGTCAACCTATAGCCAATTTAATCAATTAATACTTTGCAAAACCCATCTCTTTATAACTAATGCATGATCAATCATACAAACATACATGTGCCTACAAAAGTTTAAAATTTATAGGCTTAAGTAGTGCAGTTTAGTCAGCCTGATTATGTCAGGTATAAATGTTTCATGGCAAAGATAATTTAGTTCTACAGGCTGATTTCCATGAGATGAAACACAATCCTCTTTTACTTGCTATTTGAATGTTAAAACAGCAGGACATCACAGACAGGCAGATAGTTTATCTAAAAAGGGCTATAAAGCTAACAGTGTGTTCACCTTCTGTTGCATAATGAAACTCTGGAACAATGAGAAAGTCGGGGTCAGAAAGTTCAGGATGTTAGACAGACTGATGCAGAGTGAGCAGTAATGACACAGCTTTGAAAGTCAACAGCAGAGACTTTGTAATGTTCTGTATCAGACAGGAAATCTGAGGACTTTGCCACTTAAACAAATATTGCATTATATTCATATATCAATCCTTACTTTACATAACAAGCTTACAGGAAGTAACATTATTTATTTATTTTCTGAAAACAATTATTTCAGCGCAGGGTCATGGAGGACACAGGAGCCTATCCTTACAGCACTGGGCACAAGACAGCCCTGGTAGGGATGCCAGTCCATCACAAGCACACACTTACAGGTGTATCTGGGTCAGTTTAGAGTTGCTGATCAATCTAAGCTACATGGTTTTTGGATGTGAAAGTTAAACTGGAGTACCTGAAGAAAAGCACCAACTGACACAGGGAGAACATGGGGAGTACATTCAGCAGGCCCCTGACTCCTGGAACTTTGCCCTTTGCAGCAGCACTAAGCCTTCTGCCACACTCAGCTCATATTTATACAGTATAATATTCAAGTCTAGAATTTTTAATCCATTTCTGGTTGTGGTTGGGCTAAAGCCTATCCTTACAACATAAAGTTGGACATGTAGCCAGGGCATTATCTGTCCTGGTAAGAAACCTGATGATATCAGATTGATCTACAGGTCTCGCTTATTTACACACTTCATTGGGCCAATTTAGAGCTGCCAGCTAACCTAACTAAAAATTATTTAATGATACAGGAAAAAAAATGGAGTAACTAGAGACACAGGAAGAATGTGCAAACTCCCTTCAGACAAAAAAATAGCCACAGGTCCTGAGCCAAGGACTCTGGAGTCATGAGATAGCAGCCCAGACTGCTGTGCCATCATGCCCTCATGTGTAATAGAAATACTCTAAGACACCAAATAACATCCAACAGATGAGCACCAAAAACATACAACATATACATACATATACAAATGTATATACTTATATTAAATTAAGGGGTTCCCAGGCGGCAGGGCAAAGGGTATCACCACAGAATATATAAATATATACTAGGGGGCTTTGCCCCCTGCTCACTTCGCTCGCCAACCCTTGTGTTTGGTTAATCGGATATACAATTTAATTTTTTTTTCTTTGTAATTGTTTCAATTTCATTATTTGCACTTTTACTTTAAAGCTTCATGAAAAACAATATTTTTTGGAGACACATTGTGAGATCGCAACGTATAACTGCCCGTGAGTGAATATTGTTTCTGTTTCTCTAATAAATAATTTATTGATTGTCATAGTAAAAGCTATTCTCACGGTAAACTGTAAACATTTCAATACGAATGGCATATCACGATCTCCTTTGGTGTGTAATGTTATTCGCGGAATATATACATTACCTTTCTTTTTGCCTGTTAAAATTTGCATCGATTCTCAGTGATCATCACTATACACCTGACCGAATTGTGTATTTCTTGAAATTTATCTTGTCATTGCTTAAACTGTTCTGGGACCACAGATTCTCATAGCGTATGGTCCATTATTGTGTAAATCCACGTTTTGTGCATTGAATGATGCGAATGCGAAAAGACTTTGTTGTTTACACTTTTTTTCTGACCTTGATTTGTCCTGCTATTTTTTCAACTACACCTAGTTTTGATGATTAATCACCTTTTGTTTGCGGTAATGCGATCTTTTCTATTTATTCTTTGATACTGTAGCAACTGACATGATAAAGTGTCACAAAAGTTTTACTTGAACAATCGCCGACTTCCTAACCCCAAACACAACTTTCTAGCACCCTCTCCAAAGCCCCCCCTTACCGCATCAATCAATACCCTGCTGTCAGTCCTCCGTGCTGTACTCCGCCCTCCCTCCATCGGACCTAACAGTCACTTAAAACCAAACAGCCCTCAACCTGGCTGGGATGCTACAATACTTTCGAATTTTACTGCTTTCATATTCTGTACCTTTCTCTGCATGTGTATCGCACCATCGTTTGTTTGAGCCTTTCGAATTCCACTGCTTTCATAATCTCTTATTTGTCTTTTTTTCTCTCCAACGTCTCTGGGTCTCTATTCTCCGTATTGTCCTTATACGCTTTATATGTGCTGAGAGCACATGATCTGTGTGTACTACGTACTTTTACACCACTGAGTTTTTTTGGATGGGTGTGCTCTTATATAATATCTTTTGTAAGTAGGGTGTGTCTTGCAAGAATCTCATGTTCCACGTACCTGCGAGACGGCCCTGGGACAATATCTTGGCACCAAGTCTCATGTTTACGGTCCCCGTGAGACACACCGTGGCAAGTCTCTTTTGTCTCACAGGTCTTTTAAATGTCTTCCGAGAACTTCCGAGAAGATCACGTATTGTAACCTTGCTTTTGCTTTCCAGGAATTTTTTTTTTATAATATATATATATATATATATATATATATATATATATATATATATATATATATATATATATATATATATATATATATATATATAAACTGCTCAAAAAAATTAAACGAACACTTTGAAAACACATCAGATCTCAATGGGAAAAAATTCCTAATGGATATCTATACTGATGTGGACTGGGTAATGTGTTAGGAACAAAAGGATGCCACATCGTTTGATGGAAATGAAAATTATCAACCTGCTGAGGGTGAAATTCAAAGACATCCAAAAAATCAAAGTGAATAAATGATGCTGCAGGCTAGTCCATTTTGCTGAAATTTCATTGCAACAACTCCAAATCATACTCAGTAGTTTGTATGGCCCACACATGTTTGTATGCATGCCTGACAACGTTGCTCCTAATGAGACAACGGATGGTGTCCTGGGGGATCTCCTCCCAGATCTGGACCAGGGCATCACTGAGCTTCTGGACAGTTTAAGGTGCAACCTGGTGGCGTTGGATGGACGGAAACATAATATCCCAGAGGTGTTCTATTGGATTGAGGTCAGGCGAGCGTGGGGGCCAGTCAATGGTATCAATTCCTTCATTCTCCAGGAACTAACTACCTGCATACTCTTGCCACATGAGGCCGGGTATTGTCATGCACCAGGATGAACCCAGGACCCATTGCACCAGCACAGGGTCTGCCAATGGGTCCAAGGATTTCACCCCGGTACCTAATGGCAGTCAAGGTGCTGTTGTCTAGCCTGTAGAGGTCTGTGCGTCCCTCCATGGATATGCCTTCCCAGACCATCACTGACCCCCCACCAAACTGGTCATGCTGAACGATGTTACAGGCAGCATAATATTCTCCATGGCTTCTCCAGACCCTTTCACATCTGTCACTTGTGCTCAGGGTGAACCTGCTCTCTCTGAAAAGCATAGGGAGCCAGTGGTGGACCTGCCAATTCTGGTATTATATGGCAATTGCCAATCAAGCTCCTCGGTGCCGGGCAGTGAGCATTGGGCCCACTAGAGGATGTCTGGCCCTCAAGCCACCCTTATGAAGTCTGTTTCTGATTGTTTGGTCAGAGACATTCACACCAGTGGCCTGCTGGAGGTCATTTTGTAGGGCTCTGGCAGTCTTGTTCCTCCTTGCCCAAAGGAGCAGATACCGGTCCTGCTGATGGGTTAAGGACCTTCAACAGCCCTGTTCTGCTCTCCTAGAGTAACTGCCTGTCTGTCTCCTGGAATCTCCTCCATGCCCTTGAAACTGTGCTGGTAGACACAGCAAAGCTTCGGGCAATGGCACATATTGATGTGCCATCATGGAGAAGTATTGCCTCATGCTACCAGTAGTGACACTGACCACAGCCAAATGCAAAACTAGTGAAAATACAGTCCGAAAAGATGAGGAGGAAAAAATGTCAGTGGCCTCCACCTGTTAAACCATTCCTATTTTGGAGGTCATCTCATTGTTGCCCCTATAGTGTACTTGTTGTTAATTTCATTAACACCAAAGCAGCTGAAACTGATTAACAACTCCCTCTGCTACTTAACTGACCAGATCAATAGCCCAGAAGTTTCACTGACTTGATGAAATTCTCTGATTGAAAAGGGTTCCTTTAATTTTTTTGAGCAGTATACATATATATATGTGTGTGTATTTCTCGACTGTCATTATAAATAGTATCAGTTAAAAATTTAACACCAAATAATTATTAATAAAAATAGTAATTCCACAGTAATGTTAATTATTAAAGGACTTTTTCATGAATGTCAGTCCTCTACTGAACAAGTTCACTCACACGACAATGGCAATGCCCTGAGAGATCCATAAGCCCACCATTTTATGGTAAACCAATTATTACTTTTACAAATACCTGATTAGAACTGCTGCCAAAAGACAGAGCCACTAAAGGCCGCCAGATGGATTGCATTCAAGGCCACAGTGACATAGAAATCCAAAGGAGCTAGAGTTTCTTACAATGCAGTATGGCATCTCTTTGGATTCAAAACATTTTTAACGCTAATTACTTCTCTGAATAAGTACTTACAGCTTAAGTAAAATGTGTTATCAGAAGCTGTTTAGTGTACACTCTGTTCAGGGTTCTTTTATTTTTCCCTTTCTCAGTGCTGCTGGGAAAGGCTCCAGACCAATAACCCTGAACCTGATTAGCCTTCTTTATTAATGGATGGATGTTTAAAGTGAACAGATTTCTATCATTTACACAACTTTATACTGTATAAAGAACACCAGCCTGCCAAGCCTTTTATTAAATTAGTTTACCACTTTATTCATTTTCAGTATATGTTATATATTACTCTGGCCTAAAGATTTTTTGTGAAAAGGTTAAATAAACAGAGATACAAGATAGATCTATTGAAACAAAGACGTTTATTATTCAGAGCATAGCTTTGCCTCTCTTTATTTTTATTTAAAGCAGTTGTGACAAGAAGAGACTCAAGATATTGCTAAGGTTTGGGGCAGCCACCAGTATAATGTGTTCCTGGCTGCAAAAGTAAAAGGTTTGGTAGCGAGTAATGTTTACAAGACAGAGTCCAGAACAGAACTCCCTCCAGGGGAAGGGAGTGAGATTTTATAGGATGTCTGGGGGAAGTGATGTCATCCTTGGGGGCAAGACCGAAAGTGATGTCGTCCTCGGGGCTTTGACCGGAAGTGGCGTGTCCCAAGTCGAGGCAGTGGTTCCTGGTGGGATTTCCAGGGAAAGGTCTGCAGGGAACTTAGAAAGAGTGTTAGTGCACCCCGCTACCCCCTGGGCGGATGTGTTACCAAGCCCTTCAACTGCCTCCTATTCACACATGTGTGACAAGACTCCCCCCTCAGCCCAGACCCGTCAGGTCGGGCAGCCTGCACTGAGAGGTTGTGAGCCCGATAGAGGGCGTTAGCGTTGGCATGAAGAGATCCCTGCCGATTAACGAGCGAAAACTTGTATTGTTGCAGGTCAAGAAACCACCTAGTGACTCACGGATTCGACTCCTTGTGAAGGGCCATCCACTTTAGGGGTGCGTGGTCCGTCACCAGAGTGAACACCCGACCCAAGAGGTAGTAACTGCGTAATCGCCTACTTAATCGCCAGGCCTTCCATCTCCACCGTTGAGTACCTGGTCTCCCGGTCCAACAGTTTCCAGCTTAGGTACATTATGGGGTGTTCAACACCGTCAACGCTTTGGCTCAACATGGCTCTCAAGCCTGTGTCCTAAGTGTCCGTCTGGAGGACAAATTGAAGAGACAAGTTAGGGGCTATGAATATAGGTGCTGAAATCAGAGTCTGTTTCAAGTCACCAAATGCTGTTTCCGCTTTGTCAGACCATACCACTAGTTTGGGAGCTCTTTTCTTCATCAAGTTGGTCAAGGGCTCTGCTCTCTTGGAGAAGCGAGGCACAAACTGGCGGTAGTACCCAGCCAAGCTGAGAAATGATCGGACTTGCAGCTTGTTTTGCCATGTCAATATGGCATTTAATTTGGACCACTGTGGCTTCACAGTACCCCAACCCACCAGGTAGGCCATTTATTTAGCTTCTCTCAACCCGATGAAACATTTCTTGGGATTGATTCGAAGCCCGGCCTCTCCTAGTGCCCGCAATACCACTGTGACCTGCTATACGTGCATCTTCCACGTGCTGGAATAGATGACGATGTCATCCAAGTAGGCACCACAATACATGTTATGGGGTTGGAGCACTTTATCCACCAGACACTGGAAAGTTGCAAACGCCCCATGTAACACAAATGAAAGGACACAATACTGCCATTGCCCGCTAGAGGTGCTAAATGCTGTCTTAGCCTTTGCGGACTCCGTTAAAGGAACCTGCCAGTACCCCTTCATCATGTCAATTGTGCTCATGAACCTAGCTGGTCTCAGCCTTTCGAGGAGGTCATCCACGCAAGGCATGGGATAAGCATCGAACTGGGAAACCTGATTAAGCCGACAGAAGTCATTGCAAAACCTCCAACTGCCGTCGGGCTTAGTGATCAAGACGATGGGACTGGACCAGGGACTAAAACTTTCCTCAATCACTCCTAGTTCCAGCATTTGCTTGATTTCCAGTTCCACCTCAGCTTTCTTTGGCTCCAGTAATCTATAGGGCTGCTCTTGGATGATCACCCCAGGCTCAGTCAATATGTCATGTGCAACCAGAAAGGTCCAGCTGGGTTGTTCACTCACCACCTCTGGGACGGAGCGGATAGCTGTTTCCAGCTCCTGCCTCTGCCTTGAAGATAATTCCTCGCAGAAATTAAGGGGATCCATTTGAGCAAAGAGTGAGCGGGGCTGACCGGAGGAGGGATTGGGTTTCCTCTCCTCCCACGGTTTCAGCAGGTTCACATGATACACCTGCTCGCTTGGTCGACAATTGGGCTGTTTCACCAAATAGTCCACCAATCCCTTCCTCGCCTTAATTTCATTAAAGCCTTGCCAATGGGCGCGTAATTTGGAGTGAGAGGTGGGAACCAATGCCATGACCTGATCCCCCAGACGGAACTCCCAGAGAGTCGTGCCACGGTCATAAAGGTGGGCCTATGCTGCTTGCGCCTCCTCCATATGACTCTTTAGAATTGGTCTAATTTTATCTAATCTATCACGTAACTGCGTGATATATTCCAGAATATTTGTCGAGGGATGAGCCTCTCCTTCCCAGCCTTCCTTTAAAATATCCAACATACCCCTGGGCTGTCGTCCGTATAACAACTCAAAAGGTGAGAAGCACGTAGAGGCTTGGGGGACTTCTTGATAGGCAAAGAGAATGAGGGGGAGGAGTTGATCCCAATTCCTCCCATCCTCACTGTCCATCTTGTGAAGCATCTGCTTGAGAGTCTGATTGAATCTCTCAACTGAGGATGATACACCGCGGTTCCTAAGTGCTTAATCTTCAGTAACTTGGCAGTCTCCTTGAACATTTCCAAGGTTAAAGGCATCCCTTGGTCCATTAGGACTTCCCTAGGGATGCCGGAACATGCAAAGACCCTGACTAGTTCCCATGCGATCGCCTTAGAGGTAGCCGAGCGCAATGGAACGGCTTCTGGGTACCGGGTTGCATAATCTACGAGGACTAATATATAATCATGTCCTTGGACTGAGGGTTCTAAGGGTCCTACTATAAACCCCAATTTGGTCAAAAGGAACATCAATCAGGGAAAGGGGAACAAAAGGAGTGCGGCCTCTCTTGGGAATTTGCCATAGTTGACACTCCGGACAGGAAATGCAAAAACGGCGAACCTTCTCATTAATTCCCGGCCAGAAAAACTGGAGCTTAACCCGCTCCAATGTCTTTTCGGAGCTGAGATGGCCTCCAAGGAGGTGGGCGTGCGCTAACTTGCAGACCTGCCGCCGGTAGGCCGGCAGCAACTTCCGACCCCCCCCCATGCTCCGCAACCTGATATAACAGATCATTTTCTATAACGAAGCAAGGTCCCTGTGGCATGGGCTAATGCATGAGATGGCCATTGACGAGAACCACTGCATTCTTTGCATATTTCAGAGAGTCATTATTCCATTGTTCTCTCTTGAATGAAACCAGCATTGCTTTAAACTGAAATTGCAACTCAGAGAGAGGGTCCAGTCTGACCTCAAGGGGTGGACATTCCTCCCGAGTTGCCGGGGAGCTGATAGATGATGTAGCAACCCTTGACGGACCAGGAGTTTCTGCGTCACCCTCTTGGCCCTCTGTCTCACTCTCTGCTGGCCGGTTACACGGCGTGGAGACAGCCTGAGACGAGTCACTTTCATCTATTGCGAGGCTCAGTGGCTGACCAGGAGCACTCAGCAGTTCACCGCATTTGTTGTCAGACCAATCCCGCCCTAGAATTACAGGAAAAGGTGGATCAGGAAGAACCGCCACAGTGAGTCTTTTAAGGGTTCCTCCCTGACAAATGTAACACCAAGCGGATTTATACACATGGATGTCTCCGTGTATACACCTAAGACTGCTCTTTCGTTTAATCCACTGTTGCAGTAAAACATAACGGCGAGCAACGACAGACACATTACTGCCGGAGTCAAATAAGGTCGCCTCTTTATACCCATTAATGAGTACCTCCCCGGTATGGGTAGCCACCAGAGGATTGCTCAGGGCACACAAATATCCTCGCGTTCCCCTGCAGTCCGCCTCGTTCCCGGGCAGGTCGCACGCTGGGCCGTCTAGGGACTTCAGGACAGGCTCTGGATTGTGCGGGAGGGACTTCTTAAGTGGGATGTAGCTCCTATGGATTCCACTAAAGGGACGTTCTGCCCCCCCAAGTTTTGAGGCCGGCCCTAGGGTCTTTACGAGCCGTATAAGCTCCTCCATGGAGTGGAAGTCTCCCCTGGCTGGCTGGGCAAAGTCCTGGGGTAGCAAAAAGCAGGCAACCTGCTGCACAGTTTGGAAGGGGGTCAAATCGAATGGCCGTAGCCACAGACCCACCTTATTCCAGAGAGCCATAGCTTGCTCAGGGAGTGACCCCTTCGGATCGAACTCCCAGTATTGTAATACCTTCACCTGCTGGCCTGGGGAAAGCCCATCCTTATCAGGGACCTTGGTCCCGATGAGCGGCTCAGCTCTCCCACCCAGAAGAGCATAATGAGCCCCTTTTGCGTCCTCCCCAGAAACCAGCCCATACCTGTAGGTCCCTTCCACACTCTCAACCAGATAGGGCGTAAGCCCGGGTTTGCCCTTGTGCAGCGGAGCCTGCACCGGGTCTTTCCTGATCCCCTGACGCACTCACAATCCAGAAACTTGGCCCCAGTACTTTCCTACCTGGGTTGTTTTAGGGTCCTGTCCCAGTTTCTTCTGCCAACTATGCCAATGTGATAAGAAGAGACTCGAGACATTGCAAAGGTTTGGGGCAGCCACCCGTATAATGTGTTCCTGGCTGCAAAAGTAAAAGGTTTGGTAGTGAGTAATGTTTGCAAGACAGAGTCCAAAACAGAACTCCCTCCAGGGGAAGGAAGTGCGGTTTTATAGGATGTCTGGGGGAAGTGATGTCATCCTTGGGGCCGGGTCCAGAAGTGATGTTGTCCTCAGGGCCAGGACCGGAAGTGGCATGTTCTGAGTCGAGGCAGTGGTTCCTGGTGGGATTCCCGGGAAAGGTCTGCAGGGAGCTTAGAAAGAGCATTAGTACACCCCACCACTCCCTGGGTGGATGTATTACCATTATTCTCCAAGCCCTTCAGCTGTCTCCTATTCACACGTGTGTGACACAGTATTGAATTAGAGTTAATTTCAAAGCAAAATGCAGACAATGTTTTTGTTTAAAAATGAACTACATAAATAAGCACACTATAAAACAGAATACAATATTTGATAACAAACACTAAACACTAATATGTATCATGAAACATTACATCAGTGTTTTACTCCATTTCAATAATTAGATTTTTATGGGTGTTTATATTTCACTAGCTGTGTAAGCCTGTGCTGTGAAAAGCCTGGAGTCCTAGAAACTATTGAAATTGTCAGAGAAAAATCGAAATGTAGAGATGTCAGGTAACTACTCTGGGCATCTCTCTCCTAGAAGGATTCGTTTTGCCGATGTGCTCGTCTCACTTCTGTATTAGTCGCTAAGCGAGTGACTCTTTCTTTGGAGGTTTTGTTTTGCTGACATGCTGGCCTTGCTTGTGTATCCTTGGAGGTGGATCCCTTACCCTGACTCCACCTCTCATTTCCACGCTGGACAGACAGACACACACACTTCTTCATGTATTCGTTTATTTACAAGATAGTTGGACTTTTCCAGATGGCACATTTCAAAATAGCTTGTTATTTTTGTTAAAAGGTCTTTTTTAAGCTGTTTTTGTTGTCACTCAATAAATTGATCAATCAATCTTTTATATATGCTGTTGCAGTTTTTTCAGAACTACTTATTTATATATATCATTGCTCTTTTTCATGTGATTTTTATTTTATAATTACCTTTTTATTTATCGTATTACATTCCATACACTCCTGACAACTGAGATTGCCAGCCTAATTTAACACCCCTGGCTCTAGTATTCCAGAGCTCTTTCTGAATTGCACACAACCAAATTTTATTAATTCACAAAGTCCCAACGGTAGCGAGCTCATGTTAACTAGCAACAGATCAGCAAATGGTAAATAATGCTTTCCTCGATTCTTTGCAACCCAATGGAGCTGACTAATTAGATGACATTTTAGCAACAATAATAACGTACGGCAGAACATAAAAGGTCCATTTGAAAGCCCTACTTTATGTTCTTGATTTTCCTTTTTTTCCCCTTTTTTCTCTCCATTTTGAAAAACCACTGGTTGATCCAAAGGCACCATCATGGGTAAATCAGCTGATTCTCATCTGCATTTATGCATAGCAGTTTTAATTTACATATTTAATGTGTATATTTTGCATTATTGTATAATAAAATGTAAAGGATATTTTACAAACACTATTCCCTTATTATGATTTTGTTTTTTTCTTTGGACTAGTTGGCAATTTGAAAATAAACAAGTCCCAATAAAAAAAATACTAAATCATAATTTTAAAACTGAAGCAATATAAGCTTAAAAAGCAATGGAAACTGATGACATCTAGCCTGAAGAAAGGGCCTGAGGTACGTGAAAGGTTTCATATTATAACCTGCTCGGTTAGCTAATAAAAGCATCATTTTGCTTTTTTATTATGAGAAGTGGAAAGTCCTGCTGTTGTTTGCTCCTGCTCTTAGCTCTTTTGAATCTACTGTTTGTCAATTGTCTGGACCTATTCCTACCACCATTGCAACTGTCTACCAGCCCCCTAAATCAAAAAATGTTTTTTAAATGACATTGCCATCTTTCTTACCCATTTATCTACAATTTCTTCAAACTTAATTCTGTTGGGGGATTTTAATATACATATGGACAATATCAATATCCCTTTCACTAGAGACATTTTATCTTGCCTTGAGAGTTTTGAATACCAGCAGTATACTGATGTTCCCACCCATTGTAAAGGACATATCTTGGACCTGATCTGCTGCTCTGGTGTTGTCCCTCACGATCTTACAGCAGATGAACTCACTATAACTGATCATTTTCTCCTTTCATTTAATGCTAAACTTACTTTTTCTATTACTAAGCTTCCCTTTCTCATATCTTTCCGTAATATTAAGAATATTAAATTGGATTTTCTTTCTTCTAGAATTGATTCCCACATGGACATTTAGAATTTATCCACTGTTGATGAATTGGTCTCATACTATAACACTGGACTCAATGGTATTCTCAATTCTCTTGCTCCGTTTAAAACCAGATCTGTTTCCTTTTCTTTTTCTGCCCATTGGTTTACACCTGAGCTTCAGCTTTTGAAAGCCAAGGGCAGGCAACTTGAATGGCTACATAAAAAAAATTGGACTCTTTATCCACAAAGAGATGAATAAAAATCACGTACTTTATTATAAGGACTGTATAGCTCAAAACAAATCCAACTATTACACTCAGTTAATTTCTCTCTCTTGTCCTTCTTATTTCTGCTATAACTCACTCTTCTCTCACTACTGGTACTGTTCCTTCATTTTTTAAAACTGCTGCAATAACCCCAATACTGAAAAAACCTTGTGCTGATCCTCCTAACTTCAATAACTTCAACCTATTTCTAATCTGCCCTTCATCTCCAAAATCTTTGAAAAAATAGTAGCTATCCAACTTCGCTTCCACTTATTTCATAATAATTTATATGAAGAGTACCAGTCTAGTTTTTCATCCTCTCCACAGTACAGAAATGGCACTTGTTAAAATTACCAACAACCTTCTTATGGCTACTGACTCTGGTTTAATTACTATTCTCATCCTCCTTGACCAAAGTGCAGCCTTTGATACTATTTGTCATACCACTCTCCTTAATAGATTGTCTTTGATTGGCATTACCCACACTCCACTAGATTGGTTCAGATCCTACCTTTCAGGCCACACTTAGTTTATTCAGCTTAAAACTTTCACATCCCAACCCACCACTGTTACTTCAGGTGTGCCCCAGGGCTCTGTCCTGGGGCCTCTTCTTTTTATTATTTACCTCTTCCCCTTGGCAATATCCTCTTTCGTAAATATAACATTAATTTTCACTGTTATGCTGATGACACCAAACTGTATGTTGCTAGTAAACCCACCTCTTCTTTTCCACCATCTTCGCTCATTGACTGCATTGCTGAAATTAAATCCTGGTTTTCTTCAAATTTTCTTAAATTAAACAGTGACAAAACTGAGGTTTTCCTCATTGGTACAAAATCATCATTATCCAAACCGATAATCTTTCACTTGTTATTGATAACTCCTTTGTTTCCCTTTCACCAGAGGTAAAGAGTCTGGCTGTCATCCTTGATAGTACTCTTTCTTTCCAATCTCACATTAATAACATCACCCAGTCTTCTTCTTACTTCCACCTACATAATATTAATCGCATCCGCCCACAAACCCCCCCACTCCCCATACCACTGCCATCCTTGTTCACAGTCTTGTTACTTCTCGTCTGGACTATTGCAGTTTGCTCCTCTTTGGTCTCTCTAATAAATCTCTCCATAAGCTTCAGCTGGTCCAGAATTCTGCTGCTCACATCATTACTCGAACCCCATCTATTCACCATATTATTCCAGTCTTGCGGCAGGTTCATCGGCTCCCGATTAAGTTTCAAATTGATTTTAAAATTCTGCTGTTAACATTTAAGGCCATTCATAATTTCGCCCCTCCATATCTCTCTGACCTTCTTCATGTTGCCATTCCCTCCAGTAACCTTAGATCCTGCTCCTCCATCCACCTGACCGTCCATCTCGCTCCCCTAACCAACATTGGGAGTAAAACATTCAGTCGTTTTGCTCCCAAGCTCTGGAACTCATTACCTACTGAGCTTAGAAATATTGGATCATCTTCAACTTTCAAATGTAAAATTTAAACCCATCTGTTTAAAATGGCTTTTTCTTTATGATTGCAGTGGCTTTGTTTGGCCTCAACTTTTATGTAGTTTTGTTTATAATATGCTTTTTTATTTATTGTTTGTTCTGTTTCCTTGAGTGCTTAGAAAGGTGCCTTTGTATAAATAAAATGTATTGTTATTATTATTATTACAAGAGTTGCTGTGGGTGACATCTTAACAAGCAGCAATTCATGGACTCTGGAAAGCTTCACTCTTGTGCCTATTTTTATAAAAGGTTATCCCCAAGGAACAAAATTATGATGTAGGAAATAGAGTATTATTACCCTTAAAATAATCATTAGAAGAATATAACCATTGGCTGGAGCAGAGCATAAAAATGTATTTTAATCGGTGAAAAGATTAAATGCGAGACAAGTCAAGTGGTCTCTGTTTTTCATCAGGTTCAATTTGTTATTTCCTATAGGGTAGAAGATTGTAATTTAACGGCAAATGCCTTTTGCTGACAATTTGAAGAAGTAGAACTAATTGAAAAACATGAAAGCATCTTGTGAGAGGAAAGGTTCCTTGTAGCTACAGTTACAGAGATACTTAAAGATTTAATACTTCAAATAAGGGAACCTCAGCATCACCATCACTTTTCCAAAATCTCTTCCTGAAAATGTAGAATTTTCTCTACAGCCAGGTAGGCAGTTTTGGTGTCACAATTTATTACTTGCTGAACAAATATGCTGTGGCGTAAGAAATATTATTTCTGGTGGCCACTTATGGTACAGGGTGTTAAAGACTATGTCTAGGCTTGTAAATTAGGTTAAGTCTGTTACTGGTAATCTCGTAGGTCTGTTTCACCCTTTACAGCCACCGTCTAAGCCCAAGAAAGAAACAATAATATTCCCACATCATCACAAGGCTATACTACAATTCTGGTGGTTGTACTGTAGAATGGGCATGAAATGTGCCCATTTTATTTATATTAGGAAGCCATTCTCTGCTAAGGAATTGATATTTTTTTTAAGAAATTTTAACAATTACACATAGCATACCAAACAACTTACATTAAAACTCCACAAATATCATCCTCTTTATCTATAATTTCAATTAAGACATACTTCACATTCACTCCTGATGCATTAAATAAGTTCTCCACAATTGGTCACTCACTAGAAAAAATATCTGGTTGTCATGCATTGATTGGATGGTGATAGTCAATTTTTTGCATAAGTCACTGGAGATACAGAGGAATCATGGTTAAATGTTTAAAGATAATTACTATACTTAGATTCTGTTGGATTTTGTAATTGTATTAGGCAAATCAATTTACATTGGTCATGCTAGCTCATTAGCGAGAAAGGTTTATTAAAGGAGTTCAGGAGAAAAGATATAGTCAAGGTCAGGAAAAGCGTCAAAACCAAGGAGACTACCACATCTTACCAACCAAAACAAGAATCAAAAGTCTTAATCAAACATTCAGGCAGAAGTGAAGACCAAAAAGTGATTGAGAAAAAGAGTTGTTTCAAACAAAATACCAATCATCAAAAAATGCTTTTGAAATCCACAAACTTGGGTGATGTAGTGCTCAAAATGGCAACTTTTAACCCATTTTCTTTATTGGTACCAGTGGTTCTCACAAGCTTTGAGGACATGCCTTCTAACAACACAAAGCTGTCCAAATGAAGGGATGACCAAAAGGGTGTACATTATAAACAAAGAAAATGGTGGTTAAAATTGTATAAAATAATTTAAACTAATACGAGATTCAGAACCTTGGGCTCTAGAAACCCCCAAAAGAAGTGCTCAAACTCATAAATTGACAAAAAAAAAATAGAAAAAAATGAACAATGAACCCATTGACTACAACATCAGGAACCTAAATTTACTTCATATACATGGTAAGATTACAATTGTGCTATCACTATCATTGTAAGCTACCTCTAGGCTGGCAGTTTAAATACAGAGTTACCTGTTTGAAATTATGTGAAGTATATAATGCAGATCAGATCTTTTTAGGCAAAAGTGAACTGCATGTCAATACAGCCCAGCTACTATGTGTTCTCTGAAATGTCAGTCCTCAAGCATGCATTTTTCCAGATAAATGTTGCTGTAAGTAGTCGAATATCCCTCCGTGGCACTGTGAAATTTCAAAACTATTACTTTGCATTTAACTTCTCCATATCTGTTTCTTTGAGCACTTGCCTTCATGAATTGATGAATTCATAATGTTTTGCACTGTAAAGAATTATAAGTCAGCATGGAGCTGGGGTTTTTGGTTATCTATTAGGTTGCATTTATCTGAATAATTCAATTTTATTAAGTTTTGCTGATTCAGGATAGGTGTTGACGAACAGTCATATCATATTTGAATTACCTGAAAAATTACTTAGAACTGTACGACAACTCTAGAGGGCGTAGCAGCCACTCAACCCAACACAGACAGATGCAAGAGGCACACTTATAAAAGCACAAGCTTTTTATTTTGTGTTCTTCACTTGTGGGCAAGGTCTTCCTCGTTTCCACAAGCCACAACACGGTCACAAAGCACAAACAGAACACCTTAAACACAATACTCTCTTTTCTTTTCTCTCTTTTTCTTTCTCCTCCACTCCTCCTCAGCAAGCTTCGTCTTCCTCCTTCCGACTCTGGCTCACCGAGTTCTGTCTGCTGGCTCCTTTTATATGTTACCCGGAAATGCTCCAGGTGCTTGATGGCCTACTTCCAGCAGTGTGGTGAAAGGATCACCCATACGGGCTCCGGAGCATCTGCAGCACCAACTCTATCTCCCATGAAGCCCTGCGGGAGTCTGAGGCACCATTGCCACCCATGGGGGCTGCCATCTAGTATTCTGGGGGAGGTAATGCTCTGTCCACACCTGCTCCCCCAGTCCTTCTAAGGAAGAGAAGTCCTGGCTGAGCAAGGATCAGGCCAGCTATGACAACTGTTAAGAAAAAAAAAAAAAACAGATGACAGCCAAAAATCAGAATTTAGCAAATCTGAATTACAATCAATAAATTGTTTGTTAGCCTGTAGCAACACACTAGTGTTGGATCAGTACTACAATACTGACTTTGGTATTAATACCAACGTTCGGAACTCAGTACCTGCACCAAAATAATAACAAACCAAATAACAGATAACTCTGCATGGTTTAAAGCCTTTGTTATTATTTAATAGAACTGTCCCCACTTTCATTCCAATTTTGGGTGAGTGCCTTACTCAGTTATGATTAAAGTGGAAGCTTGGAAAAGAGAACTTGTTGAGAGAAGGGAAGAAACCGTGGCACAGTATGCAAGACATTCCAGTGAGGGCTTTGTCCTGGATACTGACTAAGAGGCACTTAAGACCGTATCCCATTATAAAGAGAATTGGCCTGGTGTCTTAAATGTTAATCATTCCAAGCTATTTCAAGATTAATTCAATGTTCTAGATTTTTTTTACTTTAAAACCAGTATATTCTATCAAGAAAACAAGCCACTATGGCCCATTAGCAAAATAATTGATTAGGCTCAGAAATACATAAGAGACCTAAGCTTCTCTTTTTATTTCAAAACATTCCAATATACATCAATAAATCATTCTTTAAGTAATTAGATTCAACCATAACCTCATTTATTTGGAACCTAAAACATTCACGTATGCAACGAGCAACTCTACAAAGTGGCATGGTTCTACCTAACTTTCAGTTTTATTACTGGGCAGCAAACATACAAGGCATAAAAACCTGGACACAAATAAATGAACAAACACAGGCTTGTTCCGCAATAGAAGTAAAATCCCTGCTTTGTGCCCCAATAAATGCAAGGTATCGCCATAATATACTAATAACCCAATTGTGCTCCAATTGCACTCACTCAGAATATGGAACCAATGTAGGAAACATTTTAAGATAGAGAATCTTTTATCGGTCGCACCTCTGCACGAGAACCACCTTTTTCAACCTTTGCAAACATATCAAGTTTTTTATTTCTGGAAAGCATTTGGGATTAAATTGCTTAGAGATCTTTATATAGACAACATCTTTGCATCCTATGAACAATTATATTCCAAATTTTATTTTCCAGCAACACATTTCTTTCACTATCTTCAAATTAGAACACTTTGTCAAACAGAACCTGTCTGATTTTCCCCATCTACCACCTTCCTCTATGCTGGAAAAAATATTGCTCTGTCTTGAGGACTCAGATAGCATTTCTACAATATATAAAAATATTTTACAGTCCCTGCCTTTCAAAAATCCAAGAGGACAATGGGAAAAGGATCTCTCACTCAACATATCAGAAAAGGAGTGAAAGGTAGCAATGCACATACTGTAATTCACTCGAGTTCCATATGTGCAAAGCATACAATTATTCAACTCAAAATTATATATCTCACTTGAAGTTGTCCAAAATGCTTCCAGAGCAAGATCCAACTTGTGAACACTGCAATCAAGCCCCAGCCTCACTGGGTCACATGTTTTCGGCCTGCACCAAATTAACATCATTCTGGACCAAAATCATTAAATGCCTTTCAGACAGCCTTGGTGTCACAATGCCTCCTAACCCATTAACAGCTGTGTTTGGTGTTCTTCCAGATGGGCTTAAAGTGGAGAAGGACAAACAAACTGTGATTGCCTTTACTACACTTACAGACTTATTTTGCTAAACTAGAAGAATCCTAACTCTCCTCTTTTAAGTCAGTGGGTAACTGATGTTTTATACTATTTGAAATTGGAAAAAATCAAATTCTCACTTAGAGGAGCTGTGCAGAACTTTTTCAGAACCTGGCAGGATTTAATCAATAATATTTTAAAATAAGCTCTTAAAGCACCGAGGAAGCAGATTCTCCCCCCATTTCTTTTTCTTCTCCATTTATCTGTATCCGCCTATTAAACTCATCAATTTATTTATTTTTACTATTTTTAAGTTTTTTTCCTTTGGCCATGCTCTCTTTCTAAGGGGTGGGGGTTGATTTGTTTTCAATCCTATTTTTTTGTAAAAATTGATCTATTTGTATGGAATGATTACAATAAAATCAATACAATTTATATATATAAAAAAAAGAAATAGATAAGAGACACTTAAAGGCCACATTCACATTACCAGCCTCATTGCACAGTTCCAATTGTTTGCTCAGATCGAATTAGCCTATCTTGACGGTTCACATTCACAAGTTCAAGTGACCTGTATCTAACTGTAATGTGAACACTCTTATTTATGTCCTCCAAAATGGAATGAATGCACACATCTACAGTATTGCACACATTACACACATTGATTCATTTGTGCACAATTAATTCATTTGTGGACAATTCATCTGCATCACAAGCAACAAAAAACATCATGTTTGTGAAATGGCTCATGGTATTGAAACTAACAAAATAGACGTGTTAGTAGCTAGTGTAGGCTTGCGCCACCACCATCTACTCAAAGCACCATGATGTTCCAACAATGATGGATGGATTAAAAGCCAGAAGTCTGTATGACCATCAGCATCAAGTGACTCCGTGAGAACCCTAACTACAAAGCGGACTATTTCATTTATGTTAGGTAGAATGCCCAGAGGGGACTGGGCGATCTCGTGGCCTGGAACCCCTGCAGATTTTATTTTTCTCTCCAGCCTTCTGGAGTTTTTTTTGTTTTTTTCTGTCCACCCTGGCCATCGGACCTTACTCCTTTTCTATGTTAACTAATGTTGTCTTATTTTAATTTTGTATTTTGTCTGTTATTTTTCTTTTCTTCATTATGTAAAGCACTTTGAGCTACTTTTTGTATGAAAATGTGCTATATAAATAAATGTTGTTGTTATTGTTGTAGTGTATGCATCCAATTTTGTTATGGAGAACAGCAAACAGTTTGTTACTTATACATGATTAGGTCAACTGGGCAAAGAAAATCCAAACGGCCAGCTTCTGCTATATTCACAGCTATGGATGGATTTGCTGCACCAAGAGATGCAGGGGTAAGAGAAAGGAGACAACAATGGTGGGACTGTGACTGTTGTCATAGCTGTAGCTCTCCTCCATTGTTTTTTTGCCTCATTGCCGGTGCTGACTGATCATGACAGTAAATAAATACATAAATTATTCATGTCACATGGCCACAAAACAAATATGTAGGACCACATATGTAAGTGACTCAAATCTGATTTGAAAAGATCAGATTTCTGTGTCCACACAGCCCTGAAAGCATCAGACTTGCTGTCACATTAAGTCAAAAAATCAGATTTGAGTCACTTCAGTCTGGTAATGTGACTATAGCCAAAATCTCAAAAAAACAAAAACTAAGGTAACATACAATCTTATAACAGGTAAATTAAATTAAGGAAATATTAAGAGATAACCATTTAGAAATATTGCTGTTAAAATAGAGGCAAGTCTACAAAACCACAGCGACAAGTTCCCCTTTTGTGAGCTGCAGTGAACGTTTGAACTAAGATATGTTATAATAAGGAACCCTGCTATTGAACTAATTACCAAAACATTAAAATGTCTGTATTTTTCAAATAATTACATAGTAAGGTTGGAATGTTTGGCAATTACAACTAAAATTAGGACAAGAATGCTATTAAAAATGGTTAATCATACAAGGAAATGTACTTATATCAATTATATAACGTTGAGATTAAAAATAAGGATAACGGGAAGTAGTGAATCACCCCATAATGAATGCTATTTTTAAGGCGAAAGATACAGTAAAGAGGCGTATTGTTTATAACAAAGAGGTGTGTCAGTAATAATAATAATAATAATACATTTATATAGCGCTTTTCTCAGTACTCAAAGCGCTATCCACACAGGGAGGAACCGGGAACTGAACCCACAATCTTCCACAGTCTCCTTACTGCAAAGCAGCAGCACTACCACTGCGCCACCTGTACACAGTGGTACTAGGAAGGGAAATTGGAAATTTCTTTTAAAAGAGGCAGTATAGTTAATTTATTCATCATTTGCATCTTGAAGACACAACAGAAGGGCGGAATCGGCATCAATACTGCTCTTTTCTCTGTTACTTACACTCAGAACTAGTGATGAGCAAAAAACACTGAATTTGCTTCACTTCAATTTTGGAGAAGTCACTGAATTATTTGTGAACTTTGCCAAATTCAGCAAACTTCATTGTAGTCAATGGAGAAGGAGAAACACAACTAGTTTTGAGTAGATTATAGAGGTCCAGTGTTTTTGTTAATTGTCCCTGATGACAATGGATACACCTGCCAAGTAAGCTGGACCAATTACTGTGGCCAAAAATGTGACCTGAGCTATGAGGCAGAAGTTCTGACCACTGCACTACTCTGAGAGAAAATGAACGAAATATCTGGACAGCAAAATGTCTTACAGACAGTGGTAGACCGGAAGCATGAATTCACTAAGGCTTGCCCCCAACAGATTCAATAGCGGGTACTCATTTCTCTCAATCCATAAAATACAGTGTGTTTGTTTTTCTTTCCCTGCTGCTTTTGGCTCATTCACTGCTGCTACTATTAAATAAGTGCAACACTAAAGCACATGGAGTCTTCACTCCTTCTTGTTTGCATCAACTGCAAGGCATTCTGGGAAATACTATTAAAGGAGGAGGTCAAATACAAGTCCATACAAAAAGACATTACTTTTAAGACATTGTACACACCAACACATTTCCAGTTTCCTTTTATGTGTGCATTTTGGACTTAAATTTATTTGCAAGTTTTCCCCTAATTTTGTTGTATAAGCACTATATGTATGGGGGGCTCTCATCCAGCATTGGATGCTACAGCTACGTGATGTCACGCTGACCTCACAAAATATCATAAGGTGCTGGGATTAAAAACAAAATGTTTGTCTAAGCTGGCCACATGGTGAATTACCAGGAAAACATTTGATGAAGAAGGTCAACAAAGAATACAGCATAGTCGCTGCAAAAAAGGCTTGGGTGAATTTCCCTGATCAACACTACTCATAACCATACTGCTGAGTCTAAACTAAGCAGACATTACATTCACTTACATTCACGCTGACACCTTTATCCAAGGTGACTTACAACATTTGAGATACAATTAGTTGTACTCCTTTGTTTTTCCAGTTGGGTTACAGGTAAGTGAAGTGACTTGCTCATAGTCACATGGTGTCAGTAGAAGGATTTGAACCCTCAGTCTTAGGGCTTGAAGCTCAAAGTATAAAGTCTTAAACACTATGCCACACTGCCTACACACTAACATTAAATATATTATCTAATCTATTATTACTCTCGTGTAAAATTTTATTGTATTTTGCTTTGTAATTTAATGAATAACATTTTTTACATTAATTTGGTCTAGAGTTTTCCTTTTTCTGCTCTCAGAGGTTCATTGAAGAATAAAATACGGATAGGGATGTGAACTACAGGGCAACAGGGGCTTCGGGCCAGCATCAGGTAAGCAAACCTTTTAAAGCCCCCTCACCAGGTACTTGTTTCAGAGGTCTGTGACTGCACTGTTTCTAAGGGCCTTAAGGTCACCAGTGCCTCCAGATTTCTCACCCCTTAGCCTGGGAAAGTGAGGCGGATAACACGAGTGTCTCTCCAGTGATTTAGTGATCCACTTCATGAAGGAAGTGAATGAGAATCATGTGACTACTTCTCAAGTAATAATTCAATTCACGAATCAAATAAAGGAGAATTGTGTCACTCATTTGTTAATCAAATGAATGAGAACTGTGTGACTCATTCTTGAGTAATCATTCAGTTCTAACTCGAAATAGAGAATGATACATGTTCGATATATTTCGTGAGTTGTAAAAAGCTTGTGCAAAAAGCAAAAGTGAACACAGATAATTGTTAGACCAACACTTTGATAAGGTTCAGTTTCGTTTGACTAATTTGTTGATTGGACAAAGGAACATACACATATTAGTTTAATATTTTTAATATGTTTTATCTTCAGGCACTCATTTAACAAATTATTAAGACCACTATATTAATACTCTATAGGACCTCATTTTACTCTCAAAACAGTGTCAGTTCTTCATGTCATGGGTTCCACAAGATTTTGGGAACATTCTTTAGAGATTCTGGTCCATGTTGACACGATTGCATCACACAATTTCCGTACGTTTCTCAACTGCACATTAATTAATTCTACCACATCATATTAGTTTCAGATCCAGTGACCATGAAGGCGACTGAGCTAATTTGCTTTGTGCTTTGTGGCATGACGTATTATCATGCTGAAAGTAGCCATTAGAAGTGAGGTAAATTGTGGTCATGAAGCGTTACACATGGTCAGCAGCAATACTCAAATTAGCCGTGGCATTCAAGCGATCATTTTTTAGTATTAATGGGCAAAAAGTGTGCCGAGAAAACCTTCCCCACAACATTATACCACTACCACCAACATGAACTGTTCACACAAGGCTGGTTGGGAGCATGGATTTCTGCTGTTGGCACCAAATTCTGACTCTACTATCTGTGCGCCTCAACAGATATCAAGATCCATAATACCAGACTGCTCAGTTTTGGTGAGCCTGTGCCCACTGTAGCCTCAGCTTTCTGTTCTTAGCTGACACGAGTGGAACCTTCTGTGGTCTTCTGTTGTTGTAGCCCATCCACTTCAAGGTTCAATGTGTTGCATTCCGAGATGCTTTTCTGCTCACCACAGTGGTACAGAGTAGTTATCTGAGTTACCATAGCCTTTCTATCAGCTTAAACCGGTCTGGCCATTCTCCTCTGACCGCTCTCACCAACAAGGTGATTCCATCTGCTGTTCAATGGATTTTTTTTGGTTTCCGCACCATTATGAGTAAATGTTAGGGACTGTTGTGTGTGAAAATCCCAGGAGATCAACAGTCACAGAAATACTCACATCAGCCCGCCTGTCACTGACAATTATGCCATGGTTGAAATCACGTAGCACTTTTCCCAGTTCTGGTGTTTGATTTGAACTTTAACTGAAGCTCCTGCGCTGTATCTGTAGGATTTTATTCATTGTGCTGCTGCTACATGATAGGCTGATTAGACAATTGCATAGATAAGCAGGTGTATAAGTGTCCTTAATAATTTGCTCAGTGAGTGCACATTCTGTTTAAAGCAATTCCAGTAATGAATTGTATGAAACAAGCAATTAAAACATTCTAATATTAATGTGTTGTTAGAGTACTGTAGTTGTATGATGAACGAGAGAATCATCAATGACAGAGTTCTCATTCACTGATAATGAATTAGTTCTAATTAGAAAGAATTATTAGTGAAATTAACGAGAATCATGAAGCAGATGAGCGGTATTTGCACATGCACATCTAAACAAAACACCCTGACAGTTTCACGCATGTCTCTTAGCACTCCAGTTAAGCTCTACAGAATTGATTCACTTGTCCTCTCAAGTCGATTCTCAAGATTCACAGTCCTCAAAACTAATAAATTGTTTACAAATAGTCCATCACTACCAGAGGTGAGTAGAGTAGAGAAAAATTGTACTCAAGTAAGAGTAACGTTACTTCAAAAAAATATTACTCAAGTAGAAGTAAAAAGTAGTCATCCAAAAAATTACTCAAGTAAGAGTAAAAAAGTATTTGGTGAAAAAACTACTCAAGTACTGAGTAATTGTTTGGTCATAATAAATGATTTATTTTTTAGAAATGATGTAATAAGACAGACAAAAATATGAAATAATGTGCAGATTCTGCTATTTCCAAATAATAAAATAAAAAATGAGTAAAAATAAATAACATCTTTACAAAATAAAGATGCACAAATAACACAAAGTTCCAAATCTCAGTTTTTCACAACAAAGCTTTTGAAGCCAATACCTACAGTAGGTAACATGTATGTTTGAACTGTGACAACTACTTACAGCGACAAGATATACTGTACACTGACAGTATAATACTGCATATTCACTTGCCGTCCAAATAGCACAGTTGATAGAAAATAACATTAGAACAAGGCAGCTTGTGCACGTACAAGAAGTCTCACTTTACCTTGACTGTCTGTGTCTGTGCATGTTTGGTTAGTGATGGTTAAGCTTCAGCAGGAGTTGGCTCTCATTTTTCATGTATTCTTTCTTTCCCTATCCGCTCTTTGGCAGGAGTTTGTACCACTATGCCACCATAGTTTGTGTGTGGTCATGTGACTGCATGGCTACATCTGATTTGTGAAACGGAGTCTTGTGATTATTGTTGCTACGTCTGATTGGTGAAACAGTCATGCAGTAGATCCACTGGCGGCTTCTTTCTGGCAAAAATACAGTGTATATAATGGAAAAAAGTAACGATTCGAGTGTTTCCCAGTGTAGAGGAGTAAGACTAGCGTTTCTTCTTCACAAATGTACTCAAGTAAAAGTAAAAAGTATGGTGCAGTAAAACTACTCTTAGAAGTAGTTTAATTTTTTTAAAAAGTTACTCATGTAAATGTAACGGAGTAAATGTAACTCGTTACTACCCACCTCTGATCACTACCAGGTATCAGTGACATAAATCATGTGTGAGTCTCATTATTAGCAAAACAGGGAGAGATATTAGTAAGTAGGCAAGTTAATGTTAGGAAAATCTGCAAAAATAAAAGAAAATTCTGGTATGGCCTCACTAGCATTTTCATGCCAAAGACACAACTGTTCCCAACCTTGTCATTGCTTTATGAACACAGAAGACTCATGACCAGCCTTAGCTCAGTTTTCAAACTGTCAGTCAGTCTTCACTTTGTGTGATCGGCCTGCAGCTTCATGGCTGTACCATCTGAGTCGGAAGATCAAACCCCTTAGATTTAATGTGAAACTAAAAGAAGAAACATTTTAATGTTACATCAAAGCTGTGTACATTAAATTTATGGACTGCCAAACAAATGCCAGGTTTTGAATTCACGGTTCATATCTCTACATACTAGTGTTGTGGTCAGGACTTGGCTGGGAAGTCTAAATTTATAAATTGCAAGCCAGTGGATGCGATTCACCTTCAAAACGGGATTAAGCAGATCAAAGTAAAGCAATTAAGCTCTGGCTATGGACTTTGAAGGCACCCATCTTTACTTCATTCCGGCCCTGTTTTAAGGATTTTAAAGCGCACATTACAAGCCCCGTGTTTAGGCCTCGGCTGTGATGTGGTCTGTGTGGCAGCCTCACTGTCATCGCTACCTCCTGACATCAAAGCTGTGCCGGCATTCTACTGCATGTTCTAACTCTTCTTGGGTTGCAGGGCGGTGGACCGTCTTATCTCTACTAATGGTGTGAGTCAGCCGGCTGGTTTCAGGATCTGTTCCCTCTCTGTTTTGTCCTAAAGTCACGGACAATGAAACCGTATGCCCCTCCTCTCTTGAGGCACCCCTTTCAAGCACTGCAGGGCCCTCATTGATGAGCCGCCCACGATGGGAGGGGGACAGCTGTTTCTGTGGGCTACCTGATCGGCAGGTGGGGGTGGCGGGTTTTGCTCATCAAAAAGCAGGTGTTATTTGAACCACAAAAGACAGCACTCATCTGTCAGCTGATAACTGCCATGATGGCACTAATGAGGCATCGAATGAAAGGGACACTCATTGTCTCACACTGGTTGCTGTCTCACTTTACCAGCTCTCTGGAGCATTGCAGACTTTTGACAGAAAATCTGACATTTTTGAAAAGAATGCTATAATACAACTTCAGACAATCTCACCCACTAATCAGTGGGTTGACAATGGAAATGTAACTTTCTGTTGCTGTTCACCTGCTAGGTATGGAGGAGAATGATGGAACTGGTTAGTCTTTGTCTCCCATTTTCTTCAGTATGCCTTATTCTGTTCTAGTGGGGCTGCACCAACATTCCTTGCTAATGTTCTTTGATAAAATAATGTAAATATTATTGTTTAAGTTTGGATCAATGCTGCACATTCTTAAATGTTGTGATAGATGGCCCAGCCGGGATCAAACATGGATCCTTATCCATCCGGGAAGCCATTATAAGGATGGGGGGGAGATTGGTCATTCAGGGTAATGTCTTCCCCAATACTTCAGGTGGCAGCCCCCTGGGTAATGGCACCATTGTGGGTACCCATGGGGCATTGTGGGAACTATAATGCTTTGGGTAAGCCCTGTTGGGTTCCGTGTGTGCCGCCAGGGAGAGCTGAGGGGATTTGTGAGCATTACCTTTTCAGGCTCCCAGCATACCCAGAAGCATTCCCAAGCAACAGCATCGGGGCATTGGAAGTGCCTCCGGGGTTTGTATAAAAGGAGCAGCCTCACTTCAATCAGAAAGCCAGAGTCAGGAGGAGGAGGGTGTCAAAGCTTGCTGCAAGCAGTGGAAGAGACTGAGAGAAGGAGACGACAACAGAAAGTTAGAGTTGAAATGTGCTTGGTGCATTGAACTGTACTGTGGTTGTGCTCTGGGAAACACTTGCTGAGAGAAGAGTTTCCCACAAATAAAATCCCTTCTGTTAGCAACTTCTGTCCAAGCCTTTTTATGTTCGGTGTCTGGGGCGGTGCAATGCCACCCAGTGGACACAATGTGTAAAAATCCTTTTCACTGTGGCCTCAGAGTAACGTGATGCCTGGCTGTGTTAATAAGGATGACCTCCTAAAATAATACAACAGAAGTCAAAAACAAACCTTAATCTATAGATTTTATATATGCTAAGATCTGTCTGTCTGTCATGTGATTACTCGCAAATATCTGGGGGTAGAGTCTTGATCTTGGTCTAAATCAAAAGCTTATGACTTGATACATTCTAGAAATTTAGGTTTAGGTTTAGGTTAAGGTTTAGGGAGCAGCAACCTCACCAAAGTGACCTGTGTTCTTGTGTTTATTAAGACAAAGTGACTGCAAAACCAAGTAACATGGCATGAAGAAAATGAAGAGCAGTGACATCTTCGGAGCATCAAACAAATAGCTGAAGCCAATTACGTGATGAAGAACACCATAGTAGGAAGAAGAAGAGCTGCTAATTGTGTTGAATATCAAGTGTGTGATACAGAATGCAACACTGGCAAAAATGGAGAAATGTATAGCGGTGGCAAAGTGACCTGTGCTAGAGTTTTTACTGCAAACTGATCAAAAAATACAGTGCTGAAAACCATAATTGCAGCAAGAAGTAGAAGAAGAGCAGTAATATCTTCTGAGCGTCAAGAAAATCACAGATGCCAATTATATGACAGAGAACACCAAGAAGAAGAAGAACAGTTAATAGTGTTGAGAGTCACATGTCAGAATGCAACCTTGTCAAAGATGGAGAGATATATGGTGATGGCTAAGTGAAGTGTGCTCAAGGGATTATGGTAAACTGTGACATCTATTGAGTGTCAAGTAAATCACAGAAGCCAATTATGTGATGAAGAACACCATAATTGAAAGAAAAAGAACAGCTAATTCTGTTGAGCATCAATTGTCGGATACAAAATGCAACATTTTTAAAGATGGAGAAATGCATGGCAATGGCAAAATGACCTGTGCTTGAGTGTTTATGACAAACTGATCTAAAAACAAGGTGCTAAAAAACAAAATGGCAGCTAGAAGATGAAGAAGAAGAGCAGGAGCAGTGACATCTGCTCAGTGTCAAGTAAACTGAAGAAGCCAATTATGTGACAGAGAAGGACATACTAGGAATAAGAAGAGCAGCTGATAGTGTTGACAGTCAAATGTCAGTCAGTCAGTCATCATCCAACCCGCTATATCGTAACTACAGGGTCACGGGGGTCTGCTGGAGCCAATTCCAGCCAGCACAGGACAGAAGGCAGGAACAAACCCCGGGCAGGGCACCAGCCCACAGCAGACAGTCAAATGTGGCTTACAGAATTCAATATTGTCAAAGATGGAGAAATGCATGTTAATGGCTAAGCGACCTGTATTTAAGGGGTTATGGTGAAATGATTGAAAATGAATGTGCTAAAAGCCATAATAGAAGAAAGAAGAAAATGCACCAGTAACATCTACATAGCATCAAGCAAATTGCAGAGGCCAATTATGTGACGAAGAACACAATAATAGGAAGAAGAATAACAACTAATTCTGTTGAACATCAATTGTATGATACAGAATGCAACATTTTCAAAGATGGACAAATACATGGTGATGGCAAATGTGACTTGTGCTTGAGTGTTTATGACAAATGATTAAAAAACTAAGTGCTGACCTCCATAATAAGAGGAAGAAGAAAAACAGCAGTAACTTCTACTGAGTGTCAAGCAAATTGCAGAAGACACTTAAGTGACGAAGAACAAGAACCAATAAGAAGACAATACAACGGAAGTACAAAGAAAAGCAAGAAGTGATCCTAAATATAGAGAAAGTGGGCAGCACACGAACACAGTGGCTCACAGGCATGCAAGACAAAGTCCAGGATACAGAATGTTTAAACACCAACAAGAGAGAAATGCAAAAACACAAATGAAAAGATCATCAAACTTGAAATCTGAAACTACCTACCATATGCAGGCATTGCTTTTACATCTTTACATGAATGTTTACTTGAAGTGCTCTACTTAGGAAAGGTAGACCACCAATGTGATCACTATAAAACTGCATTTCTTAATGGTGATAACAAAAGAATGTGTTGGAAAAATGGAAAAGTTCAGCCTGTTTATTATGAACCACACAAAGCAATAAAACACTTTACAACTTCTAAAGGAAGTGCAAGAAGTAACTAATTGGAAAATGTAAGAAGTATCAGCAGCTTCTTATCATTTCCATCAATGGAAGCCTGGACTGATAATGCCCCAGGACATTCGTGTTCAGATTTCACAATCAAGTTCACTATAATATTGGTGGTCTACCATTGGTAACGTATATTTCATTGATTATTTCATGAACGTTTCTTTTTTCAATAAAAAATAATTTTTAATCTCCACGACTTGCCCTATATGAGCCACAACAAGTAATACAATATGTAATAACTTCTAGAGGAACTCAAAAAGGAACAATTTAGAAAACATAAGAAATATCTACAGCTCCTTATTTTTTAACTAGGCTTTTTACTTTTGAACCGTAGGTCCACACGTTTCACTAATTATAATTATTTTATTACAATATTCATTTCCTACACTCAATACATCAGTTACCAGACAGTTTGGCAGAGGCTCTCCTGTTAAAGATAGCTAAGGAAGATCAGCGTGTCATGGGAAGCAACAATCCTTTCCTGCAGATCTGTTACTGAGAGCTTTTTCACCTTCTCTATCACTGTGTGCCATTGCAATATCTCTAACAAGGATAAGAAACAGTAAGGGAGAGTGGAGTGGACAGCTTTTAAATCATAGAGTGGCCACCCCCTGCCTGTGGATTTACTCAACTCTCCCAGACTGACATGTAAATCTGACCTGTCACACCCCACGCATCCTTCCGTCCGGTAAACGGCTTATGTCTGTCAAGATCAGTACTAACAGGTTTTATGACTGGAGTTATCTGGAAGCTACAAGAAGCATTAACTTAACCTCAGAGTCCTTTACACTAAATTAATAAAGAAGTCTATTTATTTTTGTGTTAAACTGGTTGTTTGGGAAGCTCAGTTACTTCTGACCTTATTTTATATGTCTGTATTTTATTTGTGTAAGCATCACCAAATCAAATTCCATGCATCTGGTATATTAGTGGCAACAATTATATGTTATTGATTCATCCATCCATTTCTATACCTGCTTTATCTTGTGCAATTTCATGGGGACACTGGAGCCTATGCATCAGACAAAATTCATGAACAATCCCTGGATAGGGTGCCACTCCATAGCAGGGCGAACACCCACACACCCACACAGAGATCAAGGGCCAGTGTAGCATGCATGTCTTCAGACTGTGAGAGAAAACCAGGGAAGGAAACTCACATGGACACAAGGAGAACATGCAAACTCAACAGAGGGAGGACCTGGAACAAGAACCTGGGCCTCCAGGATGTGATGTAGAGGTGCTATCACTGCTTCACCTTGCCACCTTGAAAAATTAATGATGAGGATTATAATTATTCTTTTTTTCCACTCACTTGTTTGATGGCAGCCATCTGTTAAATCCACCTTTCAACAAGAGATCAAATCTATCCAATGACCTTTTCTAAGATGTTTTCAGTACTCATCAATTTGATCTGCATCTATCTAGCCAATGGACAGACAAGTACCTTGGAGGGCTTCCTGGTGACGTCATCTGAGCTCACACGCTCTGTTAGACCCCACCTTTTCAGTGCACTGTCACCACTAACTAGCCATACCACCTGCACTTCAGAACAGGTCATCCACCTGAAACTAAGCATGTTTGGCCCCAGCCAGTACTTGGATGGGAGACCAACCAGAAGAAGCTTGGGTTGCTGCTGAAAAAGGTGTCGGTGAGGTCAGCGGTGTGGGGGGGGGGGGGGGTTTGTTCACCCTGTGGTGTGAATATGGATCCCAATGCCCCAGTGGAGTGACATGGACACTGTGCTGTAAAAATGGCGCCATCCTTCAGATGAAATACAAACTTGGGGTCAGACTCTCTGTGGTCATAAACAATCCCTGGACATCCTTCATAATGAGTAGGGTGTACCCCAATGGTTAAATTACCCACCACAGTCTAGTCATTCTGGCCCCCTAATCATGCCCTGTCTCTAAATGGCTAACTATTTCTCATGCTTCACTAACATCTAATGTATGCTGAGCGTAAATGCACAAAATGGCTACAAAACGCTACACAAGACACATAACATTATGTTCTTCCTGCAATAAATTCCTCATCAACAACATAATGATATTTTCATTGATTATCTCAACAAGCCAAAGGTTTACGGTGACATTCTTTATTGTAGGACATTTTTGTTATATTTTGGGACTTTTATTGCATTGAACTTTCAAAGCCAGATTCCCATTGAGGGGCCTGCTTAGACTGAAACCTGCATGAAGTAGTTGGGGACTGGCTGCCAGGTGTATAGCCTTTTCTGGACAGGCTGGTGATTGTGCTGGCTTGTTTTTTAGAGTCACTTGATAAACAATAAATGTATTTATTTATACAATTATTTACCTATTGAATGATTCATGGAGCGGCACGGTGGTGCAGTGGTAGTGCTGCTGCCTCGCAGTAAGGAGACCCGGGTTCGCTTCCCAGGTCCTCGCTTTGTGGAGTTTGCATGTTCTCCCCGTGTCTGTGTGGGTTTCCTCCGGGTGCTCCAGTTTCTTTCCACAGTCCAAAGACATGCAGGTTAGGTGCATTGGCGATCCTAAATTGTCCCTGGTGTGTGTGTGTGTGTGTGTGTGCCCTGCAGTAGGCTGGCACCCTGTGCTGGCTGGGATTGACTCCAGCAAACCCCTGTGACCCTATGTTAGGATATAGCGGGTTGGATAATGACTGACTGACTGACTGAATGATTCATTGATTGGTTCTATTATCTGTCCTGTGACTCTGTATCCTTGTTTTTAAATGTTTCTGGTACTGTAAGCATCTGAATGTTCCCATGGGATTAATACAGTTTATATAATCTAATAATCTAATCTAATAACAAAGGCAGCTCATACACATGGAAACCAAACAATGCCCCAAACTAATAAATTACATAAATAATATAAAATATCTAATGTAATTCACAATATTAACATAAGCAAAAAAATTAAACATGAACAAAAAAGACATTGAACATAGATTTAAACCCCAGCCAAGGAAGGAACCCTGGCTGAATTATAATAAGCAAAGTTTTAAAAAAAATTAACTGCAGATAAAGTATAAAAATATTATAGAAAAATTGACATCATAACACAAAATAGTTTTGGATGTGATACAGTCGAGTGTTTGGTAAGAAAATGTAAAGTTAACAGCCAACAGACAGTACATTTACAATAAAGAATGTCCTCTGTTCTAATTCTCAACACAAGGACCCCCAGGGTAATATGCTGAGACCCCTTCTGTACTCTTTGTTCACTTCTGACTGTGTAGACAGACTCTCCTCCAAATTTATCATTTATTTGCTGATGATGCCACCACTTTTAGGTCTGATCATCAACAAGATGGCTTACAGAAAAAAAATGTTTGTATTCCGACTAAGTTGCACCTGGAAAATAATGTCTACCTTAATGTCAGGAAAACCAGAGATGTGGACATTGATGTTACAAAGCAGGAGGCAGACCACACTGCTATTTACATTAGATGGGATGCTATAGAAAGGGTGGGCAGCTTCAAATATTAAAGTAGGGACAGTGCATCTCTGCTATTATCATCCATACCTTCACAACACCTTTACTTCCACAGATGTCTCCCTTAGTGCTCATCAACTTTTCTAGGTGGACAGTGGAGTGGCTGTGCCATCCTGTTGTTATGGCACCTGCTCAGTTCAGAACCCCAAAGCACTACAAAGGGTGGCACACAGCTGTCTTTCTTTCAGGATATGTGTTATGGGCCCCACAAGTGGGCCACAGCAAAGAAAATGACAAAAGTAGCAAATTCCAAAGTGTATGTGAATTTCGCCTCCACCAGAGGATGAGCTACATCAACTAGGTCTGGAACTGAATTCCACTGGCCCTTAATGGTGATGTAATCTGGGTCTTTGGCCTAGTGGAATAGGTAAAGTGGAGCAGCAATGAGAGCCCAACTCTTTCAGTTCGTTGTCCAAGTTGCATCTGAGGAACGAGCAGAAGTTTGTCTCTTTACTACACCCCTGACAGAACCACTTCAGTGTCAAAAACGTTCCTACCAATTACTGCTCCATTCCACAGTCCGTTTTCATGGTCCACTCTATAACAGAAACCCTTTGTTTCCCAAATAGCATCACTTTCTGTGATTTATTACATTAATTAAAAAAAAAAAACTATTGTGGCCACTCTTTTTGTTTTTTTTTTTGTTTTTTTGAGTGAGCCACATATGCTCGGTGGCACAGAAGAAAGTAGTCTACAAATTCTGCAGTATAGGCTGGCCTGACCTTAGTAACACACCTGTCAACTGTGATAGTCAACTTGTCATGACGTCTTTCTGTATAATCTGCAATGTTGGCATACAGAGACAAGGTTTCCAGGTTTTGATGCACTGCTTACAGAACCAGTAATGCACCACTTTGTCACCAGATGCTGGATTGTATGTTTCATAGGAGCACCTGCAATTGAATATTGTCCAAGAAATCCTTAACATGTCAACTTGAAGGATCCTGCAGAAGCGCATAGCTCCACAATCAAAATATGGCGTTCCAGTGAATCCTAGATTGTCGGATAAACCTAACATCCTTTTCACTACTTGCTACTTTAATAGAACTCCCAGGTTTTGCTTCTCAGTAATGACTTCATCTTTTGCCTCATGTTACGCTTTGGCCGTCTGAATTTTGAGCCATGCTCATGTTCTCGTGTTCCTCTCCTGGTCCTGATCCAATAAAGAGGAGTCTGAATGGCAGCAAACTGGGAGTGGTTCATATGGTGATGGGTAGTGCATTCCATGGAATGAGAGCAAAGACCTGCAAAATAACAAATAATAGACATTTCTAGCACACCTGAGAGACAGTAGGGACTGCATGAGTAATGAGTTTGAGGCTTACAAACAAAAGTGATGTTAAAGAAAAGACAAAACAAATGAAAATGACTAAAAGAAAACTAGGCTGCACCAAAGGGCCTGGACAGACATGACAATTTCTGTGATGAGCACAGAGACTTGACCATACACCAACACCCAAAACAAACCATTCAATGTCATCACCCACCCCTACACTCAGTGGTTCTCTGACTCACTCATGTCCAACCTGTATTCACTGTAGTGAGATATCCACCATTTATTACTCTTAAAATCCATCATCTGTGATGCATGGTGATTCTACAGTTTAAATAAAGCTGATTGATTACTTGATTGATTGATCTTTCAAAACTGGTTTACCCTGATCAGGGTCGTGGGTGAGTTGGAGCCTACCCCACCAAGCATAGGGCACAAGGTAGGAACGATCCCTGGACAGGAGGCCAGTCCATCACGGGGTGAACACACACACACAGACACACATACACACACACACACACACGCACACACACACACACACACACATGCTAGAGCCAACTTAGCATCTTGGGTCAGAGGGAGGAAACAGTAGAACCCGGAGTAAACCTATATGGACATGGATGAGGAAAACATGCAAACTCCACTCAGGACAGACCAGGGACATGAATCCCAGACTCCTTGTTGCAAGGCAGCAGCACTACCTATGGGCCACCATGTCGCCCTACTCATAACACTGCAATGCAAAAGTGTACTGTACAATATACTTTATGTTATTATCTTTCATTTTTAGATAGAAGTTGTAGAAGTTACAGTATAAGTCCTCATTTTAAGAAAAATTGTTTAATTACAAAAAATGAGGATAATTCTTGATTTTTCCTAGTAAAGTGCACTGTTTTAATGAGCAGAGAATAGCACATAAAATAAAAAAGACAAACAATAGTTTGGTGTCCATGAAAAGATTATGAAAATACCATAGGATCGAATCCTATTACCGTAACAAGTTATGAACACTTAACATCAATATAAGATAACTAACTAATTCAATCAGATCAGCTATGATAATAAGCAATTATGGTCACTTACCAAGTACCATAGGTATGTAGCCAAATCAAAAATCACGTACAGACTCTCTTCAGGTTATACATACCTGGCATGTTAACTTTCTCCAGTTTCAGGAAGGGAAGTCACAATGTCACAATATTTTGATCCAACTAAATAACTGCTTTGATTATGCAGTTATAGCTGACACAAATACAGTAAATAAGATCTGTCCCTCGCTCTTTAGAACTTAGAGGTGGTGAGATTTGCTTTTTTGGTAACTGCAAAAATACATCTATTACTCATTTACTAGTTTAGATAGATAGATAGATAGATAGATAGATAGATAGATAGATAGATAGATAGATAGATAGATAGATAGATAGATAGATAGATAGATAGATAGATAGATAGATAGATAGATAGATAGATAGATAGATAGATAGATAGCACCTCTTCACAATCTTCACTCCAGTTGTTAGCCACAATTACAAACAATCACAAAAAAACAAAACAATTCTTCCTCCTTACATCCTCCACTGAGTGTTGCCTGCTTCCTCCTGACTCTTGATGTAAGGCAGTGGGCTCCCTCCCTTTTAAGGTGGACTCAGGAATGCTTCCAGTGTGTAGGATACAGCCGGTCTTTCATCCCGGCCAATACCCCCAGGCCGCCAGATGGAGCCCTCCCTGCAGCATGGAGGTGCCCCGAAGGCCAGCAGGGAATCCTGGACAATGGAGTTTTTATCCACAGCCCTGCTGGATAACATGGAGGCCGCTAGAGGTCACTGCAGGGAGGCCCAGAGACTCTTACGTGCCCTATAACCCGGAAGTACGTCTTAGTCACAGCGACAGGAGGAATGACGTGCTTCCAGGATGAAAAGAAGAGGTTTTTATATGACCAAAACACTTCCGGGTCAAGGACTATAAAAGGACTGTGGGAGATCCCAGACGTCGAGCTGAGTTGGGTGGCAGGGTGGCTAAGCGTCTGGGAGTGGAGGATTATTGTGATTATAGTTTATTGATTGTTTATTAAGTTTTGTGGAGTGGAGGGTGCTTTGTGCACTGTATTGTCTGAATAAAATAAGTATTTGGACTTTTATCTGGTGTCTGGTGTCTGGGTTCAAGGGAACGAGAGCATCCTAATCTGTCACAAGTGTTATGCAGTATCTCCCTGGAAGCACTTTCGGGCGATATATAAAACGTATGGGGGGGTCAACCTGCTGGTGTTCCAATTAGGTTACCTTATGAGGACCATGCCACCTACCATATTGGGGATGGAACAACTCTTGATCATCTGCTCTTATCAGTCCATCCATTAAATCATGGCAGCCGGATACAAATTAATTTTCTCGTGCTGCCAACTAATTGGCTTATGTCATTGGCGTGGCCTCCTGTCATGGTAATGAAATATCTTCTGGTTGGGATGCTCATTCTCCTTCTGCAATAGATAGATAGATAGATAGATAGATAGATAGATAGATAGATAGATAGATAGATAGATAGATAGATAGATAGATAGATAGATAGATAGATAGATAGATAGATAGATAGATAGATAGATAGATAGATAGATAGATAGATAGAACTTAGCAAACACTTCTTTTGGTATTCATAACACTTACACAACATCAGTAAAGTGTTTATTCATATCTGTATGGTGACCTGCTAACAAAACATCACTTTGGAGTGGTATGATAAGTGGCTTACCTGAGACACATTTCTCTTGATATTACATATTTACACTTGGGAATCCTTCAAATTAATAATTAATTTTTACTATCATGTGAATATGCCACATTGAATAGAGATGAATAAGCCATCTACTGATGTGTTATGAGTATTATGAAGACCAAAAGAAGCCTTTGTTAAGGTCTTGTGACATAAGTGTAAATGAGTAAAAGACGCATTTTTGCAGTTCCTAAACTAAAGGGTTACCTCTTTCTCTGTGTGGTGCTGCATATGCATTTGTGCGCATATTAAGCATCCAATGATGTTGTGTCTATCTCAGAAGTTCAATATTATTGCATGAGACTGGACCATTATTTTGATGTTTTACACTTCTTTCTTTCTTTCTTTCTTTCTTTCTTTCTTTCTTTCTTTCTTTCTTTCTTTCTTTCTTTCTTTCTTGTTCTCTAATTCTCATCTGGTCTCTTGCTGTAAGACCCTTTTTCCCCATAGTAAGTGCAGGTGTGACAAATGACCTCCACAGCTGCACGTCTTTCCACACACACATCTACATTCATGGGGTCTGCAGTGCCTTGCTGATTTTAAATAAAATCCTACACTGCCACAAACCCCTAACTCACTTTACCACAGTGGGACTGTAAGGGAACAAGTGCCACAGGACAAGGTTAGAAAATTGACCATCTCAAGTGAAAAGCTCTGAACACAATAGAAGCTAATTATATTTCCTAGGTTATATAAACCTACCAACTAACATGAGTCAGACAGAAACTCACCAAACAAGAGAATCTTCAAGTGCTTCCTAAACACATTGAGGCAGTCAGCAGTTTGAATGGAGGTGGGCAACTCGCTCAATCAGCTAGGAGTTACACGTGAAAAAAGCTTGAAATAATTTGATGCCACACAGAGGTTCATCAGCATACTAGACGACGTTCATCAGCAGATCTGAGAGGTCAAGAAGGAGTGTAGGACCTCACAAGAGTCTCCATATATATGGCAGTGGGTAAATGTCCACTGAATGAGGTGAAGAGGTCCCTTCTACAGGAATCCTCAGAGAATGACTTATAGGAACCCAGTGGGACCTACCGTAGACATTCCTGCTGAACTCAGAAGGCAGAAGTGATTATGTACAGGTGCATATGTATGAGTATACTGTATGTCTACCTGACACAATTCTTTCTCAGTCAGTCAGTCAGTCAGTCATTGTCCAACCCGCTATATCCTAACACAGGATCATGGGGGTCTGCTGGAGCCAATCCCAGCCAACACAGGGCGCAAGGCATGAACAAATCCCAGGCAGAGCACCACCCCACCGCAGGACACACACACACACACACACACACACACCAGGTACACACTAGGGACAATTTGGGATTGCCAATGCAACTAACCTGCATGTCTTTGGACTGTGGGAGGAAACCCACACAGACATGGGGAGAACATGCAAACTCCATGCAGGGAGGACCCGGGAAGCGAACCCAGGTCTCCTTA
Source organism: Erpetoichthys calabaricus (assembly GCF_900747795.2). NCBI lineage: Eukaryota > Metazoa > Chordata > Cladistia > Polypteriformes > Polypteridae > Erpetoichthys > Erpetoichthys calabaricus. Next base: position 40,482,899 of record NC_041394.2, read on the forward strand.
CTGGGCAGCAGCGCTACCACTGCACCACCATGCCACACTCCCCATTCTTTCTTTGATCTGTTATTCTTATGAACACCTTCAATTACAGAGAAATAGGCCACTGTCACCTACACACTTAAACAATACTGGCTCTTTAATGACACTTCACTGGGTTGTGTGGTGCCTTGCAGAACCATTGCTTGACAAAGAACCGTTTCTATCTGTGAAAGGTTCTTTGCATATAAAGTTGGCTCTTTGGGATCTGAAGAGGTCCCTAAATGTGGACAAAGCTGAAATCTTTAGAACAGAACGTGACCTAGCAGGATACTATCAAATCAAGAAATCCTGAACTTGACTCAAGTTTATTAGGATTGGTGGTGTTCTTTATTAATTTTTATTTGATCTTTCCTGAGAAGTTACTGGGATTTCTTGGTGGCTTTTTCTGAGGTCAAGAAATTTGATACAAATATGTATTTTGTTGTACTGTTTATTATTTGAAATATTTTGCAGAATGATTTTGAATATTGAGAAGTGGCACCAATATGGCGAGTTTCACGTCAAACGTTGACAAGGCAACCTCTCAGAGTTCTCTGGGGGTGCGCTCACATGGCGTCTTTGGAGTGACCGTACCTTATATAAGGTCATATGATGCTCCATTTTGGTAACCCTGTTTGGATCATTCTAAAAGACTTTAAGTGCACTTCTCTGTATTTTCATTCTTGATTTTCTGACTTACGATTATGATTCTTGTCTCACATTTCTCGCTTGGCAAAAAAATCAGTTTATCTCTTTGGTTTTCACCCTGGTGCATACTCCATTTTGGTTCTCGTTTCATCTTCCGATCCCAAAATATAAATGTCACAGGTGTCTGGTCACACTTATAGGTAATCTAACTTAGACACCATTAAAATATCCGACTACGCCACCCAGTTTTATTAAGAGACTGGGAACTCCTGAAATTTACCAATAATAGCACACAGGTTTCTTTAAATTGGGCGGTGAGTAAACACACAATGAAAGACACAACAGTAATTTCAGAAAAAAGCAACAGTAAGTTCTATTGTACAAGACAATATAAGGTACATTAAAAAGATAAACGAACATAACAGAACCTAAACATATCAGGAATTAATTTCCTTTTTTTTTAAAAGGAAAATACACAGTCCACACTCTAAAAGTCCGTAAAAACAAGAATTGTAGGATACAACCTTTAGTGGTGCAGAGTCCAGTTTGGGCACTGTGTTACCCCAACACTTAATTGTTCAACTGTCCATGGATGCACTCTGTTCCCCGGCAGAAGTTGTGTCGAATTGTTGACTCCCTGTCAGCGTCTCTTCGTTGTTCCTTTTTCTTCCACTCTGGGCTCCTTGTGTGGCTGGGACCTAGGCACGCCTCATTCCTCGTCTGTCAGCTTCGCTTGGTCCTCTCATGCGGCTTCCCTCTTTCGCTGGACCCACAACTGGTGTCTCCTTGTGGAGCTGTCTCTTCCTCCCTGGAAGTAAATGTTGCCGTCCTTGTGCCTCACGTCGTGCCAGCCAGGTACCCTTGTCTGCCTGCGAGCCCCTGTGCCCTGTCCGAGTGCCTTGGCAGTGTTTCATGTGGGTTCTCCCCCCCAGTCCCAACAGTGTGTGCCTAATGGAACCACCCAGTGCACAAAAAAAAATGTAAAAGTGTCCCCCTCTGACATAAAGTTATTGTATGCAGCAGGAGTCCTTTAAAAATCAAGAACTCATCGTATTTTACAAATCTGTTGATAGCTATCCATGGTTATTTTTTTTAAACCTGTTGCCGATCTAAATTAAAGTTCTTTCTAGGTCTGTCATGTGGATAGTTCTTTTGGTAACCAAAAAATGGTTCCAGTCTGAAGAACCAATTGGCACCTTCACTTTTAAGAGTGTAGTGGAAACCTATTGCTCATATAAACTCCTGAATTGAAGAGGAAACTCTCTGATCATGCTGTCATCTAATCTCCTGCCATCTTAATGACTGAAGTAGTGCACCTTAACATGTGACGTACCTTAGAAACAATCCTTAAACCATAGAGTGGTTTCTAGGTGTCAGAAATGAGCTGAATATTCAAAGCGGTGAATCCCAGGAATGCAGTTCTCATGACCTTCTCCAATGTTACAACTGCACTGTCTTTTGTTGAGCGTTAACACAAAGCCACTTGGTGTTTGCAGAAGGCCACCTAATTTGTATGAATGGATGTAAAATACAGAAGAATTCCAAACCCACTGCAGCTTTAATGAAACTTTGATTTCCATTTATGCAAACTGGATACCATATCCTGTTCATAGGAAAGAGGAACAATTCTGTTTATGGTATCCATGTAGAAACTCACATTTCATAAACAAATCACAATAAGCAGATAATGTGCTGATAACAGAGCAGGCCAATCGTTAGATTACAGGTTAGGGACAGGACCCTGTGGCTCACCTCTCAGACCAGAGGTGGCCAACACTGACCCTGGAGGTCCGCAGTGGCTGCAGGTTTGTGTTCCAACCCGGTTACTTAATTAGAAGCCAATCTTCACCATTAACTGATCTTATTTAATTTCATGGCTTGTTAGTGTTTTAACTCTACCATGTCAGTTCATTCTTAAATCATACTTTTTGTTTTTCCTTTCTAATGATACATGTATCATAAAAGTGATTTGAAACCTAAAACAGCTGAGTAATTTTCAATTCTTCACTTTCTCTTCGGTTTTCTTCTGAGTACTTAATTAAACCAAATGGTGAATGATGAATACACAGGAATGGAAATGGAGACTTGCTAGATATAGAACTGCTGGTTCCTTTGTCATTTGCATATGGAGCATTTAAAATACAACTGTTTAAGACTAAAATAAGTAATTAAGGGTTTAAAATCTTAACAAGTGAGACAACTAAAATGAAGTAGAAAAATGTCACTTGAGCAATAAGTGCTTCATCAGCAATAAATGATTCTTCATGAAGCAGTTGGGTTGGAACAAAAACCTTCAGCCAGAGTGGCCCTCCAGGACCGATGTTGCTTAGCCCTGATTTAACCCCTTGTTGCCTAAATTTATTTACAATTATATAAAAAAAAAATTGTGTTTTTGCTGCCAAGCAGATGCTAAATTAAGGAGAAGGGTCTAGCTGCAGCCTGCAATACCTATGACACAGATCAGGTAATGCCCAAAACATCAATCACAAAACGCCCTTTGACTCAGATAACATCCTACAACCCTAATCTTAACCGTAGTGTAATGGGGCCCTAATGTTAATCATGGTCTAATGTGATGGGTGTTACATGACTGACATTGAGGGCGTTTTGTGATGTTGGGGCGTTACATGACTAACCTCATAGGTACTGTGGTCTGCAATTACACTTTGTTGAAATTAAGTGGAGATTCTTAATTTGAATATAGCACACAAGCAAACAATAAGCTGGTACGTATTTTTATCTTACCTCAAATTTGGATAATTTCTTGAAATTAGCTAAAATCCATGTGCGTGGCCACGCCAAGCACTTCGCTTCCATCAGGCGGATGTAGTTTCCACCATGACTGCTAGATGGTGTGACTAGTGCTTCTAATACGATCCTTGGTACGTATCGAATATGCATCAACTGGCATTGGCGGGATACATACACCACCTTAGCCACATTCAGGCCAGAAGTGGTTTGAAGCGATTTGGTGACAATCGTTTATAAGGGGTTAAAGGGTCCGAGTCTTAAATAGCAAATAAACTAAATGAAGTTTATTTGCAGCAAAAACAAGTCACTAATTAAGAAAATAGAGAGAATGGAAACCTGTCGCCACTGTGGCTCTCCAGAATCGGAGTTGGCCACCCCTGTCTCAGACATTCCAGCCAGCTAGGCTGTGTTTTGGTCCAAGTTAGGCTCAAAGAGTTATTTAAAAGATGCAACTGCTGGTGGTAGTGGAGGCTGCAGTCCAGGGGTGATTCATTTACTTACCAGAACTGAAAAAGCTAAGCATGCATCCTAAAAAGACACAGTATGCACGCAGTGCGGTCAGACCCACTGTAAAACTAGTCATTCTACAAACAAGAGAGGTAAAAATTCGAAAATTGAAGTTGCCATAGAATTCATTAAACTCATCCGGAGGGAAGTGGCTGTCAGATGTCGACCCTCTACTTCTGTCTCTGTAGCCTGTGATGTTTCCCAATCCCTGCCACATACTCCGAATGTCAACAGTAGTGTAGTGACCTTCCAGTTTAAGTCTGTATTACTTCTTGGCTTCTCTAATAGCTCTGCATAGATCATATCTGGACTTTTTGTTCTCACTGGCATTGCACGTTTTATTGTTATACAACATTGAATCACAGTGGATATAATTTGGCCTCTTGACATTGATCAACAGAGGATTTTAATGTCAAAGTGAATGCAGATCTGAATCAGAATCAGAATCAGCTTTATTGGCCAAGTATATGTACACATACAAGGAATTGGACTCTGGTTTTACCTAGTATTGTCCCTGATGCTGTGAAATTGACTTAAGTGTTCATGAGAGTGATGGCCTGAGGAAAGAAACTGTTTACATGTCTGGTAGTTTTGGCGTACAGTGCTCTGTAGCGCCTACCAGAGGGAAGAAGTTGAAAAAGGTTGTAACCAGGGTGTGATGGGTCTGCAATGATGTTTTCTGCCCGTTTCCTGACTCGAGATCTGTATAAGTCTTGAATGGAGGGCAGATCAACACCAATTATTTTTTCTGCAATCCTGACTGTCCGTTGAAGTCTGTTCCTGTCCTGTTTTGTGGCTGTGCCAAACCAGACTGTGATAGATGAACAGAGAACAGACTGGATTACTGCAGAGTAAAATTGGATGAGCAGCTCCTGAGGCAGGTTGAACTTCCTGAGCAAAATAACTGATCCCATAAGTATTCTCCCCCTTCAAGTCCGTCTTTAGTAGATGTACCTTTGGCAGCCATGATGGCCCTGAGTCTGTGTGCACAGGTCCCTACCAGTTTTGCACATCCACACACTGCCATTTCTCTCCATTTTCCTTTTCTAAACTGCCCAGTTCTGTCAGACTGCATGTTGATTTTGAGTTAAGACCCTTTGTCAAGTACAACCTCATATTTTCAATTTCAATTGGATTGAGATCTGGACTGGCCACTCCAGGACATTACTAAGCCATTCCTGTTTAGGTTTCACTTCATGCTTGAGGTTGTTGTCTTGCTGGAAAATAAATCTTCTCCCAAGCCACAGGTTCCTGCAGACTACATAAGGTTTTTCCCCAGGATTTGCCAGGATTTTTCTGCATTCATTTTCCCCTCTACTCCTGCAAGCCTTTCAGTGTCTGCTGCAGAAAAGCATCTCCACAGCACAATGCTGCCACAACCACGCTTCACAGTGGGGATGGTGTGTTTATGATAATGTGCAGTGTTCAAACATGGTGTTTAGTCTGAAGGCCTCAAAAACTTCTTACAGTTGATTTCAGAGTTTCCTATGAGTCTTCTGGTAAACTCTAACCAAGATGTCAGGTGCAAATTTCTTAACAATTTCTTTCTCTTTGCCGCTGTTCCATAAAGCTGCAACTGGTGAAGCACCCGGGCAACAGTTTTTGTTTGCACAATCTCTCCAACCTCAGTGTATCACCATAGCTTGTAACTCCATCCGAGTTCTCAGGTTTTTCTTGGTGGCCTTCCTCACTCGTCTTCTTCATGTTGTTTGGACGGCCTGTTCTAGCAGATTTGCAGTTGTGCCATACTCTTTCCATTTCTTAATGATTGATTGAACTGGACTCCAAGGAATATTGAGTGACTTGGACATTTTCTTCACTCCATTCCCTGGTGTGTGTTTTTTTATTCACATTTTCATGAAGGTGCTTGGAGTGTTGTTTTGTCTTCATTGCGTAGGTTAGGCCACCATACTGACTCACCACAAGTTGAACCTTCAACATTAGGTGCATTTTGATTACATTCAAACCAGACAGGTAACCCTCTTGCTTCTCTCAAATATTCAGTGTAGAACAATAGTTGGTTTCACAATGTTTGGCATCCACATTGACTTAAATCTGAAACAACACATAATGCAGTATAAGAGCTGAGCCTTTTCAGTTTAAGCAAAAGAAGATTAAGAGGTGACATGATTGAAGTGTTTAAAATTATGAAGGGAATCAGTCCAGTGGATCGAGACTGTTATTTTAAAATGAGTTCAACAAGAACATGTGCACACAGTTGGAAACTTGTTAAGGGTAAATTTCGTACAAACATTAGAATGTTTTTCTTTACACAAAGAACGATAGACACTTGGAGTAAGTTACCGAGTAGTGTGGTAGACAGTAAGACTTTAGGGACTTTCAAAATTCGACTTGATGTTTTTTTTGGAAGAAATAAGTGGATAGGACTGGCGAGCTATGTTGGGCTGAATGGCCTGTTCTTGTCTAGAACTGTTCTAATGTTCTAATAAAACTCAAATATCTAAAAAGGTTATTCATATTTTTAGCCCACAAGAGCTAAACTTTGCCCACTTACAAAATCAAACTTTTTGATGGCCTTCGTCGGTATCAGGTGGTCCTGTCAGTGCTCTGGTGCTGCCTCTGGTTTGTTGAGCTATACAAAATGCTATCACTTACAATATACATATCTTGAATAGAATAATCACACCACACATGGAGACATAATAAAAACAAAGTCCATTTTATACTTCTGACCATAATTACATAGAGTGTCCACTTTTCACAACACACACTTCAGTGCGGGAGAGCAGAAGCCGCCAACTTACTCACTGTAGAGATACTGATATGTGCTTCAACGGCAGCCCAGCCTTTGGCTGTGTAAAGGCTAACCCCGGCACAGACAGACGCTGGAGGCGCAAGTTCAAAAAGCACACGTGATTTATTTACAGTTCAGAGTCCACAACAGCCCAAACACACACTTTCTTTCCTCTTTTCTTCTTTCTTTGTCTCTCTTATTTTTCTCCTATTCCTTCTTTCTCCTCCCAACTCTGGCTCCCCGAGTAGTGGCTGATGGCTCTTTTTATAAGGCACCCAGAAGTGCTCCAGGTGCTAGATGACTCATTTCCCGCATCACTTCCGGGTGTGGCAGAAGAACTGCCCACAAGGGCACAGCAGCTCCTGCTGCAGCATCCCCTGGCAGCGCCTGCGGATCCCTACAGGGCTGCACCAAACTCCAACTCCCATGAAGCCCTGCAGGTGTCCGAGGCACCTCTGCAACCCAGGGAAAGGTAACACTCTGGCCACGCTTGCTCCCCTGGTCCTCCCAGCGTGGAGGCGTCCCAGCCGGGCAAGGGCCCCGGCCGCACACTACAGTTGAAATTTCTTTGCTTAAAAAATTTTTATTGTTCTATTTGATTTTTTTGAAGAAATTCTAGAATTGACAAGCCAAAAACATTTTCTTTTCTTCCTTTTCAATGTACTTAGGTAAATGAAATGTCAGTTATGTCACCTGCCACAGACCAGAGCAGTAGCTCTACTTAGCAAAGGCACAGACAGCAAAAGCACATCATGTTGAGGGCAAAGCAGGCGAACATAAAACAAAATCCCCTAAAACAGTTATTCTTCTGAATTTGTAAACCCAGTACTAAGCGCTTGGTGATTCAGAACACCATGTGATGTTTCTTTTAATTTTTTTTAGGTTTCTCCCATAATTTTGAGGCTTTCAGGGTGTCAAAATGATAAGCAGGGGAACTTGTTGCATTGCTCACCTATCCTCCTTATATGAAATGGAACCATGTGTTGTGACAAAGTACCTGCAAAGTGACAGTTTACTTAAAATGTGTGTGTGACCCACTGTGCACCATGAATTAAAGTTTATATCTGTTTTAGTCAAGTAGGGTGCCAAAAAAATAAAAAGACTGCCTGAAATGTTTTAAAAAAGAAGAGCGATTTGGGGGCAAAACCTGAACCTGGACATGTAGACACACATCTGTCAGTTCAAACAAATTGTGGTCAGACCAGAACTGTCATTGTGAATACAGCTACAAATTAGATGTCCGTGTCTAAGTATTTTTGATAATTAGAGGGCAGTAACACCAGGAGGTCTGAGACAGGACACATGCAGCAGGAAACAAGAAACTCTCCCTAAAAGTTCTGTTAATTAAAAACATTGGTAGTTTCACAAACCAGGTGAGACCACTCAGTCCTAATAGCTAAGCTGTCCCACTACCTCATCCAGACACTTTAAAAGTTCTCAAGTGGAGGTAGGTAGGCAGGCAAGTGCAATACAGTACCTACACTTTGTTAATTTTCAAATGTAATTTGTACCTTGATAGCATACGATTCATGTTATACAGTATGTATATTTGTGACTTTTTTGTTACCTGTGGTAACTCTTCAATTTCCTTCATGAAATAATAAAGTTCCTATCTATCTATCTATCTATCTATCTATCTATCTATCTATCTATCTATCTATCTATCTATCTATCTATCTATCTATCTATCTATCTATCGTGAAGTGATTAGATTAGAATTGCAAATACTTCTCAGTTAGTTTCACAGTCCAGGATGTCAGTCATTCGCACAGTATGTGGCATACAGTGTTATTATAATAATTCATTACATTTATATAGCGCTTTTCCCAGTACTCAAAGCACTATCCACACAGTGAGGAACCGGGAAGCAACCCCACAATCTTCCACAGTCTCCTTACTGCAAAGCAGCAGCACTACCATTGCGCCACCTGTAAGGACAATTATCTATTTAGATGTCTGCTAGCCCAGCTCAGTACCATTCATTATACAAAACACAAGGCCACCTCCACTGAGGGGTGACATATTATAGAATTTGATGGCTGGGTGTAGAAACAACTTTACATAGTGCTCCTCGGGGCAATACAGTTATCTCAGTCTGTTACGGAATGTGCTTCTCTGTTTAACTAAAACCTCATACAGGGGGTGACAGTCACTGCCCAGTATAGTAGGCAGCTTCCTGAGCTTCCTAGTCTGTTCTACCCTTTCTCCATTGAGTCTACCCTGACTTCTGTCTGTTCACTTAGTCTGTTGGCAGTACCAACACTAATGCCATTTCCCAAAACACTGCCGCATAGAAAAATACACTGGTCACTATGGCCTGGATGAAAACAAGTAAGAGTGGCCTGCACACACTCAATGACCTCAACCTCCTTAGGAAATAGAGGCGACTCTGCCACTTCTTGTGTACAGCCTCTGTGTTGGTACTCCACTCAGGCCTGTTGTTCAGATGCACCACAAGGTATTTACATGTCCTTACCACCTGCACATCTTCACCAACAGTGAAAACTGGGGGCAAACCCTTCTCAAGTTTATGACTATCTGTTTTTTCTTTGTAGCATCTTCCATTTTATAGGTTTGTCGTGGCAGTCAGTCCTCACTGGTTTACTCACTGGAATCATATTTGCCCCTCCATGGCAAAGCGTATAGCCTCAAGCGTCTTTTGAAATGTGTGAAATGAATGAATCACTGCTTGTTCTTGTACTTAGTCTCTTGATTCTGTCATCGGTGAGTGTACCTGTATGTTTGTGCTGCTTTCTCGCTTTCCCTGGCCATATTTGTCACCGTCTGTGCATGCTAAGATTACAAATGTGCTCGTCCTGTGTGTGTCACGGACAGCATTCACACGATGACGTCAGCACGTTCGACGCGTTGTTCTGCCATCCTGTCAAAGTTTTCACGTTCGCTTTCTATTTGACATTTTTCCCTCCCGTTCCAGCTACATCTTGAGCTCTCATTTCACTTTCTATATGTGCACCGTCATTCTTTTCAGCAACAAATTCTCAAAATAGCGCGCTTGTCGTTATTAGGTGCCTCAGACCGATGTATCAAAACTCAACCCGGACGGTTTTCCATTTGTAAGAATAAAGGTGCCGCAGTGGTTCTTCCGAGCGATGCCATTGGGTAATCATTTTTAGTTTCCAAAAAAAACTTTATTTATTTATATTCATAACAGGCTCCCGTAAGTAGCCATTAATAGTTAACAGATTTGTTAATTGCCAGTAGTTTCCACATAATAAAAGTTTTCTTTTTTTTGCTGTGTACAATTAACACTGGCAAAGTTCAGGTTTTCTTGATTTCTTAATGTGTTGGTAGGTAGCCCACTATTTTATGGATGTGCTTTGTTCACATATTATGGAAAAAAAATCAATTTCATTCACAAATTAACCTTTCCCAGAATTAAATTCTACTTTGCCAAGCAATGTTTCTATGAGGAACCACACAACCCAGTACAGTAAAGCGCCATTACAGAACCGTTATTTTTTAAGAGTGTGCGCGTGTGGGACGATATAAGTCCTCCAGTCTATAAACTGCTTAGCGAGACAACTACAGACGAGCAGAAACCGGGCGAAGAATTTAGTCCTGGTCTATGAAGCACTGCTTCGCCCTAAATAATTAAACGCATCTAATTTGAAACCTAAGTGTATATCAGCCTCATGTAGGCCTACCCTATATCGACCTTGAAAGTCTTGTTCTCGTTAAAAGAGTTCTAATGTATTCCATTCTCACACCCGATACTTTGTCAACATCCATGCTATAGTATAATGTGGAGCGATTTTTTACCTCTCGTGTGTGTCCTCCGCTGCTATGACTGTCTTAGTCTTTTTTCGAGTATTATCATTTCACCAGACTTCATAACATTCTTCTTCTTTTTTTATTTTTTCGGTACGCCGGTTCCGCGCAGTGGCCGTTTGACCCGTTCTCTCCAATTTCCCGTATGCATTCAGCTCCCTCTGCTGGCAGAACTTCACATAGCGCCCGTAAAGAGAAGGCTCAGAAACAGAATTGAGGAGAAGGGTCTAACTCCCTGCGGTGGGCTGGCGCCTTGCCCAATGTTTGTTTCCTGCCTTGCGACCTGCATTGGCTGGATTGGCTCCAGCAGATCCCCGTGACCCTGTAGTTAAGATATAGCGGGTTGGATAATGGATGGATAATGGATGGATGGATGGTCTAACTGCAGTCCGTGTCTGACGTCATAGGTATTGCAGTCTGCAATTACACTGTCGGAATTGAGACTCGAGTTCGGTTTCCATTTAGTGATCCTCTACTTCAGGAGTCTCCAACTCCGTTCTTGGAGCGCTACTTTGGCTGCAGGTTTTTATTCCAATCTTTCTGTTAACTATTAATCCGTTTTTGACGTTAATTTACTCTTTTGCATTACTTTAATTGAATTGAGATTTAAGATTCAGACCCCTTAATTATTTTTTTTTCTTTAATTTGCCGCTTAAAAGCAATGAGACACAAAATGAGCCAACGCATGACCAGCAACATGTGTGCATCATACAATATCTGAAAATAAAGAAAGGTGAAGATGCCAGTAATGTTGATCTTATCAGGTCCACAAAACATTTTGACAGTATTCTTAAAAAAAAAGAAAATTAGCAGTCTTGGAAATATTTGCTGTGGCAGAATGAGAGCACCAACAAACCCTAGAATTAAATAACGGGTTGAATTAACAACAAGAATGAGCTTCTAATTAATAAACTGGTTGGAGTGAAATTGGTTGTAATTTTAGGCCTCGACTAACACTCAAAACAAAAAAAAAGAGGTTCCTTAATGACACTTAATGGTTCATTACTGGGTTGTGTGGTTCAATGTAGAACTATTGTTCTCTACATGTGAAGATGGTTCCTTGTGCTTTTTTCCTTGATCTTTCTAATATGTAGAATGAAAACCTGAAATCTTTAATGTATGGTAGGCTACCTAGTAGGACACTAACAGATTAAGGAAACCTGAAATTAGCCTACATTATTGCATACAGGAATTGTCCTTTAAAATCATGACTTATTGGTATTTCACAAATCTGTTACCATCTGCTCATGGTTAATTACAGGATGGAGCCTGGGATCTAAATAAATAAAAGTTCATTCTGGAACCTTCATGTGGATGGGTCTTTTAGAGAACCAAAAATTGTTCCCTTATGGCATCACTCTGAAGAACCATTCTGGCATGTTTATTTTTTAGAGTGATCTGGTCATCTGTTGGCTCACTTCACATCTCATTTCTGTTTGGGTACCATTTAAAAAATAATCAATTCAAAGAACTGAATCTTAAAACAAGTCAAATAAGATGAAAGAAAAAAGTTAATTAGTAGTAAAAACTAGACACTAATTAAGAAAATGGTTAGAATGAAAACATGCAGCCACCAGGACTGGGGTTGGAGACCCCTGCTCTGCATACACTAAGCATAACCCTACCATCAACCCCCTTTAAGCTCAAGGATAACACGTACACAGCACAATTTATACTTGCTTGTCTCCCACAGACTACTGACATTAAGCCAACATTATCCCATTATTTTTGTGTGAAAGTAGTGTAATCAAAAGTTCTTTATTAAAAAAATGAATATTATAAATGATTCCAAAGGTTAAAATACTAATAAATATCCAAACAGGTATTTAGGAGTACACAGAGACATCAACCATAGCGGGCACCACCTTGACATAATAATTTAAATATCATCATGTCTCTGTATCTCTCTATCCAGTATACAGGCAGCTCCCCAAACAAGTTCCCACTTTACGGAAAACTGTTAAAGTGTGGACAGAAGAATCTGACCAGGAGCTTCAGGGCTACTTTCAGTGTAGTCAGTGGGATGTTTTTAAGACAGCTACATGCACGTAAGTATTTGCATTAATTTTATCATGCCCTTTAAACACATCTGGTCATATCCAAACAATAAAACATGGATTAATTCAGATGTCCACTCCACACTTCATGCTCGCTCCAAGGCATATGTCTCAGGCAATGCCAGTGAGTACAAAAAGTCCAGATATGACCTATGCAGAGCTATTAGAGAAGCCAAAAAGAAAAGCAGACTTACTGTAAACTGGAAGATCACTATGCTACTGTTGATATTCGGAGTATGTGGCAGGGATTGGGAAACATCACAGGCTACAGAGACAGAAGTAGAGGGTGGACCACTGACAGCCATTTCTCTCCGGATGAGTTCAATGAATTCTATGCCCGCTATGAGGCACATGTCACCGAGTTGACGGGCTGGAAGGGAGCTAGTGAGGGTTCAGTGCCCATGTTCACAATATCATCCGAAGATGTGGAAAACTCACTGAGGACGATAAACCCCTGGAAGGCAGCCAGCCCTTATAACATCGCTGGATGTGCACTCAAAGCATGTGCTTCATCCCTGGCTGATGTTCTGGCTGACATATTTAACCTCTCCCTTATGCAAAACACAATTCTCACCTGTTACAAAACAACCACCATTATTCCCCTGCCAGAATAGGGCAAAGCTAAATGTCTGAATGACTACTGGCCAATTGCATTGACTACTATAGTGATGAAATGCTTTGAAAGAATCATTATGAGCCACGGGCGGCACGGTGGCGCAGTGGGTAGCGCTGCTGCCTCACATTTGGGAGACCTGGGGACCTGGGTTTGCTTCCCGGCTCCTCCTTGTGTGGAGTTTGCATGTTCTCCCCGTGTCTGCGTGGGTTTCCTCCCACAGTCCAAAGACATGCTGGTTAGGTGGATTGGCGATTCTAAATTGGCCCTAGTGTGTGGGTGGGTGTGTTTGTGTGTGTCCTGCGGTGGGTTGGCACCCTGCCCAGGATTGGTTCCTGCCTTGTGCCCTGTGTTGGCTGGGATTGGCTCCAGCAGACCCCCGTGACCCTGTGTTCGGATTCAGCGTGTTGGAAAATGGATGGATGGATTATGAGCCACATTCATACCCTACACAATGGAGCCCCTAGAGTACGAATATAAACCAAACAGGTTGACAGAGGGCGTAGTTAGCACAGCATTGCATACAGTTCTCACACACCTAGAGAACAAGGCCTGCTGTGCCTGATAGCTGGGCTTTTAACACTGTGATATCAGCTAATCTCACTAACAAGCTCTCCATTCTAGGTGTGCCACCTCCACTACTCTCTGGGAACGGGCCCTGGACTTTTTAACAGGCAGACCCCAGTCAGCTAGGCTGGGGAACAACATTTCCTAAACAATAATCATAAATACAGTTTCCCAGCATAACACCAGTGTTATTAAATTTGTGGATGATACCACCGTCATTGGACTGATTTCTGGGGATGAGTTAACATATAGGAGGGAGGTGGCTGGCCTTGTGAAGTGGTGTCAGGACAGTAATCTCTTTTGTAACACCAGCAAAATAAAAGAAATTATTATTGACACACGGAGGGAGAGAGATCAGCACCCACCACTGTACATTGGAGAGACTGAGGTGGAGACAGTGGCCACATTTAAATTTCTTGGCATTGACCTCTCTGAGACTCTTACTTGGATCTACCACATCATCGACCTGGCTGGGAAAGCCCAGCAGCATTTGTATTTTCTGAGAAGGCTGAGGAACTCTGGCATGCCAAGCACTATCTATAGCAACTTCTACAAATGCACAATTGAGAGTATCCTCACCTACTCCATCAGAGTCTGGTTTGGAAACAGTACAGCATGGGACTGTAAGGCTCTAGAGCGAGTGGCTAAATCGACCCAAAATATCATCAGAAGAGCACTCCCTGCACTAGAGGACATCCATAACACCAGGGTTCTCAGGAGGGCCCATAACATTATTAAGGACACAAGCCACACACTACATGAATTGTTCACACTGCTACCATCTGGGAGATGCTATAAGAGCATAGCAGCGAGAACATCAAGGCTGACACAGTTTTCTTCCTTATGGCTTCAAGCTTGTAAAAAAAAAACCCATCCACTGCCCTTACCCTCAACACTGCAGGCTAGCGCATGTCTGGAAGATGGGAGGACACCTTGAGACCACATACAGTACCTGCAGAGCTTACATTGAATCATTTATTTGTATGTGCACTCTTACTTCTGCTTGTTTTTGCATTTCTTTTTTCTTATTCTTGTCTGTTGCTGTGAATTTTTGTTTATTGCTGGAGGATTCACAGAATAAGATTTTCACTGTACTATGTACATATGACATCATCCCTGATGGATGATTGCAGGAATTGTGGGGTAGAGGGGTCCTTTCATCAGATTGCCTGGCCCAGTGCTGTTTCAGCTGTGGATTGACCAAATGGGGGTGGCAGCTTGTTGGCTGAGGTCTCCAGGACTCTAAACAAATCCAAATCATATTATGTGATATCATCTACTGTTAAATTCTGCTCCATACTTGTAAAATTTTTATTTTTATACTGTATTGAGGGTTTGTTCTGTTCTGTGTATTGTACTGTATTGTATTGACCTCCTTCTTTCATGACACCCACTGCATGCCCAACCTACCTGGAAAGAGGTCTCTCTCTGAACTGCCTTTCCCAAGGTTTCTTCAATTTTTTTGCCTACAAGGGTTTTTTTGGGAGTTTTTCCTTGTCTTCTTTGAGAGTCAATGCTGGGGGGCTGTCAAGTGGCAGGGCAGGGCCCATTGCGGCACTTCTTGTGTGATTTTGGGCTATACAAAAATAAATTGTATTGTATTGTGTAGGACAGTAAAGCTGAAGTTTGAAATTTGGTGCAAATAATGACTTTGCACCACCAACAAATACCAAAACACTGCTGTAACTTTTAATTGTCAACTTATAACAATATTAAAGTGAAACTGCAAAAGCAACGGTGATATAATAAAAATATTAGATGAAACCAAGCTCAGCAATATTTTATATAATACTTTAATAATTCATTGTTTATAAAAATACTGCAAGTCAGTGCAGCCCAGGACCTGTCACAGTTACTATATAACAGTATAAAATATCAGATGGCCACTATAACTCGGCTAACATTATGTTCAGATTTTCAATTTTAAACAATGTATGCATTACAGAATTAGCGACTTTTGTATTTATTACAATTTCATCACGAATAGTTGAATGAACTAATTAAACATGACAAACGTATTATTTAAACGACTGAAATACTCGATTATTTTTATATATCCTGTATACTCCTTTCCATACATGGAAATATCTACTTGAAACATGACAAAACTATTATTTAAACGACAAAAGTGCTGGACTATTTTTAATCTATTCTAGCTCCTTGCCCCGCAGGTTCACTTGTTCGAATCACAGATGTAACCTGCTTCTGTACTTCATGTATTTCCCGTGACCGCGTTACAAAAGGCACTCATTGCGCATGCGTTATCAGTTAACCCGGAAACCGTTTTCACGCCGGCGGTCACCTCTACGGTCCATGCTGCTGCTTCAGTGTGTGTTACGCCGCACGGAGTCCGATAGTCGTTTATGATGGCGGAGTTCCAGCAAGCACGGGTTCAGTCTGCTGTGGACGAAATGGTACAGTGTTTAGAGAGGGATCATATTCGCAAAATGCAGGTGAGTGGGCCAGTGCATGATGTTAAACTTTTCCTCTTGGAGTAATTTGTACAGTAGCTCTGTTTGGGGCAACCCGATTGATGCATCAGGCAAAACCGAATGCCACGAGGTTTAGACTGCCTGACCGCCCACCCCCCAATTATATATTTTATAATGTTATATAATTTGTTGCCTACTTCACTGGTGTATTAGGTGTTTATTCGCAGTCTATTGCCATTTATTATTTTGGCGTAGTGGTAAATTGCTTGTATTTTCAGCTAGAACGTTCATTCATTCATTTTCTGATCCATTTTTCACTTTACATCCAGACAGTACAAGGGAACTAACCCTTTCATAAGAAGCCACCTCATTGCAGAGCAGTCATGAAAAAACTTGTAGTGTCCTTCGCTAAACAAATAGCACGTGCCTGGGATATGGGAGGAAACTGGAGAACACGTGCGCAGTGTGTGCCTGAGCTGGGATTTAAACTTGAGTCCCTGAAGGAGTGAGACAGCAATGCTGACCTACAGAAGAAATTTTAAAACATAAATAAATCTTTATTGTTTACATTTTAAAGTTTTTAAAATGGAAATTTCCTGCTTAATCGTACAATTGTAAGTAGCGTTTGACGTTGACAATGATAACAGTATGTTGGCAGCTGCATAGTAGTTTAGTTTGGTTGTACATTTAAAAAATATTTTTTGTAATTTTTCAGTATTAAATTACATTGTAATTATATATCACACATCACTCCAGACATCTTAGTTAATTTTACAACTCGCTCATACAGTATTTAGTGAAGAGTTTGCTCATTTTTCCCATTTTCATTTGGTATTTGCAACAGCAAACTGGGAAAGCCCTCCATCCAGTTTACCTTTTAGTGAGTTCATAGCAGCATAGTCTTGTTTATTATTAATCTTCAGTACATAAAAAGCAAATTAAAATATAATTCTGAATGCAAGGACTACTACTAACATTGACTTTATTTGTCCCAGCGGGAGGTTTAGCACTTTACAGAAATTAAGTAAAAGGTATAAATATTTTTATATCATGACAAACAACAACCCTCCAAAATACACATCAGCATGACTAAAAAGAAAAAAAAAAAGGACGTTATGTTGGGATGTTGTCATACGTATGAATGAGCCCCAGTACCTTACCTTTACAAATTTCTGTGGTATAATTTGTTGCCTGAAAGTGCTCAAAGCTAGACTGTCAAATTTTTCTAGAACCCTCAAATGCGATAAGAAGTTTAAAAAATTAACTGAATGACGAATTTGATTGAGAAGGATGCATGGTAGGTAACCTTGCTGACAGTACAGCTGTGTGACAGCCCTTGACATGCAATAACATTTTCCAGCTGGAGTGCTCTCTGTGTAGAGTATGCATGTTCTTCTCATGTTCACGTGAATGTCTACTGGGGACCCCAGTTTCTTTTTACAGTCCAGTTCAAATAGTGCTTGTTTCATTTACAACACTGCATTGTCCTATAATGGATGGGTTTTCCCTTTTGTACTGTTTACCTCTTTGCACCTTTTGTAACCAGGATGGGCTTTGCATAAAATTGTAATTACCTGTTGATTTAAAGACCTGTTCAAATATCACTTTAGTGAGCTGAAAGAATCTGTCATACAAGGTGCTGTTGACTGATCTAGGCATCTTTATACATTAACTAAAAGATTAACCTTATTAAAAGGAATATCCTCTTAAACTTGTAGACCATTTGAAACTTTAATTTTGAATACTGTACACAGAGGCCATGAATAGTTAAACTGATTCTTCAGAGAGCTAAAGCTGAGAGTGATGGGCAATGGCTTTATGTAACATTTGGTTCTATTTTTGGTTGCATGTATACATATTATGAGGCTATGAAAAGAATCTGAAAGAAATTAAACAATACCTGCTTGGTTAGCCATCAAGAGGAACTCCTGTACACCCTGTATGCTTTGCTTTGTGCACCAGCTACCGTTAATTACAGCCAGCAACACAAAAATACAGGGATTTAGTATACAGCTGCAGGTGACAGTGAAAAGGCTGATTTTTATTTGCTACTTTGAATTTTTTTATTATGGTTTTCATTGTTTTTTTTTTTAAAGCTACATGCTCGGTATAACCAAACATTATTTATTATAATCCTTTATGAATGAGTTTGTCTGTTTTTTTTTTTTTCTTTTTTTTCTGGCAGTCTCGTATGTTTCGCTGCAGTGCAGAGTGTTGTGACCGGCCTGGCGCATCAATGCAACAGGTACACCAGTGCATTGAACGATGCCACACTCCATTAGCACAAGCTCAAAATGTTGTCACGACTGAGTTGGAGCGTTTTCAGGTAAACCAAAATTTTCCACAAATTTTTCAACTATATACTCTTAAAGTAGAATTCTCTTGAAAACTTCATTTACTATCTGTTTTCACTTATGCTTTTCCAAAATTCTCCTTGCAGATGACAATAGTGATACTTTAGTTTGGCTTTCTGATGGATATATTTTGAGTTTGCATTTTCCTGTTCGTTTCTGCTCAGAAAATCAGTCTTTTTAAATAACAATGCAAGCAATCATTTGTTTTCATTATACCCTAAATACAGCTGAGGGCATCATAACAATGCAGTGATTATTGCAGCTACCTCACAGATCCAACATCCTGAGTTTAGATCCCATGTTCAGCTGTTGTCTGTATGGAGTCTCCTTTTTCACTAGAATATGTGTGTTTTCTCCCAAGACAACTGTTCATTGGAAATTCTAAACGAGGAGAGTGTAAGTGTAGATGTGTGAATTAGTGGGCTCTGTGACAGACTGGCCCTATGTTCAGTCTTAGTTTAGGTGTAGCACCTACTGTTGCCAAAATAGTCTGTGACCAGTAGTGGTTTTGAGAATGTTTTGTTAAATGTGTCATAAGTAAATACCAAGAAAGTGCAACTATCTTAACTTATATTAAAAAATCTGTTTTTACAAACCTCTCTTCTTCTTTTTCTCTCTGCTGCTCCCGTTAGGGGTCACCACAGCGGATCATCTTCTTCCATGTCTTTCTGTCCTCTGTATCTTGTTCCGTTACACCCATCACCTGCATGTCCTCTCTCACCACATCCATAAACCTTCTCTTAGGCCTTCCTTTTTTTCTCTTACCTGCCCTATCCTTAGCATCCTTCTCCCAATATACTCCACATCTCTCCTCTGCACATGTCCAAACCAACGCAATCTCGCCTCTCTGAATTTGTCTCCCAACCGTCCAACTTGAGCTGACCCTCTAATGTATTCATTTCTAATCCTACCCATCCTCATAACACCCAATGCAAATCTTAGCATCTTAAACTTTGCTACCTCCAGCTCTGTCTCCTGCTTTCTGGTCAGTGCCACCATCTCATACCCATCTAACATAGCTGGTCTCACTACCATCCTGTAGACCTTCACTTTCACTCTTGCTGATATACGCCTGTCACAAATCACTCTTGACACTCTTCTCCACCCATTCCACCCTGCCTGCACTCTTTTTCACCTCTCTTCCACAATCCCCATTACTCTGTACTGTTGATCCCAAGTGTTTAAACTCATCCACCTTCGCCAACTCTACTCCTTGCATCCTCACCATTCCACTGACCTCCCTCTCATTTACACACATGTATTCTGTCTTGTTCCTACTGACCTTCATTCCTCTCCTCTCTAGAGCATATCTCCACCTCTCCGGGGTCTCCTCAGCCTACTCCCTACTATCGCTACAGATCACAATATCATCAGCAAACATCATAGTCCACGGGGACTCCTGTCTAATCTCGTCTGTCAACCTGTCCATCACCATTGCAAATAAGAAAGGGCTCAGAGCCAATCCCTATTGTAATCTCACCTCCAACTTGAATGCATCTGTTACTCCTACCGTAGTGCTCACCATGGTCACACATCCCTCGTACATATCCTGTACAACTCTTTCGTACTTCTTTGCCACTCCCGACTTCCTCATACAATACCACAGCTCCTCTTGAGACACCCTGTCATATGCTTTCTCCAGGTCCACAAAGACACAATGCAACTCCCTCTGGCCTTCTCTAAACTTCTCCATCAACACCCTCAGAGCAAACCTCGCATCTGTGGTGCTCTTTCTTGGCATGAAACCGTACTGCTACTCACTAATCATCACCTCACTTTTTAACCTAGCTTCCACAACTCTTTCCCATAACTTCATGCTGTGGCTGATCAATTTTATCCCCCTGTAGTTACTACAGTCCTGCACATCCCCCTTATTCTTAAATATCGGCACCAGTACACTTCTTCTCCACTCCTCAGGCATCCTCTCACTTTCCATAATTCCATTAAATAATCTGGTTAAAAGCTCCACTGCCATCTCTCCTAAACACCTTCATGCTTCCACAGGTATGTCATCTGGACCAACGGCTTTTACATTCTTTATCCTCTTCATTGCTGTCCTTACTTCCTCCTTGCTAATCCATTCCTGATTCACTATCTCCACATCATCCAACCTCTTCTCTCTCTCGTTCCCTTCATTCTTCAGCCTCTCAAAGTTATCTTTCCATCTGCTAAACACACTCTCCTTGCTTGTGAGTACATTTCCATCTTTATCCTTTATTACCCTAACCTGCTGCACATCTTTCCCAGGTCGGTCCCTCTGTCTAGCTAATCGGTGCAGGTCCTTTTCTCCCTCCTTCATGTCCAACCTCTCATACAACTCATCCTATGCCTTTTCTTTAGCCTTCACCACCTTTCTCTTCACCTTGTGCCTTATCTCCTTGTACTCTTGTCTGCTTTATGCATCTCTCTGACTATCCCACTTCTTCTTTGCCATCCTCTTCCTCTGTATACTCTCATTTCCTCATTCCACCACCAGGGTTCCTTTTCCTCCTTCCTCTGTCCAGATGTCACACCAAGCACCCTTCTTGCTGTCACCCTTACTACATCTGCTGTAGTTTCCCAACTGTCTGGTAACTCTTCACTCCCACCCAGCGCCTGTCTCACTTCCTCCCTAAACTCAACCTTGCAGTCTTCCTTTTTCAACTTCCACCATTTGATCCTTGGCTCTGCCCTCACTCTCTTCTTCTTCTTGATCTCCAATGTCAGCTTACAGACCACCTTCCTGTGCTGCTTAACTACACTTTCCCCTGCCACCACTTTGCAGTCTTCAATCTCCTTCGGATCAACTCTTCTGCACAGGATGTAATCTACCTGTGTGCATCTTCCTCCACTCTTGTATGTTTCCCTGTGTTCCTCCCTCTTCTTAAAATACATATTCACCACAGCCATGTCCATCCTTTTGGCAAAATCCACTATCCTCTGACCTTCTTCATTCCTGTCCTTGACACCATACCTACCCACCTCATCATCTCCTCTGTTCCCTTCACCAACATGTCCATTGAAATCTGCTCCAATTACCACTTTCTGTCCCTTGGGTGCACTGTTCATCACTTCATCCAACTCACTCCAAACATAATCTTTCTCATCCATTGCACACCCAACTTGCGGGGCATATGCACTAGCAACATCCATCATCACACCTCCAATTTCCAGATCATAATCATTACTCTGTCTGACACTCTTTTCACCTCAGAAGCACTCTTGACATACTGTTCCTTCAGAATAACCCCTACTCCATTTCTACACCTATCCATACAATGATAGAACAATTTGAATCCACCTCTGATCCACCTGGCCTTACTCCCCTTCCATTTAGTCTCTTGAATGCACAATATGTCAACCTTCCTTCTCTCCATCGTATCTGCTAACTCTCTCTCCTTACTAGTCATACTGCCAACATTCAAAGTTCCTACCCTCAGTTCCACTCTCTTTACCTTCCTCCTTCCTCCGGACACGTCTCCCCCATCTTCTTCTCCTTTGGCCAACAGTAGCCCAATTTCCGCCAGCACCCTGTTGGCTAACAGTACTGGTGGCAGTTGTTGTTAACCCGGGGCTCGACTGATCCGGTATGGAAATTTGTATTGTTGTCCACATATTGATTTGGCAAAATTTTACACCGGATGCCCTTCCTAACGCAACCCTCCTCATATATCTGGGCTTGGGACCGGCACAAAGAAACACACTGGTTTGTGCATCCCCTGTGGTTGGGTTTTTTTTTTTTTTTTTTTTTTTTTTTTTTTTTTAATATAACATACCTCTCATTCTTCTCAATGCAAGATGTTACATTGACTTTATTGATGAATCTATTCCATATACAGTCTTGAAATCCTGCCTTCTGTTAGGGAGACTCATCCACTTGCCCACCACTCAATTAGGTCACCAAGGACTCATTTCTCATCCTCTCTCTCCGTCATGTCCCACACCTCCTCCCACCAATGTGAATTTTTGTCAGCTCCTCTCCCGTTTTTTGATGCCACAGGACCAATGGCATAAGTTGGCTTTAAATCCACCTTAGGGGTCAGGGATGTACATTCTGTGGCAACAGGGACATCAGCATAAAACTCTGCTTATATGTATAATCACAGGCCATTTACCCCCCCCAATCCCCCCCCCCCCCCCTTTCCAATCTCTACCTTGATCTGGTGCCCTCCTTACGTTTTGCTAATAGTCAACAATACAATGCAGTAGAAGATTTAATAGCCCCAGGTAGGAAGCCTACTTGTCATCTCCCTGTAAGTGTGGGTCTGTTTTTGGAGAGGCTTCCTAGGGTTTATCTTTTTAAACATTGGTTGATGCCTTTTTTATGGATGCAGCACTGTGGATACTGCTGGTTTCTTTATTAAAACACTGATGGGAATGATTATAGGAGGAATAATTCAGACAATGCCAATAAATTCAGGTAGGCTGCACTGAAGCACTCAGCTGCACTTAAGCTGGCTTGCAAGCTGTACATGTTAAAACTGTTAAATGTATAACTTGATTATTTACCAGACATGCAGTGTTATGTAATAACTGCATTAACGACCACTCCATCCCTGACTGGAACAGGTGTTAAAAGTAATGTAGGCCCCTGTGTTTATGCAGGCACCTGTTGGCATCGGCTGCCTTTTTGCCTGTCCTCTTGATGTCATTCTAAGGCTGATGCACCTAAAGAATCGGTTCTAGGAAATCTTTTGCATTTATAAACTGGCAGACTTTGTCTACCTTTGTTGACCTGCTTTAAAAAATGTCTATTTTCAGACCTTGATCCTTTGCCTTCCTAATATTATTCTGCCCCTTGGCATTCTGTCATCATTTTACACTTGTCTGCCAGTTTGATAGTAATATTATTGAACAATGAGTGAGTTTTCATTTTATATAGCTCACAGCCAGAGTGCTACTGAATTTGCTTGTTCAGCACCTTAATTTTTTGCTCTCCTAAACTTCTGGTCATCTTCCCACAGGACCGGCTAACTCGTTGTACCATGCACTGCACTGACAAAGCCAAGGACGCCTTTGATTCAGGATCTAAGGAACCAGCAGTCAAAGCCCAGATGGAACAATGTATTACCTCGTGCGTGGATGAACATGTCAATTTGCTACCAAGTATGACACGGAAGTTACGAGAAACTCTAGACTCTTTTGGAAAGTAAAGTGAAAGGTATAAAGTAGTAACTGGAATGAGGACCCCTGGCTTCCAGAGTCAAGATGTGATCAAGACATTAAGAACATCACTGGGGTTTGTTAACCCTGAACTGAAAAGACTGTCTGTATCTGTAATTTATGCATTTTATTTTGTAATTAGAAACATAAATCTTTCTGTGGGTTTGTCTCTTTATGCCCATACTTGAAACAAGTGTGGAAAACTTTTTTGTTATCCAACCAGTAATCAGTAACTGTTAAAAGTATGAAAGATGAAAGGAATCTTTAAGTGTGGCCAAGCAGATATGGTTCATGATTTATATCATTTTTGATTGTTTTCTAGTTCACCTTTACATCACCAAAATAACCTTAAATTTTCTGTCATTTTAGAGTCAAGTGAACCAAATACATTTTAAGAAAATGTAAAGCAAGTGCAAAAAAACCTGTGTCCTTATATTACAGCATGTGCTGAAATTTCAAATGCATTTAAAATCTGTGTCATATTAGTAAGAAATATACTCCATATGTGACTGTTTGAATGGTGATTATGAAGTGTAATGGGGCACCCGATAGCAGCAAGTATGGAAATGGTCAGATTTGCTTGTGTACTCTAAAATTGTGTTTATAGGGTGAACTGAAACTTTGCTGGAATATAAAATATGTTTTTAACTAGCCTGTGCGGATTACAAAATCGGCATGAGCCACAGTTCTCAACAAGATAAAGTATTTTGCAAATTTTAGTCTTTGTTTATATTTTATATATTTGTAACTTTGTTTATATAACTCAGGAGAGTTTACAAACTGATCAGGGCTTTAGGTGTATCAAAAAACCTGTCTAACAGAAATTAACTAATTTAATTCTCAAATGTTCACCATATTTGTATTCTAATAGTGTGAAATTTGTTGCAAGTCATATAACAGAACACACACAGAGCAATGACCCTGGAGATGTTTAACCCCACTTTGAGGTCTGTGTGCACAATCTCATTGGTCTTACCATTTTGACACTTATCTAATGTAAAGTTTGTTTATAATAATTTTTGAGTTCCGTAGTTTTACATATACTGTACATAAAAATGGTAAGGTGATTATGTAACACAATTTCTGAATTATGCACTGGAGCACCTGAATATTACATTCTTCTGTCATGCCAAACAAGCATTGTGAAAAGAAAAATCACCTTGTTTTGTGCTATTTTTCTAGGTCTGTAATGAAAATAAATGTTTAATTATATTATTAGTCCCTATTTAATACTATTTTCATATCTCTCTATTATAATTAAAAAATCCTGGGACCAGACGAGACTTTTTCAGAGAGATACTTTCACGTCCCGCGAGACGAGACTTTGTGCCAAGAGATTTAACCACTCCCAGGGCTGGAAATAAAAGACAAAGAGTAGATGACAAAGTAGAACGTTGTAAACAATTCAAAAACGTTCGCACGATACACCTGCAGAGCAGGTTAGAGATAACAAAAGTACTAAAATTCACAAGTCTCAACATAATGTTTGTAAAGATCCTATTTGCACAAACAAATGGAAATTATTACTCAGTGAAATAACAGAACAGCAAAAAGAGATCGAATATATTGTTCAGATTTAAACTTTTAAGTCTGAGACTTGTAGAACATCTAATTCGTGTTGCCATCAGGGAAAAGTAGTGTTTCTTCCCAATGAAGAGGTGTATCTGCGAAAATTAAAAGATTTGTTGTTTAGTAAAAGTGAAATCCACATACGTGAAGAGCAGAGATGAGCAGTGACTGGTGCATTGTGCAGGCCTGGAGGATGGGTTGGCGAGCAAAGCCCCCTAGTTTAAATTAGAAAAGAGTTCTGAAGATCTTTTATTTGGAAAAGATTTTTAAAAACAATATATTTTACTATTGTAACTACGGCAATTGCAAATCAGTGAACATATAATATTACAGCTTGGTCTAAATATATAATTTGTCCTCCTTTATACAATCAATTTGGAATGTGTTGTATTGATGGTGGAGTAAAATATAATGAAGTAGAAATTTGCATGCCCACGTTTGAAAGCCATAGCTATTTATCAAGGAAATTGAATGTGCAGAGATAACTAATTGGAGATTTAAGTGTTTTCCGAATTAACTTTTATAATTCTGTGTTTTATTTTTTCTTTTTAATGGCTGTGCATCTTTCTTTGTTTTTAACACCCACTTCAATTTAGTGTAGCTTAATGGAGATGGATGGAGACTATTGCATTAGGAACAGATGCCAGTCTATCAATCACACACACTTTCTTGCCCCAGTTAACCTGACGTGTACACATCCTTGTAATGTTGTAGAAAAGTAAAAAACCATGAGCCAAGTAGAACATGCAGCATCCACACAGAGTGCAATCAGAAATGGAGTTTGATCCTAAGACTCCAGATCTGTGAGGCAGCACTGTGCCAACATGCCACCTTTTGTAGGCAGTAATAATGTGGTTAATAACTATCAGTCACCGGATGAGTTAAACATGGACTGGTGCTTCACTGGGAGAGTGAATTGGTTCAGAGTTCATTTAGACAGTGTCCGAAAGAAATTTGTTTCCTTCCATCTGATTACCATTGAATTGAATTTGTGCTGATTTTGTTTAGTGCCATAAATAAAATGGCCTGATTCTAGTGACCAAGTTTTTAGACTACAAATAACAAGATGGCCCTTTCAAAGCCCACCACTATTCCACTGTGTGAGTTGTACATCTGTTATAAAAAAAAGATTAAAAACTGAGCTAACATTCTGTATGTGTAAAGTGTTTAGGAGTAATGCTAACAACAGAATTGTGCTCTATAAAAACCTTTTTAACAAAATAACGGATGTAGTGGAAGTAAATGTACAAATTAAGTTCGTATCA
Source organism: Erpetoichthys calabaricus (assembly GCF_900747795.2). Taxonomy (NCBI): domain Eukaryota; kingdom Metazoa; phylum Chordata; class Cladistia; order Polypteriformes; family Polypteridae; genus Erpetoichthys; species Erpetoichthys calabaricus. The sequence continues at coordinate 40,509,363 of NC_041394.2, forward strand.
TCTATGGCATGATATTTATGAAGATGCATTGTTCATATTTCAATTGCAACCAGGTCTTTAGAAAAATAACACTACCCGCTTGTAATCATTTTGAAGTAATGTGTACTACTTGAGCAAAGTGTTTTGTACAAAAGGAAATATTCAAAAAATGAGTCTTAATTCTTCAGAAGTGTTTATTGAATCTCCTTATTCAAGGTCACTGGTGCCTAACTGAGGATATTTGGCGACAAGGCAGGAAACAGTCTTGTCTAAGGTGTCAGTTCATCACAGGGCACACCCAGATACACAGGCTCATTCACCTGTGCCAGCCAGTTTAGAGACACCATCTGATAAATGTCTTTGGGATGCAGGTGGACATTTGCAGAGACCTGAGTAGAACATGGAGCTGTGAGGCTAATACTGGAGCTATTACAATGTCCTATGTTGAAATGTGTTACATAAACGTGATCAGTTGATTGTGTATGCATTAGCCTGCATTTTACATAGTGCCTAAGCATAACCATCACCACATCTCTCTATTATAATAAAAAAAAGTCTTGGCTCGAGATGTGATCTTCTCGGAAAGACACTTTGATGTCCCACGAGACTAGACTTTACAACCTTTGGAAGCATGACACGTGAGACGGTCACTTTTGCACGTCATGCCCCACTTACAAACAATTTAAAACAAGATCACCGACATCTAACCTCTCAGTTGTTGGGATGTTTTTGGCAGACACACTTCATGTGCTCCCAGCACTTAAAAATTTTATACGTTCTAGATGGCACGTCAACGACTAAACAAAGAAGAAAGAGCAGCTGTGTGCAATATCTAAAAATAAGGAAAGTAATCAGCCCAGACCAAGTAGGACTGAAAACCTCATAGGTCCAATCAGGGTCGGAAATAAAAGACTTCACAAAGACGTTCAAAAACGTTGGCGCGATACACATGCAGAGCAGGTTAGAGATTATGAAAGTAGTAAAATTCGAAAGTATCAAAAAAAAGATAGTAAATATCGCATTAGTACAAACAAACGGAAATTATTACTCGGTGAAATAACGGAACAGGAAAAAGAGATCGAATATATGGACATAGGTGATGTGTCAGAAGTATTGTAAGGCTTTAAAGTTTTAGTCGGAGACTTGTAGATCGTCTACTTCATGTTTCCATCAGTGAAAAGTAGTGTTGCCTCCCAATAAAGAGGCATATCCGTGAGAATTTAAAGATTTGTTGTTTGGTGAAAGTGAAATCCACAAACACTACAGGCAAAAATATCCGAGTCTACAATAATCTTTTCACATTTGCATCATTCAATGCTCAAAACGTAGATTTACACAATAATGGACCATACGCTATGAGAACCTGTGGCCCCACAACAATTAAAGTTATGACAAGTTTATTTTCGAAGAAACCACAATTCGGTCAGGTGTATATTTATGACCACGGAGAAGCAATGCAACATAGAATCAAAAGAGTATGTAACAATTCCCATGAAAATAGCAATCTCTTTAAATTGTATATCTGGTTAACCAAACCCGGGGGTTGGCGAGCAAAGCGAGCAGGTGGCGGAGCCCCCTAGTGCTTTCAAAAAATAGCTTTAAACAAAAATCCGTCCATTTTTTTATGAACTAACACAAAGTAAGAAAAACAAAGTGCACAGCGCATCAACATTCGCTCATTTAGTGCACCTTTTAAATGCAATTTTATGGTTTAAAGGGACCAGAGCCTATCCTGACAGCATCATTTGCAAGGCAGGAGTCACACCCACGGTTCCAATTCAGAGTCCTCAATCACCCCATCCTGTGGGCCTTTCTCATGAGGAGAACATGCAGGCTCTGCAGAGCCAGTGACCAGCCATGGCTTTTGGAGCTACGTTTAAATGTGTATTTTTCAGTTAGGGGACTATTGGGTAACTGTAATAAGATACGGAAGGTAAAATACTATATTCCTGTATCTGTGAACATTTTGGTAGGTGATTGCATGAAACCTCACCTATGTCCAGCTGTGAAACTGAGTGGCAAATCCAAGGTCATTTTAATCCTATGCTTAAGCAGATCTGGTGCAGAGGAATCTTGTGTAGTTAAGATATGCAAAACTTAGGTAACCTTTGACTCTTCTGTTCCACCTAGATTTGAATATTCACTTTTATTGCATTGTTTGCCTTCATCTCTCTCAGCATCTGTTTGATAACCATAGCACTGAGATGGTTCTTGCCCACATCAAGAATGGCCTCCTCATTCCCACTCAACATGCTGGATCTCCTTAAGCCCATTTCCCTTTACTTCATTGGTGCCATTGACACTATGCACCAGGGAACATTTTCCAAAACTTGAAGAATCGTGCTGCCACACCTAAATGTTCTCCTGCCAAAGAGTGACAGGCTTCTGTTTGGCACTTCTGTCTGGGATTCTTGACATCTTCATGTGAGCTTGTGCTTCACTTGTATGTGATGATCAGTTCCATAAACAAGCTGACAATCTCATAACTTGCTGCAAGTGGTTACAGTTTGGCTTAAAATACTTGACTCCTTTTTGTTGAACCTCAGCTCCTACAAGTCTACTTCAAGTCAACATCACCAGAATACAGCCATAATCGATAGCACGTTGTACTTTGAATATCCCATTTTTCTCACCCTTACCCAATCTAGAGTTATGGAGGGCCAGAGCCTATTCTGACAGCACGGAGAGTAAGGGAAGAACCAATAAACAGGGCACCAGTCCATCAGAGAAGATGGATAACAGGCTAAGAAGTATTAATATATATTATAAAAAAAAATTGTTGAATTTTTTAACTATTTCACAGGTACATATCTGTTTGTCTGTGTAATAATTTACTAAGTGGTGTGGCAAAGAGTAGGACTTCAGTGAATTTCAAATACCCAAATTATTTTTGAGAAATTAGCATTTTATTTGTCTCCAAGGGAAAATGCAGCTTTGCAATATATTATATTATGACAAACAACAAATCCCTCTCAAATATACACCAGAATAACTAAAAAGAAGGAAAACTAACAAGTCAGAAAACTGTCAGGCTTGGCTGTGACAGTCACAGTGAGGAATTATAAAGGAGCTCCAGGAGTTTCATTAAATACTTCTGCTGACATGTTAAGAGTGTGACAGAGAAGATGTGCAGCATTGTTCAAAATGGCCCTCAGTTTTGTCTTTATTCTCTCCTCCACTGCTTCCTCCATTGAGTTGAGAGTCCCATAACTGAGCCTGCCTTGTTAATCAGCTTGGTGAATAGGAGTTTTATGGTCTGTTCTTGTCATTATTGTTCCAGTAATCTCATGTTCTAATGCCAATCTTTATTGTCAATGCCTTTGACACAAACAGATATACTTTAACAATTTAACGCACAAATGCTTTACTTTTAGGACATCAGAGTGGTACATTTGTCAATGCTCCTACCCTCTTAGTTCTTTTAAAGTGACCTCTGATACCGGCTCGTATGCTGGTTATGTGGAGTTTGCACGTTCTCCACGTTCTTTCCTACCACATTTTAAGGGTGCATGTTAGGTTAACTGGTAATACTAAACAGGCCTTGGGTTAGTGCGCCATGCAAGAATCGTCCACGTTTTACTGTTGTCCGGTGCTGGCAGGGCTCCGACAATAAAAAAAAGTTGACTGAGCGTGTCCTTAGTCTGGTGGAAGAGTGCGTTACTTTTGATTCAAATACAGGGTAGATACAGCGCATTACTTTTACTACAAAAATATTAAAATAAATCTATGCACAGGACAATTATCAATTTGAGAAACAATAATATTAATAGATTTGTACTCATCCTTCTGATTTTGTAAAATTAAGTAAATCAAAATGTTTTCATTGTCTGACATGCACAATCGATTATCTGTTGTTACTTATTTTTAAAGTTGATGGACCCAAGCATAGACATATATAGATAGACGCGGCATTCACTGTGTTGCCCAGTCAACACGATACGTCAGCGCGTCTGCCATATTGCGAGTGGCAAAAGTGCCATTTAAACTAATACAGGTAGACGTGGAAACCGGGTTTTCTGATGAAAAAACAATAAAGTTTAAAACAGTATGGTTTACATACAACAGATTTTGGTGACTCGTTTAAATGCAATTATTTATATCTATTTATGCACTAATAATGGCAATTATTAAATAATAATAATAATAATTATTATTATTATTATTAAATAATTCCTCCCATATAAGTAACATTTCTCTGACTTACTTCTTCCATCTCCGAAACATTTCTAGACTTTGTCCTGATCTTATGCAACACAGTACTGAAGTATTGGTTAATGCCCTAGTCACCTCACGTATAGATTACTGTAATTCTAGCTGGCATCCCACAAAAACGTATCCATCGCTTACAACTTCTTCAAAATTCTGCTGCCAGGATAATAACCTGCTGTTGTAAATCCACTGAACATATTACACCTATTCTCTCTCAACTTCACTGGCTCCCTGTTAACTACAGAATACAATACAAAATACTGCTCTTAACATTTAAAGCTCCCTCCTACCTCACTGATCTCCTTCAGACTTACACTCCTCTCGCTCACTCAGATCCTCATCTGCAGCTCTACTTTCTGTACCGCACATCAAACTTTGTTCTATGGGAGCTCGAGCATCTCTCATAGTGCTCCTCAACTCTGGAATTCTCTTCCCTCTCATATACGTCAGCTCAATTCAATGACACATTTTAAAACTACCCTCAAAACTTATCTTTTCAAACTGGCATACCAATTGTGAATTTGCACTTTTACTGCCAGTTATCTTTGTTTGTCTTTCTTTTAACAGTGAAATGATACACTCAATGACAAAAATAAACAATTTTATTGTATACAAATTGGCTTAATAATTTCTGAAAACCTGCGGTGGGTTGGCGCCCTGCCCAGGATTGGTTCCTGCTTTGCGCCCTGTGTTGGCTGAGATTGGCTCCAGCAGACCCCCGTGACCCTGTGTTCGGATTCAGCGGGTTGGAAAATGGATGGATGGATTTCTGAAAACATTTCACTCATTCCTCTCTCAATCTCTCTCTCTCTCTCACACACATACGCACACACAATGTGGTTACTTAAATATATACAGAATAGGATCTAAAATCCATGAAACAGAACTGTCTTACATAGCTTTTTCCGTGTGTTGCCACTCTGTAATTTGAGAGTATTCAGTCTGGCAATATGATGCAGCCTTAGTTTGTGGAAGCCAGACACAACTAAAGAGATGAGCATAAAGTGATGGTTGTCAATTTCAAACTGTGTTTCCTCAATGTGCATCTTGAGAAGAAACATATCATCTGAACCAATCTCAGCCCGAACAAACTGATTGATCAAAGATACACTGACAGCTTGTCCTAATGTCGACTGTCGGATAACACGCTCAGCTACTTTGATCACCTTGACTGTACTTTCAGAAGAAATCGTCAAACCTCCTTTGTTTTTTAATTTGAGCAAGTGGTAGCTTTGATCATATGATGCCAGTACAGCATCTGTTACCAAACTAGCACGGCACACATCACAGGACAGGCACACATCACAGGGCAGCTTTCTAAAATCTCGTCTAAGGGCTACCTCCCAATGCTTCCTGAGGTGAATTTCTTTGGAAAACCTTCAAAGTTTGAGAAATGTTAACAGCTAACAACAATCTACATAGTTAGTGACTAAATACGTTTAGCCAAAACGTTGTTTGGAGGCTCACTTGAGCACATAAATGCATAGCTTTGCTAGTTTAGCCTGGCGTAGCTAAAGTTAAGATTATAAAACGGGATTTTCTAATGGCCAAATATAACCAAAACAATTGTTCAGCTTTACCTATGAAATGTAATCCCCCGGGATCTGGTTTGGAGTGTACAGCGGTTTGTACAATCCCAATCAGCACATGCATGAGGCATCTTTATCCATTACTTCATTCCACAGCAGTGCCACTCGCAATATGGCGGCGACGTGCGATGTTGCTGGTCATGCGGAGTGTAGTAATTCTATGTCTATGGACCCAAGCATATCACACTACTGCCGCCTAGGCGCATTAACTGCTATGACCCTGGCATTGGAGCCATGAGGCACATGCTCAGGAACTGCCTTGTTACGTCATCAACCGTGACGGAACCGGAAACTGTACTGAGAGCTTCGGTACAGCGCGCGTAGCTTCACACAATTGCATTCGATTTAAGCGGCGTGTAGATCGACGTTACATATACAGTCATTGTAGTTGGTGGAGGGTTTTTTGTGTTTTTGTAAAACCTGCGTAGTTTGTTTCGGAGCCTCCAGCCATGAGTAAAGCGCACCCACCTGAGCTGAAAAAGTGAGTTTGTTATGTGGTTGCTTTGGGGTGGAGGGCACGTTGAGGCCTGGCCGGCATATTGCGCGTTAGCGTTGTGTGGAAAGCTTGCACGGGGAGGTCATGAATAATAAAAGGCTACCGTGTTAAGGAAGCAATTAAGCTTAGGTGGATTCATGGAAAATATTAATCCGCAAGTCCGCCTTTGGGAGAGTCGTGGGTAAAATATGGAGAGTGATTGCTGTGTTGGATACGTTTTTAATGCATTTTCCCTTCTGTTTATTTTAGGTTCATGGATAAGAAGTTGTCTCGTAAGTATTACGTTATATGATTCATTTTCTCAAATACGGAAACCTAAAACGTTTTGTCCTTAGAAATCAATGCGGTACTTATACACTGCAGAAGGTTCTCTAATCTCGTAATTAACAGAAAATACCTTTACTGTATTTGGTTTTGCGGGTTTGACGACGGCAGTATTTTACAATACTTAAATGTAAATATACCTAGTCAGTCCGATTATTCTTACATTCAGTTTTGCATTTCCAGACTCAATATCCAGTTGTTACGAACTGGAAGAAATCGGTGGTATGAACGGAATAATCTAAATGAAATCCAGTCGCCGAGTAACGCCGAAGTGCCTGCTTTTAATTAAGTAGATGATTATTTATTATTTGGCTGGTGGTTTTTATCAAAGGTGACTTAACAACAGTTGAGAGATGCATTTGTTTTGTTTTTCTAATTGGAGAACAGGCAGGCGAAGTGATTTGCTCATGGCCACACATTGTCAGCAGCAGATACCAACCCAAAACCTCAGGGTCTAAAGCCTTAACACTATGCCACGTGACCTGACCCTTTTTATCACAAGAAGCCGAAACGTAACTTTTGGAAATAAAATAATGAATAAAGTAACAACAATGATTTGGTATTTCCAGGTAATTCAGCAAACATCCTGATAAATAGCATCGTGTACAGTACAGCTGGGGTTAGCAAACTGATAATATGGCACCTGTCCTTAAATGTTTTTACTTTTGTTGACAGTCAAGCTCAATGGAGGCCGTCATGTTCAAGGCATCCTGCGTGGTTTTGATCCATTTATGAACTTGGTAATGGATGAGTGCCTGGAAATGGCAGCAGGAGGGCAGCAAAACCACATTGGAATGGTGGTAAGTAACATGAATAAACCTATAAAAATGTGTTAAAACAGAATAAAAGTTTTTTTTGGTGAAACATACACACTGTGACAACAGGTAAATCATTTGTTTTATGTAATTTGCAGTCTGCTTAGTTAATAGAAGATGTTAAAATCCATTTTTCTCATTAACCTCACCCGAAAATATGTTCTGTACCATGTGTGGTATGTAGTAATGGGCAAAAAAAAATTAATTCATTGGTTGAGTCCTGTCTGTGACTCAAAAGCACAATCCCTTGTGGGTGCAGTTCCTGGTAATTCATTGTGCAGATGTCTGTTGCCAAAAAGAAAAATGCTTGGGTTTTGCACCTTATGATCATGCGACTGGACATGGAATATGCAACATAACTAACTTGAGGGGGTGTGCCCCCCATGTACATTTTTAATGTTTGCTGTTGTCCAGTTTTGGTTACAATTGATAGTCATTCTTTCATAAACTTTATCTCCATTCTTCATAAAAACATACCATTAAAGTTTTTCATCCATCATCACAAACTACACAGGGTAAATAACATTAAAAAGTGTTTTTGGAAGGAAGTATTCAATTAAATCTGGTCAGTTAATAATACACACTGTTGATTTTTAGTCTGTGTTTTGTCGTGTACATTTCCTTGTACTCTGGATTTGTGGCTTTTCTTTGGATATGAAATTTCAAAGTTAGAGGCTGACTAAACTTTAATATGCCCACCCTCTCCTACTCTAACCTGGATTTGGAATTAACAGTCCAAAAGCCACTAAAGTAGTATTGTACGTATTGACAGTAGTTTGGGTGACCTGCAAAACTACATTGATTTGTTGGTAGTTGCATTAAGGGAAAAAAAGTAAAGCTCTGTTTGCTTTTTATACAACTTGAGGCAGTTTGACCTTGAGTCTAATTGATAAAACAATATTTCATGTTTTTCATCTAGATCAGTGGTTCCCAAAGTAGAGGGTCGCGAGACATTGGGGAGGGGGGGTCGCGAGATGATTTCCAAGAAATCAAATACTTTTTTAAAACTTTTTAGAAATTAATTAATCCACCCATCTCATTAGGTGAGGTGTTTTGTTGAAATTAAACGAATGAGTAAATAACAATTTTTTAAAAAGTTATATGGTTGTTAGAGCGTTATGTTCTTTTTTGTTGTCATGCTCTTGTTTGGATAGGATATTTTGTTGAAATTAAACAAATGAGTAAATTACTATTAAAAAAAATTATATGGTTGTTAGACCATTGTGTTCTTTCATGTTGTCATGCTCATGTTTGGATAGGCCTATTGGCGCATGTGCACCATTGTGCGCAACATTTGTATATTTTAACCACTTCTGAGGATAGTGGGGGTCACGAGTCACTGGCACGGTTATTTTGGGGGTCGTGAGCTGAAAAGTTTGGGAACCCCTGATCTAGATAAACTGTGCCATTAATTCTTCCTCTCTCAAATGGTGGTTATTAAGCAAAAGCATAATTTGAAAGATGGACAATAAGTCTGTAGTAATTTTGGTTCAGGATTATGGAAGCACACATTTTATTAAAAAGTCTCAATTTAAACTGGAAAAATCCAGTTTTTTTTTTTTTAAATTAAAGGCCTACGTTCTTGCTGATTTTTCTGTACATGTTTTGTGCATGCTTTGAAAATGTGAAAATTTATGACCAGTCAACTGACTCAGTGATAATTATCAGAGCCTGGTGTCTTGAAGTCAGCCAAGATGAAGATGTATTATGGATGCAAGAAGTAGAAATGGCCATGAAGTGGATCTTAGGCCATAAAAGAAAAGTGAGCTTTTCTATTGTTGGTCTCCACCAACAGCCTATCTGCATATTGTGTTAGTGCAATGCATTTTCATTGAAATATGCACTTGTCAGGACTGCTATATCAGTGAAGTACAGCAACAACAATGATAGTTGCACATGATGTATGTACAGCATAAGGATGAGTGATACAGTCTTCAGTTGTGTATACTAAAACACAATTTGTATCTTGAAACATAGATGCTATATAGTGAAATGCATACATTTCATTGTATGATTGGTTGTGTCCAGGTAATAGTGCATGTCAGTTGCATGTACAGTAATTCAATTAACCAGACATGCTCAGAATTTTGCTTATTTATTTCACTTCTTTGCTTGCTTCAGACTTGTGGCGAAGATATTATGGAATAGTGTTAGCTTTTAAGAGGAGAAACAGTAAAAGTAATGAATTTTCAGAGGCAATGTCATACCACAATGTCCACAGGAATACTCTACATGTAAAGTCAGTGTCTTTGCTAATAGTTGTCAACGCCTGACAAATGAAGCACAGGAACAGTATGATAGTTTTAATTGGAGAGAAGCTTGCTATTAGATGTATGCATTTGGCATTTATAATGAAGAGTATACATTGATGGGCATAAAGTGTGCCTTTTGGTATAACACAATGTGTAGTCATTCTTGGCATACAATGTAGGCATTTTGGTACAAAGTGCAGTTTCCGTTAAGAATTTTTTATGTCCCAAACACCTCATACATTGATGTAATTTCATTAGTTCAGTAAAGGACAGTTCTTTTATTGGGCCAATTGATACCATAGATACTGCCATAGACTGGCACCCTGTCCAGGGTTTGTTCCTGCCTTGTGCCCTGTGCTGCCTGGGATATGCTCCTGTTCAGGACCAAGCAGGTTAGAAAATGAATGTCTGTATATTTCAGTTTTTGACAAAGTTGAATTTTATCAGATAATGAAATATTTAACTTGGAGCACAATAAACTCAATGCTGGGACTAAATGTTAAATTAGTAATTACAAATAGCTGACAATTTATGTCTTTGAAAAGGCACAGCTATTTACAGAAGGGTGGGTGAGTAAAGTTTCTTTCATTCTGCTTTTTCATAACTCGCTCTTCTTCTCTTATAGTAGCATATATTTAAGGAAAACCTTGGCTTTCCAACAGACTAGTACTGTGCTGCTCAAGTCTGTGAAATGTAATGTTGCTGAATCTTGAGAGAAACCCCCAAAGTTGTACTGTATCAAGTACATCACCCAACTCTAAGCCTATTCCCATTTATAAGAGTTTAATTGATTTTTTTTGGAGGAATTTGTAAGTGTGATTCTTAATCATTCACTAATAGAAATGTCATCTTTATCATTCTAACTTACCAAACTAATAAAATATAGTGTGTGTACAATATTAGATAATAAAAGCAAGTAATTCATTTATGCAGAATGAAGAAAAAGATGGGACAATTCATTGCTTAGATTAGTGTTCATTGTAAAATGCTTAGCTACATTTGAATCAGACATTGTGTGCATAATTATTTCATCTTCACTCTGTCTTGGTCCAGGTAATTCGAGGAAACAGTATCATAATGCTGGAGGCACTGGAGAGGGTATGACACTGCGCATAAAGGCAGAAGGACGATTACATACCATTGGGACGCTGATAACGAGAACAGGACTGATTGGTTGCCATTTTCTCCACTTTTGGTTTCTGTACTTGGCTGAACAGCCCCATTCATTTTAGAATGGCTACGCTTCCCTTTGTTTGCTTATCTGTTGTCCTGCTTGTTTTACACGTTAGCTAGGTAATGCATTTGACATTTTTTTAGCATAAATAAATAGTCTTTGTTTTGAATTTGTATAACTACTGTTTATATTAAAAAAATAAAATTTCAGAACAGGTGAATAAACTTTTTTTTTTTTTTTTTTAATTTTAAAGAAAGCCGTGTCTAAATATCTTATATACACACAATGTTTCAATACAAGAACTAAAAGGCACTGTGTGATATTTATAAAAGGGGAAAAAAAACACAGATGCTCATACCACTGGGTAGATGTTTTTATCTTTTCACCTTTTCTGATGGAGTGTTGACTTGTTTTGTCATTTCATTTATTTAACCAAGATGGAGTTTTTTCTTCCAAAGATATTGATTATAGTTTGGTTAATTATGTACTTGAATTATCTTCAGTTTTCAAGAAGCAGTACTGGTTAGCTTTTACCTTATTTGCACATGCCATTTCATTTTAATCCAGTCACAGTAAGCAGTTTGGAAAGGTGGTAACTGTACTTTTAATATCTGTATTCATGTTTTATTTCACTTGGGTTCCATTGCAATTATAGTTGGAATTCTAATTGGTATGGAGCTGGTCATTTAAAAGAAAACATTTGGTTTTGAAACTGGTAAAAGTGTAAATGGATAATGAGTTGTATGCTCTGATCTGCAGCTCCTCCCTCTGGTGTAAAGACTGCATTCTTCAGTCTCGTCCAGCCATGGCTGGATCATGGGAAACTGGTATTAATGATTGGCATATTTTGAAGAACCAGTCAAATACAATTGGCAAATTGTGAATGAGCTTGTTTACTGCATTTTGTTAAAGTACAGATCTTGTACAGCAAAGCAGCAGCTGTTGAAAATGTATCGATCTTTATAAAGATGCTGTACTGCTATATTTTTCATGTAAAAACTGTAAAACAAATTATTCACTATTTCCAATTTCAAGGGGGCCATATCTCTCTGTTAAAAATATTTGGTAATCCTGCAGTAAATAGTAATCACAGAAGTACAAATTTGCCTTGGTAACGGTAATAACTGGCAGAAGTCATTTAGTGATGCTATTTTTGTGTGAGGACTTTATGCTAGATCACCGGTTAAAGTGTTCCACAGACCACCTAAGGTCCAAGTGTCCACCATTTGGTCTGCAAGCTGACAGTCATCAGGGTAAAGGGACTTTAGTCAAATACGTTAGTCTGTTACATACTCACTTAAGCATTTATTTGTAACTATCAAAGCTGTTTGCCTACATCAGCTACCATTTTTCTGCACCCTACTTCACATTTTCATGTGGAGGTGAATTGCTTGGCTTTTTTGGTTACAACTCTTCCATGAGGACCACTTCTGATAAGACTGGACTGTAGGTTGGTGTACCAGAGTTGTTGTGGTTTCTGGTAGTACTGAGCAGAAAGTAATGCTGGATGTCTTCCAGTTGTGAAGGCAAGGGAGCTTTATGTAATCCTGTAAGTCAGCTGAGCTTGGGTGTCCAAGGCTGACGACTGAGCTTCCTGTCCTCCGCTTTACCTTTTTGTTTGTGCATCTGCAGAAAAAATTTGGACAGTACAGCTGGATACTGTTGTTGACTGCAAAAGTTCTGCTTGGTAGAGACCTTGATGACGCAAGATGACCACCTTCTATGCTGCTGTTCTGCCATGGTGTAAGAATTGCAGATGAAGGTAGCATATCTACTGTAGCCTCTCATTTTTTTTGATTGGTTATCCCTTACCCAGTTCATCACTTTGGTTCAACCTCCACATGATGTCATTGATCAGACACTGACTCTGTGCCTACAATTGTTTAGCTAATTTAAAAAAAAAAAAACAAATGTTACTGTATTAGTTTCTTTCTTAAAGAACACTCTGATATCTTACTGCTTAAATCTTTAAATATTAAATCCTACATGGTGTTTCATCTGAAAGTGTAGAGAGGTTTAATATTTTATCCAGCCAGTCCAAAACCATGGAGAAGTTAGAAGTCTTGTCCCTAGCTTTGCATATTAGAAACCTGAGAGACAAGAAAAGTTAACATTTTTAAACTTGAATTCTGCCAGGAAGAGTGGAGAAAGCACATCAACAAAGAACCCAAAGACTGTCAGAGTACTGAGTGACAGGGCATCCAAGTTCTGCACGTGCCACATTCAGGGCTTTAATTCTGTTAGATTCACTAATTAAAGTGTGCATTATAGTGTACATAAATGTCATGTTGTGCCCAAATGTCCCTGAGCGTCAAAAAAAAAAAACAAACTTTGAATTACAGCATTAAGCAATATGAAAACCACAATGAAGCAGATTTAAAGGGCCACATTTCTTGTAGTGATTCGACTGTAAAACACATTTAACCCTCAGTTCACCCAAATACACCAAACCCCAGACTACACCAATACAATTTAAACAGAAGATGTTGTTCATTCATCTGTTCCTTGAGTTAAACCTCAGTGGTTAAAGCAAAAAATAATTAGGAAGTCCCCAACCCAAACTACAACAATTATAAAGTAAATAGTTCCTTGTCCATTTTGTCTTCTAAAGATTACAGAGCTGAATGTGGGCAAGATGTCAGGAAATGCTCATTCAAGTAAAGGCTTATCTTTGTGAATGTGAATGTAAAACCTGAAGTAGTCAGTAACACAATAGTGCAGTGTAGTCCAAACACCTGCAGAGAAGTCACAAGTGATGCTTTGAAATCTTCTGGTGGAAGCGTAACTAAATAGTTAGCTAGAAATCCAACACTTTTTCCTTCAGTTGTTGACATTTGTCCGTTTGAAAAGTTCCTGAGTGAATGAAATAATCAACTGAGGACAGTGAAGGCACCCTGGTCCAGTATTTAGCTCTGCCAATCTTTTGCTCTGTTACAGCTCACCTCTGATGCGAGAGTTTAAGTCTTCCTGGTCTATCTTGTCAGTCAGTCCATACCAGTGGTGATGTGCCAGTAAAGCCAGGTTACGAGCTGCAATAGCACTCATCTCCATGGCACTGGCTGCCCACTCTATGCCATTTAAGTAGTAGAGTCTGTCATGCAGCACTATTGGTGGAAAGCGATGAGGAGGGCTATAATATGGATAAGCCAGCCAGCGTGTCTCTGAAATGCTGTCCCATGACAAAAATATTTTTTGCAGTTGATCCTGAGTAAGGGGAGCAGGAGAAAACACCTTCCACACATTGGCCTCACTGGCAGGAGGACGCTTGTATTCCGAGGATACAGTCACTGGATCGAGAGAGCTAACACTAGTCACCACTAATTCCTCATGTTCCATGGATACTATCTCTGAAACGGTAAATGCAGATGCAGGTTCTGAAACTCCAAAATAGGATACATTAAGAAGGCCGTGGACAAGTGTTGACACGGTCAGGTGGTAGCGGCCTGGGAACCACATAGGAACTGGAGGATTGAAATTTAAGAAGTTGATATTAGACTTGCCCTGGTGTAGCGGGGCAGCTATAAAAACGAGGTCATAGAGATTGTGGCTTGCCCCCGCTTCGCTAGAATAACTGACTTCATACAAGGAGACGGTACCACCTGCAATACAAAAAAAGCTTGTGTAAGCATGGGTCTGAAATTCTCTTGTGCCCACTCAAATTAGTAGTTAAATCTACCGCAGAACATTAAAAAGATTTAGATGAGAACAGAAAATTCAGCCTGCCAAACTCGCCAGTCCTAGCTACTTAATTCCTCCAAAACAATATCAAGTTGAGTGTTGAAGGTCTATTACAGTAGAACTTCTTTGTAAGTCAGTCAGTCAGTGTCCGTTTTTGTCTAATTGACATAATCTCAAAATAACGTACAGTGAATTCAGAAAGTATGCAGACCCCTTCACTCTGTTGTAGATTTAATTTTAAATTGATAAATTTGCCATTTTTGCCCATCAATCTACACTCAATAATCCATAATAATAAAAAAAACAAGTTTTCAGAAACATTTAATAAAACACAAACGCTCTCATTCATGTAAGTATTCAGGGCACGGCAAATTGTGCTCAGGTGCATCCCATTTGCTTTCATTCTCCTTGAGATGTGTCAAGAACCTGACTTGAGTGCTCCTGTCATAAACTGAATTGACTGGATTTCATTTAGAAAGGCAAATACCCGTGTATAAGGGCCCCACAATTCATGGCTTGGTTTTTTGTCCTGGAGTTCACTATGAAGTCCAAGAAACTCTCTTTAGACCTATGCCTCACCACAATTTGATTGTGGAGATCTGGGCAAGGGTATAGAATCATTTCTAAAGCTCTGAGTGTTCCCAGGAGCACAGTGGCCTTTAAGAATTGTGAGCCAGATGAAATCTGGAACCAGCAGGACTCTGCTAGAGCTGGCCACCCGGGCAAAAAGGACCTTGGTCTGGGAGATGACCAAGAACCCAATGGTCACTCTAACAGTACTTCAGAGATTCTCTGCTGAGATGTGAGAACCTTTCAGAAAGACGACCATCTCAGCAGCACTCCATGTTAGAGTGAGCATTGGGTTCTTGGTCATCTCCCTGACCACAGCACTTTTTATCTAGTTACTCAGTTTGGCTGAACAGCCAACTCTACTAAGATTGCTGGTGGTTCCAAACATCTTCCCTTTTACACTTTGCTCCTTAAAGTTCAAGAAATGCTTTTAAACCCTTGCCCTAATCTGTACCTTCAGCACAGTTTTATCGGAGAGGTCTACAGAGAGATACTTGGACTTCATGGTTTGGCTTTTGTCTTGACATGCAGTGTGAATTGTGGACTTCAGATACACAGGTACTTGTGTGCCTTTTTAAATGATGGCCAGTCGATTCAATTTTCCACAGGTGGACTCCAATCAAGTTCTAGTCACATCACAAGGAGAACCTTTTGAAAACAAGTTCTCACTTTGTCAGTAAGGGTTACTTAGTGTAGACTGATGACCAAAAATAAAGAGCTGGGGTCTGAAGAAGTTTTAAATCCATTGTAAATCATACACATGCACTTTGCAGAATAAGTCAAATTAAATTAGGAGTGGATTCTGCCAGTTGTCCTCTTGATATAAAAAAATAATAATTCTATGCATTTATCAAGCGCTTTTCCAGCTACTCAAAGCGTTTCAGTTAGTGGGGAGCCACTTCATCTATCACTAATGTGCAATGGCAGCCATTTTATGCCAGTATGCTCACCACACATTAGCGGTTTGGTGGTGAAGTGATGAGAGAGATAGCCAATCAGAGACAGGGGATGATTAGGGGGCTGGAATGACTAGGCCGTGGTGGGCAACTGGACATTGGGATACACCCTATTCTTAATGAAGGATGCCCAGGGATCTTTTATGACTACGGAGAGTCAGGACCTCGGTTTTACGTCTCATCCAAAGGACAGCACCATTTTTACAGCACAGTGCCCTTATCATTGCACTGGGATCAACATTCAGACCACAGGGTAAGCACCCCCTGCTGGCCTCAACAACCCATCCAAGTACGGGCCGCTCCAAACATTCTTAGCTTCAGGCGGATGATCTCATCTGAAGTGCATGTGGTATGGCTGCTGGTTATTACTTTACTTCCATACTTGGGGCACAATATTATAATTCTGCAACATTTTGTAATGGTTTAAAATATTGTGTATTGCAATTCAATTCTGGAAAGTGTTGCTATTAATTATTCAACTTTTACTTGTCTGAAGTTAAGGATGAAATAATATACATATAATCAAAAATGTGAGAATTGGCCATATTTAAGAGGAAAAAAACTTTGATCCATTCTCACTTAAAAAAATTGCAAAAACTAAAGTTTCAAGGAGCTCAGCAGTCTACACATTCAGACTGAGAATACTCAATTGTTGTACGTACACACAGGCACATTGTATAAATGTACAGTAGCTCTGGGTGAGTCCTTATTAGATGAAACCTTTCAGACAATAATTGATATTAGAATGTTTCATTTTTAAAAATGTTATTTGAATATATCTAATGTGCATCTAAATTTCAATTAAGCTGCTCTTGTTACTTTAAATTCTATAAAGAAATAATCTGTTTTCAATACTCTACAGTCCTTGAATCAATAGGCCAGTCGTGCTCACCTGCTCTAACGGGCCTGGTCTTGAGGGCAATGGCAGTAACATTGGCAGGAATGAGCGCTGCCTTGCTGTGATACAGCAGTCCTGAGCAGACTAACTTGTTACCTCCTTCAACAGCCCACAATCCTGAGTCTGTACCTGCCAAGGAAACGGCACCTAGATGGCAAAAAAAAACAAAAAAAAACAACATTTAATGATGGTAACCAAAACCCTGGGATTTTCAAAAGTGTCAAAAATAATGACAATGACAACTTGAACAGGTGCCTTTCTGTTGAAAGAATAGCACATATGAACTTTAAAGCTGATGTCACATTACACAACTTCTAGTCGTGGGGTATGTCAGACGGAGCTGCTGATTTAGTCAGCAGACCATATCAATGTACAAGACTGAAAAATCACTGGGCATGTCAAATATAGCAACTGCATGTGGACCTTCCTGCATAGCTGTGCTTACCCGTTTTTGCGACAGCCAATAGCATGCCACCTGCCTGAGCCAGTGCTGTATGTAGGGTTAACAGATACAGTGAGTTCAGCTGTAACCTTTTTTCCATTCTGTTGTGGTACATAAAACACAAGACGCCAGACAGATGAGCTTCTCTTATGTTTTTATTTTGAGTTCTAAAACACCGGCATTCCTTATTCCTCATTGCTGCATTCTGTACATCATACTTCTGGACAACCATTCATTGGTCGCCAACTCTCCTGCTGACAGAGCCCACCAGTACGAGTAAACACAAAATCAAACTGATTTTGTGGGGGCAAGTTGTGGACCAGTTTGAGTGAGTTGGTGGGTATGTCGCATTAACCTTCATGGCAGTGCACCACTAACTGCCTCCGACTTGCTAAGGTTATGCAAATGAAGGATACGATGGTGGAAAAGTCATCTAATGTGACATGGCCTTAAAGGAGCAACTCCTTATTTTAGTCAATGGCAAGCTAATTATCAAGGCCAATTTAAACTGTTAAAATTGCATTAAAAAGGTTTGTTTTTAAATATATTCACAATATCATCACTTTTAAAACAATGTAAGTCCATCCATTGTCAAGAAGGAGCCTGCAGCTTACCAGCTGCCTTGCTATAGATGATGTCTGGCTCAGGCTAAAGAGCGGATTTTGATGATCATGGTCCAAAAAAGAGATAAAAGACCAGAAAATTCCTTATCAAGAATTAGTAAAATTATACAACAATTTAGAATAAAAAAAAGTCAGCAAAAGGCAGAAAAAGGCATTAGCACAACTCTGCTGGAAAGTCGTCACTCAATTGGTAAATGTGACATGGGCAGTGATTTTCAGTCGTTTAAACTGACGTGATCCGGCAATGCGATCTGCAACTGTGGTTGGCAAGTCTGATATAACCCACCACTAGAAGTCACATCAGCTTTCGCCACGTCTGTACGTTCCCTGATCAATCACAATTACCTACAAATGCGTTCATCTTGATGCTCTGCCCATAGTTCACCCTCATAATAGGTGTGACAATTTCATTCATAAACTGCTGTGAGAATCCAACTTTCTGCATCGCTTGGTCCAAAGTTTCATTAAACATGTTGAGAAACTCATCTCTCGCCATTGAGTGAAATAGTCTCTCCACACTAGAGAAAGAGTAGCCGTACTGCTGATACTGGTAAATCCTAAAAAACAAATTTAAAAATAAGAAAAACTAAATTTTACTTGATTTAATTTAATGCTTATAGGCAACATGCGTTCAAATACAGACAATTGCTTATTAAATAATTCTTCACAGAAAATGACCTGGCATGTGTTTTGTATGCTCAGAGGGAGACAGAGACATTACCTCATAAATTTATCCAGAATTGCTTCCACCCACATTTGCATACGGAGAAAATTAAGACCATAACGCCAAAGTATCTTGATGAAGTTGATAATGAACCAGTCGCTTTCCTGGAAAACTAGTTCTTTACCATTGAAAATGCCTATACGGGAAGGTACAGTGCGACGCTGTGCCAAGCCTGGGTGAAAAACAGTTCAAATTAAAACATAAAACTAGAAATCAACACTGATATTTTGTTTAGGGTTCTTTGCAATACATTACAATAAACACAAACAAAAAAAAGACAAAAGACTGGTACACACCAAGATCATCTATAAATTGTTTCATGTGAAGGTTCAGAGGATGAATGACTGATCCTCCCGTTTCAAAATCTTTTCCACCAAAATGAGCTGTATCCAAGCGCCCGCCAACCTTGCCACCTTCAAATACATCAATCTGTACTTGGGGACCAAATTCTTTCCGTAAGAAGGCGGCTGTCGCAGCACCACCGATCCCAGCTCCTACAATGGCTGTAAATACAAGCAGCAACAAGAGACAGAAAGAGTATTAACTGAAGGGTGTATGGAATATACAGGAGAGTGAAAAGACTAATTATTGGATGTACACTGAAGCCAGTGCAACTTAAATAATATTAAAAAAACATGCAGGTTATACATTTGCAATTCTTAGGGCTGTAGCCCTTCAAAACAAGGATTATTCATATTGTTATATTTTGTGCATATGTTTTACTGGAAAAGGAGCTTTTAGCGTGCAATCAAAAACAGATTTGAAAAAGTCTTCTGCATGGATTCTCTATATGTACAGGATCAAGCCTGACAAAAAGACTAAAACCTTGGAAAGGATGCTAGTTCACTGCAAAACTCACTCATTCTTTCTTGGGCAATTCTGAATCATCCACGAGCATAATTTACAAATCTGGGGTAGGGAAAGGAAACCTTACAACACATATGAACATGAGAAAGAAAAACAAAAAAACAAGAAACAAACCATAACTGAGCAAGAAGACTTCACGAGCTGTGTGTTGATATGTATAACAACTACCCTTCTGTGCTGACCAATAATGTACAGTATAGGCCGATTGTCCCCTTCTTTGCTTTATCAAATCTCAGTGTGCTGCTAGATGGCACATTTGACTCAAGGTGTATAACAGTTTTCACAGCACCTAAGCTTTTAAATTCTGAGCAATATGCTTATTTCAGTTTGGTCCACAAAAGATTATAACTACAGGTAGAAAAACAGCATTGTATGGGCAGTTATATCTGAGAAATTCAATGTAGCTTACATTAATCTGAATGGCCATACGTGAAGAAAAGTACAAGAAAAGCAGAGAGCAAGCAACTGCATACTGCAACTGTACATATTGCCAAAGATGACAATTCAACAGACTGAAAAAATGCAAACTTAAAACAAAACTTTTAATTAAATGCATCATTAAAAAGACATCTTATTCTCATCTATTGTGTTATACAACTGCATTCTGTAAAAAAACAAACAAAAAAACAAAACAAAACAAACTACTAATAAAATCAGGTAATGCTGAGCTCCTCAGATTGAAATTGCCCTCTTTTTTTTTTATCCAAAACCAGATTCCTATCATATCCACAGAAAAAAAGTCAAACTAAAGTGCCAATCAACCAAATTGTTATTTAATTTGACCAGTGTTTAAAACATTAGCTTCAACAAAAAAGCAAACAACATTGAGTTCGGGAAAATGTATAAAGATAATTTAACAAGTAAACGCCCCTTTGTAACATAACTTCCTTTCCATAATAAAAGCACATGAAATGATAACAAGTGCAGATTTATTTTGTTATCTTCTTACTGTTTCAAATCCAAATCTGCGGCTTTTACTTTTTAGTCCTCTCATCCTAGGTCAGGTGCCAATGCTCTGTCTGTGGCGATATATAAACCCAGAATGAAGTTTCATTTGTTTTCTCTCTTCTTCATTCATCCATTTTCCAAACCTACTTATCCTGAGCACAGTGATGCCCCTTCACTTGAAACTTTCCGCAATTCTTCCTATTTTACTGCACTAGGAATGGCACTATTGCATATTATATTTAAATTGTAACTGCATTTGTTACAATTGTTACAATGTGGACTGGTACCACATTCATGGTTGGTTAGTGCCTTAAAACAGACACTGTATTTCTTTTTGATTCAATTGCACACATTAAATTCTATATTTCACTCAATCACAGCTTATTTCATATAGCACCATTACAAGAATACACGATCACAAGTTCTTTACATATCAGGCAAGAATAAATTCAAAAATATTCAAAAAAAAAAAAAAAAAAAGACTTGATACTGCAATCACTTATTCTATTCTTGCGGTGAACGCATATCAGGTATACTATTCCAACATTTTTCTGGTATCTCTGTTGCAGTTTTGCTTTTATTTGTTGTAGCCATTTTTAGTTTATTATACTCATATTAATTTCACTATTAGATAGATAGATATTTATTGTCATTGTCACTTTTACAAAGGAACAACGAAATTGAAGGTGCAGTCGACTCAGTGTGAGGCATAAGAGTTAAAAAATCAAGAAGAGAGAAAATAATAACAAACCAAATAGTAGTAAAAGTACTTCACAAAATATACAAATTGCACTTGTTATATATACAAATTGCACTGGTTAAATGTACATGGTTAAATGGTTGACTTAAGGTCTATATTGCACATTGGGAGAATGATATGGAGCAGTTTTATTC
Organism: Erpetoichthys calabaricus; assembly: GCF_900747795.2. Lineage (NCBI taxonomy): Eukaryota > Metazoa > Chordata > Cladistia > Polypteriformes > Polypteridae > Erpetoichthys > Erpetoichthys calabaricus. Next base: position 40,530,801 of record NC_041394.2, read on the forward strand.
TGAGTTCAGGGCCATGATTATTTTTAAGGCAGTTTGTCCTGGTTTTCATTGCTCTGTATCTCTTGCCCGATGGCAAAAGCTGGAAGAGGCAATGGCCGGGATGTGATGAATTCTGTGAAATGTCTATTGCTTTTTTGCGGCACCGGGAGGTGTAGATTTGTTCCAGAGTGGGGAGAATACAGCCAATTGTTCTCTCCGCTGTCCTGATGACCCTGTGGAGCGCTTTCTTTTCTGAGGAAGTGCAGCTACCGTACCATAAACACAGTCTGTACGTGAGCACACTCTCGATGGAACAGTGATAAAAGGCAAGGAGCAGATTTTTGAGGTGGTTCTTTCTGAGGATTCTCAGACAATACAGTCTCTGCTGCACCTTCTTCAGCAGCTCCTTGGTGTTGGCACTCCAGGTCAGGTCATCCTCCAGTTCAATGCCCAGAAACCTGAACACCGGGACCCTCTCCACACAGGCCCCGCCAATGATGAGTGGCTGGATGTCAGTTTTGTTTTTTCTAAAGTCAATAACAAGCTCCAACATTTTTGTGGTGTTGAGGAGCAGGTTATTGACTCTGCACCACTCTGACAGCCGCTCCACCTCGTCCCTGTATGCCAGCTCACCCTCCTTGCCCGAGATGAGTCCGACCACTGTCGTGTCATCCATGAACTTTATGATCTTGTTGCTATGGTGAGTGACCAGAAAGGAAGTCCAGTGTCCAACTGCAGGTGAGTGATGGAAGTCCCAGATCTGCCACTTTGGACACCAGTCGTTGTGGGAGGGTGGTGTTAAACACCGAGCTGAAGTCCACAAAGAGCAGTCTGGCGTAACTCCCCTGTTGCTCCAGGTGGGTCAGGGCAGCATGAAGGACTGTGGCCACAGCATCCTCCGTGGATCTCTTTGCTTTAAAAGCAAATTGAAATGGCTCCAGGTCTGCTGGTAGGCAGGCGATGATATGACTCCGCACCAGTTTCTCAAAGCACTTCATGATGACAGATGTGAGTGTCACTGGGCGGAAATCATTCAGACTGTTCGTGGTGGATTTTTTCGCCAGCAGAACAATGCTGGACAACTTGAGGCAGGATGGCACAGTGGCCTGGGACAGGGACTGGTTGAAAATGCTAGTGAAGATTCCAGCCAGTTGATCCACACAGTCTTTCAGCACTGTCCAGCCACATCGTTGGGTCCTGCAGCCTTCCTTGGGTTCACCTTCCTCATCACCCACCTCACCTCGCACTCTTCCACCGCAAGTATGTTGCTGTTGTGAACAGGCGGCTGTGATAGAGCTGCTGTTGGTGTCGCCTCAAAAGTGGGTAAAGAAGACTTTCAGCTCCTCTGCTAGAGAAGCGTCTCCTTCAGTGGACGAGGAGTTGCTGGATTTGTAGCCGGTGATGTGCTGGACACCCTGCCACACCTGCCTGGTGTTGTTGCTGCTCAGATAGTCATCTATCCTCCGTCTGTACGCTGCCTAGGCCTCTCAGATGCCTCTCTTCAGGTTCACTCTGGCTATACTGTAAAAAGCCCCATCCCCAGACCTGAAAGCAGTATTCCAGCAGACTCTGGACCTCCCTCGTCATCCAGGGCTTCCTGTTGGGATAAATCCTTATGCGTCTGTCCATGGTGACGTCGTCCGTGCAGAACCTGATATAATCCAGGACTGCCATAGTGTGGTTCTCCAAGTCTTGGTGATCAAAAACCTCCCAGTCGGTTCTCTGGAAGCAGTCCTACAACTGTCGGAAGGCCTCCTCAGGCCATATGGTAACAGTCCTGGTCATAGTGGGAGCTTAGTTTCCTGATTTGATACTGTATTAAATTCTTTTTTACTCTTTACAGAGCCACATGATCTTTGTAAGAATTTAGTGCTGTACTGTAACATGAAATGAACTGATTTTTATGGATTTATTGTTTTTTGAAGAGAAAACAGTATCAGCAGCTTACATTATTAGAATGTTATGTCAAGAAATGTTATAAGCACAGTTCAGTCAGGATCAGGGCCTTCACTTTAATAGAAATATAGAGTGGACCCTAAAACCAAGTTACTTTAATATTATTAAAGTATGATCCTGTTCATTTTAAACAGTTCTATTTGACACTGCACTGCCACATAAGACATTTGGGAATTTCAGGAGATGCGACTTCAGTTCATCTAAGATGGCTTGGGTGGGTTTTGTTGAATGCAACCAGAAACACTGCTCCATTCCTTTTGGCATGGTCAGTATGCTAAAAACTGGTATGGACTGGTTCCGAAAATACTTCTATGAAAATCACACTTTAGTGATACCACATGATTTTGCAATACAACCAATTGTACTGTACACTAATATACAATCAAATACATTATATTTATTATATACATTAATAAATTGATAGGAAAATGAACTGGAAAATGAAACAAATTAACAAGCATTTGTGTTCATGTGCACATGTATATTTAAATAAATTGTGTACCTCAAAAACTACTCATGGAAAACGTTCACAAATCAATAGGCATTGTCCCATGACTAAATGGAGCCAACTCTGAAAACCCTGGTTAGATTAATCAATTTCTACAATAAGTTATCACTTGACATAGGTCAAACTGTTCTTGAAGGATCTGGGATAAGATCCAGACAAACACCTAGGCCTTAAGCCTGGAAATAGGTAAACATTATGCAATGTGTTTGAAGAGGCTAGGTCATCGTTTTCATTCTAAGGGCACATCCTCTGAGATGATGACAATAATAATAATAAATGTATATAGCACGGGAGACAAGCACAGATATTTGGGATGAGCTCAAAGTAGAGCAGCTGCTTCTCTGCATCGAAAGAAGCCAGTTGAGGTGGTTCAGGCATCTGATAAGGGTGCCCACTGGAGAGGTATGTCAGACATGACCAACTAGGAGGAGACTTTGGGGCAGACCAAGGACATGCTGGTGGTATTATATCTCTTCACTGGCCTGGAAAAGCCTCGGTACCCCCTGGAGGAATTGCTGTTGGTGGCAGGAAACAGGAATATCTGGGGATCATTGTTTAGACTGCTCCCCCCATGACCCGGATTCAAATAAGTGGCAGAAAATGGATGGATGGATGTAATTTTCTTTGGACATTATCCTTGTACATACTGTATGTCTTGATGTTTAGGTTAGATTTCATGGACTGCACTGGTCCTAAAACTTTGTCTTTCCTAGGATGTGGTCATCCAGAAGCTCTACACAATGCAAAAAAGTATAATTTTAAGACAAATTCTTATTTAAGACTTTAGATCTTTCACACATACACCTCATTTAAAATCCTGCTTTTCTCAACATTGTTTATTACTGACGATTTATTTAAAACTTATTTTTTTAAGTCACTATATATGTACTGTTTGGATTTCTTAATTATAACACAAGTAATGAAAGACAGGCATATATTGTTAACCTGATATTAATATGTACATAGGTGTGAAGTTTCCAATAAGAACCTTCTTTAAACTGTTTTTTGTAGGTATTGTGAAATGTATGTGAAAGCTATGCAATTCTAGACAAACAAAAAAGATATTGTAAAAGTCTGTAGTGAAGTCAGGGTCTTAGTATAATATTTACAGTACTAGGGTGTTGTACCGTGTTAGACATTATGGATGTAGTGAGAAGTTAAGCAAAATGACAACTTTTATTGGCTTACTTACATCTTGCCTGAAGAAGGGGCCCAAGCTGCCTCAAAAGCCTGCATATTGTAAACTTTCTAGTTATCCAATAAAAGGAGTCATTATGCTTAACTTCTCCCTATAATGTTTATTATCATTTCAAATTATTATTCCCTGGAAATTTGCTTTATACAGAACGAAACAAAATTTTCTGTGCACTTTGAAATGTTATATTCAATCAATGGAAAATAATTTAGCTGAGGTTGGCAGTGTGGTGGCCTTGATATTTGATAGTTCGAGTGTCCAAAGTTTACAATCCCAGCACAGTCACTTTGCCTGTTTGCATTTTGTGCATTTTTTTTTCCTCTTGGTACTCTGGTTTTCCTTCCTCATTCTCAAACAAGCGTCTTCATTTAAATGCTGGTTGTAAATGGTAGATACAGACGTGAGTGGGCCCAAAGCCTGTAACACAATGTTCCGTGACCCTCTACGGTAGGGGTTCTCAAACTCGGTCCTGGGGGCTCACCGTGGCTTCAGGTTTTTGTTTCAACCAGATTCATAATCAGAGACAACAGCTGATAGGTGATAGGTGGTGTAACGTCAAAGTCTCCACTTGCTGCAGGGACATCGAACTGTTGGACGTAAGTTTGCATCCCTATTACTTGCCCAGAGAGTTTGGACACGTCATTGTTGTTATCGTGTACATCCCTCCTCGGGCAGACGTGGAGACAACGAGTGACATCATCCATTCTGCTGTTGCTAAGTTACAAACGCAGCACCCTGAGGCGATTGTGCTAATCGCTGGAGACTTTAACCATGTGACACTGGACAAAACATTACCTGCCTTCTCCCAGTATGTGGACTGTAACACCCGGGGAAATAATATTATTGATTTACTGTATGCAAACGTTAAAGACGCATACAGTGCCACCCCGCTGCCTGCTCTTGGGAAAGCAGATCATAACCTGGTTCTGCTTCAGCCTCACTACAAACCAAGAGTGAGGGTCCTACCTACAACCACACGCTCATTCAGGAAGTGGTCACCTGAGGCAGAGCAGGCTCTGAGAGACTGCTTTGGAACTACAGACTGGGATATCCTGCAGGGATCACATAGTGAGAACATTGAGGAAGTTGTTGACTGCACTACTGACTACACCAACTTCTGTATGAACATTGTAGTTCCAGTAAGAACTGTACGCTGCTATGCTAACAACAAGCCATGGATTACAAGTGACATCAAGGTCCTTTTGAACCAAAAGAAAAGGGCTTTTAAAGGCAGTGATCAGCATGAGCTCAAACGCATGCAGAAGGAACTCCGAGTCAAGCTCAGGGCGGCAAAGGAGCAGTACAGGAGAAAGCTGGAGCAGAAGTTGCAGAATAACAGCATGAAGGAAGTGTGGGATGGGATGAAGATCATCACTGGCTGCAGCTCGAAGCGGGGTACCACCATCGAGAGAGATGTGAAGAGAGCAAACCAAATGAACAACTTCTTTAACAGGTTTGACCACCCTAACCCACTCTCACTCTCACCTCGGAGTACTGCACTCTCCACACATCCTTCTGCTGATACCAGCATAGGAGAGACATCCCCAACCATAATTACAACAGCGCAGGTGAGCAGAGAGCTGAGGAGACTTCGTGCCAGCAAAGCAGCGGGTCCAGATGGAGTATCGCCACGACTGCTGAAGGTCTGTGCATCGGAGCTGGAGGGTCCTCTACAGCGCATCTTCAACCTGAGCCTGGAACAGGGGAGAGTCCCGAGGCTTTGGAAAACATCTTGCATCACCCCAGACCCAAAGGTATCACGTCCTAGTGAGCTGAATGACTTCCGGCCTGTTGCTCTGACATCACATGTGATGAAGACCATGGAGAGGCTGCTGCTTCACCACCTAAGGCCACAGGTTCAACACGCCCTCAACCCTCTGCAGTTTGCATATCAGGAGAAGGTGGGAGCGGAGGATGCCATCATCTATATGCTACACCGATCCCTCTCCCACTTGGACAGAGGAAATGGTGCTGTAAGAATTATGTTTCTAGACTTCTCTAGTGCCTTCAACACAATACAACCTCTGCTCCTTAGGGACAAGCTGACAGAGATGGGAGTAAATTAAAACATGGTGGCATGGATCGTCAACTATCTTAAAGACAGACCTCAGTATGTGCATCTTGGGAACTGCACGTCTGACATTGTGGTCAGCAACACAGGAGCGCCACAGGGGACTGCACTTTCTCCGGTCCTGTTCAGCCTATATACATCGGACTTCCAATACAACTCGGAGTCCTGCCACGTGCAAAAGTTCGCTGACGACACTGCTATCGTGGGCTGCATCAAGAGTGGGCAGGAGGAGGAGTATAGGGACCTAATCAATGACTTTGTTAAATGGTGCGACTCAAATCACCTACACCTGAACACCAGCAAAACCAAGGAGCTGGTGGTGGATTTTAGGAGGCCCAGACCCCTCATGGACCCCGTGATCATCAGAGGTGACTGTGTGCAGATGGTGCAGACCTATAAATACCTGGGAGTGCAGCTGGATGATAAATTAGACTGGACTGCCAATACTGATGCTCTGTGTAAGAAAGGACAGAGTTGGTTATACTTCCTTAGAAGGCTGGCGTCCTTCAACATCTGCAATAAGATGCTGCAGATGTTCTATCAGACGGTTGTGGCGAGCGCCCTCTTCTACGCGGTGGTGTGCTGGGGAGGCAGCATTAAGAAGAAAGACGCCTCACGCTTGGACAAACTGGTGAGGAAGGCAGGCTCTATTGCTGGCATGGAGCTGGACAGTTTGACATCTGTAGCAGAGCAACGAGCGCAGGCTCCTATCAGTTATGGAAAATCCACTGCATCCACTAAACAGTGTCATCTCCAGACAGAAGAGCAGCTTCAGCGACAGACTGCTGTCACTGTCCTGCTCCACTGACAGACTGAGAAGATCGTTCCTCCCCCAAACTATGCAACTCTTCAATTCCACCCGGTTGGGGGGGAAGTAAACATTAACATTATACATAGTTATTGTCTGTTTTTACCTGCATTATTATCAATCTTTAATATTGTTTTTTGTATCAGTAAGGTGCTGCTGGAGTATGTGAATTTCACCTTGGGATTAATAAAGTATCTATCTATAACACTGATCTTATTTAATTAGATAATATTTTATTTCTGTTATCTTATTCTACCTTCAGACAAGCGCAGCAGCATGATTTTTACATTTATAAGATATTTAGAAATATTTATATTTTGCTATTGATTTAAATGCTTAACTCTGTTTTGTGATTTCATTATATGTTGCCCTTTCTCTGTGCAGTTTATCCCCTTCATTGTAACTTAACAATTAAAAACAAGCAGAGCAGACACCCAGGCAAAAAACACTAAATAATCAAAGTCTACAACTACTTTAGCGTCAGCCCCACTAATTAGTAAATAATGGATTAATTTAACAATAACCTGGAAAAGTAGAATGAAAATCAAGATGAAATTATTGTTAAAAAGAAAAAAAATACATTATTCCCGTAGAACTACTTAGTACATTAATTAATTTATTTATTTTAAACCAAACACAGTTTTCTAATTTGTATGTTGTTCCCAAAACACAAAACCTGAGAAATAACAGTTCGCTTAAATTAGCCCAGGAATCCAATTAAACACAGAAGCTGGTTGGAACAACAAACCTGCAGCTAGAGGGGGTCCCCAGGACCGAGTTTGACAACCACTGCTCTACGGGACCGAGTGGGGTGAACTACAGTAAAATGTATTATTATTACTACTGAGTAAATTGAAACGAGAAGCGGCACTTGCTGCGTATGGGACTTTCACTGTGTTGTCTAAAAGTAAAGGAAAGGAAACTCGTTAAAATCGGCGAAAAGCCACCGTGCCAGGCTGTTATGCTTAACCCAGCAGTGCAATTCTTTCCAATGTGTTATAAATTAACAGTCAACAGCGCATACACACAATTAATGGGTCTCTTCAAAAACTACCGCGGGAATTAAATACGAGAGACTCGCGGACTGCGATTGCGGCCAAGCGTTGTGACCCGGAAGACGCAGCGCTCTCACCTATCCTCCCGGGTGGCTGTCGGAGCTCCGGGGCTGACGCCAGTCCCCTCCTGTTGGCCAGATACAGACTGAGGACAAGCAGCCAGGGAGCAGCATGTCGCCTTGCTCCTGTTGTGAATTTCCAGAGGATCATCATGCTTCGTAGGGATGACAGTTTGGTTTTAAATCTCAGCGCTGTTCTGATATTAAGCACCCCAGCGATTCCAGTCGTCGTTCCCTACGCGTCAGCACTTCGCTGGTGCCCTTTGGAATTCAATCGAGCGGTTAAACCGGCTTCCTCCGACGGCTTCATGATAACAACGAGCGCGCATTGGAGTAACAATAATGGACTTCAAGCATTTATGGCTTTCGGTGAGTAGCGCCCCCTTGCTGTGCCTTTTCGACACAAACTGACATTACATGCCGACTGGAAAGCGAGTTTGAATACAGTTCTTTTGGACATGCTGCGGGAACGGTCCTCCAACTCCAGGGAGAAGGGTCCGGCAGCAGGTCGAAGACTCGGTCTTCCACAGTCCGCCCCACGACTTCCCACAGTCCGTAGAAAGAGAAGGAGAAGAGCCGCTGTACAGTTTTCCAATTCGAAAAAGAAATGGAGCTGGAAACGTTTTCCGACACGGAACTACGGTGGCTCTGAGGGGCAAAACACAAACACAAAATCAGCAACAAACCAAATGAAAAAACAAAATAAAAAAAACACAATGAAATTAATTAATATATGAAAACATGAAGTCAACAATAAACAGTGAGGGCATAAACTTAGCAAATAGTGAGAGCATGAAATTAACAAAAAGTGAGAGCGTGAAATTAACCAAAAGAAAGAGCGTGAAATGAACAAAAACGACAACATGAAATCAACATTAAGAGGCCGCAACATGAAATCAACAAAAACTGAAAACGGAAGTGAACTTCACAACGGAAACAGCATTTTGAAAACGGAAATGTCCACACCGGAAATGAGATTTTCAGAACGAAATCTGTGCATGCTTAGTTGGAAGAGAAATCTGTGCAACGGACTAATCTTCAACTGATCACATTTAAAGGTGAAAAGCAGAATATGCTGTATTTTTAAACGTATATATTATACTGTATACATGCAGTGTGGCGACTGCAAGGGTCTGTAAACGTTTATCTCCTGAGCATTCAACGTGTTAAGTGCGGGAAAGTCCGCTTCAGCGAAGGGTGTTCATGGTTGGTTGTAATAACTGCCCAGATTTCATACGAAACGACGAACATAATACTGGTTGTTCTTGTTAAATATATACCTTTCACAACTACAGTTTTTGTGACTTCCTGGTAATTAAAAAACGAAAACGTTTCTTTGGGAAACTGAACAAAACGTTTAACATCTTCACAAACTTTTAAAATAAAAATGTCAAACTTGAACTAGATAACTGCGGCTACTCCCTGTCGTGTCGGCTTCTTTTTACTCCTCGCGAACTGTTAGGCTATTAATAGGATATTTTCTTATCATAAAAGTTTCGAGTGCGAAAACGCACATGGATTTCTTTCTCTTTATTTGGTTGTGGGTCGAGTGTGCAAACACATGTGGTATTGCAAACACGGGGGGTATGGACGATGCGGTAGGTGGCTTTGGGTCCCCTACGAGGTCAGAGCACGAAGTGTCCGTTGTCATCCATCAACTGAAACAGAGAAGTCCTGCTATTGGGTTTACCATTCATTTTACTGTTTTGTTACAAATGCTTTACTTCTTCCTGTAACAAACATTCTCATTATCCAAAGGCAGACAATGTTTTGTCCCTACTGTGGCAGTCAGCTGGGCACGGGCGCGGCGCCAGCATTTTGTTCCACCTGTGGGCGATCGCTTGCCTTTCTGCCGTCAGGTGACCAATCGTCCGCGGCGCTGGGAGGACCACCAACAGGTAATATGTCTCTTGCATTTAAGTACGAGTATGTGTAATTTTTTCGCTACAGTACTTTGTGCGCGCTAAAGCGAATAACCCTTTTGAAAATGTTTAGGACGTCAGCATCCTCAAAATTCTCCAACACTGACGGATTTTTTTCGTTTCAAAGAAATAAAAAACAAAGAAAGATCCGTTAATTTTACCACTAAAAGAAAGTCTCAGAAGGATGCAGTAAGTTGTGTACAGGTACGTCTGAATATTTTAAATATTATACGCGTGAAATATATTTTTTAAAAATCTGTTCAATTACCAATTAAAGGCATCGTTATTTACGTGCGTTTTACTCATGTATTTTTTATAAAACATATGAATGAATGTATAAATTAACACAAATACGTTTTTTAAATTCTGATTGTAATCTCACAGTTCTAATCTAGTTTATGCAAAACTACTTTCTTTTTATTTATTTTATGTTGTTTCATTATTTCTTTTTTCTGTACGTAGATTAATGTAGGAATTATAAGGGAGTGTGGAGGAATGTTAAAAAAAGAAAGAGGCAGGACATTACCACTTCGAATTTCTTCAAGAAGTTCCAAAAATGAACTTTTGCATGCCGCTGAGACAAAACTCTGCACATTCAACAATGATTTACCACCAGGCCCATATGTGCTTTTGTATGCTGATGGGAGTCTTGTTAATAAAATACCAGGATCTGCAAGTAATTTTATACTGCAAGACTACAAAAATGAAATTGGCAAACAATTTAACAGAATAACATTCTTCATCTGCCCAGAGGCTGAATACAATAAATTAGGTAGGTTCAGAATCAATTAATATTTAAGTATTTGTGTATATTTAATTACAAATCACAGTTAATTTTTAAAAGTTAATTGTTCTGTAAATAGTAGTAAAAATAACTTATACAGTTTGATGGGTTGATTAATTCCTACTTATGCAAAACTTGTGACAACCTGTTTAAAAATGTAAAAAAATTGCATTTTTCATAGTTTTTTAAGGATGTATCTAAGTATGTTTATTACTTAAATGACTATCAAAAAAGAAAATAAATATAGTGGTTTTTAGTGATTTATTTGAAAATATATGCATGATGAATTTGAGCATCTTGTACATTATTATTTAGTATATATAATCAACTGTTTAGGATACAATTCTGCATTTTTAGTTGTTGGTTAACGTTTAATTATTTAACTAATATTTTTGCAGAAAATGACAGTAGTGATCCTGAAGAAGTGACTATTCATCCAAAACATAAAATAGAAGAGGACTTTCTCAATGATACCGTGGTACACAATTAATTAATTAATAGGTTTATTCATTTATAATCACCACAGCTAAACCTTTCATAGTGAAATGTAGTGTAAGTAGCACTTAAAGTAAAACAGTTGTCATAATGTTTCACCCAAATGTTCTGTATAAACCGCTAACTAGCAAGTGTATTTTGTAGAAACTCAGTTGCTGTTTTTTTTGTAATTATATGTTTTTTTTTGTAATTCACTTCTATCTTTCAGCTTTTTGTCCACAGCTCCCCCAGGGAAAAAAATGAAAATCTAACCGCAAGGAGTAAAGATGTGGTAAATCTGAAATATTTATTCATGCTTATCTTGTGTTTACAGTTTAATATTTTTTTCTTATCTTTGATTACTTTATACTAATACTTTGATATACTTTACTGATACATATACTATCTACCTTACTGCTTCATGGTGACACTAATAATATATTTTTGCAGCAATCTTGTTGTATTAAAGAGGAATTTAATAACCTTTTGCACTAAAGATAAAAAAAGTTGGAATTTAATTGTGTCTGTCCACACCAGGATTAGAGGGGACCCCCCCTAGATTGGGATTAGATTGTATTTCATTCATTGCTGGTTAGAGATCTGGTGTTCAAATAAAAGAAGTCTTTGTGATTAATTTGGATAATTTTTGAGAAAGGCCTGGAGTTTTCAAGAAAGATGGTTTTCATCCTGACTAGAGAGGATCTTTTAATTTATCTCAAAATATGACAGCAAAACTACCTGGCTGACTGATCAGAGTTCAAACCAGGACACTTCTTCTTATCATTACAGACAGTTGTCTATCCCATTTGTATGTGGGATGCTATGGAGCATTTTTAAATTAGCTACTTTAGCAAAATCTAAATGAATTAATACTCAGATTATAAACAGCATAATTAGACCAAAAGTTATAAAGAGATTCTCCACTAGGAGTGACTGCATTAGTAACAATTTCAGTTAAAACAAAAAAATATAACAGTAGTTTAAAACCATGTTTGCAGTTTAAGATGCTGGTTGATACAAATTCTCACTGACTGAATAGTTGTTTTCATCTCCTCTGTTGTTAACTGGCCATAGTTCAACAATTAATCAAGGAACAGATAGTGCTGAGCTCTGTTTATGTTAATAAGTTCCAAACCACTTTTGTGTTTTTATGTACTCATTTTATTATTAGAAAAATTGTAATTGCATTTTACCTGGAAACTTGACAAAGAGCTCAGTGTCTGCACTTAGTTAAAAGTGCTGTACACAAATGAAAATGTAATTCAGTTCAAATACAGTATAAGTAAATTACTGTAACTCTGTGCCTGCTGTGTTTGTTACTTTAAGCTGTTTGATTTTCAGTTTCTGTTTTAATAGATGTCTTTGATTAATCCTGTATCAAATGAAAAGCAAAATATGGCAAGCACATCATCAAAGGAAGTTTCCACAAGCTGCACTAGTGTTAGTACGGGTGCACATTGCTACAGGTATTATCAAAAATGCTACCTATATAATTTCCATTGAATATGTTGCTGAACAAAGTGTTTTATAGTATCTCAGTTGTTAGCATGAATACCACTTAAAAGTACATTGCAAACCAGGCAATTTACAATTAATAATGTCTTTAATGCATACCTTAGGACACAAATCATCTTCAAATGTAACATTCAAATTGGAGGATACTCTTACAAATGTAAATAATCATGTATTCATGTTGATTCTAGATGAAAACAGGCCGTTCAGCTCAACAAAGCTCGCAAAGTAAAAACACATCAAGTTGAGTTTTGAAAGTCTCTATAAAGTCCCACTGTTTACCACACTACTTGGTCACTTATTCCAAGTGTCTGTGATTCTCTTTGTAAAGAAAAACTTCCTAATGTTTGTGTGAAATTTCCCCTTAACAAGTTTCCAACTGTGTCCCTGTGTTCTTGATAAACTCATTTTAAAGTTACCGTCTTGATCCACTGGACTAATTCCCTTCATAATTCTAAACACTTCAATCAGGTCTCCTCTTAAACTTCTTTTGTTTAAACTGTAAAGGCTCAGCTCTTTTAATCTTTCCTCATAACTCACCCCCTGTAGCCCTGGAATCAGCCTAGTCACTCTTCTCTGGACATTTTCTAGTGCTGCTATGTCCTTTTTTTGAATGTTATTAGTTTATGTAATAGTGTTGTACATTAGCCAGATTGTTACTTATGGGCAAAGTAATAATAAATGTAATTTATTTAAAATTTCTTACAATATAAAAATACAATAAGATAGGAAGAACAACACAGTAAACAGATTTCATGGGGGGGATGGTCCTGCTTGTCTATAGGCAAAACTTTGAAATTCATCACTTTTACTATTGATCCATATATTTCAATATGTAATGGCTTTCTTATTTTTTCCAAGAACATATACAGAGGTTTATGCTCCAATTCTAGTTGAAAGTGACACTAGTAGCTCATCAGAAGATGAATTTGCTCACAATGTTGATTGGTAAGTTTCTGTGGCAATACTTTCTCTTCCAGTCTGAATAAATGTAGTTAATATGGTAATTATTGTTATTTAATAATGATTTAATATCTGTTTCATTTATATCATGTGTTCTTTAGAACAACTCATGGTTATCTTTTGAATTAATGTGTGTGTTTTATAGTCTGTCAGCAATGAGTAAAATCTTGTTATATACCCTACAGATAGTGTGACTATTGCTTTTTTGACATAATTGTTCCTCAGTAGTTGACTTATACTGGTTATTTGTAAAAAGTAAATTTTCTTTCTCCTATTTTTATTTTTACATACAGTTTTAATGACAAAATAGTTAGTGTGGAAGACATCCTGGAAAATTTAGCCACGCAGATTAAGTCTGAAAAAGTCTCACGGTTCAATATAAACAGAGCTGACATTTGGGATGGAGCTCTACGTGGTTTTAAGCGTTCGTCCTTTGATCCAGCACACACCATTTTAGTGAAATTCAGTGATAATACTGGCTACATGGAGAGTGGCATTGACACAGGAGGACCCAAACGAGAATTTTTAGAACTCCTAATGCAACATGTTAAAAACAGAACACTATTTGAAGGAAGGGAAACTGAAAAATACTTGACCTGTGACAGTGTTGGTGAGTATTATGAGCTGTCACATCCTGTAGTGGACTGACATCTTGTACGTGTATGATTTCTTGTCATTTGCCCAGTGTAGCCATTATATAATGTGCATTAACTATGGCTGAAATAAGTTAATTTAAGCAATGGATAGTTGAATGGATATGGTGACTGGTTTGGCACTTTGTTTTTGTTTTAGCATTTGATAATGATGAATATTTCATCATTGGGCGAATGATCGCTGTCTCCATGGTTCATGGTGGTCCTGGGCCACAGTTCATTTCGAAAAACTTGTTCAACTATATTTTATGTGAAGGTATCTTTTCCCCTGATACAAAAGATGTTTGTGATCCAGAAATACAGATGATGCTACAAAAGGTATGATATGACTTCGTATGCATTTAAGTTTTAAAGACTTAAATGCACAGTAATGCAGTAATATTACACAGTAATGCTTTTTCCACAGAATGTTTTAGTGTTTTTTGAAAATTGTATACTTCATTAACTAGGATTGTTTATGAGAAAACTAAACAGATATTTATTTCACTGTGCTAACATTGTTTGTTTTGTTCTGTCAGTGTCTATACATGTTTCATACAAATATATAAGTACATATTATTTGTAATGTATTTTGATTTTAATACAATAAATCAAAGTGTTATGTAATACATGAGACCCCTTTTAATTTGAAATGCTCCGTGTATATGTAACTGATGTGTTCCATTAGGCTACCATACTTAGATGTGCGTCTCCTAGACCGCAAGGTAGTTAATGCAGTGGGGTAATCCAGGGAATAAATAGGATCTCCTTTGCATCCCTGTTGTCATCAGTGTAATTGAAGATAGATATTGTAATAGTATTGTACTGTTTTAAATGTTTTAGGACCATGGACATATCAAATATTTGATGTCCTTTGGTAGTGGCTATTACTAAATTACTTTTATAATGCCTCCAGTTTCTACAAAGTATTTAGATTTAAAAAAAAAACATTTGTGTACAGATAATGTATATAAAGAACCATACATAATATGTGTAAAAACATAAACAACTAAACAAACAAAATATGCTTCTATAAATCTGAGTGTTAAATTAATTTAAAAAGTTGGTTTAACACCCCTTGGGTTCCTTTTTGGACAAATGCTATTGTTTGCAAAGTTCTGAATCAATATTCTTTTCATATTTTAAAAATGCATTATTTTGTTTGTGACTGAATGCTACTAATGTTACATTTTATTATAACTTTGAAATGAATTAGATCAAGTCATCGTCCTCAGTGGAATGTCTCAGGAGTACAGTGGAGGTGTATGCTACAATGCTTATGATAGCGGGGTGTCTTTGCCATGTTATCAGGGAGCTTTCTGATAAAGACAAAATTGTGGAAGATTATCTGAAGTGGTATTTTTTCACCAGAAATGCTGCTTGTATTCAAAGGTATGTTGTAATAAATGCTTTATTTATAAATACTAAAAGTTACCAAGATGAGGAAGTAGCATTTACATTAAACTAGAAGTGAACAAATGACACACTAGAGGGATTAAGCCTCTTGACCAACATGGAAGTGTCTCAGAATTCCCCAGGAGGAGTTGGCAAAAGATATTGAAGATTCAATGACATTTGTCCAGCTGAGCATGTTGCCACCATGATTTTCATCAGAATAAATGTAATGAAAGTGAAATTAAATAGTAACTAATAGCTAATCCAAATTTTCATGTATTGCTGAGGAATGTGACACATACAATATACCATATCACTTTAGTCATATATAAACTAGCAGCAGCAAAGAATATAGGGTAATGGTGAATATATCATGTCATTCTCTAACCTGGTTAATTCAGAAGAGGGTTACAGAAGGACTTAAGCCTATCCCAGCTAGAATAGGACAGTAAGCAGGAACAAACTGTTGACAGGGTGCCAATCCATTGCTGGGCAATCTTACACACACACACATACATCAAACACACACTACAGCCAATTTAGTGTCACCAATTACCTAACCTATTTGTCTTTGGACAGTGGGAAGAAACCAGAGCACCACCCAGAGGAATCCCACTCAGAGATGAGGAGAGCATGCAAACTCCATCCAGAGAGGACCCAGGACACAAACCTAGGTCTCCTTACTACGAGTGTACCAGCTCTTCCACTGCCCCAACATGTCACCCTTAAATGGTGACTATTTCTTAGTCATTTGTATAGTGCTGGCATTCTTTTGAAGAAATAAAAATCAGTACTACTAACATATTAATTTGCACTATAATGTATTATTTCTGAACATAGGAAATGTAAAGAAAAAAAATAGTAAACCCTGTTTTAGCAGCAAACATAGCAAAGCTAGAGGGAAGTCCAAATGCTTGTTTTGTCATCCGTGTGTGTGTGTGTGTGTGTGCTAGAAAGACTTGTTTACATTGCAGCAGTGTATTTACATTGTAGATCTGTATGTTCATAGCAATTACTTCTGTTGACATGTCAAAGATTTTGGAAACAATATCTCATTATGAGTGTTCCTCAGAAATGTACAAATCAGCAAATGGCAAAAGTGACACATTATAATTTCTGTGAGAAATGCACTAAAACCAAGAAATGTTAGCGTCTGTACTCCTGTGGTTCTAGCAAACAGTGCTGCAGATCTTATTGAAACATATCCTCAGAAGTTGACATCACAACAATTTTCACAACATACAGGTGTGTGTTGATGGTCATATTAGTATGCGGTCCATGTTTTTGGGCAACTTTTTTATGCTTCACCGAGTTCACAATGTGACATGCATAACATTCTCAAACCTGCCTAATCCCATTCATATTAGGGAGGAGTGGGTTGATGATTTATCTTGCATTGTGTTCAGGATTTAATAAATATTTTTTTATGTGAACTATATCTTTGGTCTTCTGGTATCACCCCGTTTGTCCAGGTTACATATGGCAAATGTATCATGTCATCAGGGCCTCTGCATTCCCTAAGCTGCTAAGCTATCCATAACATTTTATATAGTCATAACACTATATAAAGTAAGGCTGACAGACACTGACCACCTTTCTTAACATGATGTACATCACAGTAATGAAATATCCTCTCTGGAATATGTCCTTCCTTGGGCATTAAAGGTGGTTTTACATTTCCTGGTCTATATTGTCAACTCATTCTCTCGGTAAATGCATTTTATTTATTGTTTTCTAATGACACTCACCTTGTAATATTCAGAGTATGAAATAAATGCTGTATATAAAAATAATAACCTAATCTTATTTGTATATGTTATTTGCAGGTTCAAAGAAGGACTAACCACACTAAATGTTCTTGAAGCAATGAAACAAAATCCATCAGGATTCATGAAATACTTCTGTTTTTCTGAGAAAAAAATAACTTCTGAAATTATAGAGAATCTTTTTAAAGCTGAGTTTAGCCAGCCTGGTAGCAACAGAAGACAAGAGGAAGTGAGGACAGCTGCATACTGGGCAGACTACTTGTTAGATATTGAAGGTCTGAATTCAAGTATTGGAGAAAATATTTGTTTAGTATACTTCATGAAATATGTAAAATTATGTATATAGTACATGTAGATTTTCACCTTACACAATTTATGAAAAAAACGACACTGAATGTAAGCGCAGCAGGAGACACACAAGCTTCTATCCACAGGATGAGAGTTTGTATTTTGTGTGTCCACAAGTTTAGAATACAAATCGGCGTTCACATAATTTATTTCTGATAAACACACAACTAAGATAAACAAATAAAGCAATTTCTGCTTTTTTAACTTTTACACTTCATAGGCCCTTTTAGCTGGCTAGCAATTTATGCATTTACTGTATTAATTAATGAATTTATGCCTGTTAAATTAGTTGTTTATTTCACCAGCATTAAACTAAAGTTGTCACATCTCTTAACCAACAAAGAAATAAGGGTGTGGATCTATTAGGGTGGTTCCAATTTATTATTAATGTTTAAAGATTGCTTTTACTGTGTGTTTTGGATTGATTAGATGTTATTGTAAGATTGTTCTTGTTTACAAAGCTTTATATACAGTACAATATGACACCTAAACATACGTTTGGGCTGCTATGCCACGTGATCAGGAATGGGACCAGCAAGAATAAATTATACAACGCAACAAAGCTGCTGACATTGGGGTTGCACAGTATAGTGTTACTGAATCTGAAGATATTAATCCAGATATTAAGGAAAGAGAAAAGAAAAACAGTTTGGTCAAAACATATGCATATAAAAATAGTTATGATTATTTGTACAATTCATCTTTGTGCATTTAGTAACAAAATTAAATGTGATGCATATCATGCATTATGCTATGCACAAAATGTATAATACTGGTTGAAACTGCTTGAAGTAATAACATCAAATGACAACAGTGCTACAGATTCATTCCAGGTTTCATACATCACAAATTTTTAAACTTTGATAACACATTCTGATAAAATGATTACATATTTAAGAGGCACAAACATTTTCTATGAATTGTTTTGTTGTAAGAATTATCTGAATGCTGTTTAGAGATATCTTATCATCTCAATGTGTTAAATAGTGTGGGTGATCAATATGTAACAATTAGTGTGGGCCAGTACTTTGTTCAATGAAGTGGTGCTAATATGTTAAATAAGTTTGGACTTAATGAAAAAGAGGGCAATGTGAATGAGTTACTTAATATGTGAAACAATTGATATTAACATGTTCTTATATTTTCTTAGGTAAAACATCATTTGCTGAACCATCTTTGGAAGATATCCTCATGTTCTCAACCGGTGTTTCCTCAATCCCACCAATCGGCTTCCATCCAAAGCCAACAGTTAATTTCTTGCATAATGAGTCGCCATATCCCATTGCTCAAACATGCACCAATTCTTTAAGCATCCCCATACATAAAACATATGATAAATTCAAGTACCATATGAATTTTGGTATTCTAAACTCACCTGGATTTGGGCAACACTAAATTCTGATATAATTAATCATCATATATTTTTACCAGCCCTGAACTTGCTCTTTCATTACATTTTCCACAAAAATTATATTATTAGCTATGTCAGTTATTATTTTTTGAAAGTTTTTGGCTGATTTTACATTTAAAGTTGCTTCAGTTCATTTTGCAAACATGCACATTTTTTTCTTTATTACCGAATTACCAGGATCTTCCATCAATCATTTTTCACGTAATTTCATTTTGGTCAGTTGTGCACAGTTACATTTTGTTTGCAATTATGTTATTAATAATGTTAATTTTTCAAAGAAAGGAAGTTGCTAAGCTTTGTGTTTATACATATTTTGTGTAAATAGAAATTTTACAATGTAATACTTCTAATAGCTTTTTTTTTATATTTCATATTATGTAATGTTTTAAACCATACTTTTGAAATGGTTTGACTTGAACCTTGTTAATGTTGCTTCAATGAGATGTACCATTGAAGTGCTCTTGTTGTTATTAAACAAAAATTTGTAAACTTAATGTTCATTTTCAAATAAAATATTATGATGGTTGACTTCAATTTCCAGTTCAATTATAATTATTTTGGTAATCAACTTTTGAACAGAAACAGTCTATCCTGTTTAACCTTTCCTGACACTTAATAAAGTTCAAGAAGAAAAAACATTTAATTGTTTAACTACTGTCAACCTTTAATTGTACATCAGTAAGAAAAAGAAAACACAATATTTCAGTACATCTTACACTATTCAAACTGCCAAGGTACTTATAGTTTACAATCCTGTTTAAGGATTTTATTACATTATTTAACACCATTGTAGCTGAACCTCTCCAAAACAATGTACAGTATCCAATGCAAACTTGGACAATTGTACAGCCTCTGATCTGACTTTCTGGGGAGCAGATTCTAGGCTGTGGAGCAGGGTAGACATGTAAAAGAGTCCCTGCTCAGAAACACAGGATTGCCTCAGGGACACTTTCTCTCTCCAGCCATTTGCTCTTTGTACAACAATGACTGCACCTCTACTGGCTTGACTGTAAAACTTGTAAGGTGTGATGATTATGTCATTCTATATGCCAGACTGCAGAAGGCCACAAGGAGCCATGAGAAAATATTAAATCTTTTGGGTAGCAGGGAGGATAGTATACCTAAAAGCAGAACGATACAAACATGTCACGTCATTTTAAACTATAAACCATTGTTATATTTGCATTCTTTCCTGATTAGTCAAAACCGGTGATATGCCTGTTGTTGCCCCCCAGCCTTCTACTGCTTTCCACCAGCTTTTACTTTACTTAATAAAGACCTATAGAGAAAAAATGAAATTCTACAAGTTATATTAGTTTTTATCGTGTTTATTGTATATTGTAAACTATATTGTCATTATTGGTGCATCTACTGTTGAAAGATTAAATAATGTTTATCACTGATGTCTTTTTACTGTTATATTTGTAGCTGGAACACAGACAAATTCATAGCAACTACATTTCATGGTTGTGAAGATTAATTCAATTCAATTAGTGTTTCAATTTGCAAGTCCTGAGGTGGTTTCTGGTACATGCTTGATGGTGCTGAAGAATAACCAATTTAAATTATGCAAGATCAAAAAAATGCACTCAGGAAACAGAATACCCAAAATATATTTATTTAAATATAAAGTGTTACTATATTAGCTAAAATAAGTGAGAAGTAATAGTACTTTACTTTGCGACATACACAAGAAAAAACACACCAAATTGATACATACTACAAAATATTCAGATATTACAAATTTCTTTTAGCCTCAAAAATAATTCTACAGCAGATTTCCATGTGGGTGGAGTTTGTAAATTGTACTGCTGCTTTATGAGATCTAAATATTCCTGTATGGTTTCATCTCCACAATTGCAAATTTCCTTGCATTGTGTTGCCAGTTGATGAAGCTTCTCTTCTGAAACAACGTATCCAAAGTTTCTTGATTGGAATCTAGACAAATAAGTAATATGTTTAAAAGAAAAAAAAACTAATATATTCAGAAGTCTATACAATTAATTTGAGTACTGTGTAGTCAAAACTTGAGAACATTCTTAAAATGAATCATACAATTTTAAAATCTGTATCTCTACCCTTACAGACTTAGCTCTTTACTTTTACTGATGATTAAAAACAAAGAAAACTTAGTCCTGGCAAGATATTTTTTTATATTTTCTAATTATTCTAAATGGAATCAAAACTGTTGCTTTACATAAAGCCATTTATTCATACCTATGTGGTAGGCTAAAAATCTCATTGGGAATTCCAGAAGGACAAACTGACATCCTCGAGGGTCTAATTCTATGTTGGTTCCAGAGGTCTTTAAATTCATTCAAATCCTTTTGCATCAATTCAAGAAAAGCAAAGCGCAGCAAACATTTATGCTGATGGCTACCATTGAAATTGCCAGAATCTTTCAGATCCACCAGGACTTCCATCCAGAACTGTGACCTGAATGAAATAAAATGCAAGAGCTACTTAAATATAGCTTTGGATGCATTTTTTAAATTGCGTTCTATAAATGGTTTTGTTTACTGGTGTAATTAAACTTTCAGTGAAGGGCAATCAGTAAAATATATCACTGAAAAGGTTATGGACTGGAAAACTGCACGCAGTTACACATTTAAAATAAAGTAAGTATCTGATGTAGAAGCAAGCTGTTTTTAAACATTATTTATAAACATTTTGCAGTTATTGATTAAGTAAGTTACGACTACACTTACTATACCAAAATATATACATAAATATTCTTACCGTTGCTTTCTGAAATGTGCCCACCAGGATTCTATTCTCTGATTCATTACAGAAGTGCCATAAACATGGCTAGCTGCACCTGCGAAGTGGTCATTTCCTTGAGAGCGCAACGTGCACTGCATTGCTGCTATCAAGGTGTTTTCTGTTCCACAATCCGTCCTCAGTCTCATTGGTACAATCCCAAATTTTGCTACACAAAGCACATAATTTGTTGCAATTACTTATTATTTATTATTCGTTATTATTCGTTGGTCCGCATGAAAGCCATAAAATCTTTCTTGAAAAGCCATCGATGCACCCGCTTACCGCTATGCCATAAGGCTTTAATTTATCATATCCATCTACATGCCAAACGTAGTTTGGACCCAGTGAGTGGTACACTCTTCGAACAAATCTCCTTGTCCTCCTAGCTGAAGTTGCAGACGGATTCATTTCAGACAACAAATTCATGACATCACGTCGCCTCACGCGCAGTTTATATTTCTGCAGTAACACTTGATGCATCATTCTATATCCAAGAAGCTGACTCGGCCCTTGTATCTCGATCTCCATGGCCAAACGCACTTGACTTATATTGGAGTAATTCCTACGTTTTGATAATCCCAGTTCTTTCAGGCGCATTTTCAAACTTCTTAAACACATACTTATTCCATGATAAATTTTCAAAAAATCTAGAATGACCTCATATTTATATCCTGCGTAGAAGTACTGCGTAATCCAATCGGTGACCAAAAGTGTGTGTTCATTCCCACTGACTAAAATAAAAATAAATTACATTTACGGCTTATGCGTCAGTTTGTCACTTACCATATTTTGTATGATCATGTCATGCTAATTGCAGGGTAAGAGAAAACAGCAAGAAAAAATTTACATATACTTAAACGCAAGAGACATATTACCTGTTGGTGGTCCTCCCAGCGCCGCGGACGATTGGTCACCTGACGGCAGAAAGGCAAGCGATCGCCCACAGGTGGAACAAAATGCTGGCGCCGCGCCCGTGCCCAGCTGACTGCCACAGTAGGGACAAAACATGGTCTGCCTTTGGAGAATGAGAATGTTTGTTACAGGAAGAAGTAAAGCATTTGTAACAAAACAGTAAAATGAATGGTAAACCCAATAGCAGGACTTCTCTGTTTCAGTTGATGGATGACAACGGACACTTCGTGCTCTGACCTCGTAGGGGACCCAAAGCCACCTACCGCATCGTCCATACCCCCCGTGTTTGCACACTCGACCCACAAAATGGGACCCACAACCAAATAAAGAGAAAGAAATCCATGTGCGTTTTCGCACTCGAAACTTTTATGATAAGAAAATATCCTATTAATAGCCTAACAGTTCGCGAGGAGTAAAAAGAAGCCGACACGACAGGGAGTAGCCGCAGTTATCTAGTTCAAGTTTGACATTTTTATTTTAAAAGTTTGTGAAGATGTTAAACGTTTTGTTCAGTTTCCCAAAGAAACGTTTTCGTTTTTTAATTACCAGGAAGTCACAAAAACTGTAGTTGTGAAAGGTATATATTTAACAAGAACAACCAGTATTATGTTCGTCGTTTCGTATGAAATCTGGGCAGTTATTACAACCAACCATGAACACCCTTCGCTGAAGCGGACTTTCCCGCACTTAACACGTTGAATGCTCAGGAGATAAACGTTTACAGACCCTTGCAGTCGCCACACTGCATGTATACAGTATAATATATACGTTTAAAAAATACAGCATATTCTGCTTTTCACCTTTAAATGTGATCAGTTGAAGATTAGTCCGTTGCACAGATTTCTCTTCCAACTAAGCATGCACAGATTTCGTTCTGAAAATCTCATTTCCGGTGTGGACATTTCCGTTTTCAAAATGCTGTTTCCGTTGTGAAGTTCACTTCCGTTTTCAGTTTTTGTTGATTTCATGTTGCGGCCTCTTAATGTTGATTTCATGTTGTCGTTTTTGTTCATTTCACGCTCTTTCTTTTGGTTAATTTCACGCTCTCACTTTTTGTTAATTTCATGCTCTCACTATTTGCTAAGTTTATGCCCTCACTGTTTATTGTTGACTTCATGTTTTCATATATTAATTAATTTCATTGTGTTTTTTTTATTTTGTTTTTTCATTTGGTTTATTGCTGATTTTGTGTTTGTGTTTTGCCCCTCAGAGCCACCGTACGGAACAATGGCACAACAGAACCAGGTATGGACTCACAGAATAAAAAGCTCGCTATATTTAAAGAAACTTTAGATCCATTAAACAAAACTAATGAGATGTACGATTATATACTGTATAGCGAATCCAAGTGTTCTCTGTTTATCGTCATTACTGACAAATCCTATTTTTAAGCATATCGTTTTAATAATTTTTTACCTCTTGTATTTCTTTTTGATATTTGCCATATTTTCCTCTATACTAACGTTTTCACTTATTTATGAGATGTTATGTAGAGAATCTGTAATGTTAGTGTACAATATGAAAGGTATTTGTGTTTATCGTCGTCATTAACGTTTGTTTAATATCTTATTTAAGCTGATTTTTCAGTAAAGTTAGCTATTTATAAAAGCACGATAGCGCTTTGTGCAAAATTAGTATTACATATTATATTTGTCTTGATTGCCATAGTCTCATTTCTCCATAACGGCAGAGAATATAAAACCAACTTTGATTACATTGATTAAATATCAAAATGAATCCAAGTACCCTCTTTGTAAAAAGCAGAGACTACAGCATCCTGCGGCCTCGCCTTCACAGCCCTGAAGCCCACATTGTCAAGTATGCAGGTAATTATGCCAGTAGTGTGTGCTTGCAAACAATATTGACGTTTAGATTTCTGAACTGGAACTTTTTAAAATATAGTTTAAAAAGCTGAGCTAATCCTGCATTTTCCGTTGTTTGGCAGGTTTTACTATTTACAGATGCAACACAGGGTGTGTAACAAGTGGCCATTTCCATTGTTGTTTTTGTTTTAAAAGTCATTGCCAACAGTTTACTGTATGTCACTATTTAATATTTGTCTTTTGATTAATTTTTTTACCCCTTGCATTAGGGCCTTCCAAGTCAGATGAATAGCCATGACTGTGGAATTGTCATGTTGATGGTATTACCATTTCATATTGTAACTATATTTTTTGTATGTCTGTATTTTAATGTTGTGTCCAGGTTTCCAAATGACCATTTTGTGGTTTTTCTGTATTTCATCCTTGAGGCCCCCATCAATGTTAATGAGGTGTTTATCAATTTTAGTACTCTCTTCTTTCATTGTAGCATTTGTAGAGGGAAGATTGTATCTGGTTGTTGGTTCCCATTTTTGTCACCTTCTACAATTTGTGTTGGGTATTTGTGTTATGTTTTATTATATTTGTATTTTTTTTAAATTTTAGCCTACTGCCCCTAGTGGTTTTGATATTCCAGAAATGCCTACCTTTCAAAATCCAGATATTTTAAATGTATGTTTATAATGGTTTGCATAAATATTTTTATAACATTAAACTCCTTTTAACAACATGACTCTGCTCAGTCCTCTTTAGAATGACATGCTGGCTTTGAGGAAGCGCTGGTGTACAGATATATATAATGTGGACACTAGAGGCGCTGTTGCCCCAAGACACCCCACAGACAGATGTACAGGATACACGTTTAAAAGCACCAAGAAGAATTCTTTAATAATTTCTTCAAATAAAGTGCACAAAGCACCACACACTCCACAATTCACTAATCAATAATACAATAAACACAATCCTCCTCTCCACCCAGCAGCTCCATCACTTTACCACCCAACTCCGGCTCTCTTTGCTGGGCCTTGACCAGTCCTTTAAATAATCCATGACCCGGAAGTACTCCTCTTCTTCCGAGTCAATGCCACAGCCTCCGTTCTCAAATAGCTCAGAAGTACTGCGGGTTTCTGTCTTCGTGCCTCTGAAGTACTTCCGGGTCGTAGTAACAGTAGGAGTCCCCAAGTTCCTTGTGAGCTCCCCCTGGTGGCACCCACGGTACCCAACAGGGCTGAAGAAACGGACTCCATGTCCCAGGATGCCCTGAGGAAATCCAGGGAACCATTGTCATCCAGGGGAGCTGCCACCTAGTGTCCCGGGGGAGGCTGTGTCCCGAAAAGGCTGCTCTTCTCCCTTCTTCCCGTTCTGGGATGCCCCGGCCGGCCTGAACCTCCAGCCGTCCATCACAATATATATAATATATTGCTTGACAACTCCAGCCCCAAAGGGTAAATTAAATTTCATTAAATACCTTTAATTTAGTTCTGCGGTAATATGGCAAATATACTTAGCCATATTGTAAATCAAAGACAAATAGTCAAAATGTTTACCATTATAAACTTAGTGCTTCTTTTTGAAATCACTAAAGTAACTACTCACATTGGACTGAGCAAGCAAATGCCCTTCTAAATGAAGGCCAAGAGTCAAACAAAAAATTAGAAGGTACAGAAATAATGGACAGCCAGGACAGGGTCATTTTTTATGCTTATTTTTTTGGTTCTTTTTTTTAACATTTCCTTAGGTAAATATTATTTTCTCTGTTTTCAGGTTTAGACTCGATTGAGCCATTAGAAGATGAGTAAAGACTTGCACTAGCTCTGAAGTGAACAAATGTCTTGCAATTCTGTTTCATAGCACTGTATTCATGCAGGTTTCAGATCTTTTCTTTTAAAAGAAACTTCAGCCTCCCTTCTCTAACATCCAGCACAGGACACTGTGATGAGCAGGTACAGACACATCATTTTATAAACTTCCATAAGAAAGATAATTACATTTTGTTGATGCTGGCTTTCAATGCCTATGGTATTGTAAATAAAATGTATAAAAAGACTTAATGCTTGCCTCAGATGCCTACTGTTAATCTTTAAGCAGTAGGAGTCAAAGCCCAAAAGTCTAAAAGCCTGTTGTACATCTTCTGACTAACTGTAGTACTAGTACAACTCTTAAAGGCCTTAAAACATTTGAAATGCATTGTGTACTTTGTTAATAATAGTGTATGGTAAGAAACATTGAAGACTTGTAGAATATGTGATTGAAAGCAATAATAACAAATTCAGAAAATGTGGAGGAAAAGGCTATAAGCGTTATGATGACCATTTAAAAATTTTTCTTTTTTTTTTTATTAAATAAAACATATTGCAGCAACACAGAATCCTTCAGCATTTTACTGAAGTAGAGAAGTGGTGTGCTGAGAACATTTCTGTGTTCAGGGGGCACATCTCACTCCCTGCATTACTGTCAATGGACAAAGACGACATAGCAAATCAAATTTCTGAAGGGCCTCCTCTATCTGAATTTCCAGAAGAAGAGGTGAGGGAATATGTCTTTAGACCCTTCATCATCCTTTTTTTTTCAGATATGGAAGACATGCATCTGTTTTTAGATAACATGAGAGGAAAAAGGAAAATGACTGTTTTGTGAGAAAATGTAACAAACATACATGTCCGTCATTGTTCAGTTACAACCTACAATTTTTGTTCTATATTTTATACTTCTTTAACTTTTTTGTAATAAATGTTGCAAACCAACTTCACCTTTACAGTCCATTGTCTCAGATCTGCACTTCTTAGTGTTATGTATTAAAATAATGTTTTATAAAGCAGGGCAAGGCAATTTTTATTTTTAAAGCACATTTACAACAGCCAGAACTGAACCAAAGTGCTGTACAAGAAAGGGTAAAAGAAGCAGTTCAAATATACCGTGTATACACAGCACAAAACTGCAAGCATTACATAAAAGATAACCCCACACCCTGTAGTATAGCGGGTCCGCAGCTTCAAAAGAAAAGGGGCCAAGTTGTAAATCCATAAAGCAATGTCATTCTCCGTGGGCACGATTGCACAGCCGCGGGAAGTTAATTGGAGTAGTTGGAGCTTGTCACACCGGCAGGTGTGGGTGCGATCTTTCGCATTGGCTTCCTGCGGGATGTGATGAAGGTGCTGTGCCCATGGAGGTGTATGTATGTATGTATGTGTATGTATATATGTGTGTGTGTGTGTGTGTGTGTGTGTGTGTGTGTGTGTGTGTGTGTGTGTGTGTGTGTGTGTATGTATATGTATATATATATATTATATACAGGCCGGCACAAAGGAGAGAGAGGTTGAGAAACTGGGATGTCGAGAAACCGGAAGGGATCGAGGAAAAAAGGAGGTTAAAGGACATGAAAGGTAGTCTTGCAACATACGATCTGGCCACCTGGAAGGAGAAGACAGCACGAGCTGGGGCCCCGCGAAGGAGCGTTTGTCTGCAGCACTCTAGGGGCTAGTCCGCCCCACTGAAGATTCTGTTGGAGTGGAGTGAGCAAGGCACGTGTCCTCCCAAGGGATCTGAGGAGCGACTACATGAGCGCGAAGGATGAAGGGAGGACAGCCGACCTCGGATGGTGTGGCAGTGATGCCTGCATGCAGCCAAGATGGAGGTCGGCTGAAAGGAGCTCGTGGCTGTTGGGTCTCCGCCGGCTGCGGGAGCAATGCGTGAGCCTGGGAGAATGAGAGACGGAGGTGGGCTGAGAGAGTAATTGGAGAGACTGCATTTTAACTTCTGATTTTAACCTTGGATTTTAATGGATTTATTTATTGTTTTTATCCCACCCTTTCACTGTTTTTATGGATATACAGTATTTATTGGAACAGTGTAGCACTGCACTTTCTGTTTTGACACAACTGTTTGTTTTAATAAAAGCACACTGGCACTTTTGGAACTATCCCCTGGCTTCATTTGAGAATTGTCCTCATATGTCAGCTCATCTCGGTGACATTACCAATGGTGTTGGGTTCAGGGCTCCCATAAGGACGATTGGAGCGTGGAGCGGACACGCATCGTCACACACCCATGCATAAATATTATCATGAATGTACATGAGCCAACATATACAAATAATGTCAACATCTTGCAGGGTCAAAAGGCAGCAAGAAAAAAGACTTTAATGATGACTTAAAAATGGCCAGTGTTGGAGCAGACCTAATATAATAAGGCGAGCCATTCCAGAGAAAAGGAGAAGCCACAGCAAATACCCGATTCCTCCTTTGCTGCAGCCTCGACCTCGGCACAACTAAAAGCATCGGGCTAGTAGACCGCAGGGCTCTTGTTGGCACATACAAGTGAAGAAGTTCCGAGAGGCAAGATGGGGCTGATCCATTCAAAAATTTAAAACAAGAAATAGAATTTTAAATTCAATTCTGAAACGCACCAGACGCCAATGAAGCAAGGTGAGTATTGGTGAAATATGGCCACACTTACAAGAACCATTCAATAAGCAAACAGCAAAGTTGTGGAATAGTTGTAGGTGTCGTAACGGGGCCTGACCAACACCTACATACAAAGAACTGCAATAGTCCAAATGAGATGTTATAAAAGCTTAGATGGCCTTTTCAAGATCACTGAAAGAAAGAAAAGCCTTTACCTTAAAGTCTCTGCTTGAAAAAGCTTCATTTAACCTCACAATTTATCTGTCGAGTTTGAATGACCTGTCAAAGATCACGCCTGGGCTCCTAACTGAAGCTTTATGATACGTATATGGCAAGGGGTCCAAGAGCAACATCGGAGACACTCAAACTTTCTTAACTTTTGCACACCATAATCACAATTTCATTATCATTTAGTTTAAGAAAATGCATTGCCGTCCAGGTTTTAATATCATTCAAGCATGCATGGAGGGTCTGTATTTTCTTGCTTTGATTTTAGTGGCAAATATATTTGAGTGTCATCAGCATAGAGAAGCCATACTTGTTAACAATGAAGCCTAAAGGTAACATGCATATCAAAAAAAGAACTGGTCCAAGGATGGAACCCTGCAGAACCCACAAGTAAGAGGAGCTACAGAGGATGGGATCTCATTCAAATGAATAGAAAAGCTCCTATTGCTTAGATAAGATTTAAACAATTTCAGGGCATTACCTTGGATGCCTACATACTGTTCCAGGCAGGATATAAGAATTGTAAGAGCCACAATATCAAAAGCTGAGGTACAATCTAGCAGTACAAGAATGTCAGAATCTCCAGCATTAGCAGTTGGGAAGAGGCCAACCTAAACCTTTAACAAGGATGTTTCAGTGCTGTAAGTACATCTGTATCTGGATTGTAATTTTTCTACAATTCTATTTTCATCCAGAAATGTTTGAGTTAGGACAACTTTTTCTAAGACTTTAGATAAAAAAGGCAGTTTAGAAATTGGCTTGAAATTTGACACATTAGAGGGTCCTTATTTTGTTTTTTAATTACGTTTCTGCACCACAGCATGTTATAAGGCAGCAGGAACACAACAAGAAATCAAGCTAGCATTTATTAAGGTATCCTAACTACAGGGTCACGGGGACATTAAGTTATTATGTCACAAAAGTAAATGATCAATAACAAAACATAATAATCAACAGGCATGAAAATGAAGATCTAAACATTCACGTTCTCAGTAAAAGAAATTTTTAAAAATGTTTATATTGAGCAGTTTTTTAAATGATCCAGCTTACTATACAATTTGTTATTAATGTCATTAAAAAATGGAGTAGACTAGCTTCAAAACAATTAAACACACTAATCAGGCATTTAAACAATAAAGTTGTATATATTCTTCACTGCCTATGTTAATGAGTACCTTATGTGGTAATTTACATACATGTAGCCCTTAGAATTATAACGCACATTGGAAAATGTTCAAATAAATATTTATTTAAACTAATCAATACCGCAATCACTATTTGTTGGCAGCCCTACTACAAACATATAAACTCATTTCACAAGGCATATCCCAAAACTAACTTTAAATCATTAACCAAAAGAGTGTATTATGCACCTTGTATTAGTCTTAATGTGTAAGATGTTGATATACTTGAAATCTTTTTCTGCTATATTTAATTGCAATGAATTGACTCAATTATTTTTATTTCTATTCAAATTAGTGTGGTGCTGAGATGTCATCTGTTGCACGGCTGCACTCTGATTCTAATCCAGGTGGTTCATCGTGTGGTGGGTGCAGCTACGCGCTGTAATCGTCGCATGCTCCCAACCATGCTCCATACACATACAGATATAATGTCAACTTTAATTTCAGTCACATAAAAAGGACAACAGTAACTGCAATACACTATATGGCAGAATCAACCTACAATGCTTCATATACCACAAAACCTACCTACCTAACAAAATCATAATATTACGGTAGCGTGATATGTCACAGTCTGGCTTTTTGCTTGATTGGCATTGTAGCCAACCCTAATCTTTTACCTTGTAGGTGGTGAATATACACAGCAGCTCCAAATGGCTTTTTCAGACTGAAGCCTATATCACATTTAATTACTTTTCCAGCAATTTTCAATTATAGCCTTCATTTACCCAATCTTAGCAAGTCGAAGGCTATCTGTGGTGCATTCCAGTGTGGTCATGTAATGTGACATGCCCAGCAACTCACTCCGGCTAGTCCACGACTTGCTCTGATGATTTTATTTTTAGTCGTAGAGGTGGGCTCTAATGCAGTGTTTCTAAGGCCAGGTTTAAACTTCACGCAACGCAACGCATGCTCCAGCGGACGCTCCTGCTGCGCAAGCGTTTTACAGTTTATACTTGTGTGCATACTTTAAGTAAATCTGTAGGAATCCAGCAGGTGGCAGTGTGAGATATTATCACGGTAAGAACAGGTTAGGGTTCTCTGTGTTGTGAATTGCCTGCATCTTGCCTGAAGAAGGGGCCTGAGTTGCCTCGAAAGCTTGCATATTGTAATCTTTTTAGTTAGCCAATAAAAGGTGTCATTTTGCATGACTTTTCATTACATGCATAATGGCTAACATGGTACAACACCCTAGTACTACTGGAACACCCATTAAATTCCAATTACACCTTACCACAATATCTCTAAAAGGATGTTTAATGATTAAATCCATCAATCCAGGAATGTGTCCATTCCAGCAAGCATTGGGCACGAGGCAGAAACAATCTCTGGACAGGGCCTCAGCTCATCACAAGGTGCATACAAGCACACACATACACTGGAGTCAATTTAGCGGGACCAAATCCCCAAATCTGCATATCTTTGGAAGGATACCGGAGCACAGTGTGGAAACCCAGAAGGAAAACATGTAAACTCCAGGCAGGGAATACCAGCGACGTGACTCCCTGCGAGACAGCAATGCTAACGCTCTGCCACCGTGTCACCCCTGTGTGTGCAATTATTAACAGTATTCATTATTTAAGTGAAATTAACGATTTATCTGTAAAATGTAACATACATGCTTTAATGCATTTCATCATGAAAGTGATATCAAGTATAAATCTAAGGATTCTAAATGTGCAGAGAGTTGGAATATCATACATTTAATGTGTTCTGTGTGGTGATCTATTGCTGTTTGCCGCTGCTGTCAGTTCAGGAGGATGCTTGAATATAAAAGCACCACGAATGCATCTGTATGTCGGCATTTTGCTTCACCACATCGAACCATTCATCAAACACCGAAGCGCGCATATCGATCCCGTAGGATCCGCATAGAGGCTTTCTGTCACATGTAGATAGTAAACAGAGACTCTGATGTCACATTCCAAGTTTTAGCACACTGCACCCCGACTTTTTGCTGGTGCTGTAACTCACGCATGCGTCACGTTGATTTCTGAGGAACTGCTCAGAGGACGTGTCAAATGAATGCTGGGAACACGTGGCAGCCATGATGCATGCGCGTCTGCGTTCTGAGCTTGTAGTATAAATCGTGAAGCCCTAAATCTTTCTGGTGTCACAAGTCACTTTTTTCCATGGTAGTATCTTCACAACAAACCAAAGGGAGGGCTGTCCCCTTGGTGAAACGAACACAATCATCAGAACGAGGTGGAGGGATCCACCTTACTGAATCAAGTGCAATCATCAGAGCTGGGGACTGGGATAGAGTGCAATCATTGTAGCAGTGATCCACCACAACTCACTGCCATTATAAAGAGTAGCACCTTGTGACCCACCAGTGGCATCCTACAACCCATGAGAGGGTCACAACTCAGTGACTGAGAAACAATGGTCTGATGTGATATACCCAATGACTGAGACCAACTAGTCTGCGACTTGCTCCAATAAAATCAAACATATTTGATTTTCTCATAAGTTGTAAGGATGGGCTGTGTGTGCAGGAGAGCTGACGACCAATGAATGCTCACCTGGGAGTTCAATACATATAATGCAGCAACAAGGCACAAAGAACCCTGGTGTTTTGTACTATGTGAACATAACAGAGGCTCTTCTGTCTGATGCCCCATGTTTTACTTACTAAAACAGAATGGAGAAAAAGAAAAAAGTGACTGAGATTGCTGTTGAACTCGCTATACTAGTTAACCCTTCATACAGAGCCAGGGGCAAGCAGTAAGACACTCCCAGTGATTTTGACTCATTTATTGACATGGTCCCGTGACAAGATCAGGAACTTCTGTGGCATATTTGGAATAATTCACAATTAGAAATCACCTATGTGACATTGACTTAACTGGGTTCCAAGGTTCGCCCAACCATCAGGCACTCATCAGCAAGTAACACTTAGCTCTGAAAGTGAGTTCTTGGTTTCACTCTTCTAGACAATGCCCTCAACATTTTGTCACAATGACTGTTGTCAGGATAAATGGATTAAGAGGTAAATTTAATCAGTGAATGAATATTGTAGCTTGACCAAAACATCACAATAGCATTAAACTTTGGGGTACCTAGTAGTTTCCACCATGCTGTATATATAGATTTTCTTTTATAAATTAGGTTTTTAATGCACCTAAATATAAATAATTAATTGAATTTTACTAATATATTAAGCTCTGCGGTGGGCTGGCGCCCTGCCTGGGGTTTGTTTCCTGCCTTGCGCCCTGTGTTGGCTGGGATTGGCTCCAGCAGACCCCCATGACCTTGTAGTTAGGATATAGCAGGTTGGATAATAGATGGCTGCGGTGGGTTGGCACCCTGCCCGGGATTGGTTCCTGCCTTGTGCCCTGTGTTGGCTGGGATTGGCTCCAGCAGACTCCCGTGACCCTGTGTTAGGATTCAGCGGGTTGGAAAATGGATGGATGGATGGATAATAGATGGATGTATAATATATTAAGCTAAGATAAACTGTGAAAAGTGAGAAAAAAACAGTTGTTTAGTCTACATAGGTTTTCTCCATATGCCAGTTTTTTCATGGACATTCCTACAATGCATCACAATGCAGACAACACTGATGTCTGATAGAATATATGAAAGTTTGTTATCAGTGAAGATATACTCACTGAGATATGCTGTCCCAGTGCCATCAGAATAGACTCAGTAACAGGAATTCACCAAAATTTCTGCAGCTTCCTAAAAGCAATATGAATGGCCTCATTATGAGCTAAAACACAAGTATTCTCTGCTAAAATAGTGAGTGTTCAGCCTTGCTATAAATGGATGGGACACTCCAGTATTGGCAGATGGATCTTATCAGAGTTTGTGGCTGTTTTTTCTACATTAACTTTTTTTGTATTTTGAATTTTAAGTAGGCCTATATTTTGGGGTTATGGTGTACTTTCTGTACTAAAAGACAGTTCTGTGAATTAAACAGAAACTATGCCAATTAAGGCTTTATACATTAAAAAGACAAATCTAGATCGACTGTAAGATTAACTAATTAAAGAACTGGAGCTACTTGGTTTTCTAGATCTAGATTTGATCCCAGGTTTTTTATTAGACATTGAGTATAGTAATCAAGCAATCTGAACAGCCTAGCTGTAAAACATAGTAGGAGTCAATTCCTCTTGATACAAATACGTTTTTCAAAACCCTGTATATTAAGAAAATATGCAGCATGGCTGCTCTATCATATTTTTAAGGGAAATGCAACAACCAAAAAGTTAAAACCCATGGTGTCTAAATTTAAGATTAATCTGGCCAGTTTAAAGTTCCAGCCATTTTATTTCAGAGTTGTGAGTATTGTTTTACTATCCCCTGAAATAGCACACAATATGTGAAGCCATTTTTATATTAACATTCTGCATGTAAAATGTAATAAACTGTAAAGGTTAGAACAACTTCTCTTGCTACTTTTCCCCAGAGGTGTATTCCAGCTTAGCCTATGCAAAGTTAATGGAGGGGAAGTTTATATTTGCCTGGCTAGGGTGTGTTGGAGATTTTACTATTGGTTCATTCTACAATGTAGGGATGGCAAGCAACCCAGCCTATGCAAAAAATAAAAATCAAAGCAGTCAAACAAACCACCTTTACATGTAAACAAAACTCAAACTATTTGACTAATGATATACAGTTTAACTTACATTACTGTTGACACGGAAATTAAGGTGCATACTTGTAGCATAAGCATTAAGTTATAATACCAGAAGAAAGACTAAGAGCTTTGTGTGAGATATTCTGTGGTAATCATTGGGTCCCATTAGTGCAACCTCTGTGTTAACTCAACAGTGGTATCGTACTCTGGTACTGTGCAAAACACAATATTTTAGATATGTAGAATGCTATTAGGATATGCATATGTTAAGTAGGAAAATAGATAGGCAGTATGCAAACAAAACCACTTTTCACAAGAGATATGAATATAAACACTGTGTGTGCAACACTAAAACAACTATTTCATCATGCAGATTAAGGTAACTGCACACTGTAAACCAATGTGCCACCATTCCACTGACCAACACTGCAGCTTTGGTGTTCCTGCCCAATGTATTGGTATCACAGTATCAGTAATCTCATTTTCTGCTGTTCTTCATCTTAAGCATCAGTGACACCAAGGCAAGTGCTAAAAGCGGCATGGGGCTCCTATTTGTAAATTTTCAACATTTTCTGCAATTTTTCATAATATACTTTTAAAATGTATTTTCTGGAACCCTTCACAAATTTCAGGAGGTCTAAAGCTTTAATTAGAAGACTATTCTGTTTCCACATATTATGCACTCTTGCCATGGGGCAGCTGCTATCATAATAAATGTATATTCAATGCTAAATGATTAATTTTAATAGTAGGCTGTAGTTTAAGAGCATTTTTCTTTACATGTACTTTTTATTGTCCCTGTGATGAACTGATGCCACTTTCCACAGTTGGTTCCTGTTTTGTGACTGAAGCTTGTAGGCATAGGCTCCAATTCAGTGTGACCCCAAATTGTGTACAAGAAATGTGTCTTCTTCTTTGTTTTATGCATTCTATTAAACTCTCATGTCCTTCCTTACACACCCACACATACACTGGACCATTCGTGAATCAGTACCTAACCTAACCATCATGTTTTTGAAGATATGGGAGGAAAATTCAGGCAGACACAGGGAGAAACCTGAAAACTCCATACAGAGAGGGATCATGTGCAGAATTTAGACCAGGATCAGTGCTATACTGTACAGCCCTGTTTTATGTATATACTGTAAGTACAAGATAGAAACCATTAACAGTGTTTGGATACCCTTAGGTAAACCCGTATAATTGGACTGACTGTTTGTCTGTCATAATTGGAATTCATTGAGTCATCCATCCTTTGTATCTTTTCTCCAAATAGAGTAACCAGGAACAACTGGAAAACCAAACCTCAACAAGAGAATAGAAACTTGTCAGTGATCCTCGTGGGCCTTGACACTATGTTAATATGCTCAGTTGTCCCTGTGCTCTTTATTTAAAGATGTTAACTCAACTTTGAATTTTTTTTCTCAAATATAGAAATGTTTTATCTTTCCTCAACTGATGTTAGAGGTGTGTGTGTTTTGGATTTCAAGGAGCATATGTCCCCTGAAAAGTGCACCTTCCATAGTCCAGCTATACTATATGTGACTACTGTAGGTATGTCACCTTAGTGTGTGTATATATCATACTCTGCAAAAGTCAAAGGAGCTTTAGATACTTCAGAAAAATATGCATCTTACATGTTTACTTTATGTCACCTGGTTTAGTGCATTAATAGAAAAAAAAGGTATTTTAGAATTCTACACACCCTTTTTTCAAAAAGTAAAGCAACATAATAAGTTATATGAATATCCTTAAAGAATAAAAGTAACATAGTAATAGTGCACTTCCCGATAAAGAAGAAAGTGAGATCTATATAGGCATACAGCCTGGGACTTAATTAAGCAAAAACAAACAAATGCTAATGATCCATGACATCATGTGTAGGTTGAACCAAAGTGATGAGCTGAAACAGAAACAGCTGTGTAAAGGGATACAACCAAACTCAAAAGAGGAGGTTGTGCTAGAAGCGGCAATTTAGCCCACATATCTTGCACCATGGAATTAAGTGACATAGTAAAAAGACACAAGTGGTCATTCTGCAACATGAAGATATCTCCCAGGCAGAAATTTCATGGCAGACAGGTGTTTCCAATTGTGATGTCCAAGTTCTTCTACAGAGGAATAAAGAAATGGGAAAGGCTGAGGACCAGAAAAACAGTGATTGGCCATGGAAATGAGAAATATACCAAGCTTACTTCCATTAAAACAAGAAGATATGTAGCGCATCTATCAGCTCAGAACTGGCAGAAACCATTGGGAACCTGTTACACTTGTCTGCAGTCCACATAAATCTTTTCAGAAGTTGTCTTCATAGAAGTGCTGGGACCAAAAGACTATTCCTCTGAGGTGGAAATAAAGCCAAATGATTCACCTACATATGAAAACACAAGGACTGGGGGTGCTGAAAAATGTCAACATCTGCTTTGGACTGATGAGTCAAACTTTGAAATATTTGGCTGTAGTAATCTGCTGAAGGCCTGGAGAACAGTACATGGATGAATGTCTGCAGGCAACAGTGAAACATGGTGGATTTTCCTTACAGGTTTAGGGCTGTTTTTCCACAAACATAGTTGGTGATTGGATTCAAATTGATGGTCTTGGCACTGCTGGGAAGTACTGGTAGATTCCTATTCATTCATCATGCAATTCCATCAGACAGGTGTATAATAGGTCACAGATTCATTCTGCAGCATGATAATGACCTAGAACATATGGGCAAAATCAAAAAAAAAATCTGTAGTAAAAGGAGGAAAAGGGAATTCTGCAACAGGTAGTATGGCCGCACAGAGCCCTGATCTCAACATCACCAAGCCAGATTGGGATTACGTGAGACACAGAAGCAAGTAAAACAGACAAAGTCTGCAGTGGAACTGGAGCAAGTTCTCCAAGAGGCTTGGAACAACTGACCATATGAGGACCTTAAGAAACTGTATGACAGTGGACCTAAAATTAGGCAAAGTATGGTGGAACCAAATATTGATTTAATGTTTGTTTTTTTTCTGTTTTCTGCGTTTTCTAGGGAGTTTATTCATTAGTAAAACTATTCAGGGTGTTGTTTTTGAAAACATTCCCACTTTACAGCATTTTTTCATAAAATCTTTGTACCATACTGTATGTGGAAATTTTTTATTTACATGGCTCTGAATTTTCTTAGTGTTTAATGAGATGTTAATAATTAGAAGGATAAACAAAATGCTTCTTTATTTTCAGTCCTTTTCTGGCTTCAGACAGATGGTATTAGGCAGCATTGCCTTCAAGTGAAAACATGTTGGTACTTTAAAAAGACTAAAGTGCACTGAAATAATTAAAGGCTGCTCACATTTACAATTATAGATTTATTTATTTACAATTTATATAAGGTAACAAGCAGATATAACACACAATTTATTCTTTTCTTCTAAGCAGGCTATGTTCTCCAGAAAAGTAGTCAGCTCTACTGTGGTACTGGTATACTCACTCTGGCAAACCCCCTTAACCCAGTTCAGGGTTACAGAAGTATTGGGTGCAAAGCAAGAAGCAGCCATAGACAAGGTATCAGTCAATCACAAAGCCCACCCCACACACACACTCACACATGGCCAGTTCAGAGCCACATGTTCCCCTAAATAACATATCTTTAGGGAAGAGAGGAATTTAGGAGTCACCAGAACAAAACAGAGAGAATGTGCTAATTCTGCACAGACAATGACCAGGTTATGAGATTTGATCTTGGGAACAGATGATTGATGGCAGTGATCCTTGAAACCACTGCCTGTCTGTTTAGTTCCATTTGTGACAGATTTTGCATTTCAAACTGGGGTGTTGCTGTTACAGTTTTTCCTATAACGAATACAGTAAGCGATATTTTAAGAAAGTAAGAAGTGAAACTAAAATACTCAAATTCCTTGTAAATAAGATGATCAGTACTGTTATGAGGCAATATTAAATTTTGCTTGAACTTGCAATACGCTTTTACATACACAATGGTAAGTGCTTACAATAATGATGTGGAGTATATAAATCTTTGCTCTTAGTCCCTTGACTCTTCTTGCTCTGTGCATCAGGAAGCTTAAACCTAAAGATTGCTTAGGCAGCAAGTCACAAGGGCTGCAGAGCTGATGCATGTTGTTTCAGATTTGAAACAGGTCTTATCTTTCTTTACGTTGTTAAGCTCAGAGATATGCAGGTGAATGAGCCTATGGTGTCCTAGATAATGGACTATCTGTCAGGCAGTGTTGTTGTTGTTGCTGATATGGATGTGAGCAACATTGTAGCACCACAAGAAACAGTCCTGTCTCCTTTTTTCTTTTCTCTGTACACTACAAATATACTGTAATACCAAGTCATGTCACTTGCAGAAATTCTCAAATGATTCTGCACTTATTGGGTGTATTGATAAAAGGGATGACACAAAGGAGGTAAGTCAGATGGAGAAAGTAGTATCTTGGTGCAAAGAGAATAGAAAAATAGAATGCCTTCTATTGTCACTATACACATGTACAATGAGATTAAAAGCAGCTCCTTCAGTGCAGACATATATGTAGAACACAACAAGTAAATAAACAAAGAAACAAATGGTGCAAAAAGTTGCAAAAAAGTTCTGCGACGCTATATACATATGGAACGAATAATAACTATTGCACTATTGGGTAATTGCACATTATTTAAATACTGGAAAGAATAAATAACTATTGCACTATTGGGTTATTGCAAATAATTTAAATATTGCACAATAATGATGATCATGTGCAGTGAGTAGTGGATGTTGGACCCTGAGAGTAATGATATTGTACAGTATACAGATATTGCACAGTTATTATCAGTACCATTTAGATATTGGATATTGCACAGTTGATGGATAGAAGGAAGTCCAGGGGTTGGGGGGTTAGACTGTGTAGTCAGTGCATGTGTGAGTTTAGAATGGTTATGACTTTTGGTAAAAAAAACTGTTCTTGAGTCTGTTTGTCCTTGTTGTGATGCACCTGTAGCGCCTCCCTGAAGGTAACAGGTCAAACAGATCAGAGCCAGGGTGGGAGCTGTCCTTGATGATGTTTTTTGCTCTGCTGAGGCAGCGGGAGGTGTAAATGTCCATCAGGGAGGGGAGAGGGCAGCCGATGATCTTCTGTGCTGCCTTTACTACTCTCTGAAGCCTCTCCCTGTCTGCCATGGTGCAGCTGCCGTACCATACTGTGATACAGTATGTCAGCAGGCTCTCGATTGACGAGCGGTAGAAGGTCAGTAGCAGGTTGAAGTCCAGGTTGTGCTTTCTGAGGACTCTCAGGAAGTGTAACCGCTGCTGAGCCTTCTTGCCGATCCCTGATGTAATCTCACCTCCACGTTGAACGCGTCCGTCACTCCTACCGCAGACCTCACCACTGTCACACTTCCCTTGTACATATCCTGTACAACTCTTACATACTTCTCTGTCACTCCTCACTTCCTCATACAATACCACAACTCCCCTCGAGGCATCCTATCATAAGCTTTCTCCAGGTCTACAAAGACGCAATGCAACTCCTTCTGGCCTTCTCTAAACTTCTCCATCAACATCCTCGGAGCAAACATTGCATTTGTGGTGCTCTTTCTTGGCATGAAACCATATTGCTGTTCACTAATCATCACCTCACTTCTTAACCTAGCTTCCACTACTCTTTCCCATAACTTAATGCTCTGGCTTATCAATTTTATCCCCCTGTACTTACTACAGCTCCTCACATCCCCGTTATTCTTAAATATCGGTACTAGTACACTTCTTCTCCACTCCTCAGGCATCCTCTCACTTTCCAAGATTCCATTAAACACTCTGATTAAAAACTCCACTACCATCCCTCCTAAACACCTTCATGCTTCCACAGGTATGTTATCTGCACCAACGGCCTCTCCATTCTTCATCCTCTTCATAGCTGTCCTTACTTCCTCCTTGCTAATCCTTTGCACTTCCTGATTCACGGTCTCCACATCATTCAACCTTCCCTTTCTCTCATTTTTGTCATTCATCAGCCTTTCAAAGTACTCTTTCCATCTGCTCAACACACCCTCCTCGCTTGTGAGTATGTTTCCATCTTTATCCTTTATCACCCTAACCTGCTGCACATCCTTCCCAGCTCGGTCCCCCTGTCTAGCCAATCGGTACAGGTCCTTTTCTCTCTCCTTAGTGTCAGGCCTCTCATACAACTCATACGCCTTTTCTTTAGCCTTTACCACCTCTCTCTTCACCTTGTGCCTTATCTCCTTGTACTGTTGTCTACTTTCTGCGTCTCTCTGACTTTCCCACTTCTTCTTCTTCGCCATCCTGCTCCTCTGTATACTCTCCTGCACTTCCCCATTCCACCACCTGGTTTCCTTTTCCTCCTTCCTCTGTCCAGATGTCATGCCAAGCACCCTTCTTGCTACGTCTGCTGTACTTGCCCAGCTGCCTGGTAACTCTTCACTGCCACCCAGTGCCTGTCTTACCTCCTC
Source organism: Erpetoichthys calabaricus (assembly GCF_900747795.2). Taxonomy (NCBI): domain Eukaryota; kingdom Metazoa; phylum Chordata; class Cladistia; order Polypteriformes; family Polypteridae; genus Erpetoichthys; species Erpetoichthys calabaricus. The sequence goes on from NC_041394.2 coordinate 40,571,972, forward strand.
CCTAAACTCAATCCTCCTGTCTTCCTTTTTCAACTTCCACCATTTGATCCTTGTCTCTGCCCTCACTCTCCTCCTCTTCTTGATCTCCAATGTCATCCTACAGACCACCATCCTCTGCAGAGGATATAATCTACCTGTGTTCATCTTCCTCCACTCTTGTATGTCACCTTATGTTCCTCCCTCTTTTAAAAATATGTATTCACCACAGCCATGCCCATCCTTTTTGCAAAATCCACTATCATCTGACCTTGTTCATTCATCTCCTTGACACCATAACTACCCATCACCTCCTTGTTTCTTCTGTTCCCTTCACCAACATGTCTATTGAAATCTTCTCCAATTACCACTTTCTGCCCTTTCCACCACTTCATCCAACTCACTCCAGAAATCTTCATTCTCATCCATTGTACACCCAACTTGCAGGACATATGCACTAACAACATTTATCATCACACCTCTAATTTCCAGCTTCATAATCATTACTCTGTCTGACACTCTTTTCACTTCCAAAACACTCTCAACATACTGTTCTTTCAGAATAACCCCTACCTCATTTCTCCTCCCATCCTCGCCATGATAGAACAATTTGAATCCACCTCCAATCCACCTGGCCTTACTACCCTTCTATTTAGTCTCTTGCATGCACAATATATCAACCTTCCTTCTCTCTATCATATCTGCTAACTCTCTCCCCTTACCAGTCATACTGCCAACATTCAAAGTTCCTACCCTCGGTTCCACTCTCTTTACCTTCCTCCTCTCCACTTTCCTCCAGACACGTCTCCCACCTCTTCTTCTCTTTCTTCGTTCAACAGTAGCCCAATTGGCACCCTTTTGGCTAACAGTACTAGTGGCGGCCATTGTTAACCTGGGCCTCGACCGATCCGGTATGGAAATCTGTATTGTCCACATGTTGATCTGGCAAAATTTTACACTGCATGCCCTTCCTGATGTAACCCTCCCCATTTATCTGGGCTTGAGACCAGCACGAAAAAACACACTGGTTTGTGCATCCCCTGTATTTGAGTTACCAAAAGCAATAATAATAATAATACATTTTATTTATATAGCACCTTTCCATATGTCTGCATAATGCCTCACTGTATCTGGTACTGTCAAGTCTGAAGTTTTCTTTTCTTTCTTTTTAATTTCTTTCATTTTAGTCATTCTGGTGGGTGTTCAGACCATATTTAAGTTCAGACCATATATATATATATTTATATGGTCTGAACTTAAGATATATATATATAATGCATTTATTTATTTAAAGAGCTTCTGTAAATGTCAAATTATCCCCTTTGGATAAATAAAGTTCTTTTTCTAGCTATCTAAACTCCTTGGTTGACGGGACCACTTTTTATATAGTTTTTCATACTGGGGGTTCAAATATCTGATATGTGAAGCTGTGATCATTGTCATTATATAATTGGCAGATGCTTTTCATTCAAGGTGAGGTACAGGGCCAAATCAGTGGCAAGGCTCTGGTAGAGATGACATTTCTGAATGCTCTGGATGTTATTGGACTGCCTTGGTTGACATGCCTTTTTAACAATGTTGGAAACATGGGACAGAGCCCCAGGATTGACAAACTGGGGTGGTGATCCCCTCTTTTAAGAAGGGAGAATTGAGGGAGTGCCACAGGAGGATTACAATGCTCAGCCTCCCTGGGAAGGTGTATGCCTGAATGCTAGAAAGGAGGGTCCATCTGGAGGTAGAACCATGGATTCAGGGGGAACAATGTGGATTTTTTTCCAGTTGTGTAACCCTAACCCTAAGCCTAATCTCACAAGAATTCTTGGGGGATCATGAAAGTACACCCAGCTAGTTAACATGTGTTTAGTGGAATTGGAAAAAAGCATACAACCTTATTCCTTTGGGGTGCCCTGAGGGGTGTTTCTGGAATATCGGGTACTGGGCCTGCTGTTACGGGCTATCCTGTCCCAGTACAACCATAGCGAGAACTTAGTTCATATTGCTGGTAGTAAGTCAGACTTGTTCACGGTGGTTGTGAGACTCCATTAGGGTAGCCCTTTGTCTTTCAAATTTGTTCAGAATTTTTTAGAAAGAATTATTAGGCACAGTCAAGGTGTGGAGGGAGCCCAATTTGGTCACCTCGTGATTGCATCTCTGTTTTTTGCAGATGATATAGTTTTGTAAACTCCATCAGGTGGTGACCTCAGGTGGCAACCAAGGCAGTTTGTGGCTGAGTGTGAAGTGGCTGGGATGAGGAACAGCATCTCTAAGTCTGAGGATATCATTCTTAGCTGGAGAAAGGTGGAGTGCCCTGTCCAGTTTGTGGAGGAGATGCAACCTCAAGCGGATGAGTTTAAGCATCTCAGGGTCTTGTTCATCTGTGAGGAAAGAATGGGCCAAGAAATCAACAGGAAAATCAGAACTGCATCAGTTATGCAGATGCTGTACCTGTGAGATGTGGTTAAGAGAGAGCTGAGCCGAAAGTCAAAGCTCTCAATTTACCGGTCAGTCTACATTTCTACTCTCACCTATGCCTATGGTCAAAAGCTTTTGGTGGTGACAGAAAGAACAAGATCGCAGATATAAGTAACACAAACTTCCTTCACTGGGTGTCTGGGATCAGCCTTAGAGATACAATAAGGCATGCTGACATTCGGGAGGAGCTCAAAGTAGAGCCTTTGCTCCTCCGCATTGGAAAGTGGAAGTTGAGGTGGTCCAGATGACTGATTAGAATGCATCATGGATGCATCCCTGCAGAGGTGTTTTGAGCATGTCCAACCTGAAGGAGACCTTGGGCAGACCCAGGACATGCTAGAGAGATTATATGTCTTAGCTTACCTGGAAACATTTTAGTATACCCCGGAGGAGATGGAGGAGGTGGTGGGGTAAAGCGACCTCCTGGCATCTTTGCTCAGACTGCTGCCACCAAAATCCGGACCCAGTAGTAGTAAATGAATGAAATGAAGTAATGTTGTACAAGGTGATAATAATAAAAGCAAGCATTCGTTTTAAGTTATTTGTTCAAAAATTAGTTGCTCTTGTCCTGAGCTTCAAAAAATAAAACATTTCTTTTTAAAAAAATTCTATATACAGTCTTTCTATTGTGAAAACATACTTAATACAACTCTGCAAAATCCTTTTTACTTTTGAAGCACAAGCAAGTTAAACAACTTGGTCAGTGTTACAGAGTTAGTGAAATGTGAGAATTGAACCCATAGCCATGGGCTTTAGAATCTTGCCTTTTATCCATTATGCATCACTTCCTGCAAGTTTTCTTAATACTTCATGTTGATTCATTTAATTTTTTTTTTTTAATTAGGCAGTTAGCAATGTAGACACACAAAACTAAAATAATTAGAAGTTTCTTGCATATCTGTAATTTAAAGCTGGCCTCATTAACATGAACAAAATTACACTAGTTTACAAGATTTTTGTTTCCGTCATAATTTCTTGTGAGCCAGATAGATTTTGTGCTGCTGATCACAGAAATAACAATTTTCTTATCATGCAAGGTGTTTGACAAATGGCTAATTTTGTAATATAAATTATGAAATTTTCAAATTGGGGTGTTTCACATAGTCATAGGTGCTCAGGTTTAGCTGCCTGGCAGTAGCTCATGATCTTCTTAGATTAAATTCATTATATTTTACAGCCATAACTGATGTCATTTATATTAGAGACTTGATTAGCTAAAATAATGCAAGAAAATCTGTCTGATCATTGTGAGACTATGGCTTGTTTCCATGGCAACACAACCGTGTGTGTGTGTGTGTGTGTGTGTGTGTGTGTGTGTGTGTGTGTGTGTATATACCAAGTAGCAGCTGCAGTCTTTCTAACTGATGTCAGAAGTAAAGAGTACTAGGGGGCTCTGCTCCCTGCTTGCTTCACTCGCCCACCCCAGGTTTGGTTTACTGGATATACAATTTAAAGAGATTGTTATTTTCATGTGAATTGTTACATATGCATTATTTTCACTTTTACTTTAAAACATTTGTAAAAACAACACTTGTCCTTTATTTCTGGCCCTGGGCATGGTTACATTTTTCTCGCAGGACGTATAACGCTGCTCGTGTTGTGAAGGGGGGGGGGGGAGGAGGGGGCAGCTGAACGCACGCTAAGGAGATGCTGTCGGATCAGCTGTTGTCTTGTCACTGCTGACGAGCTGCGTTTTCTGCTTGTCACACTTTGCGTCGATCATTTCCAAGCCTGTATAGCAGCTGTCCTTTTGTCACTTTGTGTCTCTGCCGCTCGCGTTGTGAAGGGGGGGGGGGTATGAATGAACGCTAAGGAGAAGCGGTCGGATCATCTGCTGGCTTTCTGCTGCTGCTGCTGGCAAGCTGCGTGTTCTGTTTGTCGCTTGTAATTTTAAGAGCTGGAAGCACATAATGTCTGTCTGCCAAAGGCATTCCAGCAACTGCTTGGTTAGATGTCCATGAACTTGTTTTAAATGTTGTCTCACTGCCTTGTCTCGTGTGACGTTAGTGTCTCTCGCGGGACGCCAATTTGTCTTCTGAGAAGATCACGTCTCATCTCCCTAGTCTCTCTCCCAAGATTTTTTTTATAATAGAGATATTACATCATAAATAAAACTGTTGAGTTCAAAAGGTGTAAATTTAATTTCATACATTTTCTGAAGTGTCGCACCAATGTTGCAATAGCCGTGACATGTTTTGTTACATCTGTGACAAGTTCACTTTGAAAGCACAGAAACAGAGAATGACAGTACTCATAAAGACGACATATTAGTTATACTTTAGGTGCAAAATTGGTGACCAGATCAAAGTATGGGATCCCATATGTTGTACATCTTGTGCTACCAGTCTGCAAGCTTGGCTGAGCGTCCATCCATGCCATTTGCCATCCCAATGATAAGGAGGGACTATAAGGATCATGTAAATGATTTTTACTTCCACATGACGAATGTGTCAGGATTTTCTTCCAAGAACAGGAAGTTAATTGAGTACATGAACCTTTCCTCTTGAATGAGACCAATGCCAAGTTTTCCTGTTCCAAATCCACCAAAGGTGTGGACGCTGGAAAATGAGGATGAAGAGGAGGCAGAGATGGGTGAGCTGATGCAGATGGAAGCTGCTGCAGCTGCTGATGATCCAGATTTCAAGCCATTATATCCAGTGATCCTCATTTAATTTCTCAAGCAGAGCTCAATGATCTTGTCAGAGATTTGGATTTATCGAAGAGTCAGGCAGAACTGCTTAGACCAATGTTGTAAGGATGAAACCTGTTGTCACCAGGTACAAACATTTTAGTATTTCACTGCCATCATGAAAATTTGACAAAGTTCTTAAATGATTATTAAATGGAAGAGGTTTGGAACAGCCATGACTCTTCCTAGAGTTGGAAACTCGACAAAACTGAGCAATTGTGGAAGAAAAACCATGGCAAGAGAGGTGTTTAAGAATTTGATGGTCACTCTGGCTGAGTTCCAGAGAACCTGTATGGAAATAGGTGAAACGTCCAGGAGGGCAACCATCACTGCAACGCTCCACTGATCTGGGCCTTATGACAGAGTGTCCAGACAGCAGTCTCTCCTCAATAAAAGACACATGGAAGCACATTTGGTCTTTGCGAAAAGGCAGGTAAAAGACTTTCAGACTGTGAGAAACAATGTTTACCAGTCTGATGAAACCATGATTAGTGTCATCTGCTCATCATCCATGTAATACCAATCCAATATTGAAAAATGGTGGTGATGGCCAATGTTGTGGGGCTGTTTTTCAGTGGCTGGGACTGGGAGACTAGACATAGTTGAGGGTAAGATGACCAAAGGAAAATACAGATCTATCCTTAATGAAAGCCTGCTCCAGAGCACTCTGGACCTCAGACTAAAGCTGAAGGTTCACTGTCCAATAGGACAATGACCCAAAGGGAATGTACCTGGGTTGCCCACCAAGAACCTGGACTTGAAAACAATTGAACATTTCTGGAGACACCTGTAGTACTAGGGTGTTGTACTGTGTTAGCCATTATGAATGTAGTGAAAATCTTGCCTGAAGAAGGGGCCTGAGTTGCCTCAAAAGCTTGCATATTGTAATCTTTTTAGATAGCCAATAAAAGGTGTCATTTTGCTTGACTTTTCACTGGAGACACCTGAAAATAGTTATATTTTAACGGTCTCCATCCAACCTGACAGAGCTTGAGAGATCTACAGGTAAGAATGGCGGAAAATCCTCAAATCCATGTGTGTGAAGCTTGTCACATCATAGCCAGAAGACTCAAAGATGTAATTGCTGCCAAAGGGGCTTCAAGGAAGTACTGATTAAGGATATGAATACTTGTGTCAATGTGATATTTCAGTTTTGTATGTTTAATACATTGAAAAAAATTCTAAAATCCTGTTTTCGCCTTGTCATTTTGTAATATTTAGTGTTGTTGATGTGATAAAATTATAACTTTAAACAATTTTAGTACATGGCTGCAACATAACAAAATGTTAAAACGGTGAAGGGGTCGGAATACTTTCTGGAAACACGGCATATTGTTTACATGGTTGTCATGCTCTTTAAAACACTGTGCCTTGTAAATGGAGGAAATCATCCTAGAAAGTCAACTACCATTAGGACTGAATACTCCACCACAGAATGAATTTGTTTGCTTTTCTTGGCATTTAAACCACACCATGAAAATGCACCCCACCCCATAACAGACCAATTGGAATCCTTCACTATGAGAAAGAGGACTTCTGTTGGTGGACATGATACAAGGTAACTGATAGCTTTTCTGACCAGATTAATTTTTTCCACTGTTCAGTAGAATAAAAGGGGGTACTCTTAAATTATCCCAGAACCCATGTGAGCACCAAGGAGTCCAAAGATATCAAATAAAAGGAGGTTTAAAATAAGTAAGAAAGCACAAACATACAACAAAACAATAAAGCTTAATGACCCATTTGCCCTACCTGTACAGATGGAGGACCTTGACTGTAAGTGAGGGGGCTAGTCCACTTTCCCCATTTTCACAGTGTCATACCTTTTTTACTTCCCTCCATATACCAAACTACATCTCTTATGCACTGGTCTCTTGTTCCCTACTCCAAAATTACCAGACTGGTCAAAGACGAATGGCTTTATACCACCAAACTGAAACCACTTCTGGAATTACAATGCTGTGTAGAAACCCTGGGCCTATATGTCTTAAGCTGCTAGAATGCAGCTACTCCTGAATTACTGATCCACATCTACCATATAAAATGACAGACATCAGGTAGCCTCTCTGTCCAAATATGTAGAAGAGAACCACTTGTGCTGCGCAGTGGACAGGGGAACTCTTGTCCAACAGGCAGTCATTCCTTGCTGCCTTTTCCCTGATCACTTGCTCCCCTGGGTCACCAGCACTATCAGCATGTCTAGTGTCAGTATGGCAGTATGTTATGCCTTTGTTCTCAGGATCTTTTAAGGAGCTGTTAGTGTTTTTTGGTGCCCGTTGAAGTATTTATTCCCCTGTCATTTTTTTAACCCAAATAACTAAAATGTACCTGGTTGACTGGTATTAAGCAGTAGCAGTAATGAGTTCCTTTTCATAAACAGAAACATTCAGTTTAGCTTACTTAGGAAAATGATGTTATTTTAAATAAACAAACAAGTAACACTAGAAATGGAAACATCGTTCAAATGAACTGCACCTTTCCATCTCCCATTTCATACTGACAGTCAAAATGTTCGACTTTGACTGAGTGGGGCGGGAAAAGGGTGTGGAAAGTTTATGAAGTTTATGTCAGCTTTATAAAGGGTGGTCTTCCTGTCTTTCCCAATTAATCCAATTCATCATATGCATGCTTAACAAGAAAACTTTCCAGACTCAGTAGTAAGTAATGGCAGCTGCTTTGATAAGTGAATATGTTGAACAGGAGTTGAGAGTAGAGAATAATCAAGAGAAGCAGTACTGCAAAGATAATTTAAAAATACTTATTTACAAGGAACTGTGTTGTCTACCTGAGTGTCATTCGGGTGCAGGTGTGCTGTGTGAGCATTATTCAGGTTCAGACTGTTATTTATTAACCGCTTGTGTCATTGAGGCTTTCAATGTGCCATTTAAGAGGTTTAGATCAAGTTCTGCTCTCTAACTGGTTCTTGTTCTGGTGCATCTCTTTCAATTTATAAAAAATATTGTGCATTTGTCTGAATTTTATTTATAATAAGCCTTAATACCCATTTATACAGTGTTTGCTGTTTTGTAACATCTGTTTTCCATTTCTTGTTTCTTCAGTGCATTTTGGAGCTTCACCTTTTTCTTACTGCATACTTCTGCTAACCGGTAAGACATCTTGTGGATCTGTTTGTTATTGAGTCTCTATAAGCAATTGTTCAAATTTGTTGTTGCTTTACAATCAGCAGCAAAGCAAGAGAAAATAATTTCAAATAAAAGTATAGATTAAGGACACGTATTCTGAAATGATTCAGTTTTTTTCTTGACAATACAGCAGAAAGGGTAGTGGGCTGCTTTACAAAACTAACATTCTGGGTTCAATTCATAGGCATGGTTTCAGCCTCTATACGTTTTTTGCTCCTGGTCATCCAGTTTCTCTCCCAAATTCCAAGGATCTGAGTGTTGGGTTAATTGGTAATTTTAAGCAGGTTCCATATGAATAAGTCTGGATGAATTCTAACCCTAACTCTAACCCTAACCACTCAGCCTGATTTAGCACAATATACAGAAAGTAGAAAGCCAAGTGGTTTGGGGTCATCCACTTGAGCATGTAAGGTATAATATTCTTGGAAAGGAGCATGTTTCATAAAAATGCCATCACTGAGAAAGTGGAAGGACATAAACCACTAGAAACAATAGGGCCCTGAGTAGGCCTAAAATAAACAACTACAACCACCATGAGAGGGAAATTACATTAAAGGACCTGAACTAGATGATGGTGTTAGGGACATTATGTGTGAGGGAGAGGACGTTTAGACAAGGTTTGTCACACACAAGGAAGTGTCCAAGACCAGACTGTGTCCAGATGTAGACAATTAAACATGCTTTGGGGGTGTAGTTCGGCACAAAGAGTGTTGACAAATGGGAAGGATTATTGCAACAGGTTGAAGATTTAGTTGTTTTGTCACATAATTTAGTTTTTTAAAGTGGGCGTCTGACTAGGAATGGCAGATATTCAAGCAAGCCTTTTTGATATGGCTTATTATTAGCCTGGCAAATAAGAGGATATGAGATACCAGGTTTATTCTGATAAAGAGATAAGTGACCACAGATGTGCAGTTGGTACAAAAGAGTCTGAAAAAGGAGCTAGAAGGAACAGTTAAGAGGAATGAAGAAATGGGGCTTCACAGCTGATAAAGAGAGATGGAAGGGTTTGTGGATAGAAGAAATTCTTACATTATAAACCTGTAAGAGTGAAGTCCTCCAAAGAGTGTTGCCACTCTGTTTCTTTTTTATTTTGTCTTTTTTATCTTTCTTCATTATGTAAAGCACTATGAGCTACATCATTTGTATGAAAATGTGCTATATAAATAAATGTTGTTGTGTGCGGCACGGTGGCGCAGTAGGTAGCGCTGGGGTTCGCTTTCCAGGTCCTCCCTGCATGGAGTTTGCATGTTCTCCCCGTGTCTGCGTGGGTTTCCTCCGGGTGCTCCAGTTTCCTCCCACAGTCCAAAGACATGCAGGTTAGGTGCATTGGTGATTCTAAATTGTCCCTAGTGTGTGCTTGGTGTGTGGGTGTGTGTGTGTGTGTGTGTGTGCATCCTGCAAAGGGCTGGCGCCCTGCCCAGGGTGTGTTTCCTGCCTTGCACCCTGTGTTGGCTGGGATTGACTCCAGCAGACCCCCGTGACCCTGTAGCTAGGATATAGCGGGTTGGATAATGGATGGATGGATGAATGTTGTTGTTGTTGTTAGTTCTAAATAACTAAAGGAATGCTATTACTGTATGTAACAACATAAAAGAAACAAACATCCCAGTCTGAGGATTGTTGTAATATACAGATAGCAGTCCAATATATAACAGATGGTGAGAGACAGAGGTAAACAGAAAAGAAACAATATGTTGGTGGAGAGTGCAATCATCTTGCATTTGGGCAAGTGGGGGGGTTGGGTACAATACAATACATTCCTTTTCCCAAAGTTAAATAATCCTAACTCTAACTCTGTGATGAACTGGTGCCTAGTCCAGAATCAATTTCTGTCTTGCAACTGATTTTGCTTTTACAGTATAGGCTGTGAACCCTCACAACTTTTAACTGGATTAAGTGGATTTGAGAATGTAATGAATTCTACTGTACATTTGTCTTTTTTTATAGGATTATAGGGTTATAAACATGTTTTTACTTTGTCATTATGGACTATTGAGTGTAGATTGATGGGCAAAAATGGCAAATTTACCCATTTAAAATGATATCTACAACACAATGAAGTGTGCAGAAAGTGTAGGGGTCTGAATACTAGCCATATGAAAAACTTTGGAACCCCTCTCAGCCTGCATAATAATTGACTCTACTTTCAACAAAAAAGATAACAGTGGTATGTCTTTCATTTCCTAGGAACATCTGAGTACTGAGGTGTTTTCCGAACAAAGATTTTTAGTGAAGCAGTATTTAGTTGTGTGAAATTAAATCAAATGTGAAAAACTGGCTGTGCAAAAATTTGGGTTCCCTTGTGAATTTGCTGATTTGAATGCATGTAACTGCTCAATACTGATTACTTGCAACACCAAATTGGTTGGATTAGCTCGTTATGCCTTGAACTTCATAGCCAGGAGTGTCCAACCATGAGAAAAGGTATTTAAGGTGGTCAATTGCAAGTTGTGCTTCCCTTTGACTCTCCTCTGAAGAGTGACAGCATGGGATCCTCAAAGCAACTCTCAAACGATCTGAAAACAAAGATTGTTCAATGTCATGGTTTAGGTGAAGGCTACAAAAAGCTATCTCAGAGGTTTAAACTGTCAGTTTCAACTGTAAGAAATGTAATCAGGAAATGGAAGGCCACTTCCAGGCTTTGCATGGTGGAAGAAGAACACCACATTCCAAGAAAAACACCTGCTACCTACTGTCAAATTTGGTGGAGGTTCCATCATACTGTGGGGCTGTGTGGCTAGTTCATGGACTGGGGCCCTTGTTAAAGTCGAGGATCAGATGAATTCAACCCAATATCAACAAATTCTTCAAGATAATGTTCAAGCATCAGTCACAAAGTTGAAGTTATGCAGGGGTTGGATATTCCAACAAGACGATGACCCAAAACACAGTTCGAACTCTACAAAGGCATTCATGCAGAGGGAGAAGTACAATGTTCTGGAATGGCCGTCACAGTCCCCTGACTTGAATATCATCGAAAATCTATGGGATGATTTGAAGCAGGCTGTCCATGCTCAGCAGCCATCAAATTTAACTGAACTGGAGAGATTTTGTATGGAAGAATGGTCAAAAATACCTCCCTCCAGAATCCAGACACTCATCAAAGGCTATAGGAGGCGTCTAGAGGCTGTTATATTTGCAAAAGGAGGCTCAACTAAGTATTGATGTCATATCTCTGTTGGGGTGCCCAAATGTATGCACTTGTCTAATTTTGTTATGATGCATATTGCATATTTTCTGTTAATCCAATAAACTTAATGTCACTGCTGAAATACTACTGTTTCCATAAGGTATGTCATATATTAAAAGGAAGTTGCTACTTTGAAAGCTCAGCCAATGATAAACAAAAATCCAAAGAATTAAGAGGGGTTCCCAAACTTTTTCATATGACTGTATATATGTGGTGATGTGTTACATGTTGATTAGCACTTGCAAGAATGAATTTTATTGTGTTCTGTATACATGCAAATTATGAGTCTATGATCATAAACATGAAGGTGCCGGAATAAATCATAGATAGATAGATAAATAGATAGATAGATAGATAGATAGATAGAGTACTGTGCAAAATTATTAGGCACTTTAGGTAGTTCACAAAAATGCTGACGGTTATTGTATGTCAGCTAGATTAGGGTGTCCAGACAACATGAGATCTTTATAGACCTATAATCCAACATATAGCTCAGTGCTTGATTAAGCAAATATAAAAAAAAAGTATGGGCTAATGGTCAATGACATAATGTACTTAGTATAAGTTTATAAAGCCAGCCTTCTGGAGTTTTTTTTTGTTTTTTCTGTCCTCCCTGGTCATCGGACCTTACTTTTATTCTGTGTTAATTAATGTTCCCTTATTTTAATTCTTATTTATTTTGTCTTTTTTCTCTTTCTTCATCATATAAAGCACTTTGAGCTGCATTATTTGTATAAAAATGTGCTATATAAATAAATGTTGTTGTTGTAAAGAAGTTGTATAATAATTATAACAATAACAATATAGTAAGATATCTGCAATAAAAACAAAGGTTGATAATTCATCCAAAGTAATAAACTTACAATAAATTTATCCAATAGAAAAAAACAAACTGTTATCGGACTGGTTCTTACTTTTCACTCAATGCTGAGGTATTAGAAAATTACATATATAAAAAGTGACTGGTACCATATAAATCATACCTGCAAACTGCAATCTGTAGTTCTTAATTTTCTCTGGTATTTAAAATAAATACTTGTCCCTTAACCTGTACATTGCTTGACTTAATATACCTTCTACTATTGTGTTAGCAATTTCACACCATGTTACATAGTTCTGTAGTTTTTAAAGTTGGTCATCTTTTATCTTTTCTGTTGTTTAAAATGAACATTATGTCCAAACCTGCACCTTTCCTGCCTTAGTAAACATACTCCTATTTATAATGCAAAGGACATGTAAAATAAAACATTTTAACCCACCCATTTTGATTCTTCTCAGCTCTGTCTCCTGAAATTATAGAAATGGTGACCTCATCCAACACAAGTAAGTATTTAAACCCATCCCAGCTGCCTATGATAAAGGTCCTTTTCTTCTATTTATTTTGAGTAGTGGGCAGCACTGTGGTACAGTGTTAGGCAAGGCTGCTTTACAGATCAGCATTTCAGGATCCAAAGTCCATGGTCAGCCATTGTATCTGAGTGGGTTTCCTCTAAAATCCACAAATGACATTCCTCTAGCATTAACTGTTGATTTCAAACTGTTTCCGTTGTAAGTAAATTCATTATACAATGGCTTGGAGTTTGTCCAGGGTTAGTTCCTGTCTTAGATGTAATTTTGCTGGAAGAGGCTCTGGTTCTCCTCAGTTGGACTAAGTGGGTTTGAAATTGTTATATTTTTTGCGTATTTTTATTTTTGTGTGTTTTTTTGGAACCCTCTATTTTAGATGCATGACAAATGAACTCCTCTCTTATAGTAATGTTGTCTTGGGTTGTAATTTTGTTTAGTGTGAAGGCAGTTACCTTGATGGGAATAGAGTTAACTCAGCAGTACTATATGGGCTGACCCATATAAAGCAGTGAATATTTAATTTTATTAAAAGGAAATATGTTGCACTGCATCAATGTTTACCATTGCATGCTGCCCAATAAAGAAGCACAATTCCCCAGAGGACCAATTAAAACGTGTTCACAACAGTCACAGAGTGTTTATTTGAAAATTCATTGTCATTTATACTGTGCCACTTCAAAGTATGCAAACCTTTTATTTTTATGTCCAAGGTAATTTTTCTAGCTATAGTATATATTATTACATTTTACATGTAGATAACCTGAACTGGAATAGTAATCTACACATATTTTAAAATTTTCTCTTAATAAATAATAAAATAAAACAAAGACTCAAAGATCCTTGTGTGCATAGTTAAGCTCATACTTACATTCTCAAACCCTCTTGATCCCTTTCAGGGTTATGGATCAGCCCTGGCAGCACTAGCTGCAGAGAGTGTGCCAATGAATCAAACACTATTCACACAATCACTCACTCTTTGGCCGATTTTGAGTCACCAATTCACCAACACATACAGTGGGTATAGAAAAGAATCACCCCCTTCGAAATATTCCCATTTTTTTTTGCTTTACAGACTTAAATGAAAACACACAAACCAATACTTTTTCCAGCTTTACCTACTCAATGCAATCTATAATACCCAAGTGAAAGATATCACAGCTACAGTTTAGAAGAATTTAAAAAAATAAAAAACAAGAAACACAGGTTAATAAAGGATCACTCCCTCCTTTCTTCAGGCGCCGCCGCAAGTGGCAGGCTTTCCAGCAGCTCCGTGTACGACTTTATATTCCTACCTTTTTCTCTATTTCTCTGATCACTCCTACCACTTTGTTTTATGTGGACTTTTTACTACTTTTGTGATTTTCCCCTTGGGATTAATAAAGTATCTATCTATCTATCTATCTATCTATCTATCTATCTATCTATCTATCTATCTATCTATCTATCTATCTATCTATCTATCTACAGTGGTGTGAAAAACTATTTGCCCCCTTCCTGATTTCTTATTCTTTTGCATGTTTGTCACACAAAATGTTTCTGATCATCAAACACATTTAACCATTAGTCAAATATAACACAAGTAAACACAAAATGCAGTTTGTAAATGGTGGTTTTTATTATTTAGGGAGAAAAAAAAATCCAAACCTACATGGCCCTGTGTGAAAAAGTAATTGCCCCCTGAACCTAATAACTGGTTGGGCCACCCTTAGCAGCAATAACTGCAATCAAGCGTTTGCGATAACTTGCAATGAGTCTTTTACAGCGCTCTGGAGGAATTTTGGCCCACTCATCTTTGCAAAATTGTTGTAATTCAGCTTTATTTGAGGGTTTTCTAGCATGAACCGCCTTTTTAAGGTCATGCCATAGCATCTCAATTGGATTCAGGTCAGGACTTTGACTAGGCCACTCCAAAGTCTTCATTTTGTTTTTCTTCAGCCATTCAGAGGTGGATTTGCTGGTGTGTTTTGGGTCATTGTCCTGTTGCAGCACCCAAGATCGCTTCAGCTTGAGTTGACGAACAGATGGCCGGACATTCTCCTTCAGGATTTTTTGGTAGACAGTAGAATTCATGGTTCCATCTATCACAGCAAGCCTTCCAGGTCCTGAAGCAGCAAAACAACCCCAGACCATCACACTACCACCACCATATTTTACTGTTGGTATGATGTTCTTTTTCTGAAATGCTGTGTTCCTTTTACGCCAGATGTAATGGGACATTTGCCTTCCAAAAAGTTCAACTTTTGTCTCATCAGTCCACAAGGTATTTTCCCAAAAGTCTTGGCAATCATTGAGATGTTTCTTAGCAAAATTGAGACGAGCCCTAATGTTCTTTTTGCTTAACAGTGGTTTGCGTCTTGGAAATCTGCCATGCAGGCCGTTTTTGCCCAGTCTCTTTCTTATGGTGGAGTCGTGAACACTGACCTTAATTGAGGCAAGTGAGGCCTGCAGTTCTTTAGACGTTGTCCTGGGGTCTTTTGTGACCTCTTGGATGAGTCGTCTCTGCGCTCTTGGGGTAATTTTGGTCGGCCGGCCACTCCTGGGAAGGTTCACCACTGTTCCATGTTTTTGCCATTTGTGGATAATGGCTCTCACTGTGGTTCGCTGGAGTCCCAAAGCTTTAGAAATGGCTTTATAACCTTTACCAGACTGATAGATCTCAATTACTTCTGTTCTCATTTGTTCCTGAATTTCTTTGGATCTTGGCATGATGTCTAGCTTTTGAGGTGCTTTTGGTCTACTTCTCTGTGTCAGGCAGCTCCTATTTAAGTGATTTCTTGATTGAAACAGGTGTGGCAGTAATCAGGCCTGGGGGTGGCTACGGAAATTGAACTCAGGTGTGATACACCACAGTTAGGTTATTTTTTAACAAGGGGGCAATTACTTTTTCACACAGTGCCATGTAGGTTTGGATTTTTTTTCTCCCTAAATAATAAAAACCATCATTTAAAAACTGCATTTTGTGTTTACTTGTGTTATATTTGACTAATGGTTAAATGTGTTTGATGATCAGAAACATTTTGTGTGACAAACATGCAAAAGAATAAGAAATCAGGAAGGGGGCAAATAGTTTTTCACACCACTCTATCTATCTATCTATCTATCTATCTATCTATCTATCTATCTATCTATCTATCTATCTATCTATCTATCTATCTAAACAATATTTGTAAACTCAATCAGGTGTAAGTAACCACCATTTCCACTATAGACCATGGTTACTGGCTTCCACCTGCGATCAATTGTAATCAGTGTGATTAGTGAAGCATAAAAACAGCTGTTTCTGGAGCATTCCCTTGCTTGGTAGTGCAACTGGCAGCAAACAACTGACTATGGATGGCAAGCCACTTTCAAAAGATCTCAGGGATAGAGTTGTGGACAGACATAAGGCAGGAGATGGATACAAAAAAATCTCAAAGGCTGTATCAATCCCAAGGACCACAGTAAAGTCCATAATAAAGAAGGGGAAAGTGTTTGGTACTAATAGTACCCTTCCTGGATCCGACCGTCCCTCCAAACTGGATGGAAGAGGAAGGAGGAAACTGGTAAGAGAGGCTACCAAGAAGCCAATGGCCACTTTGAAGGAGTTACAGGATTTCATGGCAAAGAGTGGTCATTATGTGCATGTGACAACAATTTCACAAGCGCTCTATAATTGTGGCTTGTTCGAGAGGGTCGCAAGGAAAAAGCCCCATTAAGGCTCATTTGAGCTTTGCCAGAATGCACCTTGAAGATTCTGATGCCAAGTGGAAAAAGGTTGTGTGATCAGATGAGACCAAAATCGAACTATTTGGCCTCAATACCAAACGGTACACCTGGCGGAAATCCAATGCAGCTCACCATCCACAACACACCATACTTACAGTAAAGCATGGAGGTGGCAGCATCCTGTTGTGGGGGTGTTTCTCTGCCACGGGGCCTGGGGCTCTCGTTAGGGTAGAAGGAAAAATGGATTGTACAAAATACCATCAAATTCTTGAGGAAAACCTGCCACCCTGTGCCAGAAAGTTGAAGATGGGCAAAATGTTCACCTTTCAGCACAACAACGACCTGAAGCACACAGCAAAATAAACCACACAGTGGCTGAAGGAGAAAAAAGTGAATATCCTCGAGTGGCCAGTCAGAGCCCAGACCTAAATCCCATTGAAAATCTGTGGAATGATTTGAAGATAGCAGTCCACCAATGCTCACCATCCAATTTGACTGAACTTGAACAGTTCTGTAAAGAAGAGTGGGCAAATATTGCTCAATCTAGATGTGCAAAGCTGACAGAGAAGTATCCCAACAGACTCAAGGCTGTCATTAAAGCAAAAGGTGGTTTAACAAAGTATTGACATTGGGGGTGATCTTTTATTAATCTCAGTATGTCTTGTTTTTAATTTTTAATAATTTTTCTGAACTGTGATATCTTTCACTTGAATGTTATAGGTTGCATTGAGTAAGTAAAGCTGGGAAGAAATATTTTTTGTGTGTGTTTTCATTTAAGGCTGTAAAGCAAAAAAATGGGAATATTTCAAAGGGAGTGATTCTTTTCTATACCCACCATAACTGTTTAGAGGTGTAGGAGGGAAAACATAGTAGACAAAGAAAAACCCACACAGGAGGATGTGCAGACTCCACACAGACAACAACTTAGGATGTTGAATCAGCGACTATCATATTGTGATATAAAGCAGAATAAGCCTGTCAATCCACATTCTAAACCAGTTTATTCAGGTGCTGAATCATGGAGCAACAGAGTCTATATTGGCAGCATATGGTTCAAGTCAGAGTGACACCTCTTACTGACACCTATCGAGCCAATTTAGATCACCAATCAACTTTACCTCTATGTCTTTTGAATGTGAGAAAAAATTTGAACACTCAAAGAAACTGCAAATGGACACAAGGAAATATGCAAACTTCTTCTTCTTATTCCAGTTGCTCCCATTAGGGTTCACCACAGTGGATCCTTTGTTTCCATATCTTCCTGTCTTCTGCATCTCGCTCTGTCATACCCGCCACCTGCATGTCCTCTCTCATCACATCCATAAACATCCTCTTAGGCCTTCCTCTTTTCCTCTTGCCTGGCAGCTATATCCTTAGTATCCATCTCCCAATATATTCAGAAGTTCTCAACTGCACATGTCCAAACCAATGCAATCTCACCTGTCTGGCTTTGTCTCCAAACCGTCCATCCCGAGCTGATACTCTAATGTTCTCATTCTTAATCCTGTCCAACCTCGTTACACTCAATGCAAATCTTAACATCTTTAACTCTGCCACCTCCATCTCTAGCTCTTGTCTTTTTGTCAGTCTCACCAACACCAACCTGTATAACATAGCTAGTCTCACTACTATTTTGTAGACCTTCCCTATTCACTCTTGCTGGTACCCATCAGTCACAATTCACTCTTGATGCTCTTCTCCACCCACTCCACCCTGTCTGCACTCTCTTCGCCTCTTTTCCACACTCCCCATTACTTTGATATGTTGATCCCAAGTATTTAAACTCATCCACCTTCGCCAACTCTATTCCCTGCATCCTCACCATTCCGCTGACCTCCCTCTCATTCACACACATGTATTCCGACTTGGTCCTACTGACCTTCATTCGTCTCTTCTCTAGATATGTTCTTGTTCCCTACTCTCGCTACAGATCACAATGTCATCTGCAAACATCATAGTCCACGGGGACTCGTCTGTCATCCTGTCCATCACCATTGCAAATAACAAAGGGCTCAGAGTCAATCCCTAATGTAATCCCACCTCAACCTTAAACGCATCCGTCATTCCTACCACAGACCTCACCACTGTCTTACTTCCTTCATATATATCCTGTACCACTCTTACATATTTCTCTGCCATTCCCAACATCCTTGTAGAATTCCACCACTCCTCTCTAGGAACCCTGTCATTTGCTTTCCCTAAGTCCACAAAGACTCAATGCAGCTTCTTTTGACCATCTCTATACTTCTCCATCCACACCCCCAGAACAAACATCACATCTGTGGTGCTCTTTCCTGGCATGAAATCATACTGCTGCTCACTAATCATCACCTCTCTTCTTAACCTAACTTCCACTTCTCTTTCCCATAACTCCATGCTGTGACTCATCAATTGTATCCCCCTGTAGTTATTACAGTATTGCACATCATCCTTATTCTTAAAAATCGGTACCAGTGTACTTCTTCTCCACTCCTCAGGCATCCTCTCACTTAAACAGTCTGGTTAAAAATTCCAGTGCCATTTCTCACAAACACCTCCAAGCTTCTACAAGTATATCACTGGACCAGAAGCCTTCTCATCCTCTTCATAACTGTCCTTACTTCATCCTTGCTAATCCGTTGCACTTCCTGGTTCACTGTCTCCACATCATCCAACCTTCTCTGTGTCTCATTCTCTTCATTCATCGGCCTTTCAAAGTACTCTTTCCATCTGGTCAACAAACTCTCCTCGCTTGTATGTTTCCATCTTTATATTTTATCACTCTAACCTGCTGCTCATCTTTCCCAGCTTGGTCCCTCTGTCTAGCCAATCAGTACAGGTTCTTTTCTCCCTCCTTAGAGTCCAGCTTTTCATACTACTTATCATTTGCCTTTATTTTAGCCTTTACTACCTCTCTCTTTGCCTTACGCCTTATCTCCTTATACTCCTGTCCACTTTCTGCATCTCCCTGACTATCCGACTTCTCCATCCATCCATTTTCCAACCCGCTGAATCCAAACACAGGGTCACGGGGGTCTGCTGGAGCCAATCCCAGCCAACACAGGGCACAAGGCAGGAACCAATCCCAGGCAGGGTACCAACCCACCGCAGGACTATCCGACTTCTTCTTCGCCAAAATCTTCCTCTGTATACTCTCCTGCATGTCCCAATTCCACCACCAGGTTTCTTTGTCCTCCTTCCTCTGTCCAGATGTCACACCAAACACCCTTCTAGCTGTCTCCTTTACAACATCTGCTTTAGTTGTCCACCTGGTAACTCTTCACTACCACCTAGTGCTTGGGTTCCAGACTTTAGGCCGACATTGACTGTAAAGGATTTTCAACCAAACATTGAAATTGATCATTGTATTTATGGTTATGTTGGTTTGTCCAAATACTTTTGAGCCCCTGGAAATGGGGGGCTATGCAGAAAAATGGCTGTCATTTCTAAACAACTCATACATATTTTTGGTAACCCCCTAAAATTAAAGCTGAAAGTCTACATTTCAATCACATATTGATTTCTTAGTTTTAAATCCATTGTGGCTGCATACAGAGCCAAAATTATGTCACTGTCCAAATACTTATGAACCTAAAAGTAAATGTAACTAATTACACTTAGGAAGTAGAAATGTTAGGTTTGAATTTACAATGGGAAGTCTGAAACTTAAAAATCACCTCTTATGAGAAAGACCTAGGAGTCATAGTGAGCACATCACTATCAACTTTCAAGCACTGCACAGAAGCTGTTGAGAAAGCTAGAGAACATTTGGTTATATAGAATGATCTGTACAGTACAAATCAAAGCTTAATAACACCCTGATGTGGCCTCATCTGGACTATTGTGTACAGTTTGGGGTTCCATATTACAAAAAGGACAAAGCAGCACTAGATAAAGTCCAGAGAAGAGTAACTAGGCATATTCTGGGACTGAGAGGTATGAGCAATTAAGAAAGATGGAAGAAGCCAAACTTTTTTAGTTTAAACAACTAGAGATTAAGAGGTGATATAACTGAAGTATTTAAAACTATGAAAGTAATTAGTGCAGTGTGTCCCAACTGTTACTTTAAAATGAGTTCAACAAGAACGCATGGACACAGTTGGAAACTTGTTTAGGGTAAATTTCAGACAAATATTAGAAAGTATTTCATCGCACAGAGAATCATAAACACATGGAATAAATAACCAAGTAGTGTGGTACGAAGTAGGACTTTAGGGACCTTCAAAACTCAATCTGATGTTTTTGAAGGAATTAGGTGGATAGGATTGGCAAGCTTTGATGAGCTGAATGGCCTGTTCTGGTGAAACATTTTCTAATGCTCTAATAAATCAGACCAAGATCTGAAGCAGCAGTATTTACAGGTATGCCATTCCAGTATGTCAATTTAACATAAACCATATGTTATTAATATTTAATTATACAATTGAATTAACATAGCCTTTGTTGTACTCAGAGGAGAGACATTCAAAATAAATGTTACCTCCAAGGATGTTTTTTTCAATATTTCTGTTTTCTTTATCCAGCAGATCAAGTGCAGTGGGAAAATTATGTGCTCATTGAGCAATGGGCTACCTGGAAAAAGGCAAAGGAATACTGTTATACAAATTCTTCTGTCTTAGCCATGCCACCATACAAAAGCGCGTTCATGAACCGTACTCAAATTGCACCTAATGTGGAGGCTTGGATTGGACTGAACAAGGAAGCTGCATCCTCAATCTGGCGTTGGGCTACTGGAGAAGCACTCAATAACACCATGAATGCAACACAGGATAATCAAAACAGATCTTTGTGCATGAGTGTCAACACAGCAGGCGACTGGAAAAATAAGCCCTGCAATACCTCTTTGTTCTTCATTTGCAGCATTGGTAAGGAAAATGAGAGAAAGAGATCCAGTTTAAAACAGACAGACAGTAAGAGGCAACTATTCTAAGATTACAAGACAAGTTAGATAGGTACAATTCTGCACATAAATAGAAAGAAGAAGGGCACTTTGAATTAATTAGGGATTTGTGACATGAGGGAGACTGGGAATTGTGTCAAAATATGCATCTTTAAAAGTATCATGGGCTAGTAACAGAGGAGCTGGAGTTCAGGGGCTAATTTAAAGGGACTCAATTGTGATTGATTTATTAGACTGTAATGTCAGAGGAGACAGACAAGCACCTATAGATGATCAAATCTTCTAAATCCAGTATATTGTCAAGAAGACCAGAGCATATCTCAGCATCACTGGGGGCAAAGGCTGGTGTGGAAACAATCAAAGAAATAGAGAAACCCATTCCTATCGTAAAATGATCATGTAGTTTTATTCATGGTTGGGAGTAACTTGCTCTTGAATCTTTCAGGAAGAGAAATTCTCAATCATACAATTATATAGACACTCAGGCTTACACATCAGGCTGGGCTTTGATGCTGAACACAGACAAAAGCAGAGAAAACAAGAAACATTTCACTAATCCCAGATTAATTTCCAGATTATCTCTCAGAAGCACATCAATTGTCAAGGAAGGCAGGAAAGGCAGTGAATAATGAGAAATAAACTCTGTGGTTAAAATAATCAAACCCATGCATATGCTCACACAGCGACAAGGGAAGGAGTCACTCATAGAAAGAAAGAAAGAAAGAAAGAAAGAAAGAAAGAAAGAAAGAAAGAAAGAAAGAAAGAAAGAAAGAAAGAAAGAAAGAAAGAAAGAAAGAAAGAAAGAAAAGTTCTTTTTAGTTCTCTCTCTGCTCCCATCACAACTTCATTTTTACTTGTTTCCATTAAGAACTGTCCTTCCTGTTCACTGAACATTATTTAAATCTCAATTTTATGAAATGGTGACTGCCTCGGTGTAAACTCTAGCAAAACTTGGGATATGGTAACATATGCAGCAATTACACATGGTGATCAATACTTTATTTTCTTAGATGGGCAAAGAAAAGATAATATCATAAAAGAAAAACAAGGTTCAGGTAAGATTCTTTTTTTTGTTTTCTTGTTCACAAATAAGCTTTATACTTCAGTAGCTGATCTATGCTCTGTAAAATATCTTCATGGATTAATGGATACAAAGTAAATTCTTATCTTTAATGTATTTGTGCTTTCTGGAGTATATGTAATTTTAATCTTCACTGCTTTTATTGTCATTTGTAATGATCCAAGCCATCCACTTTCTCATTTGTATCCCATGGCCGCAAGAACGTGGAGCTTATCCTGGTAGAATTAGGTTCTGGGTGAGAATTTTCCTAATGAAACACACCAATATATTGCAAAAACACACTTATGCTCCATACCTGCACATCCTGCCATATTGCTGGTTACTTTAATATGTTATAGCATAACATCCTATTAGATGTTGGAGGAAAACCATGGTTAATGGGAAAATCTCATGTGGGCTTGGAGAGAACATTTTAACTCCACACATTGCCCAAAACAGAATTTGAACACTGTGTCCAACAAGTATGTTTATTTTTTTATTTACAGTGACAGAATTTCATCATCTTTTGGGACTTCTTCATGAGTCTGAGTCTGCAGAATATTTAAAACTCATTCAGATAATAATGGGAGTACAGAATTGTTATATTCTGTAGTAGATGAGGTATCTCCTATCCATATAATGCCCAGGAGACCAAAAGAAAAAGACAGTGCTTTAATTATAAAAGAGTAGCATAGCAGCACAGTGGATAGTGCTGCTGCATCACAGATCCAGCATCCTAGGCTCAGATCCTGCACTCAGACTCTGTCCACGAGATGTCTGCATGTCCTAACAGTGTCTGTGTGGGTTTTTCTCCCACATCACCAGAGATGTGTTAGATTAAATGATGACTATAAATTGGGCTCATTTTGAGTGTTTGCATAAGTTGGCCAAATAGACTGTTGCCCTTCCCAAGGCTTGTTCATGATTTGTGCCCAGTGCTGCCACGATAGGCTGGTCCCCAGGGATTCTGAACTGAATGAAGTGGGTTTGAGAATTGTGACATCTGAGCACAGAAACCAAAGTGGAAATGTTAATCTATGATTGGTCTGTGCATAGCATTATGGGTGCTAGTATGTAAGAGCACCAGAGGATTGAAAGAGCAAGCACCTAGAAGGCTGGAAGAAATAAAGTTTGTTTTTTGTATGATAAAGTCTGCTATCTGTGTCTTTGGCATAAGATGTACAAACCACAGCACTCTTATTTTGGTGCAAAAATAGAACAAGAATATTATGCTTTATTACATAAGCAACAAAAACAGAGGGTTTAACAGGTGAACACAAAGTTCCAACTCTACTGCTACTATGGGCCTGCCTTCACAGATTACTTGAACTGCTGTTTACCAGGTGGTGTGACTCTCCCATTTGCACACAGCAAAGCACTCGCTGCTCATCTCCCATCTCTATTTGGTGACTCTGTTCTCGTATCCTCCATCCAATGAGACTTCACTTCCTATTTTCTCCCAGCTCAAGACCTAACTGCAAACCTCAAACTAGAGTCACTTTTGATCAAGCACAGTAGTCACCATCAGAATCAGATGGTCCTCCTTTGCCTAAAGAGATAACAAGCTCTTGTGGGCGGAGTGGTGGCTCTGAGGCTAAGGATCTGCGCTGGTATCCAGAAGGTTGCCGGTTCGAATCCCCATCACTGCAAAAGAGATCCTACTCTGCTGGGCCCTTGAGCAAGGCCCTTAACCTTCAATTGCTCCAGGGGCACTGTACAATGGCTGACCCTGCGCTCTGACCCCAAGGGGTATGCGAAAACTAACAAATTCCTAATACAAGAAATTGTATAAGGTGAAATAAATAACAAAAAAAAAAAGCTATAGTGCTCATACCAATAACCCACAGGGCTCTTGAGCAGGGCATTTCTTACCAGCATCATAGGGCCCCAGGCATAGTAATGAGCTGGAGTCCCTGTTTTGATAGCAAAACAGAAACATAGGCATCAGAAACATTGTATGCCCCTATGCTCCTGGGGCCCCAAGCCATGCACATTGTGCCCATTCATTAAGAAGGCCCTGCTCTTGAAGACAAAGTGTCCCTTAAAGAGACAGTTCTCTTTGCTATCTGTTGTCTCGATTGGGTAGCAGAGTTCCATCCATATTAGTTTGAACTGTCTGTCACTTGTTGGCCAGTAAGATTTCTTGGCAGCCTTTTCTCCATCTCTCTCTCTTTCTCCTTCTCTTCCTTGGTATGTGTAATATCTTATTTCAATACTTTCACACAAAGCTTATATATCTGAAATAAAGGCAGTTAATTTGCCTCATATGAGGAACAGGCACAGGGAGGAGCAGACACTAACTGTAAGATTTTCTTGACAATATTGTAAATTTTCTCTTGTATGTAGAAAGAGTTTAAAAGTACTGTACATTAGCAGACCATTTTTAATTTTTTCAAATTTGAATATTTGGTAAGAAAAGAGAGGAAGACGATAGTGTGGTGTGGGTTTTCACTTCCAAGGCTGAAAACCCTGTTCTTGCCCATTCTTGAATCCTTGGGATTAAACAGAGTTATAGAACATAAGCCATTAACGGTAAAGGTGAATTTTGGGTCTGAACAAGAAGGGCAAATGTCAAGAAAATGAAGTACTGTAAAAGGAGTATAAGTGTACATGGTGATACCATATAATTCACTTTGTATCTTTGGCAAAACCCAGTTAAGACTCCAACAGGCCCCTGGATGACTTAATAAATAAAGCTCCTTAAGAGAGAGTTGATCATACTTTTAAAAATGCAGCAAGCAGACACCCGGTCATTTAATGCAGAATGGTAATTCCCACTCCTGCATTGGACATGCAGATACTTGATTGTTTTATCAAGCGGATTTGTGAGTGACTTTGGTGAAAAGGCCCCTGGGCACGCAACCAGAACACCCTGATGGTAATTCCACCACTGATGTTTAGAATTCCACAATAATTCTTTTGTCATGGTGGTTTTCAGGGACAGATTATTACCAAGACAGAATCTGAATAAAGGTTAGTGAGGCTCATATTACATAACATATTATTCCCACACTGGCTTAATCAACTTAAGGGTCAGGTGTGAGTTCATACTGGGAACACTGGGCAGCAGGAAGAGACCTGAACAGGGCCCAGTCAATCACAGCGCTCACTTGCACATACACCTACAGTGTACATTCACACAGGACCAGTTTTTATAACCTACAGTCTTAAAAATAAAGGTTCTGTAATGGCACTTTATGGTTTTTTTCAGGGTTGTGTGGTTCCTCATAGCGGCATTGCTTGACAAAGTGCCATGTGATTCTGGAAGGGTTCTTTGCATATGATGTTGGTTTTTTGTGCTTTGAAAAACTTCCTAATATGTAGGAGGAAAAAATGAAATCTTTAATGTTTGGTAGGGTACCTAGCAGGACACTAGTTGATTAGGAAAAACTGAATTTAGCCTGTTTTATTGTATGTATGCAGCAAGAGTACTTTTAAAATAATGAGCCACTGGTATTTCGCAAATCAGTTTTCATCAATTCAAAGCTATTTACTATATGGAGCCTGTAACATATCTAACTAAATAAAACCTGGAACCTTAATTTGAACAGATTTTTAGGGCATCACTCTGAAGTACTATTCAGGCACCTTTATTTTTAAGGGTGTATAAAGTGCATTGTATAGCATATTCAACTACAATATGCTTTGCAGCATCCCATGACAAATCTAATAAAAATGTTTACCAAACATGCTGGACAACGTTTAATGTTTGGAAATGGAAGTGGAGACAGACACACTTTACTTGTCTGCTAACTTTATTAAATACATTAACACCACTGTCTCACAGTGCCAAACTTAGAAATCTAATTAGTCATATTGTTCTGTAATAAAGAACACAGTACTTATATTTTGCATGTGGAAAAGCTAATGTAGTTTTACAAAAGTGCCAGTAGATGGCACCATAGCAGTGTCCAGACCATAGACATATATAGTTAGATGCGGCATTCACTGTGTTGCCCAGTCGACACGATACATCAGCGCGTATGCCATATTGCGAGTGGCAAAAGTGCCATTTAAACTAATACAGGTAAACGTGGAAACCGGGTTTTCTGATGAAAAACAATAACGTTAAAACAGTATCGTTTACATACAACAGATTTTGGCGAATCGTTTAAATGCAATTATTTATATCCATTTATACACTAATAATGACAATTATTAAATAATAATTATTATAATTATTATTATTAAATAATTCCTCCTATATAAGTAACATTTCTCGGACTGCCTTCTTCCATCTCCGAAACATTTCTAGACTTTGTCCTGATCTTATGCAACACAGTATTGAAGTATTGGTTAATGCCCTAGTCCAGGGGTGGGCAAATTCATTCCTGGAGGGCCGCAGTGGCTGCAGGTTTTTGTTCCAACCCAATTGCTTAATAAGAAGCACTTATTGCTCTAGAAACACTTCTGCTTCATTTTAGTTATCTCCCTCGTTAAGATTATGAACCCTTATTGCTTATTTAAGTCTTAAACAGCTGCATTCTTGGTTTTTAATTACTCCTTATTAGCAATAAGATGCAAATGACAAAAGAAACCAGCAGTTATCCATTTTGCTTGTTACCCTTTACACTTGTGTGTATTTATCGTGCACTATTTGGTTTAAATAAATACTTGGAAGGAAAGAGAAGAGAAAAAAGTGAAGGATTGAGAATTACCCATCCGTTTTACACTTCAAAGTATTTGGATGATATCCTTAGAATGGAAAAAAAATCTAGGATATGAGAATGACTTGACATAGCAGAGTTAAAGCACTAACAAGCCATGAAATGTAATTATTGGCAAGGATTGTTTTCTAATTAAGCAACTGGGTTGGAACAAAAACCCGCAGCCACTGCGGCCCTCCAGGAATGAATTTGCCCACCCCTGCCCTAGTCACCTCACGTATAGATTACTGTAATGGTATTCTATCTGGCATCCCACAAAAACTTGTCCATCGCTTACAACTTCTTCATAATTCTGCTGCCAGGATAATAACCTACTGTTCTAAATCCACTGAACATATTACACCTATTCTCTCTCAACTTCACTGGCTCCCTGTTAACTACAGAATACAATACAAAATACTGCTCTTAACATTTAAAGCTCCCTCCTACCTCACTGATCTCCTTCAGACTTACACTCCCTCTCGCTCACTCAGATATTCATCTGCAGCTCTACTTTCTGTACCGCACATCAAACTTTGTTCTATGGGAGCTCGAGCATCTCTCATAGTGCTCCTCAACTCTGGAATTCTCTTCCCTCTCATATACGTCAGCTCAATTCAATAACACATTTTAAAACTACCCTCAAAACTTATCTTTTCAAACTGGCATACCAATTGTGAATACTGCACTGTTACTGCCAGTTATCTTTGTCTTTCTTTTAACAGTGAAATGATACACTCAATGACAAAAATAAAAATTGTATTGTATACAAATTGGCTTAATAATCTCTGAAAACATTTCACTCATTCCTCTCTCAATCTCTCTCACACACACGTGCGCGCACACACACACACACAATGTGGTTACTTAAATATATACAGGATAGGATCTAAAGTCCATGAAACAGAACTGTCTTACATAGCTTTTTCCATGTGTTGCCACTCTATAATTTGAGAGTATTCAGTCTGGCAATATTGTACAGCCTTAGTTTGTGGAAGAGAGATACAACTAAAGAGATGAGCATAAAATGATGGTTGTCAATTTCAAACTGTGTTTCCTCAATGTGCTCCTTGAGAAAAAACACATCATCTGAACCAATCTCAGCCCGAACAAACTGATTGATCAAAGATACACTGACAGCTTGTCCTAATGTCGACTGTCAGATAACACGCTCAGCTACTTTGACCACCTTGACTGTACCCTCAGAAGGAATCATCAAACCTCCTTTGTTTTTTTAATGTGAGCAAGTGGTAGCTTTGATCATATGATGCCAGTACAGCATCTGTTACCAAACTAGCACGGCACACATCACAGGACAGCTTTCTCAAAATCCCATCTAAGGGCTACCTCCCACTGCTTCATGAGGTGGATTTCTTTGGGAAACTTTCAAAGTTTGAGAAATGTTAACAGCTAACAACAATCTACAAGTTGTAAGCGATGGATACGTTTTTGTGGGATGCCAGATAGAATAGCATTACAGTAATCTATACGTGAGGTGACTAGGGCATTAACCAATACTTCAGTACTGTGTTGCGTAAGAACAGGACGAAGTCTAGAAATGTTTCGGAGATGGAAGAAGGCAGTTCGAGAAATGTTACTTATATGGGAGGAATTATTTAATAATAATGTAATAATAATAAATATTACTATTATTTAATAATTGCCATTATTAGTGTATAAATGGATATAAATAATTGCATTTAAACGATTCGCCAAAATCTTTTGTATGTAAACGATTCTGTTTTAAACGTTATTGTTTTTTCATCAGAAAACCCGGTTTCCACATTTACCTGTATTAGTTTAAATGGCACTTTTGCCACTCGCAATATAGTGTACGCACTGACGTATCATGTCGACTGGGCAACACGGTGAATGTGGCGTCTATCTATATACGCCTATGGTCCAGACATTTCAAGTTAGCGCTTCCACATCCCAAATTAGAAGTGTGTGTGTTCCGGTCATATTAATGCATCAGCTGATCAGAGTGCACATGCGCGATTCTGCCGCTCCGCCACAGTGTGTGTTTTTATGCAGCATGTGCACAGTTTTATTCGAAAGATACACGTTATAAAAATGAATCAAACTTTTTCAAGTATGGGTTGAAAATAGTATTATGCTGGTGAGACAATGAAGAATTTCCAGGAAACGTTTTAAGATTTCACTTACGCAAAATAATACTCCTATTAGGGTCAATAGTAGGATATATATTCATTCAACCAATCATTAAGCACCTTATTTATTTATCGGGTGCTAATATTTTAGAAGAAATTTGTAATAATAATTATAACTGTACTTCAGAATAGGTAATCCACCTGAAAGCTAAGCATGTTTAGGCCTGGCCAGTATTTGGAATGGAGCCAGTCTTCGGAAAGCTTGGGTTGTTGTTGGAAGAGGCATTGGGGAGGCCAGCAGGGGGCACTTACCCTGTGGTCTGTGTGTGGATCCCAATGCTGCAATGCAGTGATGAGGACATTGTACTGTAAAATCATTGGATGAGACCTGAAATTGAGGTCCCGACTCACTGTGGTCTTAACAGATCCTTGGGCATCCTTTGAACAGAGAAGGATGTACATCCCCAATGTCCTGGCTAAACTGTCCATCACAGCCTTGTCCATTTTGGGCCCCCACCATTCTTTCAAATGGACTAACTATCTCACCCCTTCACTGACTGATAGCTAATGTGTGGTTGATGTAGCTCCCCACTGTCTATGTAAAGAGCTTTGAGTAGGTTAGAAAAGCACTACATGAATATAATTATTTATTTGTTATTACTATTTGGTTCATGTATTTACCAAAATACATTCCACCTGCAAAACATCTATTGACACTTTAAATTTTAAAATATTAATTTGCAGAAACTTTGGAAAATTGTTATTATGTACTGACTTAGCAATTGATTTAAAGAAATATCATATAGCATTATTCATAATAATTATCATGTTAAGGAAATGTTATATTATTTACATTTAGACCTGATGATCAATGTGTATTTTGTAATATGAATAAATTAACAAAATCTCTTTTATGTTATCAATATATTCAATTGAGAATGTTTTGAAGTGACCTCATTTATTTATTTTTGAGGCATCTTTAAATGTTTTTGTTTCTTCTAATGATTTTGATGTTTTGTTTTTTGATTTTACATGCCTGAGTGTTGACCAAAGGTTTATATAAACCATATGTATTATTAAATATGGAGAGGTACCAAATCCATAAAAAAGAAGTGGAGAATTCCACTCCAAATATTAACCTGTTGAAAAAAATAACCTGAATTTTACATTAAAACTGTTCAGAATGTTAAAAATGAGAACACTAAATGTGCTAGATTATTCTATGTAAAGTATTACCTCTTACAGGTGCAATTGTGATTGTTTTGAAAGGTGTCTTTTTTTGAATTGAGCAAATTCCAAATTAATCCTTCATTTTAAATGAGGCCTTTTTACAGTAAAAACTATGGAGTTAACTAATTTAATCATTAGTTATCATTTCCTTATTTTATGTAATAATGAAATAATATTTTTTTTTGTAGAATCAGCTAAATCAAACATTTCCTGCCATGGTTCTTCAGGGTACACAACTTCACAAAAGAAGAAAACATCAAAATCAAAAGTCACTAGCAGGGCCAGTTATGCCGTAGCCTTCTGCCATACAGGTAAACCTTAAGGTGTCTTTTGGGATGCTCTAACTGCTCAGTTCAATGGCCTGTATTATCACCATTGCCATTAACAATCTTGATCATCTAGAGCAGTGGTCCCTAACCTTTTTGACAGCAAGGACCACTTTATTAGATGCAAATTTTTCCACGGACCGGTCGGGGGGGGGGGGGGGGGGGGGGGGCAGTTTTATACACAATTTACATAAAATTTCTATTATTATTAAGCAGTTCGCATACGTTTGCAACCTGAGATTTTTCTTCTTTTTTTGCATATAACAAAGACATATGCTTTGCATTTGCCATTTCAACAGATTGCACATCACAAACATTAACACTGTTATCGTTTTTTTCGTGTCTGCCGTTTCTATAGTAGGGTGACAATGAGTTAAATTCCGACGGATGTTTTTCAAATGTTGACAAGCAATAAGCAAAAGGAATCACTGAAAACCACAGAAAACAAAAACAGCAAAAAAAAAAAAAACAGCACGAGGAAAGTTCGAAGAAAGAATTTTTTTTACAATGTTTCTGTTTGGGGATCGTTGTGCAAACGTGCACATCTGAGCTGCGACCACAGATCTAACTGCTCTGTGGATGATTCATTCAGGAATTTAAAGGTCACTTCGTTGTAATGAAAGCATCTGCTGAATGTACTTCGTAGTAATGCGATTTCTATAGACTCGTGTCATATGGGGAAACTGTCGGGACCGTAACAATACTTTGTTGTAATACTCTCTCACCTCGGTCTCTCTCCTCTCTCTGCGCCGCAGCAAAGCCCCGCCCGCCAAGCGTTCTGAAAAGTCTGAGTGAGTCTCCGTTGCCGGCAGTTCTCTCGCGGCCCGGCTGTCACACGGCTGCGGCCCGGTAGTGGGTCGCGGACCGGTGGTTGGGGACCTCTGATCTAGAGTATCAGGAAAATGAAGAGAAATGGCATGGGAGTAGAGGTCTGCTGTATTTGACCATTAAGCTGAATAACATTCATGTATTCAATAATTTAATGAGCCCATTACATTGTAGCATGGAGCTGGAGCCTACCATGGCAGCATCGTGCACAAGACTGGAATGTACCAATATTAATTATCCAATATTAATTATTTTGCAAAGAGGTACTTAAAATTGAATATG
The DNA here is from genome assembly GCF_900747795.2 of Erpetoichthys calabaricus. Taxonomy (NCBI): domain Eukaryota; kingdom Metazoa; phylum Chordata; class Cladistia; order Polypteriformes; family Polypteridae; genus Erpetoichthys; species Erpetoichthys calabaricus. The sequence goes on from NC_041394.2 coordinate 40,603,859, forward strand.
CCAGTCTCTCCTTAACAATAAATATCACCAGATGTCTGGATATAGTTTAGTTTGCTAATCAAAATGGTGCAATATTATAGTTTGTCATGATACTCCAGAAATATCTGCTCATATAAAACAGTAAATTTATTTCCTACTTACAGTATAAAGTATTTTTTAATTAGTTGATGTGCATGGGAATCTAAAGAAAAATATTTTTACATGTGGGAAAACTAATTTTTATTATAAGTAAATATTGACAAAAAAATGTTTCCTACCTTTCCATCCAAAAAAACAACATGTCACATGTGCTCCTTTCATTTCATAACACCCATATATGTCTTTCATTAAATATTCTGTTCATTGCAGGGTTGTCAAAAGTCACAGCATTGGGTTTGGATGAAACACTATTGCAAGACAGGAAAAATTCACATAAGTGCTCATAGAGTTGCCATTGAACTAACATTTATGTCTTTGGGATATGGGAGGAAAACCAGAATACCTGGAGAAACCTCATATAGACTCAAAGAAAACACTCAAGCTTCATAGAATACTTGGGCCATGATCCCTGTGTTGCAGAAGCGCTGAATACTGCACTACCTGACCATCATGTGACAAACCTATTTATTAACATGAGTGCTGCAAAACAATGCTGTTCATCAGGCTCACATCCATTATACCTTGCTTTACTTCAAATGGCTTCCCTACTTATCACATATCACAGTAGAAACTTTATACATCTGGAGGAAACCATGAGTGGATTTTGATCAATTAGACAGCTCACCGAGTGTCACATTTCCAAACAAATCCAAAGCCTAGTGAAGGTGACGCTCAAAGTAGGGGTGGGGATTTTGAACTGCACAGATCAGAGGTGGTCTAAACTCGACTGTCTACAGTCTCCAAAAAAAAAAGACCCCATTAAACATATAAATGTGTGTTGTGTGTTGCACATGTTAAAAATAATCATAACCTGTTGTATGGGGAAACCCTTTCTGTGACATCAGTGGTAAAAGTAATGATACCTTGTGGTGCGGTATATATTCTCTGTTGTCTACTATTATGCTGGCAGTATAGGAGTTGATGTAAGGTTGAAAGAACTGGCAGCTATGTTTGTGAAAATATGTATTTGAAATAAATGATGTGTCACACCCCATCAAAAGGGCTGCAGATTTCAGTACTCAAAACACCCAAATCAACACCAGTAGAAGCACAAGGATGCACAACATCCACCTTTGACTACACATCTAAATGAATAACTAAAGTGAGTTCACATGATTGTCTGATTGGAGATGCAAACATGCCATGCCAGAATATTGCCTCAGTGTTTTAACATGTAGTATATCCACAGAACACAATGTTTATCTAAACTCTACTTGCTGTTGTTATATCATATTGTGATGCAATTGTCAAAATGACAGACAGACATCATAGTAGACAGAAACACTTCTCAAACATGTGTGTGTGTCTGTGTCTACTCTGTCAGAGCGCTCATTACAATTTACAAATTGTATCATTAAGCTTCACTTACCTTGCACTACTGAGCTTCTGAATTGATAACAGCTGTTTAGCTATTTATTTTCTCTCACCGTCAAATTTTTTGTTCAGTTATATTTTGCTCTCTCCCTGAAACCCTGCTGGTTTAAATGATGCACGGCCTGGAGGAATTGGGGTGCGAGTGTTTAAAGAAAAAGCCCTGCGGGCGTTGTCTTTGTCACAGTGGATTTCAGTACTATTTACTACAAACTTTTTGACACGTTGTTCCCCAGTAGTGCATTTTTATTTCAAAATCATGTCTGGCCCCGAGAGACTACTTATTCCAGCACAGAAGAATACCTGTTCAGACACAGAGAGACCATTCAAAGTATAGACATGCAGCAACTGGGAACAGAATTCAAACTCAGGTCTTAAGAGTTCTGAGGAAAACACTGACTACTCCACTAATTGACTTTCATCCAACCATCTATCTTCCCATTTTCAATACTTTGAAGGAAAACAAGGAGTTGGGGCCTATATCCTGGCAACACTGGGCACAACAACATTCACACTGGGACAAGCAGAGTAGCTAATGAAACTAAAAATTCAGAAGGAAACCTATACAAATGTGAGTTAAACATACACACTTCACATGGGTGGCATCTCATTCAATGGCAAAATTGATAGATAGATAGATAGATAGATAGATAGATAGATAGATAGATAGATAGATAGATAGATAGATAGATAGATAGATAGATAGATAGATAGATAGATAGATAGATAGATACTTTATTAATCCCAATGGGAAATTGTGTTAACATTAAAGCCTTTATTTATCTTGCCAGTTGGGTGAACTCTGTCGCAGTGGAGCTTGAAGTAGCACATAACATTTTAAAAGCTACTATACCTAATCTACTGTAATTCAGCCCTGGTGAAGGCCAGAGCCTGTCCTGGCAGCACTGAGTACAAGGCAGGAAGTAGCACTGGACAGGGTGTCACAAACATCTCAGGGGTTACTTGTGCACACCTGTCAATTCAAACACTACTGATTTGGCATTGTCAGCTAACCAAACTTGCATGTCTTCAGGAATGTGGGAAACTGTAGACTGCTCAAGGACAATGAAACTGTGCAAAGATTTCAAACTCAAGTTCCTGTCAGAAGTCATACAAAGAAATTTTTAATGAAACTGCACTTTAAAATGAGCTTTACATTCAGTTTCTTCAATTGTTTATTTCTTGGTTTCAGGATGGATACCTGTGACTATTACTTTACTGAATTCCATAATTAGCTTTGTCAAGTAAGACGGATGGCAACAAAGATCAGATTGGGCTTGGTAAGTCATTGGAGTCACAGTCAAGTATTTATTTTCTGTAGTATTTAAAAGAAATGGCGAGACCCAGTTTTTAGATACATGTCTTTTCATTTGAATCCCAGGAAAGAAGAAAAATAAATACAGAATTGCCAAATGACTATGCTTGTATTGAAATGACCAACAACTGAAGCCTTTTGCTTTTTGGCTTAGTAAATTCTCCATGCTGCTCTGCAGCTTTATTGGTACATACAGAATAAAATGATGGATGCTTCTGCATCTGTTAAATGGCCCATCCTCCCAAAAATTGGCCAAAGAACAAAGCAGGAGCTAGGCTAAAAAAAAACAACCTGCCATATCCTTGTTATGTCTGATGTCAAGGCAGGCCATGTAGCCTGTTTTCTAATGTGACAAATGGAAAACCACAGGATTGCAAGTTCAGTCACCTCCATTGATCCACTGTTACTGTTAGCAGTAAGTTACTGCTATGAATAAAAGTGTCCCCTAATAAATGAATATAAATGACCTCATTCTTGGCCCTGTGATGGACTGATGCCCTATCCAGGGATGATTACTGCCTTGAGCCCACTGCTGCCTGGATAGGTAGCCACATAATTGAGCAGGCTTGAGAACATTATGTCATGCTATCCAATCTGCTCTGAAGATGACTTCATTTAAAATGGATTCAGTAATATCACCAAAGGCTAATGTTGATTTCAGTGTCTTGTGACCGCTAAGGGTCATAACAGCACCCCAAACCCCAAACACAACCTCATAGACACAGTCCCGAGCTCAAACACATGCTTTTACAGAGTACCTTTAACAAGTTTCTTCCTTGTCAGAACAGTACAACAAGGCAAACCCTTTCTTTTCTCTCTTCTCGACTTCTCTCAAGCAACTGTTGGCCAATTCCTTTCCTGACTCCAACTTGCAATGAGAAGTCAAGGGCCCCCTTTTCATTCTAACGCAGATGTACTTCAGGTGTCAAAACCTCGTTTTCAAGAAGCACTTCCAGGTCGGGTAGAAACTTGAACCTTTACTTCCTGATAGCTCCGCCCGGTGGCCATAATGGGACCCAACTGGACAGTTCTATGGGACTGTAAGCAACCATATTGGGCCTCCTCTTAAGGGATGCTACTACCCAGCATATGGAGGAACAACCTGCACCTGGGAGACAGTCTCCCTTTGCCTCATATATGTGGCCTCCGAGCCGAGATAAGTAATAGTCCCTGTTATGAGCCATCTATTTTGTCCATACTGCATGCTGGCACCACAGCTATGAGATTCCCATCCATTGTTGCAGGGATGCCTAACCTGGTGCATCTTTCTTCTACAACCTTTATTATGTTGGCCTCCTAGAAAGAAGAGGGAAGGGGGTCCATCCTACCTGGGACACTGGTTCGTCCATTACAGCCTGTAACAGGGGTGGCGAACTCCAGGCCTGGAGTGCCACAGTGGCTACAGGTTTTCATTCTAACCTTATTCCTAATCAGTGACCAGTTTTCACTGCTAGTTAACCTTTTCCCCATCACTGTAAATGCCCTGTTAGAAGAGTTCCAGCCAAGCAGAAATGAGATGTGAAACGAGCTAACAGATGCCCAGCTAAACTGGGGCTTCAAACTCCAAACAATTTCACTCTAATCACTTTCTTAATGAGAAGCCAATTCTTGCTGTTAATTAAACCCGTTATTTAATTCCATGGCTTGTTGCTGCTCTCATTCTCCCACAGCACACATTTCGAAAACTGTTGTTTTTCTGTTCTTTCTAAGAGCACCGTCAAAATGTTTTGGTGACCTGAGAGATCAACCTTACCAAGACCACCACCTCTCTTTAATTTCAGATATTGTGTAATGGGCAGAGGGGAGTGAGTCATGTGGTGGCTTGTTTTGTGTCTCATTATTGTTTGGCTGCTAATTAAAGAAAAAGAAACAACTATGGGGCCTGAGTCAAGTTAATTAAAAGAAGTAATCAGCAGCAAAAACTGGTCACTAATTAAGAAGTTGGTAAGAATGAAAACCTGCACCCACTGCGGCACTCGAGGCCTGGAGTTCGCCACCCCTGGCCTATAATCATAAATGATTGCTTTCATTATTCATCTAGTGAATCTCCACTCAGTTTGAGCAAGCATACATTCATTTTCCAAACACACTTACCCCAACACAGGGTAATATGGACTTCAATCAAATGCCAGGAGCATTAGACGCAAAGCAAGAAATAATCCTGGACAGTCCATGGCATGGCACACCCAGTCACAAACTCACACTCAATTATGCATAAGAAGATAGTTTACATTTACCATTCACTCCTTTAGTACTGTGTCTCTTAGGAAAATCCTTGGGTATAGCTAGTTTGACTTTGTGTCGAACAAGCAGTTGTTCACAGAGTCCTGAATGAGACACATTATCTGCATTGTGAAGGAGCATCAGTTACAGCACTACAGCCATGTGGTGCTATTCCCCAAGGGTGAACCAGATCACAGGATTCTCATTGTTGAAGACCTGTGCGGCTGGACCAGGCCAAGAAGACGCCCACGTAATACCAGGCTGCAGCAGATAGATAGTCATTTCTGGAGGGTGGGACTAGACCACATGTCTGTGTTGGGGGTTACCATCCGAAATCCAAAGCTGTTTCATCATGAGGTGGGTGTGTCAACACACTGTACCAATGCTGACCTGACCTGAATCAGCGTTTATTGCATATCTTTGAGATACGACTGGAAACCCAGAGTACTGGGATAGATCACACATGGACCTGGGGACTACATAAAGTGTGCAGGCAAGAAATTGAACCTTGTGTTCTGTTAGCTAGCCATCATAAGAACAAACATATTTATTAATTTAGATCCTGCAAAACAAGGTTGTGAATCAGGTCTATCTGCATTTTTAGCACCAGATTTTACTCCACACAGGGTTTCTGCTTACTCAATACAGAATTTTTGTTCTTGCTGTCATGTCATACATTTTATTTGTCACTCAAAGCTAAAGTCAGTGAGTTATGCTGTGGTGTCTCTTTCAAGGTCTTAAAAAAGTCAGCTGTTATCAAACAGTGCTTGTTTCCTTCTAGCCCAAGCCAAAATTGTACTCCTAACCAATGATACATTTAAAGGATCATTAAATAGATGGACTAGCTGTGGCAATTAAGTTTTCCTTGACCAACACTGAAATACCAGTCGAGAAATGCAAAGCCCCAGCTCTCTAGCTAATGATGCACTTTCAAGAAAGTAGTGGTCTGGATCTAACCCTATAAAATGAACAAGGTTTCTTTCACCATAAACAGAAGCTAAAGTGACAAATACCCACCCTCCTTCAACAGTTTATCACTAAAACAGATATGGTTGAGATACTGTATGCTTGAACATCAGCAACCATACAAACTGCACTTCAGAACAGGTAATCCATCTAAAGCTAAGTCTGTCACAACCTGGCCAGTACTTGCATGGCACACCAACTAGGGAAAGCTTGGGCTGCTGCTGGAAGAGGTGTTGGTGAAGACATCAGTGGACACTTACCATGTGGTCTGTGTGTGGATCCCAATGCCTCAATACAGTGACAGGGATACTGTGTTTGCAAAAATGGTACTTTTGTTGGATGAGATGTAAAACCAAGGCCCTGACTCTTTGTGATCATAAAAGATCTGTAGTCATCCTTCGAAAACAACAGGGTGTACCCCAATGTCCTGGCTAAATTGCCCACCATCAACTTGTCCATTCAGGTCCCATAATTATACCATTTCTAATTGGCCCACTGGCTCTTGTAGCCTTTCACTACCTAATAGCTAGTGTGTGGTGAGTGCACTGGCACAAAAATGAATGTTGTTGCATCATCCAGGTGGATGTTGCACATTGGTGGTGCTTGATGTGGCTCCCCAACAATCTACGCAAAACATTTTCAGTGTCTAGAAAAGCACTAGCTATCTAATAGCATAATCAAAAACTTTTGTGCCATGGGAAGAACAGGTTCTTTATCAGCATTATCCAGAAAAGTTATCTCAATGTAATGCTCTGACTGATTGATGTTCTATAAGAGTTACAAGACAAACTTGTTAGTATTTACTTACATGTTTTTTTTCTGCTAAAGTGCACATTTCTTTTTTTTTGTTTTTATCATCTAGCCAGGAATATCATTCTGAATAGTTCTGGGATAATATCTACCTGAAAAATTCCTGCTGACAATTCAACCACAGAAGTGCATCCGTCCAAGGATAAGCCTCATTATAATTAGTAACATATGTTCTGTAGGGCATTTCTTCTTCCTGTGATTCATCCAGCTCTGTCTAACGGAGATGTCACCTAGGGACCACATACCAACATTTTACCCTGCAGTTTATTGTTAATTAAGGGCACTAGTTGGACTATCTACTTTCTAGAATTTTGCTTTTGATGCCATTGATTTTCTAACTTAGTAGTAAACAATATACTCAGCAACTCCCTGCCTTAGCTGTTATATGTTCTCAATCAAGCCCTGGGTTCCAGTTTGATTATTCAGGTGTATATTATTCATAGGTGTACTAGGCAGTCATCCAGGTGTAGCCATTAAATTGAAACAAAGCTGCAATCCCATTTTGACAACAAAAGACAATAGAGCAGAAAATGCCTGCAAAAACCACTCTGCCTTTACAGCAAGATGGTGTATTTTCTAGTTGTGTAGTAGGAAGTGATCAATACGAAAGTCTGTTTTCTGCACCTGTCAGAGATCATTAAGGTTATATGATGCCTTCCAGTGCCATCTCTTGCAAATTCAAACTTGCATTGTAATTGTCTCGCTTAACCAGTCTTAACTCTAAAATGTTGACTATGCTGTTAACTATTGCTATTCTCAGGATATGGTTCTGCCATCTGTTCTGGACAACACCTTTAAAGCTCTTATTTAGTCATCACATCAGACCCTGACCTCAGTTTCACCCTGTTTGGCACATATCCTTGCCTTGATGTTAATTTCACAATCCACCATCTGCTCTTGGTTCAAGCCTAGCAGCTACTTGTGTCAAAAAAGCGAACACCTGATGTAAGGGCCTGGTCCATGTTTTGAGGATAAATTCAGATTTAGGCCTGGATTTCTGCATTGGGTCTGAATGCAGCTTTAAATTCTTTGTTATGTAGTGACATTTTTCTTGTTTGTGAAATTTAGTGTATTTTGAGCCCAACTTTTGAAGACTTTGTTTCACAGTGAGCTTAACATTTAATTTTCTAATTCAGTGATCTTCCTTATAATGTTTCAAGTACAAAATTTATCCTAAAATACCAAGCCAAAAATTACTGGTGCACTTTAGCAATTGTAGGTCAAGAGGAACATCATTTAGTTTAAATAGAACTCTACCTTTTTAATGCATAATTTTCATTCTTTTTCAACCCCAAGAGGTAGTTAGATTTCCAGACATTGACACTGTATAAATTAATTTGCTGCTTCACCAGGTTTCCTAATAAATCTGGAGTAAACACCTCTGGAGGTAGAGATTAACAACAGAGGGGTGCAGGGTTTTAAAAGAGTGAATCCACTGGCTACAGAAGACTTAATTAAATGTGATACAGCATGTGCTCTGAGGCTAAGCCTGAGGCAAAAAAGCCTGGGTGAGGCTTATGTCTGATTAACTTCTGCTGTGGACTTAGACAAGTGGCTTGTTTTATACTATGTTGTGAAAGAATATAGGAAATTGTTGAATTATTCCTAGAAGCATAACAGAACATAACACAAGCCCACTTGCTTCAATTCAGGTTGCTAGGGCTGGCACCTACTCTACTAGCTTTAGGTGTAATAAGGAAGTGATAATGGAGTGGACTCCAAACGATTACATGAACCAACTAAACTAAGCCATAATTTTTGGAACTGTGGGAGAGAAGCATGAATAATTTAAAGAAACAACCTGATGTATGGCCTCCTAAAGGCACCACACGCCAGGCCAAGCCTTCCCAGCCCGCCTAGAATTAACCTCACCCCAAAAAGTCTGAACTCCTGACTCTACAGCAAGGCTTTGTCCTACTCAGTCCTAAAATAAGGAATTTGCTTTCAAAGTTCTAAACAATCTATTTATACCTCAAATTATATAAAAAACATGTAACTGGAAGGACAGGTCCTATTGCAGAATCTTTATAAATGACGATATTTATTTTGACAAATGCAAGAGTCACAAAAGGAGGCAAAACAAAAGAAAAGTCCCAAAGCAATTGGAAGACAGTATCCACAAAAAAGAAGCAAGAATTCATATATTAGAAAAATCAGTATTTACAAAGGAATGCACTCAAAGACTCAAAAATGGACCACTGAAGGATCCACTCTCAGCTTTGAAATATAAAGGGCCAAACCACTTGAGCTTCTACCCTCAAAACATAAGGAACATAAGAGAACAAGACATAATACATAAAAACACAATACTTGCAAATTAAATAATAAAAAAACCAATTACAAATATTATTTACATAAATCAAAATAAAGACAAATCAATACAATGAGAATAATAATGCAAAAGGGCAAAAAATATTTGAAAAGTAACAAAATCAAGAATAAACCTGATCCAGGGCTAGAACTCTGACTAAGCCATCACAGAGAAGGAAAATGTGCAGAGTCCATGCAGAACATATGCTAAAGGACAACATCACAAAATCAAATTTCCAAAGCTATAATTTGCTCATTAGCTTAAAACATATTATCATCATCATCATCTGTGCATCCGTTTATCCATCCATTTAGTAAATGCATTAATCTAATTTTAGCGTAGCAGGAAGCTGAAGCCTAATCGTACTTTCAAATGACTTCAATTTGTTTTTCTGATGCTTTTATCTGCAAGCAAGCTAAAAGAAAAAGAGCAACAGCAGTTTTTCTGAAGAATCTATAAATAAAATTTGTATTTCAGAAGTTAAGCTGAATAAAATAATACTCTTTTTATAAGTGTATTAACACACCTAATGAATTCTTAACATTCAAAATGTTATTTTATTTTTTTTCTTTTAATTCAGAAATACCTTTCACAGAGATAATCTTCTTGTTTTTCTTTTGGTTGCCCCCATTTGGGGTTGCCACAGCGGATTATCTTTTTCCATATCCTCCTATCTTCTGTATCTTGCTCCGTTACACCCACCACTTTCATGTCCTCTCTCACCACATCCCTAAACCTTCTCTTAGGCCTTCCTCTCTTCCTCTTGCCTGGCAGCTCTATCCTTAGCAATGCAATCTCGCCTCTCTGGCTTTGTCTCCAAACCATCCAACCTGGGTTGACCGTCAAATGTACTCATTCCTAATCTTGTCCATCCTCGTCATACCCAATGCAAAGCTTAACATCATTAACTCTGCTACCTCCAGCTCTGATTCCTGTTTTTTGATCAGTGCCACCTTCTCCAATCCATATAACATATTTGTTCTTACTGCTGTCTTGTAGACCTTCCCTTTCACTCTTGCTGGTACCCGTCTGTCACAAATCACTCCTGACACTCTTCTCCACCCACTCCACCCTGCCTGCACTCTCTTTTTCACCTCTCTCCCATACTCCCCATTACTCTGTACTCTTGATCCCAGGTATTTAAACTCATCTACCTTCGTCAATTCTACTCCCTGCATCCTCACAATTCCCCAGACTTCCCTCTCATTCACACACATGTATTCTGTCTTGTTCCTACTGACCTTTACTCCTCTCCTCTCTAGAGCATATCTCCGCCTCTCCAGGGTCTCCTGAACCTGCTCCCTATTCTTGTTACAGATCACAATGCCATCTACAAACATCTTAGTCCATGGGGACTCCTGTCTAATCTACTCTGTTAACATGTCCAATAAACATCACTTTCATAGAGAGACAGACCATAAAAATAAAAATGAAAAGTGTCTCAGATCAGTGATCCAGAATGTAGTGACCCATCTTGTACTTAACCAGCTGAGACAGGCACATGTCACTCCTTTCTTTAGGTCGCTACATTGGCTCCCTGTAGCAACTTACATTAAGTTCAAATCCCTGATGCTTGCCTACAAAGAAGTCAGTGGATCAGTACCTGAGTATATGGAGACACTGGTAAAATGCTATGCTCCTTCTCACTCACTCAGGTCTGCTGGAGAACAGTGTCAGGTGATGCCACCTTTACATGGTATCAAGTCTCAATCCAAACTCTTTTCCTGTGGAGTTCCTAGTGGGTGGAACAGGCTGCCTACCTCCATCTGTACTGCTGACTCCATCAATGTATTTAAGAAGTGATTGAAGACCCATCTTTTCTATGAATATCTGTCGAAATGATGAAAAAAAACAAAAAAACTTTGCTCTGCAATATTTTTATGTTTTTCATTTATTTGTTTAATTGCTTTTGTGATTGTAATTTATGATTGTAAATGTATGAGTTACTACATCTTTTCACTTGTGGCAATCAACTTCTTTTACCCGTCCTATTACACTTATTGAACAAACAGGCCCTAGCCTAATGTTACTCGATTGCTTACCTCTTTTTTAAGTCACTGCAAGTAAATGTAAATGTAAATTTAAATGTCTATGATATCACATACATAGCATTCTCAAATCCACTTAATCCATGTTAGACTCTTAGGAGGGTTGAGTCTATAATGGCAGCTTAAGGCACAAGACAGGAATCATCCCTGGAAAAAGCAACGGTCTGTCACAGGGTCCACTTAGGCACTCAGAATCACAATCGCATGGGGCTAATTTAGAATAATCAATCAACCAAACACATAAATATTTTTGGGTATAGAAGGAAACCCCTCACAGAAATGAAAAGTATGTGCAAACTCCACACAGGCAACCTCAACAGAGCGTGGGTTTGAATCCCAGGACACTACGTATGAGGCAGCAGGGTTTCCACTTCACCACCGTCCTGCCCTTCTCTGTTATATCTTCTATTAAAATACAGTGGTTGCATACAGTATGTGTTTACTGTAGGCAGACATGCCATGTGCCAGTATTGTCAAAACCTATGGATTTAGCCCCTCCAGTATCCCAAATAAATGCAAGTTTTCAGCAGAACGGCAGGAAAAATTACTGTCTAAGGTCAGGTCACACTTGAATGACCACATCAGAGCAGGACCAACATATTAGAATGGTCCATGTGAGAGATCTATTTAGATCTGTCACCTGTTCCTCTACTGAAATTTAAGGTGCACACACATGCTGATGGACTCAGAGCAAGCTGACCTGTCTGAGGACCTCTACTCTAGATGTCACACGCAAATAGCTTAGGCCAGACAGAAGCTGTGAGGGTGTCATCCATGGTGACATTAGGTCCTCCACATGCATTTTTCACTTGGTCTGCATGACTGTAATTAATGTTCACCGTCATTATTGTTTTTCTGCCTTTCTGTCATTCATGAAAGCAGCTGGCCGAAGCCATGAGAGAATGTCACGTAAGACTGGCCTCACCGTAAACATCCAGGCTTTCTCTGACCATCAAAGGGTTAAGGGATGCACTAACTGCAGCTAAGAACACACATGATGGTAGAATAATAGAAAGTGCCCATGATAACCCAAGGGTTTTGTTCTCTGTACTTAATAATCTACTTCAACCTGCATCTTGCCCAATTACCTCTTCTACTGAAGTCTGTGAAAAATTCCTCCACTTTTTCTGTAATAAAATTAAAGATCTAAATAATTTAACTAACATACATCCATCACCCATTTATATCTTGCCCTGTCTTCCCACTCCACCCAGCTTTTTTTCTAAATTTCCACCAGTCACATCTGCATTTGTTAATGACGTACTTTGAAAAATAAGGCCAACTACCTGTGTAATTGACCCCCATCTCCATCACACTTCTTAAATCCTGACTTCATGCCATAATCCCAACTGTTACGACAATAATAAATACATCCCTTGATACTGGCGTTGTGCCAGCCAGATTTAAAATTGCATCTGTAACCCCACTGTTAAAAAAGTCTGGTCTTGATGCTGACAATCTTAACAATTTTTGGCCAATTTCGCATTTACGTTTTGTCAAAAGTTCTTGAGCATGTTGTTTCCTCCCAATTCACCAATTACTTAACTTCTGATAATTTGATGGAATCCATTCAGTCTGGTTTTAGGGTGTGCAGCACAGATGTAAAACTGCTCTGCTTTGGTTAACCAATGATTTGCTTATGGCAACAGACTGGACAAACTAGCATATTAATTTTGTTAGATCTTAGTGCAGCATTTCACACAGGCAGACATGACATTCTACTGTCCAGAATGGGGAACATGCTGGGTATCTCTGGCACTGCCCTCCAGTGATTTAAGTCCTGTCTGGCTGACAGGCAAGAGTTTGTTTGTCTTGCAAACAGCAGATCCAGCTCAGTGCCAGTCACACAAGGGGTTCCTCAGGGGTTTGTCCTTGGCCCTTTGCTCTTCTGTATCTATGTGCTTCCCTTTGGCCATATCATTTATAGCTTTGGACTGGGTTATCATTTTGATGCAGATGATACTCAACTCTATTTCAATTTTAAAAGTGAAACTTCATCAGGGTTTTCTCAGCTCACAACTTACCTCACTGAAATTAAAACCTTGATGGAGCAGAGCACTTTAAAATTAAATTGCAACAAATCTGAACTCCTGCAAATTAGCACTAAAGTGCAACTTAGAAAATGAGCTCCTTCTCAGTCACTCTTGACGGTGATCTCATCAGACCCATTTTTGGTTTCCTCTCCTTTCTTATTCTGCCCACATAAACCACATTAAGAAACTTTCCTACTTCCACCTCCATAACATATCCCATGTTCACTCATTCCTCACTTTTTCTAATGCTGAGAAACTTGTCCAATGCTTTTATTACATCCCACATTGATTATTGTAACTCCCTACTGGCAACTGCCACTTCTAATCTTATATCGCAGCACCAGTTGATTCAAAACTCTGCTGCAAGAATCCTTACAAGAACCAGCAACAGTGAGCACATGACACCCATCCTGTATCGCCTTCACTGGCTCCCTGTGTCTTACAGAACTGAACATACAATTTTATTATTAACCTACAAAGCTTTAAATGGCCTTGCAGCAGACTACATCACTGACCTTCTAAATCACTAGGCTCCTGTTTGCTCACTTAGGTCTTTTGATTCTGGCAATCTTGTTGTACCTCACACTAACCTGCACTCTGTGGGTGACAGAACCTTCAGCTGTATAGCACACAGACTTGGTCTGTCTTTTAAAACCCAACTTAAAACTCATCTGTTCAGGAAGGCTTTTAACTTAACCTGACATTCTGCCTCCTTTTTCATTTTTCCTCTCTGTCCAGATGCTCAGTATAATTTGTGTGTGTGTTATATCACAAATGATGTTATTTGCTAGGCTTTCTTTTAGTATTGAATGTTGTATTTTACTCTGGTTTATTGTCTCTTATTCTGTTTTATGCCTTTGTATACAGTATTCTGTATCTATCTGTTTTAATGTTCTATTCAGGAAACATCTGTATCCAATGTTACATATACCTATTGTTTCTTTATGAGATTCTGTGAAGTGAAATGAGCATGGGAAAGGTGCTATATAAATAAAATGTATTATTATTATTATTATTGTCTCAACAATGAAGGATGAAATTTCACTCCAGCAACAAGTGTGTGTTTCTTTTTTCTTTCTTTTTAAGCACTATAGAACTAAAAAGACAGGGTACATACACATTGGTGGAAAAATTCTTGAAGGGATGGTAATGCCAGCAACAACATGATTTATCACTAAACTGAAGCGATCGGTAAATTATTTGCCTTGTGTGCTTGTAAGCAACATTCAAAAGGTATGAAAGATGACCATTTTTGGGATACAAAAACACCAGTGCAGTGTGGATGAAAGGCAAAAACAGAGATTAATTGTCTGCATTTGAAAACAAAAAATGAAAACATAGTAGTGTGGATGTAGCCTAAGACAATGGAGAACTAGCAACATGTTGTAAGACCTTCTTACCACCAGGCTGTAACAGCAGGGAGGAACAAAGGGAGGTATAAACCTGACTTTTTAGAGGAGAGATAGATGCTATTAAGTATAGCTCTAGCCTGGTGTCCAGGTAGTCAAATCTTGGCCACCTTTGATTCAGGAAACTTGGTTTAGTCTGGGCTCGAAAGCCACCTTGTTCCAAATGCATTGCAGAGTTTATAACTAGAAGGGGAGTTGGAAGAAGGCCAACTGGTAAAATGAATAGGTCAGGTTAAAGAGAGACAGAGAAGGAGGGCAACAAAGGTAGTGCTTCAGAAATGAAAAAGTGGATGGGCCACTCCACCTGCCTTAAAGTAGTTGGGGTTTCTTTGGGAAGATCCTGTGAAGCAGTAGGCTCCTAGTTTTCTGTTTCGTTTGCATTCTGTATTCTCACATTAATTGTCACACTCACTCTGTCATTATACACATTTTGTTTTTAATTATTTTTCCCTATAACTTACCAACTTGTTTTCTCATAAATATTGTGAGTTACAAGATCTTTAAATCAGCACAACCTGACAGTTCAATATGGATGTGTGGAATTTTACTATTCACAAAGTGTACTGTATAAATGTGTTGTGATCTGGAGGGCAGACAAATCTAAACCCAGAATGACTGCAAAAGTGGACAACATTACAAAAGAGTTAATTTATTAACAAAATAAATTAATGTAAAGAAGGAAAATAAATACAAAAGGAAACAATAAAACTGTTGCCCCTCTGGGCCTACCTTTACAAGACTAAGCTGTATTCCACTCCACTATACACAAGATACAACTTTCTTCACACCTCCCATGCTGTTTTACAACTTCTGGACTCTTTTGTCTCACTAATCGTATCATTTTTTTTTACAAAAATACCTTGTGCAGAACAGTAATACGGTTGCAGAACAGTTATCTCTTCATCTTCTCTTTCTCTCCACCGCACTGCTAGTCCTTCAAGGCTACGACTCACCTGGGCAAGGCAGTGTAGCTCCTTTTATTGCATACACTGATGTACTTCCAGCGTCTACAAGGTGGGGCTTGGGAATACTTCTAGGTCTGTTTGAAGCTCCACAAAATAGGGCTCTCTAGCCTCTTCAGTGCCTCCTGGCAGCACCCATTGGGCACAACAGGGTTGACCCCTAAGACCTACAAGTCCCATGATGCCCCACGGATATTCTCAGAGGTATTTTGGCCCAGGGATGTTGCCACTTAATGTATGGGGTTAGATAATAACCTGAATATATTGCTCTCCCCCGTCCTTCCATGTTATTTGTGTCAAAGCCAGGCAAGGATCCCAAACCAAATCTAGCTAGAGCACTGGTCCCAGCATGTCATACCTTATAATATATATTGTAAAAGACAGGGGGTGCCACTGAGTCCCAAAACCCCAGACACAGTACACTATTCAGTCCCAAGTTCAAAATAAAGGTTTTTATTTTCAAAAAACTTCTCAAACACAGGTCAATCCACAATCCTCCTTTTCCTCCTCCAGGAGAGCTATGCCTTCTGCGTCCTGACTCTGACTCTTCAGAGGAGGCTGGACAGCTTGATTTTATGTCAGACCCATGAGTACTTCTGGTACCAAGGCAAAGCCCGATGGAAGCACTTCCAGGCCAGAAGGAAGTCTCCTGAAGCAAGGAGTCCTTCTCCTTGAAGCAATTTCTGGTGGCACCCAAGGACACTGACTCCCATAAATCCCTGCAGGTGTCTTTATTGGGTTCATGCCAGAGAAGCACTACCATCTGTCATACTGGGGAAGGAACTTCCCTGGATGCACCAACACCTCCTATCCATTAAGTTATCCCTTTGTAAGGGATGATGCTTTAGTTATGACTCATTCCATACTGTCCTTCCATTATGGTGTCTTGGCCGGAAAAGGTTCCAGCACAGTACTCACTTTATATATATATATATATATATATATATATAGTGACGCCACCCTGACCACAAGTGTTTACCGCAAACAATGCTACGCAGACAAGATCCTACACTATGCCAGCAACCACCTGGTATCTCATAAACGGAGCTGCGTGAAAACCCTGTTTAAACGAGTCCACACGCATTGTAATACCAAGGAAACAAAAATTAATGAGAGACGCTATCTGTTTCAACTTTTCACCTCGAACGGATACTCAAAATCATTCATTAATCGGAGTCTACACAGCAGACGCCAAAGGAATCAGCGTACAATCGACGTAAATCAGAACCCCCACCCCACCTGGCATTCACTCCCGTATTACCATAATGTGTCAGAAGGCACGGCACGCACCCTGACCAAGTGGGGCATCAGAATAGCACATAAACCCACCAACAATCTACGCATGGTCCTGTTTAATGCTAAAAACAAGAAATCGACAGCCGAAACACGAAACGCAGTTTATAGTATTCCATGCAATTCTTGCTCAGCTGTATACATAGGACAAACGTCAAAAAAAATCTCAACACGTGTACAGGAACATCGCAACGCCGTCAGAAGAAAGGACGCACTATCTTTGATATATGCACATACTAAATCGACAGGACACACATTCAACTGGGACAACGTAAAAGTAAAATTTAAGGCCAGTACAAAAAGTGCCAGAGAGTTGGCCGAGTCTTGGCTATCAGATGAAAACGCCATCAACAGACACTTGGACATAAACCCAGCATATGCCAACTTAAGAAGGACATATACACATTAATCAAACTATACAACCCCCCCCCCCCCCCCTTGATCATACTGACTTAGTCACCAACACCCACCCCCCCATCCCCCCCCCCCTCCATACTGAATGTGTTGCTATATATTGCCTTTGATTCTTGTAAATCTAAGCATTATCCTCTGATGAAGACCCCTGATAGGGGTTGAAAGCTCAGGAATAAAACTATTTTATGATACGTGATTCGTTTTTTCTCCCTTTGTGGATCTCCAACTGCAAATATGCAAACCGTATCACAGACCTTCTCTTCCATTCATATATATATATATATATATATATATATATATATATATATATATATATATATATATATATATATATATATATATGGCATGAAAATGAAAACGTGTTTCCTTCAATCATGATTATAACTATTACTGCATATTTTTGACATGTTTTCAGGGCTCTGGCTGGCACTTTAGTTAAAATTAACACAACTAAAAAGATAATTAGAATCAGCTAAATGAATAGAGCCAGACTTGATTACAGCAAACCCTGCTCAGTATCATATATTTCTGTAATCAAACTTTTAGAAGAAAATGACATTAGAATAGCAAACATAATGAGATTCAATTTTAAAATCAAAAAAAGGATCCTACCTTAAACTACACCCACTCCCCCAATCCACAAAGTCATGTGAATAAGGAATAGACAAGAGAGACAGGGAGAGAAAAAATATCAGATCCCTGTCATCCAATTCAGTATGAAATGAGCAGCTGACAGTTTGTCAATAGTGGCATTGGTTGATTCATTAATCAGGGACACAGAAAGATCCAAAATCAGTAAACTCTAAAAAGAGGATTTTCAGAGATTAGGAGGAAAGGAATCAGGAGATTTCAATTAAGAGGCTTAAATCAGTTCTAGTGCTATAGTACCTAAAGGGTCAGCGGAACAGGTTTAAAAATGTTTAATGTGTAATACAGGACAGGTACATTCCAAAACTTGGAATTAGTAGGAAATTAAAAACAAGCACCAAACTGAAGCAAAGCAAAGCAAAGAAAAAAACAGCTGTATAAGATGTATAGGACTAATAACTCCAACGTGAATCATAGGGCATACGAGAACACGAGTGCAACCATTAAGAAGGATATTAGGCAGGCCAAAACACAGTTAGAGAAGTATACCGCTGATGAGATGAAAGACGATCTAAAGTGATTCTTTCAGTATTTTAGTAGTAAAAGAACAGACAAGGAAGAGGTGAAGTGCACCAGGAATAGTAAAGGGGAATACAGACAGTGAAATAGGAAATTCTCTCAACTTGCATTTTTCTGAGGTCTTTACATGTGAGGAAGTGGATAACCTCCCAGGTGTAACAGGGACTACTAAGGAGCTACTGAGTGATTTGGAAATTGTACAGAGAGGAGTACTGCATACCCTCAAGTTTTTAAGGAGGTTAGTGAGTACATATATAAATCTTTGACAAATATTTTTAGGAAGTCACTGTGCACTGGAGAAATTTCAAAGGACTGGAAAATGGCAAATACTTTCCTGTTTTATTAAAAGGGTGTTTGGACAGATTCAAGCAACTAAAAGTTAGTAAGCTCAACATGCAGCTAAATTAACAGAATTAATTTTTAAGGGGAAGACTAAGAAACACATAGCAAGTACAGAAGTTTTACTGAACAGTCAGGATGGGTTCAGAAGAGGGAGGTCATGTTTTACCAACATGCTGAAATTCTACAGGGAAGCAACAAAAGGATATGAGCAAAGTAGAGCATATGATATTATTTATCTTGACTTTCAGAAAGCATTTGATTTGGTGCCACATAAGATGTTTGGCATCAAACTAAAAGAAGTGGGAGTTCAGGGTGATGTTTGTAGATGGGTGCAAAACTGGCTCAAGACACAGGAAGCAGAGGGTGATGGCTGATTTTATCTGTGGTGTTCCACATGGGTCAGTGCTAGGTCCGCTGCTATTTTTAAGGTATATAAATGATTTGGATAGGAATATAGTAATAAGCTGGTTAAGTTTGCAAATGTAACCAAAATAGAGGGATTGACAGATAATTTGGAATCTGTTAAATCAATATATAAGGACTTGGACAGCATACAGGCGTGGGCAGATTTGTGGTTGCTGAAATTTAATGTAAGTAAATGTAAAGTAGTACATATAGGAAGTAAACATGTTAAATTTGAATACATAATGGGAGGTCTGAAAATCGAAAGTTCACCTTATAAGAAGGATTTAGGAGTCACAGTGGACTCTACACTATCAACTGCCAGACAGTGTTCAGAAGCCATTAAGAAGGCTAACAGAATGTCAGATTATATAGCGCCCTGATGTGCAGAGTAAAAGTCCAAGGAGCTTATGCTCAAGCTTTATAACACACTGGTGAGACTCATCTGGAGTGATGTGTGCAGTTTTGGTCTGTATGTTACAAAAAGGACATAGCAGCACTGGAAAAAATCCACAGAAGAGCGACTAGGCTGATTCCAGGGCTACAGAGGATGAACTATGAAGAAAGAATTAAAGAGATGAGCCTTTTCAGTTTAAGCAAAAGAAGATTAAGAGGTGACATGATTGAAGGAATTAGTACAGTGGATTGAGACTGTTACTTTAAAATGAGTTTATCGAGAACATGGGGACATAGTTGGAAACTTAAGGGTAAGTTTCACAAAAACATTAGGATGTTTTTCTTCATAATGAGAACCACAGACATACAGAATATGTTGGCAGATAGTATGGTAGACAGTAGGACTTTAGGAACTTTCAAAACTCAACTAACTGGATAGGACTGGTGAGCTTTGTTGGGATTAAAGGTCTGTTCTCATCCAGATTATTCTAATGATCTAAAGAGAAAAGTCTATGTTGTATGAGGGGGGACCCAAGAATTACTGGAATTAATCAATAGCACAGGAGTAGGGTGTAGTTCTCAACCATATTGCTAGGTATTGTGCACCTACATCCTTGTTAATCAGTCTGCCAAGTGACACTGTTTTAAGCTGATCAAGATGCATATTTCTGCCATTGATTCTATAACTGTGCCCATGACTTCAGTGATTTTTTTTCTACGAGCTGAAAAAAGCATGTCAGGCCATATTGAACATCAAGACAATGATGACTGTATTTTTTGACATTTACATACTTGTTAATAAAGCAACATTACACTGAAGTGCTGAAGCGTTTTTGGGAAAGTATCTGGAAAACTTTTGTTTGGAGAAGTGGTGCATGTGAAGCTGCATTTTGCACTACAACCATACATTTGCACACAATGCTGCACATTGACAATGCAGCCGCACACGCTACACTGTCAGTCAAAGAGTTTTTGACCAAAATCAATGTGGTTATTGGTTCATAACTTTCATATTTGCCAGATCTCACTCTCTGTGACTTTTTTTTTCATTAGGCCTTCTCTGCATAGAGTGAGCGGAAGACAAAAGGACAAGACAGAGTCAATGTTGCTTTAATAATATTGAAAAGGTAGTGGATACTATCTGAAGCCCAATGAGATTTAATAAACTCAATCTGATTAAAGTCTATTAATTTATGAATCACTCTGTAAGTGAAGAGCAACCATCTTTGCCAGCAGTTTGATGTCGGAGTTCATACAGTTAGGTCCATAAATATTTGGACAACTTTTTTCTAATTTTGGTTCTGTACATTACCACAATAAATTTTAAATGAAACAACTCAGATGCAGTTGAAGTGCAGACTTTCAGCTTTAATTCAGTGGGGTGAACAAAACGATTGCATAAAAATGTGAGGCAACTAAAGCATTTTTTTAACACAATCCCTTCATATCAGGGGCTCAAAAGTAATTGGACAATTGACTCAAAGGCTATTTCATGGGCAGGAGTGGGCAAGTCAGTCGTTATGTCATTATCAATTAACCAGATAAAAGGCCTGGAGTTGATCTGAGGTGTGGTGCTTGCATGTGGAAGATTTTGCTGTGAACAGACAACATGCGGTCAAAGGAGCTCTCCATGCAGGTGAAAGAAGCCATCCTTAAGCTGCGAAAACAGAAAAAACCCATCCAAGAAATTCCTACAATATTACGAGTGGTAAAATCTACAGTTTGGTACATCCTGAGAAAGAAAGCAAGCACTGGTGAACTCAGCAACGCAAAAAGACCTGGACGTCCACGGAAGACAACAGTGGTGGATGATCGCAGAATCATTTCCATGGTGAAGAGAAACCCCTTCACAACAGCCAACCAAGTGAACAAAACTCTCCAGGGGGTAGGTGTATTGATATCCAAGTCTACCATAAAGAGAAGACTGCATGAAAGTAAATACAGACGGTGCACTGCAAGGTGCAAGCCACTCATAAGCCTCAAGAATAGAAAGGCTAGATTGGACTTTGCTAAAGAACATCTAAAAATGCCAGCACAGTTCTGGAAAAACATTCTTTAGACAGATGAAATCAAGATCAACCTCTACCAGAATGATGGCAAGAAAAAAGTATGGAGAAGGCGTGGAACAGCTCATTATCCAAAGCATACCACATCATCTGTAAAACACGGTGGAGACAGTGTGATGGCTTGGGCGTGCATGGCTGCCAGTGGCATTGGGACACTAGTGTTTATTGATGATGTGACACAGGACAGAAGCAGTCAAATGAATTCTAAGGTGTTCAGAGACATTCTGTTTACTCAAATCCAGCTAAATGAAGTCAAATTGATTGAGCGGTGTTTCATGATAGAGATGAACAATGACCCAAAACATACAGCCAGGGCAACCCAGGAGTTTATTAAAGCAAAGAAGTGGAAAATTCTTGAATGGCCAAGTCAGTCACCTGATCTTAACCCAATTGAGCATGCATTTCACTTGTTGAAGACTAAACTTCGGACAGGAAGGCCCACAAGCAAACAGCAACTGAAAGCCGCTGCAGTAAAGGCCTGGCAAAGCATTAAAAAGGAGGAAACCCAGCATCTGGTGATGTCCATGAGTTCAAGACTTCAGGCTGTCATTGCCAGCAAAGGGTTTTCAACTAAGTATTAGAAATGAACATTTTATTTCCAGTTATTTAATTTGTCCAATTACTTTTGAGCCCCTGAAATGAAGGGATTGTGTTAAAAAATGCTTTAGTTGCCTCACATTTTTATGCAATCGTTTTGTTCACCCCACTGAATTAAAGCTGAAAGTCTGTACTTCAACTGCATCTGAGTTGTTTCATTTAAAATTCATTGTGGTAATGTACAGAACCAAAATTAGAAAAAAGTTGTCTCTGTCCAAATATTTATGGACCTAACTGTATGTGATAGGGTGCGATGATTAAGAATATTAAGAAATTTCACTGCCTTATTTCGGAAGAGGCCTGCTATAGGTTTGTTTAATTCATGAGTTCAAATTGGTCAGAGAGAGCATCTGATAAAGCAGGACAAATATCTGCAGCCTTGCCTTTCTACAGATGTATGTGCCTTTCTATCCAAGAATGACATTACTACCCACTAAGTAGAAAGAAGTAACTTTTGGTAGATAATATGATGAGCTGGAAGAGAAATGGAAGAGGTAAAAGCAAACAGCTCACAGAACTTACCGACCAAGTGTTCATAATTTTGTGATCCCCAATCTAGTATTCTCTACTGTTGTGACCCCTGTCATCAGAGAACAAAGATTCAGGAAGCACACAATGCTACAATCAAAGAAAATTCCTGACAAGTACAGAAAAAGAGTCGTTGATATCTAACAGTGTGGTGAATGTTACAAAGCTATTAACAAGGGCTATGGAACTCACTGAATCACTTCTGGCAAACTCTAGCTAGGGTATTTTTTATCACATTGCCACTCTGCCATAAAGCTGTGACTGGTGAAACACCCAGGCAGGAGTTGCTGTCTGCACAGTCTCTACAATCTCAGCCACTGCAACTTGTAACTCCTTCAGAGTTCTCATAGGCCTCTTGGTGGCCTCCGGTTGGGCAGCCGGCACTTCCGCCACACAAGGGAGTGTCAGCTGAAGAGTGTCGGGAAGCACCTGGAGCCCATCCGGGGTGTATAAAAGGGGCCGCCTCCCTCCAGTCAATGGCAGGAGTCGGGTGGAAGTGGGACGGAGCTCAGAGGAGAGGAGTGGAGGCGGACCAGAGACTGAAGGCATTGTGGTGTGTGGCCAAGGACTTAAGGGGTGATTGGTGCTGCGGCACTGGGTTTGTGCACTTGAACTACTGTATATAATGTATAATAAACGTGTGTGTGGGGAAACCACCTTGTCCACCTGTCTGTTTCCGGGCTGTTCCCCACACCAGTAAAATCCATTGGCCTGGTTACATAGTTTCAGGTAAGATACTTGGTTCCTGGTCTGGATCTGCTGACGAAGGTAGGGAAAGTGAGTGCAGGTGGTGTTACCTCTAACCCCAAATGAAAAGTGTCAGGCAGAGCTGGCAGTGTTATGTGCAGTTTTAGAAGATTGGACTGGCAGTGGTAGGTGGCCAAGGAAAGAGATGGCCTCCAGTAAGCCTCACATCTGGGAGTAAGGGAGGAACCCTTTATTCCACAATGTATTAGGTTACCAGCAGCAGTGATGAGAAAGTGTTAGCAAAATATTTCAATTTAAAAAATCACACAAGATGAAGTTCTATTCACATTACTTTCTTGTACAGTACAACCAACATATGACAATATTAAAAGATATCTCAACATCAACATTAAATACTCATATTCATATATTTTCAATTTTTGAACTATGGGCAAAGTCCTAAATTGTACCATACACAAGTAATCAATGTGATTCATGATAATACTGATGACTACTCCAAAACAGAAGATATGTAATGTTAAATATAGTATGTTAAAATGGTTCTCTCTCTGTCCTCCCTTTACAATCTAACTTATAGCAGGACTTGCTAGCAGGACACGAACCAGCAAGTCCTGCTATACCAGCAAGTGATAGAAGATTGTTAGTTATCAAATAGAAGTACTCATTTCAAGATATCAAAAAAGGCAAAAGTTCAAAGTATAAATGAAAATTTTAAAATGGGAAACTAGCTGCATGACTAAGTGGGGCTAACACAAGTTTTTTTTTTCTTTCCTGTCCATCTCTAAGTACTACACTGTATCTCACCTCTCGCCTCTCTCTCTCTCTCTCATGAGCCTGGCCTCTCTTTTACCCACAAGAGAGCTTTTGCCCCAGTTTTTGTCCCCAGGTCAATAAACTTCTTGCTTGAGACAATTTAGCACCTCATCCTAATGACACTTTGGGGTCAAACTCCCATAATCACTTGCAAGTAAAGATGCAGCCTTTGTGACTGCTAGAAAAGTGGGCTACACCTTTCTCTGTAGGACACCAGTGTGTTTGCTTCTCTAAGCCTTATGCAGCCGTTAGTAAGAGTTTGATCACAGCTACCCAGTTGCTACATAATTTATAGGAAAATCATGACCCTACTCATCCCAGTCAAAGAACACATGCTTCCCTATAAAGAATAAACACACTAGCCTCTTGCCGGGTTCCTGCATGTCTGAATGTTTCATGGTCTCACATGGGGACATTTAGTATGAACTTTGTTGACTGACTACTGGCATCTTGGTGGATATTTCAGGCATATTCCAGATGATTCCCTTATGTAACAGAACATTCTAAGGCAGGATCAGGTATCTCCTAGAGACCACTATTTTCTTATACTGGCATGCAGAAGTGCTGTCTATTTATTGAACTTTTTTTCCTAGACGGTCTTATGTTTGGTGACACTCATACTGCAGGGCATGTCTTTCTAGAAGGCAACCCTTCACTCTCTGATGTAGAGGTCAATGATTAAATAGTTTGATCTACTTTTATATTGTGGCCACCAGGGGGGGTGCATCCACTCCTCAAATCCAGCAGACACCAGGCACAAGTTCAACCACAACACATGTTTTTATTTACAGGGGAAATGTTTCCCAATTGTTCCCCCCTGCATAGTCCCAGTACACAGTACAATAAAAGAGCACCTTTTCTTTCTTCTTTCTCTTTATATCAGTCCTTCTTCCACTGTTTCTCTTCAGGCAAGCTTTGTCCTTCTTCCTGACTCTGGTTCCTGTGATGAACGCAGGTGGCTCATTTTAAGCTACACCTGGGAGTACTCCAGGTGGCATGTTAGAGAAGTCTGGAATCACTCCCTGGTGTGGTTAAAGTCCAAAGTAGGGCTCTACAGCTCCCCCTGGTGGCTGCCACGGAACCCAACAGAGCAGTCCCTGACTCCAACTCCCATGGAGCCCTGTGGGGATCCAAGGTGCTGTTGCAAACCAGGGGACCTGCCATCTAGTGCTCCAGGGGAGGAAGTACCCTGTGTACATCTGCTTCAACAGTACTTCCACTACAGGCAGCCTCCGGGCTGGGAAAGGGCCCCAGCTATCTGTCATAATATACATGAAAAATAAGTTTAAATTAGTCCTTTACACTTCCAAGAATTCTGTTTAATGTCAAAAATCCATCTCACATTTTTAACATCACCTTGTTCCTTCCTAAGACTGCAATAGTTTTTATATATCAAATACTGGCAATTTATGTTTAACATAAACTATTTTATTAGTTTCATATTTAGTCAAGTTTTCTCTTCTTTAAGTTTTGAAATTTGGGGAGTGTAACCACAAGGGGGTACCACTAAACCCCAAACCACAGACACAATGTCACCCAACATAACTCCAGGTTCAAGTAAAGGATATTTATTTGTTACCAACACGTTCCAAATGACCACCAGAGAAAATCAACACCAAAATATAACAAGCAATCAATTTCTTCCCTCCATCCTTCCTACAAGTGAGTGTCACCTGCTGCCTCCTGACTCTGACTCCCCCGGTGAGGCTGCAGACTTCTTTTAAACTTGACCTGGGTCTGCTTCTAGTATCATAGAAAAGGTCATCCGAAGCACTTCTGGGTCATGTGGAAACCAGGGCAGTTCTCCCTTTGCAGTACCCCATGGTGGCATTCAAGGGCCCTGACTGGGCTACGTTTCCTGAATCCAACTCCCATGCCACCCTGTGGGAGTCCTAACTGGGTTCAGCCCTGAGGAACACTGCCACATGCCATGTGGAGGAATGAACTGCTTCTTGCACCCATGTTTGCCTTTTCCATCCATTATTCTTCTGTCCCAGCTGGAATAAAGATTTTCAGGTGTTCTGGCTGGATTAAGTCTCCACTGGCCTCCTGCCTGGGCAAGAAATCATCCTCCATCCCGGCCAGGATGCCTGTCCTTCCTCTGTGGCAATTACAGGAGTAACAATATGTCTCTGTTTGACTTTAAATCTAAGCACATTACCTGAAAGTAACAAACTAAGTAGAAAATAAACAGCAATAGAATACAGCTGATCACACTTTGGATTGTCCTCCTGTTATTCTATTAGAAGACACTTGTCTATCTACCTGTGAAAATGCTGAAGCTATGCAGTGAGACAGTGAAGGCACCTAAGGCCATGTTCATACATCTATATATACTAAAATGAAATGTCACAATCCCTGCATTCTCTTCGTCACTTTGTCTGCCACAGGCAACCAAGTATTCAAAATGGAAAGCCAATATGACTGGGGCAAATGGACAAATATGGCAGGCATTACTTTCATATGTTTATTTACAAAAATCCACAGTGCCTGTAATGTTATGAAGCTAGAAGAGAATCTTTTGAAATCAATTTATCTAAAAAAGTAAAAAAGTAAAAGCTATATTGCTTTATCCATAGCTAAAGTGAAGACCTGCACTCTCATTTTAGTGTTAATGCTTCACTTTTGTTTTACATACATAAGCTCTTGATGTAACCTTTGTGTAATTCTTACTCATTGCATTGAGTTTAGACATGTCACAAAGATGGACTGCTGTTTAATCAGAAATTACTTTCTGTTTTTTAGACACCCTGGGACCCAGTAGTGAAATGAAATGTTTTTCTAAAAAGACAAATGAATTGAACCAAATGAAGAGAGTTCCTTTTTACATAACTATTAAAGAATTATGAATAAACAAATAGAAAAGCAAGTTATTAGAAAAACAAATCCATGCGTATTTCTCCTAATTGCAATGAAAAATATGAATAACATTTAAAATATAAACTGCAGTCCTTTATCAAAGTAACTATGAATTGTCTGATCATTCAGAACCCATGATTCAACAAACACATTTAAAGGTGATGGTACTTGTGCCATGTTAGATAACAATCATTATTGAAAAATGAAAAAAAGTGAAAATACCTAGACAAAGTGAAAAGACAATATGATTACTTCTTTTTCCAGTTTTATTGTTTTTTTTAGGCTCTC
This sequence comes from Erpetoichthys calabaricus, assembly GCF_900747795.2. NCBI lineage: Eukaryota > Metazoa > Chordata > Cladistia > Polypteriformes > Polypteridae > Erpetoichthys > Erpetoichthys calabaricus. Next base: position 40,631,318 of record NC_041394.2, read on the forward strand.
ATTTCATCAGGTAGTCCAATGATGCCTGTTTGTAATCACACAACAATATGTGGTATCCTAATTATTGTGCACAGTACATTACAACACTTGCATTACTCCTTTACAATTAATCTTAACAGATCTGAAAACACTGAGATGAAAGATTAACTCTGAATTATATCTTACTACTCATTAATAATAAAAAAAATATTCTGGCATGTGAGATTAAACACTGAAACTTCTGCCCTCTCATAAAGCCAAAGCTGGAAGTAAAATGCCCATTTAAATCATCTCCCTTGGATGTATAACAATCATCTTAATGCAGTGCTGGTATTTCTGCCATTTGTGGCATGACAATTACTACATTATCTCCTTCATAATTACGGCTATTAATAATGTCAAAAATCGCAGATTCCTCTAAGAATGTTCTCTGTATCTGTGGTGAAGCAATGAAGCTCATAAAACAGCCGTCTCAAAGCACTTGGGGACCAGTTTTGGAAAAGTCTTTTTAGCCAAATCTTTCTGTTATTTTCACCATATGTTCTTTTTGTGGCATTTTGTGCTACAAGATAATTTTAAAGAAACCCCTAGTCATGGTGCAAAAGGCAAGGGGTTCTATGAGCCCCAAAATAACACTTTGGACACTGTAAAAAGCTGAAAATTAAAATTGTATAGAGTTCCTGAAAAAATTATAAATGTTATGGCACTATAATTCATTTGTTGCCCAATACTGGGTTTGCAAAAAAGTATTGTGATAGCACTTTGTAATAGCACAATCTAGCTTCTAATTAGCTTTTTTAATCATTTCTGTATACTATTTGGACACAGAACGTACATGACTATGACTCCTACGTACTTCCCACAAGGGGTACTTTCAAGTTTCAGACCCCGCACTATGTATCCAAATATTACATCTTTATTTACTAAACAAGACACTTCACATTTACTTACATTGAATTTCACCCATTACATACCTGCCCAAGTCTCTACCCTAATTTGGTATCATCTGCAAACATATACAGTTTGTTATTTATATTCTTTTCCAGATAGTTCATACAAATATTAAAAAGACAAGCATCCCAAGCATAGATCCCTGAGAGACCCCACTTTTAATATAACCTAATCCTGGAAAAGTTCCTGCTATCCTAACCCTTTGTTTTTAACATTTAAATTTTGTATCCACATTCTCATGCTAAATCATTTCCAAAAGATTTGTTAAAAATCACAAAGCTCAACCTCAAGATAAAGAATATGATATTCAGTACATCTCTCTGATTGTATGCTTTTGTTACTTTCTCATAGAATTTCAGGGTATTAGTGAAACATAATCTACTTCATCATGCTGACTATTTGCTAAACTACTTTTCGTCATGTGATATGCAATCTTTTCTTTAGCAATTACAGTACTTCCATTGATTTACCTGTGATACAAGTCAAGCTTGCCAGCCTACAGCTACTTGGAGGCACCTGATCACCCTTTATATATAACGAGTCAATATTTGCTAGCTTCCAGTTCTTGTGAATTTACCCAGTGTGGAGTGATTTTTGAAAAATATATATTTAGGGTTTATATATGCGATGCACTTAGAAACTCTAGGATAAATGTTATCTAGTGCAGTGATTTGCTGAATTTCACCTTATTTAATCTGTGCAGCACTTCTTCCTCTACAATTTTAAAACCACTAAGTATCTCTTTACTCATCTCTATTACTGTTGGGATGTTATTGATTTCTTCACCTGTGTAAATTTAAAAAAAAAATGAAGTTGTTTTTTTTTTTTTGCTATTTCACTGTCAGCATATTTTTCTTTGTCCTTACCATTTTTAAAGCACTTCACATCGTCCTTTTACTACTAAAATGCTGAAAGTATCTCTGGTTTACCTTTCAATGTTTCTCTCTCACTGCCTTGTATCTTCTCTAATGTACAGTATTTTTTAACAGTTGCACTCATGTTCTCAAAAGGTCTACACTTTGTGCTTGATTTGCTTTTCTTGTTCTCTTTACACAGCTGGTTTTTGCTTTGCAACTCTTTTTTAGTTAATCATTTATCTACTGTGAAATCTTCTTTTATTTCCAACTATGTCTAAGTTTATACATTTTTACAAATCAGATTCTTTTTTTCTGTATGCTGTTTTTGCCCTCAGGCATAAGCAAAATTTTAATATGGAATCTAAGCAAGGTTTTATATATAAGGCTTTGGACTGCAGAAATCAAAATATTGCCTCTAAACTGATAGATATGATAATATCATCCATATTGGCTTTCACAGATTTTGACCTGACATTCATAGTACACACTGAGATCTAAAATGAAGCGACAGCTGTGCTTTACCAATGGCAGGTGTGTCACTGGGTGTGGCAACACGAGCCTTGGCAGACATTAATATGTGCATTCAAACATATACTCAAGTGGGCCATCTATAACCATTTTCAAGATTGCCTTTAGGATTACTTTACTAGTGTTGCCACTCTCCAGCACCATGGTAAACAAGAATGTATTAAAATACTTTCTTTCATTTTAACTAACAGAACTAACTAACAGAAAACACAAATCAGCACTCTTGATATATTCATTATTCCTGTCCAGTTTCCATGCTCCTTTTACCTGAAATATTGTGGGAAAGAACCTATTTATCAGACATGCAATTAAAATTTTCACTTTAATAGTACAACTGACAGCTGCTATCTCAATGTCGAGTTTAAAATCATTTCCAATTATTTTAGAAAGTAATTCTACTGCAAATTTCACTGGGTTTGAGCTTTCTCGTTTCTCAGGTATGCCCTCAATTCTTATATTGTTTCTTCTGCACCCATCTTCCAGGGCCGCAAGTCTGTCTCCGAGTTTTTTGCATTCGGAATTCGCAGCTGTAGCTTTTTCATCGGTGTTAGACGCCAATTGTTCTGCTGTTTCAACTCGAGCCGTGAATGCCTGCTTAACGTCATCCAGCTGATCTGTAACGTCATTAATTTGGTCGGCAAGCATTTTCAGTTTGGATCTATTTTCTTCGATGTGTTCCTCTAATTTCTCCAATATGCCTTTAAAGTTCATGTCAAAACGTTGAAATAGACGCGTTTCCCGGTCTTTGTTATCCTTCTTAAGCTCAATGTTAGACTTCTTAAGCTCATTCTTGTTATCCTTCTTAAGTTCATTTATGGCCATAGCCATGGCAGTGGCCAGTGTAGCGATCATCTCTTTCAGTTCAGTTTTCAGTTCGGACAGTTCGTTTTGGATTTCGTGCTCCGCGAGTGGAAATGCAGCTCCTGTTACAGCAGGTGCTGCGGGCTCGCGATGAGTAGATGAGAGCACATCCTGCAGGGCCTTTTCTAGTCTCGAATGATCTTCAGAAATCGGAGATCCATCGCGACCTGTATCACTTGCACCTTTGCTCCCATTTTCACTCTTGACTGGAGACAATACAATGGAGCGGGGTCCCAGGAAATCTGCGCATTCGTCTGCCTGTTCCAGGTCAGTCTCCGAAAGGCCATACCTTGCACTTGGGCCGGATGTCTGTCCAGACTTTGATGGAGCTTTAAGTTTCTTTTCCGGTTCTTTCTGACTTTTCTTCTTGTTACTCATGCTTGTATATTGTAGTGGAATTTCCTTGGTCGGGTTAAATACAGGATACCTCTAAATAATATGAAATACGTGGGAAAATAAAGCCGCTGCTAGCGGAGCTCTGCTTCAGACGTCCATCTCCTATAACGGACGAGACCAACTCCTCTAGCTGCTGCTTATCGCACATACAGATCAAGCACCTTTAAACCTAGGTCTTTTATTGTCCGCTTCGAGCGATTACAATGTAAGCTTGATGTGATGGCACTTCTCAGACACAAGCAAGAGATTATATTTGAAAATAATCTTATTCGGATTTTCCCTGACTTCTCACCATTAACAGCTGCAAAAAGCGCAGTCTACTTTAACATTAAAAAGTTGCTACAGAAAGCCGATATTAAATACAGCCTCTTGTATCCTGCCAAACTGAAAGTGGAAGTTCAAGACCAATATTATGTATTTCCAAGCAAGGAGGAAGCTGAAAAGGAACTAAAGAAGCTGTTTCCGACACTTTTTTGAAAGTTAATAAGGAGCCGTATTCTGTCAAGACATGGGAAGGACCTATCATCTGCTGTTGGATCCACTTTTAAAGAGACTGGTATTATAATTATATATCCTTTTCTTTACTTGGACATTATATGTTTATGTCTTAATTACAGTTATAGAAGTGAGTGTGGAAGTAACTAAAGTAGGGTTGTTTTTTTTTTACTACCTTAAAGTAGACTGTTTAACATCATACTCTTGGTTTATTGCTATTTCTACTATTTCTACTATTACATTAGGATTTACTATGTTTATCCTAGACTACTTTTTAAAATCATTCCCAGGGTTCTTTCTTTTATTATCTTAATATCTTAATATCTTAAAATTGCTGAAGATTATTTTAAGCTTAAAGACTGTTAATGATTATATTTTCGGCAGATAATATTTAGAATTATGCTGCAATAGATATCTCTTTGTTTTAATTCTCAAACGCTGCTGCGGGGTGGGGTATGTTTTGTTTTGGACGTGCTCTGTCTCTTTGTATGTCAGAGGACCAGGACATCGCGAAGTGGGATCAAGCCTCAAGTGGGGAGGCAAAATGGTGGGGGGGGGGGATAAAGGGGGGAGAGAAGGAGAGCAGGCTATATCTAATCTATTCTTCTAATCCTTATAACTATAAGTATCAATGCAACGATAGGCTAAAATGCAATAACTCATGGGGAATTTTGAAATTAAGATTAAAACTGCCTCACTACCAGTTAAGACTATAAAATGACATTAAAAACTCAGAATCAATGTCTCCATGATGGGACAGTTAACTTTGTGAGCTGGAATGTTAAAGGCCTGAATCATGAATTAAAGAGAAAGTATACTCTCACCTAACAGGCTTAAATGCTAAAATAGTATTTTTACAGGAGACCCACTTACTAAGCAAGGATCAGTTCAGACTACAAAAAGACTGGACTGGCCAAATGTTCCATTCTAGCTTTATAAAGAAAACTAGAGGGGTGGGAATTCTCATACACAGAACAGTTCCATTTGTAGCATCATATGTAGTATCGGACCCTGAAGGGAGATATGTGATGGTCATGGGCAACTTATTTAACAGTAAAATGATTTTGATAAATGTTTATTCTCCCAATGTCGATGATAAGGAATTCATGCAAAATCTATTTGCATCCATTCCCAATGTGAACACTCATAAAATTATAATGGCTGGGGACTTTAATTGTGTTTTAAATCCACTCTTAGATAGGACTCCTGTGAAAGGGGAGACGACATCTAACACTGCAAAGACAATTACACAATTTTTAAATGACCACAACTTATCAGACCCCTGGAGGTTTCTTAACCCAAACTCAAGAACATATTCGTTCTACTCACCAGTGCATTATAGCTACTCAAGAATTGAATATTTTTTTATAGACAATAATTTCCTGCCTATGATTAAATCGTGCAAATATGACACAATTGTTATCTCCGACCATGCCCCTCTAGTCTTGGAGCTAAAATCATTAAGCCCCTCACACTCACCTTGCAGATGGCGTCTTAACCCTCTTCTATTGGCAGACGAGAACTGCACAGAATTTATATCCAAACAAATCAGCTTCTTCCTAGAGACAAACACGCCCACAGAGGTTTCTGCAGGAACACTGTGGGAAACTCTAAAGGCCTTCTTAAGAGGACAGATTATTTCATATCTTTCCCACAGAAATAAATTAGAAACCAAGAAAGTGTCAGAGCTAAGAAGCGAAATTACTAGAATAGATGAAGAACAAGCCAGGCGTCCAAGTGAAGCTCTTCACAGGAAAAGGCAGGCCCTGCATGCAGAACTTAACATCTTAACAACTAAAGAAACTGAACAACTTATTTATAAGTCAAGACATCATTACTATGAACACGGAGAAAAAGCTAATAAGCTTTTAGCTCAACAAACTCACAAACAAGAAGTTCGCAATGCAATACCACTAATCACCAACACGAATGGAGAAGAAATCATTGACCATAAAAATATAATGCATGAATTTAGAGATTATTATAAATCCTTATATTCTACTGAGTTCAAAGAAGACAACACACAATCTAATGCATTTCTGGATACATTACAGACACCACAAATAGATGCTTTAAGTGCCGAGGAACTGGATAAACCTCTGACACTAACAGAATTACTGGATGCTAAAAAGTCACTTCAAAGCGGGAAATCAGCAGGCCCTGATGGTTACCCCGTAGAGTTTTATAAGAAATTCTCCACTCAGCTAGCTCCCCTCTTATTGGCAACATTTACAGAAGCTAGAGACAACCAAATACTACCTCAAACATTTTGTCAAGCATTAATCACTGTCTTTCCTAAACAAAATAAGGACTTGTTACAATGTGTATCATACAGACCAATTTCACTCCTGAATAATGATGTTAAAATACTCTCAAAAATCATAGCTAGAAGGATGGAGAACGTGCTGCCCTCTGTAATATCACAGGAGCAAACTGGATTTATTAAAGGCCGACACCTATCTTACAATCTCCGATGCTTGTTTAATGTTATATATTCACCAGCAAAATCAAACACCCCAGAGACATTACTATCATTAGACGCAGAAAAACCATTTGATATGATTGAATGGAACTACCTTTTCACTGCATTGGAGAAATTTGGGTTTGGCCCGAATATTTGTGCATGGATCAAACTATTGTATACCAACCCAGAAGCTTCAGTTTGTATTAGATAGATAGATAGATAGATAGATAGATAGATAGATACTTTATTAATCCCAATGGGAAATTCACATTCTTCAGCAGCAGCATACTGATACAATAAATAATATTAAATTAAAGAATGATAATAATACAGGTGAAAAAAAAAACAGACAATAACTTTGTATAATGTTAAATGTTAACGTTTACCCCCCCTGGTGGAATTAAAGAGTCGCATAGTTTGGGGGAGGAACGATCTCCTCAGTCTGTCAGTGGAGCAGGACAGTGACAGCAGTCTGTCGCTGAAGCTGCTCTTCTGTCTGGAGATGACATTATTTAGTGGATGCAGTGGATTCTCCATAATTGATAGGAGCCTGCTGAGCGCCCTTCGCTCTGCCACAGATGTTAAACTGTCCAGCTCCATGCCAACAATAGAGCCTGCCTTCCTCACCAGTTTGTCCAGGCGTGAGGCGTCTTTCCTCTTAATGCTGCCTCCCCAGCACACCACTGCGTAGAAGAGGGCGCTCGCCACAACTGTTTGATAGAACATCTGCAGCATCTTATTGCAGATGTTGAAGGAAGCCAGCCTTCTAAGGAAGTATAACCGGCTTTGTCCTTTCTTGCACAGCGCATCAGTATTGGCAGTCCAGTCTAATTTATCATCCAGCTGCACTCCCAGATATTTATAGGTCTGCACCATCTGCACACAGTCACCTTTGATGATCACTGGGTCTATGAGGGGTCTGGGCCTCCTAAAATCCACCACCAGCTCCTTGGTTTTGCTGGTGTTCAAGTGTAGGTGGTTTGAGTCGGACCATTTAACAAAGTCATTGATTAGGTCCCTATACTCCTCCTCCAGCCCATTCCTGATACAGCCCACGATAGCAGTGTCATCAGCGAACTTTTGCACATGGCAGGACACCGAGTTGTATTGGAAGTCCGATGTATATAGTCTGAACAGGACCGGAGAAAGTACAGTCCCTTGTGGCGCTCCTGTGTTGCTGACCACAATGTCAGACGTGCAGTTCCCAAGACGCACATACTGAGGTCTGTCTTTAAGATAGTCCACGATCCATGCCACTAGGTATGAATCTAATCCCATCTCATATTAACAACATTAGCTCAGACTACTTTAAGCTAGAACGTGGTACCAGAGAAGGATGTCCCTTGCCACCACTGCTGTTTGCAATCGCCATTGAACCACTGGCGGTTCACTGAAGACGAAATTCTTATCAGATAAAGGGGATTATCAGAGAAGGACTGGAACAGAAAATTTCTCTATATGCAGATGATATGGTTTTATATATATCAAACCCAGAAAACACTGTACCTATAGTTCTAACAGCACTAACAGAATTTCAAAAGATATCCGGTCTCAGAATTAATCTGAATAAAAGTATACTCTTTCCAGTGAATTCACAAGCATATAATATTAGATTGGACACACTACCTTGTACCATAGCAGATCAGTTTAAATACCTAGGGGTAAATATCACAAGTAAACATAAAGCTCTTTATCAACAAAATTTTGCCATCTGTATGGAAAAAATTAAGCAAGACTTGCATAGATGGTCAACTCTTCATCTCACTCTAGCCGGAAGAATTAACGTTGTTAAGATGAATATTCTTCCTATAATTCTTTTTTTATTTCAAAACATTCCAATATATATCAATAAATCATTTATTAAGTAATTAGATTCAACAATAACCTCATTCATTTGGAACTCAAAACACCCACGTATCCGAAGAGCGACCCTACAAAGACCTCAGGCAGAAGGTGGCATGGCTTTACCTAATTTTCAGTTTTATTACTGGGCAGCAAACATACAAGCCATAAAAACCTGGACACAAAAAAATGAACATACACAGGCTTGGCTCGCAATAGAAGTAAATTCCTGTAGTACTTCTTTATACTCCCTTATCTGCGCTCCAATAAATGCAAGTTACCGCAAATATATGTGCTTTACTCACTCAGAATATGAAACCAACTTAGAAAGCACTTTAAGATGGAAAATCTTTTATCCGCAGCACCTCTGCAAGAGAACCACCTCTTTCAACCCTCGCAAACATATCCAGTTTTTAATACCTGAAAAAGTTTTGGGATTAAAATGCTCAGAGATCTATATATAGACAACATATTTGCATCTTTTGAACAATTACGTTCCAAATTCAACCTCCCAGCTACACATTTCTTTCACTATTTTCAAATTAGAAATTTTGTTAAACAGAAACTGCCCGATTTTCCTCACCTCGTACCATCCACCATGCTGGAAAAAATACTGCTCAATTTCGAGGAATTAAACACCATTTCCGCATTATATAAAATCTTATTAGAGTCCCTTCCTTTCAAAGACCCAAGAGGACAATGGGAAGAAGATCTCTTAATGAATATATCAGAAAAGGAGGGAAGGTAGCAAAGCAGAGAAATCACTCAAGCTCCATATGCGCAAAGCATAGAATTATTCAACTAAAAATTATATATCGAGCTCATCTGTCTCGCTTAAAACTGTCCAAAATGTTTCCAGGGCAAGATCCAACCTGCGAACGCTGCAACCAAGCTCCTGCCTCACTGGATCACATGTTTTGGGCCTGCACCAAACTAACATCATTTTGGACCAAAATTTTTAAGTGCCTTTCGGGCAGCCTTGGGGTCACAATCCCTCCTAACCCATTAACAGCTGTGTTCGGTGTTCTCCCAGACGGACTTGAAGTGGAGAAGGACAAGCAAACGGTGATTGCATTCACTACACTTTTGGCACGCAGACTTATTTTGTTAAATTGGAAGAATCCTAACTCTCCTCTGATAAGTCAGTGGGAAACCGATGTTTTATATTATTTGAAATTGGAAAAAATCAAATTCTCAGTTAGAGGATCTGTACAGAATTTTTTCAAAACCTGGCAGGATCTAATCAATATTATTTTAGAATAAGAGAAATAACCATTACCGCATTTATTTTCCTTCTCCATTTTTTATTTACCTATATATATTTCTTCCTTTCTTTTGTTGCCTTATTAAAAAGCCCTAAGCAATTCTCCTTTGGCTAAGCTCTCCTTCTCAGGGGTGGGGTTTGATTTGTCTTCAATTTTTTTTTTTTTTGTTATAAATTGATCTATTTGTATGGAATGATTACAATAAAATTAATAAATAAAATTTAAAAAAAAAGTACAACTGACAATACTTCTACTACTAATGCATTTCTACAGTAGTTTACTCTGAAAATAGACCATGTACTTAGCACTGAACAATTATATTAGATTAGTTTAGATTAGATTAAATGTGGTTTATTAATGCCCAAGAGAAATTCAAATGCATACAGTAGCAAAAACAAAATAAACAGATATCGACACAAAGTACCATATAATAGAATAAAAAACAAATAATACAATAAATATTAAGCAAAAAACTATAGTAAATTGAGTCTGTATAGCCTCTGGCTGTAGTGAAGGATGGGACATCAGGAGGAAGTGTTAAATTACCTAATGGCTACAGGCAGAAAAGATCTCCAGAGACACTTCTTATTACACCCTGAAAGAAAGAGCCTTTGGCTGAAAGTACTCCAAAAAAAGCACCTTCAGGAGGAGATGGGAGGTATTGTTCATAATGGAATCCAATTTTGCCACCATCGTCTTTTCCATAACAGGCTCCAGAGTGTCCAGGGTCAATCCTGTGATGTAGCTGGCTCTTTTGAAAAGTTTATTCAGGAGTTCTGCAGTGTCTGAAGTTGCTTCCCCAGGAGATCCCACAGTATAGACTAATACACTGCCTACCACAGACTGGCAAAACATTCCCAGTAGCTTGCTACACACATCTGAAGACTGCCTCAGAAAGTACAGTCTACTGTGGCCCTTCTTCCAGTGCCATTGTGTTATCAGACACTTCAGGACACTGCTGGGCTGGTGAATTAAAAAACTTTATCTTTCACATTAAATATAGGCCTTGTAAGCTACTAGGGGGTGTACTGCTACCCTAACCCCAGGACACAGACAGGCAGGACACAGGTTCACTCAACACCCGTGTTTATTTACAGTTTATGCACATTACCAACACCACAATATACAGTCCATTCATTTCCTTGTTGCCAGTCCATCTGCCTCCACTCCTTCTCAGGCTTTGTTTTCTTCCTCCTGACTCTGGTTCCCCAATAGAGTGAGGCGGCTCCTCTTATTCAGGTCCTGGGAGTGCTCCAGGTGGCTCATCACTGTTACCTGGAATCACACCCAGGTGTTCTGGAGGTCCTCTACAGGGCTCTGCAGCTCCCCCTGGCGGTCCCCACAGAACCCAACAGGGCTTCACCAAACTCCAGTTCCCAACATGCCCAGCAGGAATCTGTGGTGCCACAGCCACCCAGGAAGGCTGCCCTCTAGTGTCCCAGAGGAGGTATTGCCTCATCAATGCCCTTACCCTGGTCCTTCCACCCTGCTGGCGTCCCGGCCAGGTAGTGGCCGTGGCCGTCCATCACAGCCTGTAAAACTTAACAGAGACAGTGACACTGTATCAGGGTATATTTTTAATCTTCTTGCATAGGCAAGAAGACAGAAACAGTGTCTGTTTTGTATCTATAAATATACAATCAAACTAGGTAGGTGTTGGAATTGACATTGGGAAGCCTATAATCCTATTACATAGTTTAGGCCCTTCAAAATGGTAAAACTGGTAATGACTTCAAGTTAAAAACCTCAACCAAAACTTGATTGGGGCAACAGTTTTTTTAAAACTGGTAAAGAAGAATCAATATTTATCCTCCAAATTCCTTTAATACTTTTCAATAACCAAAGTCAGTCCAAGCACTACCATTTCTCTGTCACTCTACCCTTCTCCATTAATATTAAGAAGGTGAAGTGCCAAACTTTGAGAATCATGGCAAACTTAAATGAATACTCCAGCCAAAAATTATATATTCTTTTCCACAGTGGTGTGAAAAACTATTTGCCCCCTTCCTGATTTCTTATTCTTTTGCATGTTTGTCACACAAAATGTTTCTGATCATCAAACACATTTAACCATTAGTCAAATATAACATAAGTAAACACAAAATGCAGTTTTTAAATGATGGTTTGTATTATTTAGGGAGAAAAAAAAATCCAAACCTACATGGCCCTGTGTGAAAAAGTAATTGCCCCCTTGTTAAAAAATAACCTAACTGTGGTGTATCACACCTGAGTTCAATTTCCGTAGCCACCCCCAGGCCTGATTACTGCCACACCTGTTTCAATCAAGAAATCACTTAAATAGGAGCTGCCTGACACAGAGAAGTAGACCAAAAGCACCTCAAAAGCTAGACATCATGCCAAGATCCAAAGAAATTTAGGAACAAATGAGAACAGAAGTAATTGAGATCTATCAGTCTGGTAAAGGTTATAAAGCCATTTCTAAAGCTTTGGGACTCCAGCGAACCACAGTGAGAGCCATTATCCACAAATGGCAAAAACATGGAACAGTGGTGAACCTTCCCAGGAGTGGCCGGCCGACCAAAATTACCCCAAGAGCACAGAGATGACTCATCCGAGAGGTCACAAAAGACCCCAGGACAACGTCTAAAGAACTGCAGGCCTCACTTGCCTCAATTAAGGTCAGTGTTCACGACTCCACCATAAGAAAGAGACTGGGCAAAAACGGCCTGCATGGCAGATTTCCAAGACGCAAACCACTGTTAAGCAAAAAGAACATTAGGGCTCGTCTCAATTTTGCTAAGAAACATCTCAATGATTGCCAAGACTTTTGGGAAAATACCTTGTGGACTGATGAGTCAAAAGTTGAACTTTTTGGAAGGCAAATGTCCCGTTACATCTGGCGTAAAAGGAACACAGCATTTCAGAAAAAGAACATCATACCAACAGTAAAATATGGTGGTGGTAGTGTGATGGTCTGGGGTTGTTTTGCTGCTTCAGGACCTGGAAGGCTTGCTGTGATAGATGGAACCATGAATTCTACTGTCTACCAAAAAATCCTGAAGGAGAATGTCCGGCCATCTGTTCGTCAACTCAAGCTGAAGCGATCTTGGGTGCTGCAACAGGACAATGACCCAAAACACACCAGCAAATCCACCTCTGAATGGCTGAAGAAAAACAAAATGAAGACTTTGGAGTGGCCTAGTCAAAGTCCTGACCTGAATCCAATTGAGATGCTATGGCATGACCTTAAAAAGGCGGTTCATGCTAGAAAACCCTCAAATAAAGCTGAATTACAACAATTTTGCAAAGATGAGTGGGCCAAAATTCCTCCAGAGCGCTGTAAAAGACTCATTGCAAGTTATCGCAAACGCTTGATTGCAGTTATTGCTGCTAAGGGTGGCCCAACCAGTTATTAGGTTCAGGGGGCAATTACTTTTTCACACAGGGCCATGTAGGTTTGGATTTTTTTTTCTCCCTAAATAATAAAAACCACCATTTACAAACTGCATTTTGTGTTTACTTGTATTATTTGACTAATGGTTAAATGTGTTTGATGATCAGAAACATTTTGTGTGACAAACATGCAAAAGAATAAGAAATCAGGAAGGGGGCAAATAGTTTTTCACACCACTGTATATGTTAATTACCCCATGTAGTCTATAGATGTATTGGGAGAGCATGGGGGGGCGTCATGAGGTTGCTGGAAAGGGATGTGTGGCACTCCTGATATCTATGCAAAAGGATGAAAGTCCAAGTCTTTTATTGCTTCCTGTCTTACTATATGGTAGTGACACATGGACACTATCCAGTGACCTGATATGAAGACTAGATTCCTTCGGTACCGTGTCCCTTTGGAGAAATCTTGTATACCACTGGTTTGACTTTGTGTAAAATGAGTGGTTACTCACAAAGTCCCGAAAGAGGGAGCGTTAGTTATGGTACTACGGTCGAGGGTGATCCGGCTCACAGGATCCTCATTGTTGTGGACTAGAATGGCTGGACCAAGCCAAGGGGATGCCCATGTAACATATGGCTGCAGCAGATAGATGGTCATTTCCGGATGGTGGGACTGGACTGCGTGTCTGCTTGGGGGTTTGCCAACCAGGATCCCGAGTTGTTTGATCATGTGGTGGGTGCGGCAACGCGCTGTACCAGTGCATGCTCCCCAACCTGACCTGACCTGTTTGAAGAGGTGGCTAAGAAAAATGTTTAATCTCATGTTTTCATGGAGAAAGTAAATTGCAAAGATTTTGCCTGAATGGGAATCAATAGTGGCCAATGCTGGACAATGGCAAGTTTCCACTCAAAAAAGAAAGAAAATTCTCACGTTACTCATTTTAAATAATCAGCATGTCTGTAATCCATTTGTGTGCTCAAAACATGCAAAATTCATGCATTTTTTGTGAAAATATTATTAATACTTACTTCCGGAAAGAAACCTTCCCATAATACTGTGCTTTTGAATTAAAGACAGGATTCTTGACTACTGAAGGGGGAGAGGCAGATCTTCACATCTGGGTCCCACTTAATCAGAATCTTTGTCATGTACTTTCTCCTTAAAAATATGAGAATAAAAATTTTTCTTGGCCACCACTAAAAACTACATGGGGCAAGTAACATAGAAAAATTTTTGGGTGGAGTATTCCTTTAACATACATGGTGTCCCAAACTTAATTAAAAATATAGGTTATGAGGAAATGGTGTGTAACAGCACTGAGATGTTGCATCACTCAGGGATGAGTTGCCCATAGCATGTGTTGGCATTCCATCACCAGCGGCAAGGATGACAATAAAAATGGCAAGCCTGCAATGTTGCAAACAGAATTCCATCTAGTGTGACAAAGGCAAGCAGTCCATTTCAGAATAGTGTGCAAGCTAAAAGAGTCATGTAAAGAGCAGCGAATCCATCATGGCACTTGGCACTACACTGGTGTCAAAAGCATGGCGAGCATAAGACCTACCATCTGATTTAGCAAAGTGCTGAGTACTGCAGAGACAACAATGGGTTTGGCTCTTTGGAGAAGATGCATGAGAGTCTTGGGGCTAAGATCCTAAATCTGGAGCACTGCTTGCACCATCTGTATGGGGGAAGAGAGCTGAGAGACTCATACCTCTGCAGCTCCACCAATGCTTCTCAATCTGTGACAGACCATTGGCTTGTGTGCAGGGATGCCAGTGGAGCTTTCAGCTCCTGGAGCTAGGAAAAGTGTGGCAAATCAAGTTGTGTGAAGCACAGTCGGTAGTAAAGCTGCACAGGTGCAGTGCAAGGGAGATCGCATAGCAGTTATGGAGCAGCCATGTGGGGGAACAGTCTGAAAATTGAGATGCAGACCTAGAACAGCATTTGCAGTGTCAGTCCAGTAAAGGAAAACATCAAGAGACTGATACATTTGCAGCTCCAAACAAGGAGGTTCACCTACTCACTTACATTCAGCAGATCAATGCAGAGAAGTGTAGTGTTTAAAAACCTCTGTTGCACCTCATGACTACACAGTGCTCAACACTCATGCTATGCTGACAATGCAGCTCTCGACATCGCCTAACAGTCATGCGCTCAAAACCTCTGCTGATGTACTTCTGTCACTGGCCACTTGACCATAGCAGAAACTAAGACCACCCTGCCATTTTAAACAGCCATGTGCCATTTCAAAAATTTGGAAGTGGTCACTAGGAATTGTGACTTCGAATAGAGTGCTAAGACTAAAAGGGATAATGGTAATGAGAATCTGCATCAACCAGGGATGAATCACCCATAGTTTGAGCTGGCATCCCATCACCTGCAGTCGGGGTGTCTATAAAAACTTTAAGCCTCCAATGTTGCAAACAGAATTCCATGTAGTGTGGCAAACTCAAGTTTAGTTGAACATTTTAATAAATGGTACATTGGTGCCAAAACAAAAGGGTTAACACATCGAACTGTTTGCACATCAATTCTCCATGGCCCATGTTTCTGTAGTTCAACTTTAAAATATTAAAACGTTTGAAGCTATATATTTTTTAAATAAAATTATTAGAATGTTTTTATATTTTATTTTCAAAATCACAATAATATAATGGCATGCTACTCAATCAAACATATAATTGTAATAAGATACAACCATTAACTTCAAAACGAATACAAAATAAAACAAGGAAAAAAAGAAATACAAAGCAAAAAAAAAAAAAAACAAGACTGAAGAAGGGGCATGAGTTGCCTCGAAAGCTTGCATATTGTAATCTTTTTAGTTAGCCAATAAAAGGTGTCATTTTGCTTGGCTTTTCCCTACATTCATAATGGCTAACACGGTACAACACCCTAGTACTACAACCTCAGCAAAGAAATTCAGTTTTTAAATAGCATCTACAAAACATACGTAGCTTGTGCGAATATTGGGGCTTAAGTTACTTCCATTACGTAAAGCGGATTTTCCTTTTGAATTATTTTAGACGTATTGGGACTTAGCCTACTTACTCTCTTTCTACTTTCATGTAGTACCAAATATCAATTACTCATAACATTGCGACACGTTGTTATTAAAGAATCGCATATTATAAACTGTAAAACATTAAAAGACAGGTTTTTAGTCATAGTAATTAGAAAACAAATAGACCTTCGAAGCTGTAGCCTACTTACTCTCTTTCTACTTTCATGTAGTACCAAATATCAATTACTCATAAACATTGCGACACGTTGTTATTAAAGAATCGCATATTATAAACTGTAAAACATTAAAAGACAGGTTTTTAGTCATAGTAATTAGAAAACAAATAGACCTTCTCTACAGCTTCGATAAGCTGTCTTTATCTCGCCCGCCTCCTCGCCTTTAATACTTTTTAATTGGTCAAACATTAATCCGAGTACAATTGTTTTTTCCTTTTCGCACTGCCTTATGGGTGTAATAGTTTAGGAAAAGAAGTACCTGGAATGTAACGGCGGAAAACAGCTCTGTAAAGACTACAACTTCCAAGAAGCAACGGATTGCAGTCCTAGTATTGAGTTGCGATGTGTAGTGCAGCGCAGTGCAGCAGCAGCGGCCGGAGCAGTAGTGAAGGTGCTGGGGGTGGGGGGGATTGATTGGATTCAGGAAGGGGAGACCCATGGATTTTTGGGTCTGAGGCAGGAATTCAGAGTTGGGTAAGTACCGACGGGCTGTCTTGTTTTATTTATTATTACTGAACCCAGGATTTGATGCTAGGCCCGGTCGTTGTTTTAGGTATATCATGGGGGACGTTTTATTCGACCCTGTGCTGCTCGCGGTGCTTATTGTAGTGTCTTGAGCTCTGGGACGCAAAAAAGACCCCCCGTTTCCATTATCTGCGTTGCTCTCTGGTGTAATATTCGGTAATTAAAATTCTTTATGGGTAGATTGATGGATACGGTGCGCCTCGAAGTCTCACTGTCCTCAAAAACAGTTACATGCTCTGTGAACCTCTGGGAACTGATAAAATGAGCTGTCTGTTATTTATTTATGAGCCATCTTAAATGCATGTTAGGACCGAGCAGAACACTAAAAGAGTACAAAGGGTTTATTTCCACTGTTCAACCAAAGCTTCTAGTGGCGAGACCCCAATATTTTATCAACAGGAATGCATCGCATACTCTAGTGAGCCAACATTGGCGGATGAAGGGCTCTAATCAGTCAAATGTTTTGGAAATGTGTTTTAAATTTTAGGTCAATCTCTAGGTGTAGACATTAGTCATTTAGTTTGTTTTATTTTGTGGAGTATACGCTTGGAACAATATCTTTCCCCGTATCTAAAACAAATTTAATAATATGCTAAACGGCTGCGGCCGTCGGTATTACAGGAGGGCAATCAAAGCATGCCCCCTGTGTGATCTTGGTGCCATTATATTTTTGGCATGCTTAAACATGTTCACTGTCAAAGCAAAATGTAAAACATAACATTAAATCAGGAATGAGTTTTGGAATACTCTTGTTTGGTGTAGCCAAGTAAGTAGTAAGTCTGTTCACTTTCAATCCATCACTTAACTGTAATACCATGAACAATCCAGTCTTTGATTAACATGCTTCATTGATTAGCTCTACAGACTGAAAAGCACCGTTATGATATAAGAAGTGCTTTCGCCCTTCAGGGTGATGTGTTGCCATCAGTCACGCTTATTAACAATAAATGATAAGTTATTAAATACCTATTTTATACCGTGTGTTTCATAGTAATCAGTTTAAATGTGTTGTATTCTGTAAACTCGTATCTGTTAAGAACAATATTAAATCTGCAAAAACAAGTTAAAAATTCATCATTAGTAAAGTAAGAAGTTTCTTACATTCACATAGTCCCTCAAAGTTAATATAAATGTGTTTTCAATTTTATCCACAAATTATAAAAGTTGTTTTTCAACTATGTACAATTGGAACCCTATCTAGTTGTAGAAATTGACAACAGTAATGCAGTAGGCTGGTGAACCTGGAACTTTGAGGATGTATATATTGTCAAGATAGACAGGGTGCAAAAAGAGATGTAACACAGAGATGGATATCCTCACACTCTTCTCCTCCTGCAATGCATTTGACCCAAAGATGACCAACAGGCAAAGGATAACTCAATTTGATTTCCTTCTCATGTAATATATGCATGTACTCGTGGGGGGTTTGGGGGAATGCACAAAGAAAATACAATGCATATACAATTGATCTATAAAAGGTAACCTTTAATTAATAGTTATAGTAATAACATTTTAAAAACCACTTAATCCAGTTCATCATCACAGAGGACCCAGAGTCTTATCTTTTATTTTCTGTGTGCAAGGCAGGAAATTACCCTGGTCATCTGGTCCTTCACAGAGCCCATTCATGCACAAAATCATCCTCGCATTCACACAGGGACTAATTTAGAATACAGTAATCCCTCGCTATATCGCGCTTCGACTTTCGTGGCTTCACTCTATCGCGGATTTTATATGTAAGCATATTTAAATATATATCGCAGATTTTTCACTGGTTCATGGGTTTCAGTGGACAATGGGTCTTTTAATTTCTGGTACATGCTTCCTCAGTTGGTTTGCACTTACTTGCTGGGCTTACTTGTGGCTGCTTTGTCAAGCGATGTGCTTCCTTTTTTTCTCTCTCTCTCTCTCTCTCTTACATTCTCTGCTCCTGACACGCACTCCTTTGAAGAGGAAGATATGTTTGCATTTTTTTAATTGTGAGATGGAACTGTCATCTCTGCCTTGTCATGGAGCACGTTTAAACTTTTGAAAAAGACAAATGTTTGTTTGCAGTGTTTGAATAAAGTTCCTGTCTCTACAACTTCCTTTGTTTCTGGGCAAATCTGTGACCCAAGCGTGACAATATAAAAATAACCATATAAACATATGGTTTTACTTCGTGGATTTTCACCTTTTGCGGAGGGTTCTGGAACGCAATCCCCGCGATCAAGGAGGGATCACTGTACCCAGTTTATTTAACAAATGTGTCTTTGAGAATGTAACCAGGAATTTGCACGCCAGCTGGGTGAGAACATGCAAACCCAATACATCTAATGCCTGGACAGGACACTGGATACAGGAAGCAATAGTGTTAAACAAAGCAACACCATGCTGGCCAAATAATTTTATTAATGTAGTTCTTACTTTCTCAGGCAGGTTATTTTTTTACTTTTAATCTTCAATACAGTAATTTACATCATTTAAAGTACTGGTTACTCATTACTACTGTTGTTTTCTTGGGTAAATCAGCACATGACTAACGATAATAAATGAGGGCATGAATTGGTCATTTCTTTGATTGACTGGTATTATTGAGAACATGGGTTTTCTTTTTGCCTAGTTTCTGTATTTGGATAGGCCCTGGAGAAAAGCAGCCGTATCCCTGAAGAAGCAGATTAAGATGATGAATGAATAGCTATTTTAGGCAATTTACAACTAGAACCCTTCATACTAAGAAATGATGAAATACCAAGTGAAACTGCCTCAATGTAGACTTGTTGTACAGATATTAATTTGTTGTTCTTTATTGTTGTAACTATATCTTTCCCACAATAGTTAAGTCCATTTTTTCTCATTCCAGGTCAGCAGGAAGAATTATTTGATGGTGGCAGCACCAAGTAGCCCATTCTTCTGCACTGTTCCCCATCCTTTTGCTCCTGTCTTCCTCCATCATGCTGTAGCTGCCAGCTATCCTTTGCCTCCTCAATGACTGCCTGGATTATTCTTCCTGTCAGCCTGTCTGCCTTTTCCATCACAGGAATATGGATTGTGTAGGTATTGTTTGTTGTTGGGCTTTTAGTGGTTTTGATAAGAACAAGCCATAAAATGAGAGTAATTTGGTAATGTGAATTAGATTAAATATACTTTTTATTCCTAAAGGGAAATTTAAAACTTTACAGAAGCTCAAGAGATGGTAGCTGATTTGTTGAAGAAAGTTAATTATGCACAAAGGCTCCAGGCACATAAAAAAAGATTTTTTTTTTTTTTAATTTAACTGATAAACCAAAGCCACATTTATCAAAGCCTAAAATAAAACTTTAGAAATTATCCATACTATTATTGTTTGCTGTGTAGAGTCTTTTTTTTTTTTTTTTTTTTAAATAAAACTGACCTTTCTCAGTACAGTACTCCTATTGCAAAAAAAAAAAAGTTCTCCTCCTATTTACGTCAAGGAAAGTGAACTTCATCTCCCCCTAAAGTCAACAGGAAGCTTTAGACATCATGATATGGAGCTGGCTGCCAGCTTTTCTGATTGTTAATCAGAGTTTAATTAACTCCCCTCTCTATTTATTTCCATACTTGTCCTTATTCTACTGCATTCAAAATGAAAACATGGCTCTCTTGGCAACAGAAGTTTCATTTTGCTAAAACTAAACAATTTATTAAACCAGTCACATAGGACATCTACAGCCGAACAAAGGGCCATGATTAACAATTACCTGGGTATAGGAAAGGAAAAAATACACATTTTCTGTCTTGGATAACACAGTGCTTTTGCGTTTATATAATGATATCCTGCTGTATGTTATGTCAAAAATCTTTTTGCATTATAAGGTGAAGAATGTTGTTTGTTTCCATTCCACGGTTTGCACACCTTTAACCTTATCTGTGTTTTCTTAAAAAAAGATTACATTATTTCAGACACTGGTTTATAATATTTAAAGTGAGTAATTTTACACACCTGTTGCTTAATATGGGTAGACACAGTGGCTAGTACTTTATTCCAGCCTATAATTGTCATCCTTGCTTGAATAAATATCTTGTTTTCCTCTCCTTACATTTTTCAATATTAAGATGTATTTCTTCTCATAAATATCTTTAAGAGAAAAGTCTTTATATAGTGTATAAACCTTGTACCTCAATGCATATGTAAACTATACATTTCACATGGTAGTTCTTATTGTGCATATGTAAAATGCATGGTCTCAGTGTTTTATCCAAATATTTTTTAGAATTTCACAAAATTGAATTTTTGCGGCATAGCCGTTGCCTACGTTCAATAAACTGAATGCTAAAAGAATGTTGCTATTGGCAAAAGCAGTGGGAACGTTTTTCTAAATTGTAAATGTGGGCCTGTTAGCTCTGAAGTCATATGTGAAAAGCAATTTTATTTGCCAATTATTACTGCACATTTTTAAAAAGTCGTTCTTCTCATTGTAATTTTTGTCTTAATGAACAATAAGGACATGTATAAGGAGCTTGACATAATTGCACATTGGTAGGCACTCCTACTTTATAGCTCCAAGAAATTGAGCTTAACTCCCATTATTGTAGAGTTAGAGTTATCTCTTGTTACTGTAGATTTATTTTTCCTCCCAGTATACTAGTTTTCCTCCCACATTCCAAAGACATATGTTATATTAATTGTGCAATCTAAACTGGCCTTGTATGAGTGGGTGTGAGTGTAAAATTTGATGATCTAGCAGCCTGTTGATTCCTTCCTTGCATGGGATGATGTTGGGATAGGCTTCAGCTGCCCTCATATATTTAAAATGGAAAAATCAACTTAGGTAATATTACGTTATTACCTTTTGAAGTGTATATTCTTTTAGTTATCTATTTTCATTTGCATTACACACGCACAATACTTGCGAAGTCGATAGCTTCTGACTTATAATTGTACTTTTTCCTAATGGTGGTGTTCTTTTGCATGTAAATGCTGGTGATTTCAACTTGAATGATTCTTAATTAAGATAATGAGATTGGTGCACCTCTTCAGATGGCTAGCAGCCTCTTTAAACCTTTGAAGTACATCTTTCAGGATATAGTTTAACAAACCAAAAAAACAGCTAGACTTATGGTAGGAACATACTATCCAGCATCTGCCAAAAAACAATTTCTATGCACCATCTTAGATTTAAGTGAGTTTGGGTATGAGAATAGTAGGAAGAGCCTTTTGAAGCTATAAATGGTACCAAAAGTTGGTGTTATACAATGTAAAGTTGGTGTCAAAAAATGTAAAGAAGTAATCCTTTTATTGTTTGTTTTTATAGTGTTTTCTCCACATGCAAGTGTTAATAGATTTAAGGTGTAAGTTATGTTTAATTACTCACACCAGGCTTTTACTTAGCAGTGCTTTTTCTGTCTATAGTGTGTGTTTGTATATATGTGTGTGTGTGTGTGTGTGTGTGTGTGTGTGTGTGTGTGTGTGTGTGTGTGTTGATAAAATGTCTCCGTCAGTTGTTTTGATGGACTTGGATCCACACATAAATGGTTATTTAAGTGCATTCATTTATGCATATTGCTTTGGTCAGGCACTTCTGGCCATAAACCTAGCATAAAATACATTTTTGGGCTGTCTTTATTAGAGTTTTTGCTGCCTCGAGCTTATTTTCCTTATTGAGTTGCTTTTACTTTGCATTATTTCCCACAGGTGTAACAAGTGTTTCTGACCATTATAATAACATTACATTCTTCATAAATGAAAATCGAGGTAGTATATACCTTCCAGTCAGCACTGTGCTGGTATTTTGTAGAATATAATGCTTTCAATTTGGAGGCAGCAGTTAAAATTTTCTTTCATGTGGCATAAACCATCACCGGTTCTGTGGTGCACTAGACTGGTTACACTTCATTATATGTCGAGTAGGGCTACCTCTTTGTGCATCAGCATTATTTCCTTGTTAAGACCATGTGAAATCAGAAGATAATTTTGTTGAAGTCAAATAAAATTTAAAAGATGATTCCACAAAAAATAAGAGTTGGGAGGTTTTCTTTCCATTAAATCTATATTTAAAGTTTTAATGGAAAGAAAACTCCTAATTCTTGTTTTCAAATTAAAATATGTTTGTAAGCCTTTCAGTGATGTGTGTTTGTTGTTAGAAGCAGATGAGTAGTCTGATGGCCTGTGAAAAGAAACTCCTACTGAGTCTGGCAGTCTTATAATGCATACTGCGGTAGCATTGGCCAGAGGGCAAAGTTTGAACAGTACATGGGCTGGGTCGGTGGGCTTTCTGACTATCTTGGTGGCTCTCCTAAGGCATCATCAGGGTTCCCACGCGTCCTGGAAAACCTGAAAATTTTGAGGGTTATTTTTCAGTCATTGAAATGACCTGGAAACTGATCGAAATGGCCAAATGTCCTGGAAATAATCTTTCTTGTCCTGGAATTTTATTTCTGTTTTCGCTTTTTAATTTTTCTGTTTGAAACAGCTTGCTGTTCGTAAGTCTAGATATGATGACAGCTGAGCTAGGTCGTGGCCTCTGCTGCGCAATGTCTCCACCTACTGAGACATGTATAGGCAATTATATTTATAAATGATTCTTTGACTGGTGGCTCATTTGATGGAGTATTGCCAAAGCCCCTCTTGCAGCATTGCAGAAATGCCAGGATGCGATATGTCCAATACCTTGATGATGAAAAAAAGAAGAAAAAGGAAACTGAAAATGACAAGCAAAGAGAAGAGCTCTGAAATCACAAAAGTGGCAGCAAAGAGACAGAAAATAATCACTAGCATTGAGGCAATGCAAGAAGAAGCAGATGCAATGGCAGAGAAGGCTGACAGAAAACAGGACTTTACACTGCTCACAAAATCTAATGCCTATCGTATAAGTGTTGCTGAAAAAAAAAGAAAAAAAGAAAAAGGTCATCGGTCTGGATGCAGTTTTATCAGACCTCAAGGAGCAACACCAGCATTGTTTCTAAACCTAGGCCTACACCAGATGCCTTTTTCATAGGTTACACTACAGTGACTACAGATTGTTTTTTTTTTTTCCAGTATACTGGAGTTCAGGCTCTTATCCTTTGTTCCTAGTATTCTTTCTAGTTTAACCAAGTTTTCAACTCAGGAATTGATGGCAAGGCTATCATGATTTAAAATGGATGTATTTTGCTTCTTTTCCCACAAAGATAAGTTTTTTATTATAATCTTTGTCGTTGACTTATGCAAATTCTACAGCTGCTGTATTCCCAGTAAAGCTACCCAGTAACTCTGACTTTGTTTTGTCGCGTGCCAATTGTTGCATATATTAGTGTTATAGGCATCATACACATGATATAGGCAATAAATTGGCTTTATGCAGTTTTGTTTAATACAAACATTGTACATAAATTTATTTGATACAAACAATGACATAATATGTAATATGCAAGTAACTTTTACTGAAATTAGGTCACTATGGTAGCCTATTTCATGGTGTCATCAACAGCTCTATACTGAACATTATGGAATTGCTCAGTATATGTCAGTGTTTGGATAGTTTTCCACAATCCAAGAGGCATTTATTTCTTTAAAAGAGTTTTGCAGTTTAAAACAGTGTGTAACAAAAAGAGGTCAAACAACTCCATTATACATCAGTGCATTAATTGGTGTTGCCTTTATGTAGTTTAGCATATCGGTGACACTAAGTCCCTGCATAATCAAAGAGAAATTAAAATGGCATTAAGCCTGCGACTAAAGTGTATGACTGTATGACCAGATCCTGTCATGAATTTCCGGAAAAAGCTCCTGGAAATGTCCTGGAAAATGATTCCTTAAAAAGAGTGGGAACCCTGATCATGACAAGTACAGATCTTGTATACAGTAATCCCTCGCTATATTGCGCTTCGCCTTTCGCGGCTTCACTCCATCGCGGATTTTATATGTAAGCATATTTAAATATATATCGCGGATTTTTTGCTGGTTCGCGGATTTCTGCGGACAATGGGTCTTTTAATTTCTGGTACATGCTTCCTCAGTTGGTTTGCCCAGTTGATTTCATACAAGGGACGCTATTGGCAGATGGCTGAGAAGCTACCCAACTTACTTTTCTCTCTCTCTCTCTCTTGCGCTGACTTTCTCTGATCCTGACGTAGGGGGATTGAGCAGGGGGTCTGTTCGCACACCTAGATGATACTGACGCTCGTCTAAAATGCTTAAAGATTATGTTCACATTGCTACCTTCTGTGCAGCTGCTTCCTGAAGCGACATGCTGCACGGTGCTTCGCATACTTAAAAGCTCGAAGGGCACGTATTGATTTTTGATTGAAAAACAAACTCTGTCTCTGTCTGCTCCTGACGGAGGGGGTGTGAGCTGCCGCCTTCAACAGCTTTGTGCCGCGGTGCTTCGCATACTTAAAAGCCAAACAGCCCTATTGAATTGTTTGCTTTTCTCTATCTCTCTGACATGCTCTGCTCCTGACGCGCACTCCTTTGAAGAGGAAGATATGTTTGCATTCTTTTAATTGTGAGACGGAACTGTCATCTCTGTCTTGTCATGGAGCACAGTTTAAACTTTTGAAAAAGAGACAAATGTTTGTTTGCAGTGTTTGAATAACGTTCCTGTCTCTCTACAACCTCCTGTGTTTCTGCGCAAATCTGTGACCCAAGCATGACAATATAAAAATAACCATATAAACATATGGTTTCTACTTCGCGGATTTTCTTATTTTGTGGGTGGCTCTGGAACGCAACCCCCGCGATGGAGGAGGGATTACTGTAGACAGTAGGGTAGTTCCTATTATTTCCTCTGCCAATGTAGCCAATTTCCAGGGGGACTTCTGATCTGAAACAGTGCAGCTGTCATCCCAGACTGTGAGACTCCTGGTCAATATGCTCTCTATAGCAACACTGTAGAATATTATGAGGACAGAAGGGAAGAGGAGCTGGTTTACTGTCTGAACACATCCCTGGGTGACCCCAGTGTTCCTGGTGACGGTCTCAGAGATGTTCTTTTCAACACTTACTGTCTAGCGTCTGTAAGTGAGGAAGTCCAATATCCAGTTGCATAATAAGGTGTTGATGTCAAGTTTTCTTACCAAGTGCTGGGAGTTAACTGTATAAAAAGTGGAGCTAAAGTCAGTAAAAAGCAGCCCCAAATAACTGTTATTATTCTCCAAATGGGCCATGTTCAGAGTATTGCCGATATGGCATTGTCAGTGGAGCAGTTAGGGCGGTATGCAAACTAAAGTGGATCAGATGTTGCAGTGAGTTTGGATGTTATGTGGTTCTTGACCAGCCTTTCAAAGCACTTTTATCATGATTGGGATGAGTACTATAAGGTGATAGTCCTTGAGCGTCATGATAGTAGTGACTCTGAAGCACAGAGGTATGACAGCTTACCTCAGGGAGGTATTATAGATGTCTATTAGAAGTGCATCAGTTGATCTGCACATTCACTGAGTAAACACCTTGGTATGTTGTCAGGACCTACAGCTTTCCGTGGGTTGACTCTGCGCAGGGTTCTCGGAACATCAGCTGGGTCAAGACAGAGTGCTTCATCGTCCAGGATGGAAGAAGCTTTCGTTGTTGTTGTGTTGTTCTTTTCTTCAAACCAGCTGAAGTTATTGTTAAGTGTATTGAGGAAATCAGTATTGTCATTACAGAGTGGTGGAGGAGACCAGTAGCCTGTGATCGACTATATACCTTGCCTAAGCAGCTGGGGTCTTTTGAATCTGTGAAATGACTCTGATTTTTTTCTCCATAAGCATGCTTTGCTACTGTCATGCCCCAGTTCAAGTTGGCTTGGGCAGTCATCTCTGCCGAGTCTGGTCTGTATAGCACACTTCATCTTCTTATATAATACGCTACCGTGGCTGTTGATTTGTCTGTCCAGGATTTTAAATCACCTGTAGATCGCAAACCATTCGACCAATTGACCTGAAATTTGGTACACATATACTACGTGATGTCTGCTATCCACTTTCGGGGTGATGATTGACCTCCAAGGTTATTCCTTTTTTTTTTTTTTTTAATTGTAGAATCGACTCTCAGCAGCGGCCAGCAGAGCGGCCATGCGGCGCATGCGTACTGGCGCCATTCTCATCCCTACCACCTTCGCCGTCACTTCCCCTACCTCTTCATATCTTAAATCACTCTTGAGGCAGATTGAAGACTTTAGTTCCAGCTTAAGTGAAAAATTAAAGAAAACATACTGTGTAATTTCAACACAAACACCAACTTAATCAGTTTTAACGTGAAAAGATGCCAACGAAAGTAGAGAAGAAATGGGCCGCTAGGGTGGAGAAAAGAAGAGCTGCTCAGGAAGCAGCAAGCGCATCAACCTCTGAGCAAACAAATGCTAAACGTACAGAAAGAGTATAAAAGCTGTGAATGCTCAAGTCAAGTGTATTCACTGCACGTTATCAGTTGTTTAATAATGAGCAAAATAGATGGCTAGTAATTCTGAAGCTGTTCAGTTTACTCGATTTATGTAGCAGCTGTTTTGATTTGTATATCACACCACTCTTTCTGGTGTGTCTTGGTATACAGCATTTTATGATGAAAGTTTGCAGTGAAAGTTTTGTTAAATTATCAAGTTCAGTTATTTTTGTTTAATGTGGACAGAAGGAAACAATTTTTTGACCTTACATACTAGTCCAAGAATCTTCTGATTATTTAAGAGTAGTTCATATATTTACAGGAATTGGTCTTAGAAGGGTACAATATGGTGTCACAGTGGCTAGTCCTGTTACCTCATGTAATCAGCATCCTGAGATCAAATTTCTAGTCTATCCTAGTCTATATTCTTGCTATGCCTCTCGAGTTTTTCTCCAGATACTGTGGTATTACTCTCCTATCTCGAAGTGTGCATGTTGAAATGGCAGCGCTAAATTGGCTTAGTGTGGGCATACATGCCTTCTGGGTTGTTTCCTGCCTTTCACCAAATAATATGCAGGTCCACAAAACTCTTTCTTGGATTAATGGTGTTTAAGAATGTAGTGTTGCTTTATAATCTGAATGCAATGAAATGTACTTTTTTATCTGTGATTCTTTTGATATATGCATGGTAGGCCCTCCACTAAAAGGTATATGTATTTAAAGACAATTCTTTCGTTTTCTTATAAAATTTATTGTTCATGTGCAGTTGCTGCTTTATACTACTCTTTACTGTTTTTAAGGAACGGAATGTAAAAAAAGCACAATTGCACAGAGTATATGTTTTGCTCTTTTAGGAGATTTCTTTTGTAATTTCTGTATTCGGTGCTATTCATATTTCACAGTAAACATTGAGCATATACATGTTTGCGCTTGCCTAGTTTGCAGCTAACATGTGAAAGGTCTTACATGACTGTACCTCTTGCCTCAAGGCAATCTATAAATAATGTATACCCTGTTGCTTGATTTCTTACTGAAACTTGAAAGAACTGGTACATAATCAGAAAACCTCCTTTTTATAAAGGAAAGGTGATTTGAATTCATTGTGCAAATCTGGTATTTTATACAAGTTAAAATATTTTAAATTAAATTTCATACAATTCTGTATCACTTTCCTTATTTTCATCGAAATAACTATTTTTGCAAGAATTAGAAACAGAAGTGAATGTAATGAGATAGGACCTTCCACATTTTTTCGTATAGATTTTAAAATGAACTGCTTTATTTAATTGGGTAAAACTTCAAACATTTGTTGATCAAGGCATTACAAAAATGCAATGAGCTGGTTGTCGTTATTTCAATCAAAAATGTTTTCTGTGGATCACACCTAATCAAGCCTATAGTTGATCTGTCACACAACAAATTCTCCCACATAATGCTTTTTATCCAAGGTGTTAATACTGCCTCTTTATTGTGGTTTGTGTATCATTAGATCCTTCATTGTGTTAGGATTAATGAGTCTTACTAAAGCATTGTGTGATCTCAGTCCAGTACACCCTGTGTTTTACTTTCAGGGCATTTATAATTTTAAATACCAGGCTGTTTGTTCCAATTAGTTTACAGCTTCTCGTTTTAAAAAATTGTTCACCATTCGGTTATGCAGACAATATCCAATATATTTACCTCAGTTGCCAAATAAGTGCTGTCACCACTCCAGCTAGAGTACATTTGCTTTATTAATATTAACTTGAAAACTTTGCCCTCATTTTTCAAGCATTATAAAACTTTCCTCATTTGTCTTTAATATTCATTGTTTTACATCATTATTGTAACTTATCTGCTGAAGTAAACCTTTATTTTAGAGCTGCAGAACACATTGTGGTACCTGATGTGCCTACAGGTTTTTTTTTTTTTTTTTTTTTAAGAACTGTTTATTGTGATCTCAAACATGCAATAAGCTGTCAGTTGTTCTGCAGTGTAAACTAATCATAACTTGCTTCTTTTAAAATCTGGCATGGGGTCCTGATTGTTCATGACTTTAACTATAGTGCTTATTTGCAGGTATGCTATGGCTGTGATGAACCATCATGTTTGTCCAGTAGAGAACTGGTAAGTCTTTTTGGTTTAGATAACATTTGAATTTAACACACTATGTAAAATAATTAAATTTCAAATAATTTGTATTACTTTTTGAGTGGAGGTATAATTCAGCAATTATCTTGTTAAGATAGATAGATAGATAGATAGATAGATAGATAGATAGATAGATAGATAGATAGATAGATAGATAGATACTTTATTAATCCCAATGGGAAATTCACAGGAGTGATCAATAAATAAAAATAGAAAAATAAAAGTAGAAAAGTACACATACACATACAGTCATACACGGAGCTGCTGAAAAGGCTGCCACTCTCGGCGGCGCCGGATGTATGATATCAAGCCATGATATGTTAAGCCATTCTATTTTAAATAAATGTTCTCATCACAGTCCCTAAGTTATCCATACTGTATGTACATATCGACAATGTGCTGACAGACTTGTTAATGGTGTCTAAGTAAGGTTGAATTATGTTGCAGTGGTTGGAGCCCCTACTTTCATAGCTTCCAGTGTACTGGGTTTTTATTCTGACCCAGTCATTGTCTTTAGAGAGTTTGCCTGGTTTTCTTCTTTTTTAATAAGGTTTTCTTTCAGTTATTCAGTTTTCCTTTTCATATGACTTAACACGGTGTAATGATGGATGAATGTATGGGTTATATACATTTGGTAAGAAGTATAAGTAATGTTTTATATCTTCCACATATGTTCTTGGTAATTTTCATTTGTTTTTTCTCCTCACACTCACCAAACACATGCAGAGTTTTATTAATATATGATTTCATAATTATTTTCCTTCTGCTTTTCCTGTTAAGGATCACAGAAATTACCAGAATCTTGAAAGTTGGTCAAGAGCAATAATCCCTTCTAGCATTTTCTTGGTTCGTCTTTCAGTTATCACCAAATGAACTGTACCTTGTACACCTTCCATTGGAGGTGATCAGAGGCAATCCTAACTGAATGCCCAAAACGCCTCAACTGGCTCCGCTTAATCCGGAGAAGTGACAGTTCTGCTTTGTTTCCAAGCCTTTCACCAAGTCACTGGGAGTGAACCCAGCAAACTTGTGAAAGAGCCTTATGTCAGCTACTAGTAATTACAATCTAATTTTTTCAGTAACTACCCAAACCTTGTAACCATAGGTGAGGATGAGGCTGTAGATTGACTGGTAAATCCAAGGACACGTTTTGCACTTTATATCACACTGTGATAGTAATATTCTTAAAACAGGAGCTTATAGCACTGATAGGTAGTCACTCCCTGAATCACCATGGGCCTCATGTATAACTCCGTGCGTAGAACTCATACTAAAACATGGTGTACGAGCAAAAGTGGAAATTTCAGATGCACAAAAGCATGCGTAAGCCAAGTTCCATACACTTCAGCTCCATAAATCTTGGTCAGCGTGAAAAGTAGCGCATTTGCATGTGCCTGCCGTCCCACCCCGAATCCTCACAGAATTTTGCATATTTTAATATGCAAATCAATATAAATATAACTTTCCCCCTTCAGTGTTTGGTTAAAAGAAAATGGCATAAGCACATGAAAAAAAGAATTTCAGTGAATTCAAAGTGGAAGCAAGGAAAAACGTTCTATATGTTGGCTTAAACATATAGACATTGAACATTAAACATATATATTGGTATAAACAACAAAAGGAAGTTGATTGAGTGAAACAGAGTGGCGGAGAAACTCCGAAGTTCAAGTTCAGAAAGTCACACATTGATATTTCACAATTTCTTTTTTATTTTCGGGCAAAGTCACCGCACAAAGGCGAGTTATAGCCCACCGTCTGAGTGTCATATGGAAGCGTATTAGGATACAGGGACAAAGTGGAAAAAAAAGGTTGAAATGTCAACTTTAATCTTGTAGTTTATTTTGTCATTAAAGTAGAATGTTGTAAACTTAATCTTAAAATCAATGTTAAATTTACTAGAGTTTCTCAGATCTCATCATAACTAAAGTAGCATGTTAAATGCTGCATATTGTATGTGTTCTTTTATGTGCTCTGTGTGTGACTCACTACGTGCTTCTTAAACGGGCTTTCTCTTATGCCGACAGGACACGGAATACAATACATTCATGATATTACAGCTCTCTGAACAATTTAAATACTAAGATGTATACTTGATATAATTTTCATGATGAAATGGATTGAAGCATATTTTAAAGACTGTGGTGCAGTGGTAGCGATGAGCAAGATGCTTGTTGGGACGTGTGTGACCCTTGATGAAATAATTTCAGCAGTTCTGTCTTTCAGATTTACCAACCCCCAATTCCTGTCCTTCCTTTTCTTTCTCCACGCAGCCAATTGCCACACAATAAGATCTTTAACACTATAATCCCTGAAGCCTACAAAAAAACTTGTAATCTCAGGCCACCTTAAATTCCTTCACACCTCTCCGTCAACGTCTTTTGTTTTGCAAATGTGTCGATCAGCACAAGCTGCAAGCAACCTACTATCACATCCCCCACCAACGGAGCTGAGGTCAGTTGCAAAGTTCTCAGAGCTCGGGCCTCTTTATCCAGGTGACTGGAGTTGGATAAAAAAAATATATCATTATTTGGAATACATGCATTTCATGTGTGTTCCATGTCTACAATGATCTGGGTTAGTGTAGGATGACAGGTACTGATGAACACATAGGTAAAGCAGAAACGTTTTCCTTGTTCTACTAATAATGACGTGAAGTGTATAATGTGTGAAGACTTTAGTCCAAATCTTATATATAATTCGCCAGTCTGCTCACTCACTCACTCACGTCCGTCCGAAACTTCTGCACAGCTGCCCGAAAAACCTTACGAGACCGACATCGCGGCAGGTGGCGGATTTACGGCCGCGAAAATTCAAAGAGAAAGGCAACTTCGATTAAAGCTCTAGAGGCCTAAAAGGCGATTTCGACTACAGCTCCAGGCGTAATTATGCATTCATTCAATACACCTATATCAGGTTTGTGGTGCTTATACTTATTACTATTCCACTCGTGCCCGTTTCATCTAACGTTGTCGAAACGGGCTCTTTGTCTAGTATCAAATAAACACATGCGCTTTCATTCAAGAATTTAACCAAAGGAAAAAAAAGCATTTGATTTACATGTTGTTGTCAGTGAGTTAAAAACCCAACCTCAAATGTCATTTGACAGAAAGTTGATATGTATTCTTGAATGGTACATAGATAAGAACTGCTGCTTTATAACCTAAAGGTACTGGGTTCGAGACCAGGCGCTCCATGTTTTGAGTAATGAGCTGCTATTATTATTACTATAATAGAATAAAAACATACATTTGATTTGAGTCTGTAACACCCCGTGTAAATTTTGGCTACTTGTAAAAGTTAGTGCTTGTTTTTTTTATTATTCAGTTTTATTTTGTCAGTGACATTCATGTGGTACTATGAACTTGCCTCTCCCTCTCTGAGATGATGGCGTTTATCTCCATTCTTTTCATAAGAGCAGCGATGACCACAGTTGGTGCTGTGGCTGATGCCTGCTCAGAACTATTTGTTGTACTGGCAATCAAAGATTCAATGTCCCGTGACCGCTAACAGACTACCATGCAGCGTTTGTGCAGAACGTGTGAAAAATAAGATTTGCTGCGATCTCGTAAATCTGGCAACATTTTGTTGAGAACTGTGTTTTGAATTACAACCCAGGGCAAAGACTTTCCGAGTCTGTGGATATAAAGATTATGAAGCCGTTTCTGGACAAAGGCAGAACTGTAACAACAGTTTCTTCACAGCATTTTCGCTGGCTATTAGACTTCTGCACCGTGATGCAACTCTGCTTGGCACTATAAGTAAAATGGGACTTCCATCTGCAGCTAAAGTCATTTCAGTACATGAGCAATTCGCCACTCTAGTGTTTAGATCTGGCAGTACCAGGCTGGTAGTATATGCACCCAAAAAGAAGAAGCCTTTGATTTCAGTCTGTAACAGCTGGTGCAAAATTTTGCTACCTGTAGAAGATATCGCTGAAGGCATATAAGCAGACACACAAACGCTGGTGAATAATGGTATCTTCTTGTTGCCTGAATTTTTTGCTATTCAGTTTCATTCTTGAATAAAATCACACTTGTTTTGTTGTACCTTTGCGAAAGTGTTTTATTTTAAATTCCTGTAACCACTTGAATGAGATCGAATCTGTCTCTGCCTCTCTCATACACACACATTCATACATGAAAACGTCACTATTGAAAATGCTATGCCATTTGAACATGAGTTGTCATTTGAAGTTTTTGTTTTTGATCTTGCCTGTACTGTAAGAAGTCTGTCTGCATTTTCAGTATCACTGACAGAATAAAACTGAATAATAAAAAAAGCGCTAACTTTTACAAGTAGCCAAAATTTACACAGGGTGTTACAGACTCATATCATCCATCCATCCATTGTCTCCCGCTTATCCGAGGTCGGGTCGCGGGGGCAGCAGCTTGAGCAGAGACGCCCAGACTTCCCTCTCCCCGGCCACTTCTTCTAGCTCTTCCGGGAGAATCCCAAGGCGTTCCCAGGCCAGTCGAGAGACATAGTCCCTCCAGCGTGTCCTGGGTCTTCCCCGGGGCCTCCTCCCGGTTGGACGTGCCCGGAACACCTCACCAGGGAGGCGTCCAGGAGGCATCTTGATCAGATGCCCGAGCCACCTCATCTGACTCCTCTCGATGCGGAGGAGCAGCGGCTCTACTCTGAGCCCCTCCCGGATGACTGAGCTTCTCACCCTATCTTTAAGGGAAAGCCCAGACACCCTGCGGAGGAAACTCATTTCAGCCGCTTGTATTCGCGATCTCGTTCTTTCGGTCACTACCCATAGCTCATGACCATAGGTGAGGGTAGGAACATAGATCGACTGGTAAATTGAGAGCTTCGCCTTGCGGCTCAGCTCCTTTTTCACCACGACAGAACGATGCAATGCCCGCATTACTGCGGATGCCGCACCGATCCGCCTGTCGATTTCACGCTCCATTCTTCCCTCACTCGTGAACAAGACCCCGAGATACTTGAACTCCTCCACTTGGAGCAGGATCTCGCTACCAACCCTGAGAGGGCACTCCACCCTTTTCCGGCTGAGGACCATGGTCTCGGATTTGGAGGTGCTGATTCTCATCCCAGCCGCTTCACACTCGGCTGCGAACCGATCCAGAGAGAGCTGAAGATCACGGCCTGATGAAGCAAACAGGACAACATCATCTGCAAAAAGCAGTGACCCAATCCTGAGCCCACCAAACTGGACCCCCTCAACACCCTGGCTGCGCCTAGAAATTCTGTCCATAAAAGTTATGAACAGAATCGGTGACAAAGGGCAGCCCTGGCGGAGTCCAACTCTCACTGGAAACGGGTTCGACTTACTGCCGGCAATGCGGACCAAGCTCTGGCACCGATCGTACAGGGACTGAACAGCCCTTATCAGGGGGGTCGGTACCCCATACTCTCGGAGTACCCCCCACAGGATTCCCCGAGGGACACGGTCGAATGCCTTTTCTAAGTCCACAAAACACATGTAGACTGGTTGGGCAAACTCCCATGCACCCTCCAGGACCCTGCTAAGGGTATAGAGCTGGTCCACTGTTCCGCGACCAGGACGAAAACTCAAATACTCATATCAAATATGTGTTTTTATTATATTATAGTATTAATAATAATAGCAACTCACTACTGAAAATGCCGGAGCGCCCGGTCTGGGACCTGATACCTTTGGGTTATAAGGCAGCAGTTCTTACCTTTGCATCATTCAAGAATACATATCAACTTCCTGTCAATTGACATTTGAGGTTGGATTTTTAACTCATTGACAGTAACATGTAAATCGAATACTTATTCAAGTATGTAACCAAAGAAAAAAATAAAAGTGCACGTTTATTTAATATTTGGACTAAAGTCTTCACACATTATACACTTTACGTCATTATTAGAATAACAATGAAAAACTTTGTTTTAGATATGTGTTCAGCAGTTCCTGTCATCCTACACTTACAAAGATCGTTGTAGACACAGAACACGCATGAAATGTACGTATGCGACTGACCTGTGCTCTGGGGTGGGGGGGATGGGATAGCAGGCTTCACGCTGCTTGTGCTGATTGACACATTTGCCAAACAAAAGACGCTGATGAGGAGAGGTGCAAAGGAATTTAAGGCAAAACTTTTAAGAAACATTGAAATGTCTTCTTAGTACATGTTTAATTATTCCATCCATCTGTCTATCCAGTCCCAGCAAGCATACAGTGCGAGAAAGGAATAATCCCAGTACAGGGGCACCAGCTCATCACTACTGCTGTGCCACCATGCCCACACATTTAATTATTAACAGAATGCATTTTTTAAAAGAAGTTAAAAATGTATATGTATAATGTAATATTCATACATGAATTCATTTCATCATAAAAATGATATTAAGAGCTCCAAATAGATAGCACTTGGAAATCTAAATCGACATAAAAGCCAGTTGTCACCATCTGTAAATACACGCTATCTCTTCTATTGAATTCCTTTATTGTTATTGTATGGTACAATGAGATTCAATATGCAAATCCTCCATAAACTTATTTTCATACAAAATGATAAAAACTGTTAAAAATATACAATATGAAGCCATAAGTACACTATACATGTACATATAGTGCAAATGGTTCATCAAGTGTCTCAGGTTGTGGAATATTACAACTTTAGTGCAGGTTTACAGTGAAGTATTTGTAATTCTAAGTACAAACAGTTCTACTGGGAGTACTTGATGGACTGATTGGGTGCTTTTATAGCTCTTGGGGTGAAACTGTTTCGTAACCTTGAGGTTCGTGCAGGAAAGGCACTGAAGCGTTTGCCGCATGGGAGAAGTTCAAATAGATTTTGCGCATGGCTGAGGCAGCGTGTGCTATAAATGTTCTCCGGGTTAGATTCTGTATCCCGATAATCTGTGCTCTTGACACAGTCTACCGTAGAGCTTTCTGATCAGCTGCAGTACAGCTCAGAAACACTGGGTTAAAATACTCTGAGTGATGCACTGAGAATAACAACACTAAAACAACTATGGTATTTGGACTAGATTGGTCATTCCTTTGGACTATTATATTGTTATAGGTTGATTACATTCAGATGCATTTTTATAAATCTATAAACAATGTGCAGTTAATTTCCGTATATTTGAAAAAGCTGTGTCAGGGATGTGAATCTAAAAACGAATGGGAAGCCACACAGGAACAGTAGCACTGCTTTAACATTTGGTGCCGGCAGTTTGCAAAACTGAGTGGAAACCTGCACACGCACTGGTAAGGGTGGCGTGAGAATATGCGTTGCTTTACACCAAGTTTAGTTTTTATACATCTCGAAGTGAGTGTGGAAACGGGTGTATGCACCATTTATACATGAGGCCCCAGATCTCTGCTTGTGGCAGCTAATCCTTTTACCTGAAGGGTACTTTCAAAGTTATTCTGGAAAAGTACCATGATCTCGGATTTGGAAGTGCTGATTCTCAGCCTGACCACATCATATTCAGGTGCAAATATTTCCTGTGCATGCTGAAGATGAAGGTCTGATAAGGTAGATAACATTTGCAAACGGCACAGATGCAACACCATATGACTGCTCGTTTAGCTCTGCAAGGACAAGCAGTTGGTCCATTGTTTCATAGCTAGGAGAGAATCTACATTACTCCTTTTATTATTGTGGAATTTGTAATTTACTAGGTATGTTTACTAGATTATTTTACTCCTAACCTTGAAGATTAACACACACATGCACATGGCAAACCTATCCAGAGTAATTCTTGAATGGTGTCAGTTGCCACTCACTCCACAATATTTTGCATAGGATCCTCTGCATAAGGATTCAATCTCCCAAGTGTTAACAAACATGTGATTGACTTTGTGACGCAAAAGTTCAACTCTTTCGGTTATGTGCCACTTCCCAATCAATATCTTACTTTTACCACAGCTATTCTAATTATTGATTGAGCAACAATCTTGAAAGCTTGATAAACACTGAGGGCAAGAAAGCAGCAGTCTCACTAAACTATGTGCTCTTTTATTATTTCAATCACTCCAGATAAAAGATAAAGTATAGAAAAAATTAAGGTAACATGGTATTTATTAATCTATAGAGATACCAAATAGAAAATAAAAGATAACAATGTCTGGATATAAACAGTCTTAGAAAAGCTTACTGGATATCAGAAATATTGAGGTGTGGATGGTGTTTTGGGCGGCTTTTGGTTTAGCTAGCGTTGTTATTTATAGATTTATGTTCTCCGATGCCCAGATGAAATGATCACACATGCCTTGATCTCTGAATTTGGTTCCTCTGTTCTTGCCCTACTTTTAGTCCCTCGAACAAGCCATGCTTATGTTAAAATGCACATAGAGTTTCAGGACATGTGGCAATATTCATATTTGAATGGCTACCTTGTCCTTGTGATGAATGAATCTTTTTAAAGTGTTAAGTCTTTTTAAACACTTAAATACTCCTTTCCTTTCCCAGGTTATAAACTAATTAGTCCAGCTTCCTATTCCTGCAGTCTCAGTATTTTCCATTCCCTGGTCATATACAAATTAAAACAGCTTCTAGTTCTGTGCTACCTATGCTTAAACTGACTGCAGTTATAAACCAATGGAAACAGATGATCTAGTGTTATAATTAACTGGTACAATACAGGTAATTTGTATGAGATAGAAACACTTTCAGTGTGAATTGCTTTTAAGTATCATGTAAATTCAGTTATCTCTGCTTTGTTTGAGCAAAAATTAAAACTTAATTTAAGCAGTCTGCATTTTAAAAATCTGAAGATTTTCCATTCCAAGACACTCCTTATGAATCTAAGGTTCAACTTTCAAACATCTGCATCTCAGACAGGCTGAGTTATGCAATCATTTGTTAATTGGAGCACTTCATCCTATATTGCCTTTTTAAAATGGGGAATATTATCAAAGTCTACCAGT
Source organism: Erpetoichthys calabaricus (assembly GCF_900747795.2). Taxonomy (NCBI): domain Eukaryota; kingdom Metazoa; phylum Chordata; class Cladistia; order Polypteriformes; family Polypteridae; genus Erpetoichthys; species Erpetoichthys calabaricus. The sequence goes on from NC_041394.2 coordinate 40,669,366, forward strand.
GCTGAAATGTAATGTCCCACATTGAAGTGGTACGTTAGCCAAAACACCCAACAATAGTCACTGATTTGAGCATTTCTTGTCTGATCTTATTCACACCTGTTGTTTTAATGACAAGAAAATATTAGTCACCACAGCGACTTCAGCCCACAAAGATTTGCTCAACCCCAACTAATGCTTCTGGCACTAAAATTCCACTGGTTTTAGGAGTCTCATGAAGTGTCCCTTCCACTTCTTGACAGTATTCAGTATTCCTATTTAAGGTCCACGTTTCCCCACTCTTGTAAGAACAACATTTGTGACATCCTGCCTGTCACTCTTGAGTCCTCAAATGTTTTGGCAGAGTTTCTTTGAGGTCTTCTGATAGTCTTTATTCAAGTCTTTATCCACTCAAACATTGGCTTTCATTTTGCCCACTGTTGCTGTTGCTGCTTTTTGGAAACCTACTGGTACCTGGTCAAATCTGGAGACCTTCCTGGTAACCTTGCATGGATCATCGCATTTTGGTTTGAAATGAAGCTTGAAGAAAAACAGTGGTACATAGACTTGGTATAAACAACAACTGAGCTTGTTAGATAAACTGTTTTAAAAATTTGTCCTGAAACTAGCTTTGATCAATATACCAATAATCCAGTCATCCTTCAGTCTCTCAGAATATAGAATCAATGTATTACACACTTCAAGACATAGAAGTTTTTATCTTTTGCTCCTCTACATGATGATTGCCTTTTTCAACCCTCTCAAACATACACAATGTTGATTTTTTTGGAAAACATACAGGATTAAGACATTTAGATAACTGCATATAGATTTGTTGCATCTAATGAACAACTATGCTTCAAATTTTACTTCCAAGTCGTACACTTTTTCCACTATTCGCACACTGGAAATTTTGTTAAAAGAAACCTACTCAGTTTTTCACATCTTCCACCTATTTCTTTTCCTGAGTAAATATTGATTTATCTTGAAGACACAGACAGCATCTCAGCAATATATAAAAACATCTCAAAGAATCTTTACTTTAGCGATTCTAGGGTATGGTGAGAAAAGGACCTTTTAACCTCCTTAATGTTGCATTTTATTCCCAAAAAATGTTAAAAGTGTTGCATTTTTTTAGCATGAAAAATTACATTTTTATTAAATCTCAAAAGTACAACAATGATACAAATAATAATAGTAATGATGAGTAAAAATAATACGAAATGAACAGTAATAACAAAATAATAATAACAGTAATAATAATACTACTGATGATGCCAAAATAGTATATAATCTCAAAATGAGTCCTTTGTGTGGTAAATCTTAAAGCACAGTGGAAGATACAATCCAACGACACAGTCTGGATAATAATAGCATGATTCTTTTCGGATTTTCTTTCCAGATTTATCGTTTTTAAATGGCACACTGCACAGGTAAAATTCTGTTTTCTTTTCCTGTTGGAGGTATATAATCAATAAAATGATGTTCTGTATTGATCCGTGATGTCTCTTTAGCAGTAGTGTGGGTGGTGGATGTGTGGCAATGATTTGTTCTACAAGCTGGCATGTAAAGTTTGCATGAGATACAGTTTTGCCAGCTTTTTGTTTGTATAACATGAATACATTCCAAATGCACTGTTCTACCAGATGATATTTTTGTAGTATTTTTCGTATTACGTAGCAACGCCATACTGGTTGTTTTTCTGATCTAACCTTGTCCCTTTCCCTGTGTACATAACTGAAATCCAAATGTATATCCAAATGTATATTAGATTCACAAAGCTCGTTAAGCTTTATGCCAAATCTTGCTCTTTTTGACACAATGTTCTGTATCCATGACAGACAGACAGTACTTCTAGATCAGTGGCAAGGTTATTGTATACAGTAGTTTTGCCATTTTATATTAGTTTTTATTTCTATATTTATTCTGACCTTATATGGAAATTCAGTTTAGTTTTAGTTTTCTTTATTGTGTATTTTTAGTTTTAATTTAGTTTTTATTTTACAAAGACATTTCTATTTTATTTTTTATATATAAAAAAAAATATATATATATATATATATATAAATAATATAAAGTTTTAGTAATTAGGGTACGGTTAGAGAGCTACTATGGAGTTTAGTTTTTGTGTCACAATGAGACAGAACTGTACACTTAGCGGGTTTGGTTATAATACAAGTTTAATGTTAGTGGAAGCTTACTACACTACACAACACAATTTACTATTTGATTTTGTTTTGGTCTGTAAGAACATGCATAATCAAAAACAGGTACTGAATATGAACAATTTTACACAATTTTATAATTTTAAAAATATTTTTTTATGTCATTTGTGCCATACAAATACAGTGCATCCGGAAAGTATTCACAGCGCATCACTTTTTCCACATTTTGTTATGTTACAGCCTTATTCCAAAATTGATTAAATTCATTTTTTTCCTCAGAATTCTACACACAACACCCCATAATGACAACGTGAAAAAAGGTTACTTGAGATTTTTGAAAATTTATTAAAAATAAAAAAATTCAGAAAGCACATGTACATAAGTATTCACAGCCTTTGCCATGAAGCTCAAAATTGAGCTCCGGTGCATCCTGTTTCCCCTGATCATCCTTGAGATGTTTCTGCAGCCTTAATTGGAGTCCACCTGTGGTAAATTCAGTTGATTGGACATGATTTGGAAAGGCACACACCTGTCTATATAAGGTCCCACACTTGACAGTTCATGTCAGAGCACAAACCAAGCATGAAGTCAAAGGAATTGTCTGTAGACCTCCGAGACAGGATTGTCTCGAGGCACAAATCTGGGGAAGGTTACAGAAAAATTTCTGCTGCTTTGAAGGTCCCAATGAGCACAGTGACCTCCATCATCAGTAAGTGGAAGACGTTTGAAACCACCAGGACTCTTCCTAGAGCTGGCCGGCCATCTAAACTGAGCGATCGGGGGAGAAGGGCCTTAGTCAGGGAGGTGACCAAGAACCCGATGGTCACTCTGTCAGAGCTCCAGAGGTCCTCTGTGGAGAGAGGAGAACATTCCAGAAGGACAACCATCTCTGCAGCAATCCACCAATCAGGCCTGTATGGTAGAGTGGCCAGACTGAAGCCACTCCTTAGTACAAGGCACATGGCAGCCCACTTGGAGTTTGCCAAAAGGCACCTGAAGGACTCTCAGACCACGAGAAAGAAAATTCTCTGGTCTGATGAGACAAAGATTGAACTCTTTGGTGTGAATGCCAGGCGTCACGTTTGGAGGAAACCAGGCACCGCTCATCACCAGGCCAATACCATCCCTACAGTGAAGCATGGTGGCAGCATCATGCTGTGGGGATGTTTTTCAGTGTTAGGGACTGGGAGACTAGTCAGGATAAAGGGAAAGATGACTGCAGCAATGTACAGAGACATCCTGGATGAAAACCTGCTCCAGAGCGCTCTCGACCTCAGACTGGGGCGACGGTTCATCTTTCAGCAGGACAACGACCTTAAGCGCACAGCCAAGATATCAAAGGAGTGGCTTCAGGATAACTCTGTGAATGTCCTTGAGTGGCCCAGTCAGAGCCCAGACTTGAATCCGATTAAACATCTCTGGAGAGATCTTAAAATGGCTGTGCACCGACACTTCCCATCCAACCTGATGGAGCTTGAGAGGTGCTGCAAAGAGGAATGGGCGAAACTGGCCAAGGATAGGTGTGCCAAGCTTGTGGCATCATATTCAAAAAGACTTGAGGCTGTAATTGCTGCCAAAGGTGCATCGACAAAGTATTGAGCAAAGGCTGTGAATACTTATGTACATGTGATTTCTCAGTTTTTTTATTTTTAATAAATTTGCAAAAACCTCAAGTAAACTTTTTTCATGTTGTCATTATGGGGTGTTGTGTGTAGAATTCTGAGGAAAAAATTGAATTTAATCCATTTTGGAATAAGGCTGTAACATAACAAAATGTAGAAAAAGTGATGCACTGTGAATACTTTCCGGATGCACTGTATGTGCTGCCTGTTGGTATTTTTTTTCTTATCCTTTTATTGCCCAGAATGGGCCAATTTGTAATCAAATTTAGGTGAATTTTAAGGTGTGAGGGTTTTTTTTACTGTAAATGTCTACAGCACACAGCATGTCCTGCTCCAACGACAATGTGCTTATAATGAATGCCTTCAATATTGCATTCAAAAATCTCAAATACTGGGCTTTATTTTCTACCAGCCAAACTGATCTCTGATTCCATCTCCGGTATAAACAATTTATAGACAGAATTTTGCACCTGAAGTCTGAAAAGATATGAAAAAATAAGAAAATAGATTCTACTGTGTTCTTACGGGTGTGACCATGAAAATCATGGGGGCTAAGGAAGAACAGGGCTCTTAGGCTTGAATCAGTGTGCAGACCCCACCTAGCTGTATTGAGGGAAACAAAGAAAAACAAGCATGTAGTGTGAAGGTTAGGGGCAGTGAGACTTGAATATCCCATGCATAAGAACAGTAAACCCATAATGAGCAAGAGCAGGTAATGAGTATGGGCAGGCACAAAATGACAGAGACAGCATCTGAGATTAAGAACAGTAGATAGATAGATAGATAGATAGATACTTTATTAATCCCAAGGGGAAATTCACACACAGTGATATAATAAGTTATCACATAATATAAATTATCTGAACATGTTTATCCAAAGCAGGGTTGCAGGAACCAGGAGTCTACCCAGGCAGGTTTGGATGCAAGGCAGAAAATATCCCTGGTATGCAATATGTATGATATTACTGATGTTCAGAACAATGAGAATATGATATTTCAACTGTTTTCAGAGAGAGAAAGAGAAACATTGAAAAAATGGGGACAGATATTTTAAAACATAGTTCTGCTACTGGATTATTTTCACAATATCAGGTATTTTGAACTGTGAATATGAACTAAAAATGATAAATTAATAAATGTTTTTGTTTTTACAAAAACACATTAGTATGTTTAGCTTTTCATCACTTGGCAGACTGTGTTTGCCTGCCTACCTGTAGTTCAGTGGAAACAATGGAATGGAAATAGTTTTACAAGGTTTGTATGGCTTTGTTGTTAAACGACGCTTTTAAAGCAGAAGTGATTGGTCAGCAACAACATGCTGATCTTGTATGAAGACCTAGTCAGTCTCTCGATCAGTGCCGTTTTATTTTCAAAAATCGGGAGTGGTCTCCCCTAGACTTTCTTGTTTACTCATATATGGGGATGGATATTTGAGGAGTAAACCGCAAGACAATGATTATATTATGTTCATTAAAGAGCCATCAACAGCAAATCAAATCAAATTAATAATATATTGAACAATTATTATAAAAGTAAAGTTGAATAAATCTGACTCTGCAGCTGCATGAAAAAAAAAAAATTTGAGTATGTGGTTAGGTAAAGTACCACTTCCGGTTAATGGATTTGGCCCAAAGGTTAATACAGATCTATAATTTTGCTGTAACAACCACATGCCAAATTTCATCCATCTATCTAGTTGTGTTTTTGAGATATCTTGTTTATATATGCACACACACACAGACATAATTCCAAAAAACTTTATTTTCGGACTCGGGGAGGTCTAAAACGTCAAGATTCATCAAAATCTCGAGGTTGAATTTTTTTCATGGTTAAATATTTTCTCTATACTTCGTGTGCGAAGTGGCAGATGAATTACTGTCAACAAAAAGCAGGCACCTGAAAAATAAACTCAAATGTTACTTGTGATTTTTCTGTCCATACGGTAAAGTTTTTGTTGACCAGCACATTCCAATTTCAGATGTTTGCATTTGTTGTATATCAAGATGTAATTCAAAGAAAGGTGGTAGGTAAATCGCATTCTATTCCACAAGCTTTATGCACGTATTCAGCTTGCTCTGTCACCGCGGATGAATATGTGTGGGTGGCTCGTGTTGGATGACTTTCAGTTTTAGAGTTAAAAGATATAAGGGTTAAAAACTAACAGCAAGAATATTCATTCAAAAATGAAAACTAAAATTATTTTTAGTAAATTATTATTTTATTTCAGTTAGTCTTTCCAGCTACTTTAATAGTTTTGTTTAGTTTTAGTTTTTCCTTTTGGTTTTGTTAATTATTTTATTTCAGATTACAAAAATGTTTTTTTTTAATAATAGTTTCAGTTTTAATTACAACAAGGTAATTAGATCTCATACATTTCCCTCTGATGCAGAAACGTTATCTAAATGGATCATTGCTATCTGGAGACAGAGCTTTATGATTAGTCCCCATACCTGAGTTTGTAACTAGCATTTTAAAAAACAGGATTTTCAGTGAGCCAGGTTCTGACTGTTGAAGAAGGGAGCAGTTCCTGTGTTGTTTGAGTGAAATAGGTTTCTGGTTTGGACTGTAAAAAATGATCAGCAATGTGCTGTCAGTTTCTTACCTTCAGGTATGAGCAAGGATGATGAGCAATGCTGTCTGTTATACTGTTATGGGATGTGAAAACCATTTAATAATAATAATATTGAAACACTGCCAGTAATGTAGAAAGTTGTGGCTGTAGTGATAATAAATTAGTTATCCATCCATCCATTTTCCAACCCGCTGAATCTGAACACAGGGTCACGGGGGTTTGCTGGAGCCAATCCCAGCCAACACAGGGCACGAACCAATCCTGGGCAGGGTGCCAACCCACCGCAAAATAATTTAGTTATTACATCATGATTTTCATCCCTTAAAACATGTTGTTATCCTTATTCTCAAATGCATAGCAGTTTCAGGAAAGAAAGGGATGTTTTGCGACTTATATATTTTTGTTAATGTGGCTCCTGTGTAGGACAAGGTTGAGTACCGCTGCTGTAGCTAATTGTAATTGCCTATACCACACTACTTGCACATAGACTTACCCTGCTTAACTGGAAGAATCTTTAACACAACTTTTATAAGTTAGTGGGTAACTGTTATTATTTGAATTTGGAAAAAAATCAAATCCTTGCTAATAAGATCTGTCTAAAACCCTTTTAAAACATGCCAAGACTTAATTGAAAAAAATCAGAATAAGCATTCATTTAGGAAGAAAAGGATGTTTTCCCTTTTTGGTTAATTTTATTTTTTTATTTACTTTTTTTCCCATGCTGCTGGTTTTATTCTTTCTCTCGGGTGGAGGTTGAATTCCTGATTTATTAGGTTTTGAAGTTATTTATTGTATAAGTTCTTCAAAATTAATGTGATTGTCTATGAAAGGAATTGGGAACTTAATAGAGAAAATTGTCTTGTAAAAGTGGTATATGATGTGTTATTAATTTTATTGTTAAAGTCATTGTAATAGAATTATGTTGACATTATGTTTACAAATGAACCTTTTCAGTGCTCTTGTTACATGTAGCAGTGGTTAGTGTTGTAGCCTCATAACTCAGTGAAGTTTGAATTGATTTACAGCTACTCGCCAACTATGTAGTTTGTACATTCTTTCCATGTTTACACAAAGATTTTCTAGACAGTGGCAAAATGTCAGATGCTATAAAAATTGGATTTTCTCCAAGTATTCAGTATTTTTCCATATCCTAAAATCATGTGTGCTAAGTGTGCTAAGAACTGCAGCTTGAGTTGGTATAAATTGATATGTATATGTAATCCCTCCAGAATGTCTTGCATTTCCTCTTGTTGAGTCATGCCAGGAAGGGATTCTATATAGGAAATGCTTAGAGAAAGTATATGCTAGGATCCATCAATTGGGTCATTTCGATCTGTAGAAGCAGCAGTCCTACTCCAAAGTCATCCTATTACTGAACCTATCGTTATATTGATGTATTTATACATGTGTATATATACACACACCCACATACATACATTCATACAGTGGGGAAAAAAATATTGAACTTCTCAACATTTTTTTCAATAAATATATTTCCAATGAGGCTATTCACATTAAACATGGGTATTAACTCATGAAATCCACAAATATAAAGAATTCACAATCTTTTAGGCCATAAATAAAGGTATGTGTAATAAAGTGGAATGACAAATGGAAAAAGTATTGAACAGACTAAGACAAAGCACTACACCAAGGCAAGGAACCAGCTGAAATCCTTAAGTAGTTGGAAAATAATTCTACCTTCTATCTGTCCAAATTGATATCGGCTGGGTTAGTACATATTGATGGACAACAAAAAGGAGTTTTGGTATCAAGTGATGGGTAAAAGTAAAGAGCTCTTCCAAGACCATTACAACCTGATTGTTGCAAACCATATCAATGGAACTGGTTACAGACATATTTCAAAACATCTGAATCTTCCAGTAAGCACCATTTGGGTCAGTATCCACAAGTGGAAGGAACATCACTCCACCATCAACCTGTCTTGTACAGGAGCTCCTTGCAAGATTTCTAACCAGGAGTCAGAAGGATAATCAAAAGAGTAGCCCAAGAGCCAAGGACCACTCAGAAAGAGCTCCAGAAAGACTTGGAGGCATCAGGTACAATTGTTACCTAGAAAAAATAGGCACCAGCATGACCTCTATGCGTGCTTACCCTGCAAAGTTCCATTACTGAAGAAAAGGTATTTTGATGGTCATTTAAAGCTTGCTACACAACATTTGGACAAGCATATGAAATACTGGGAGAATTCTTTATATACGAGATTGCACAGGTAGTCCAACTTCTCCAGGATGGCACATCAATACGTGCCATTGCCAGAAGGCTTGCTTTGTCTTCCAGCACAGACTCAAGAGCATGGAGGAGATTCAAGGAGACAGGCAGTCACTCTAGGAGAGCTGGACAGGACTGTAGAAGGTCCTTAACCCATCAGCAGGACCGGTATCTGCTCCTTTGAGCAAGGAGAAACAGGATGAGCACTGCCAGAGCCCTACAAAATGATCTCCAGCAGGCCACTGAGGGCCCAATGTCTTCTAGTGGGCCCTGTGCTCACTGCCCGGCACTATGGAGCTCGATTGGCATTTTGCCATAGAATACCAGAATTGGCAGGTCCACCACTGGCACCCTGTGCTTTTCACAGATGAAAGCAGGTTCACCCTGAGCCATTGTACTCCCCAGAAATTTTTTCCAACTGGGTGGCATGAAAAAGTACCCGGGTGGGGCGGGACGGGGAAATTTGATGGTGGGGAAAATGAAATGTGCACTATTTTTTATTAGTTAATTATTATTAATTATTTTCCATTGCTCAATATGACTTCCTTTTTTAAGGTTTGACTCTTGCGCCACTATATTTTTATTAAATTTAAGAAGTATCCAATTCAAGATCCTGCAACCTTAACAAACATTTTAAATAACAATTGTTATGACATAAACCTTCGCTGTCAGGAAGAAAAATGAAAACAATGAAAAAAAAATATGGGAAACCTAATGAAGAAAAATGTAAAAATATTCTTCAAAGCCAACTTGCATATGCAGACGGTGTCTTCAGTTAAATACTTATTCTTCTTTTCTTCCTAGAGGCCCAGTTGTCTGCAGCTTTTCCATAATCAAAGTCCCCAGGATCTGGGCCCTCCAAGGAGATCAGCATGAGATTATTTAGCGTGCTTTGGTTCATGCGATTTCTCAAACATGTCTTGATCCTTTTAAGGGCAGAAAACCCCCTTTCACATTCAGCTGTGGTCACTGGGATCACTAGCCCAATATGAGCTAGTTTGGCTAAATTTGGAAATGACTCTTAGAGCTCTGATGTCGTTGCCATTTTTAGTAAAATCTGTTTTGGACTGAAGTCTTTGTATGATTGACTTCTGATCATTTTTGATGCAACTGTCCATTCTTGCCTGCTACTTTCATATTTTAAAATTGAAGGGCTACTATTTTTGGAGTAATGATCGAAAAGAATGTGGTATAGCGGGTCCACGGCTTCAAAAAACAAAAAAAATGGCCAGTTTTAAATCCATAGAGCCATGTCGCTCTCCGTGGGCGCGATTGCACGACCGCGGGGAGTTAATGAGGTAGTTAGGGCGAGTCGTACCTGCACTTGTGGGTGTGATCGTTCTTAATTGCTTCATTGGCTTCTTGCGGTGGGTGATTAAGGTGCTGCGCCCACAGAGATGTGAATATATATATATATATATATATATATACTGAACATCCAGGTGGAGTGTGGCGAGCAAGGCAGGTGCCCTCCCTAGGCTTCCGAGGTGCAACCAAGTGAGCGTGAAGGGAGGAGAGCCGACCTCGGACAGCTGGCCGTGATGCCTGGAGGCAGCCAAGATGGAGGTCGGCCGAAAGGAGCTTGTGGCTGCTGAGTCTGTGCCGGCTATGCAAGCAATGGGTGAGCTGGGAGAAAGAGAAGGAGGTGGGCTGAGAACAGGAGGAGTTAGACTGCATTTTAATCACGGATTTTTTTAATGGATTAATTTATTGATTTTTATTCCCACTTTTTATTGGATTTTTTATGGATTTATATATGTACTTTTTTGGGGGCTTTTATTTTTTTCATGGTCCAGCAAGCTTTATTTTCGAATTCTTGTTCACGGCATGTTTACCCAAGGTAGCTCCCTCCTTGGGGGGTGTTTATTTGAATATTTCATGCACAATTAGCACCACATACCATTTCCTTTGACCATTAGCCAATCAAAATCTTTAAACCATTGTTGGTTGATGCCGAATAAACAGTGCTTAGATTTATCAATTGGCAGAGTGTGTGCTGAAGAGATTTCCCCTGATGGACCAGCCTCTGCAATGTCTTTGTCTGCAATTGCCACATCAGGAGTTGATGCTGCACCGTCATTAGTTTGTGGCTTCTCTTTTCTGAAAAAACTGAGCAGTGTTGTTTTCTGAACACTTTTTTTACTCATGTTGGTAAAACGTTTGGAAAAAATTAAAAGTACCTATGAATAAGACTTGAGTGGGAAAGTGGGAGCCTGTTGGATATTCAATGCACACTTGCACTACGGCAGGGCAAGATATGAACAAAAAAAGGAATGGCAGCTGGGTCACTTTAACAAAACCCTCAGCAATTCAGTGATAAAACTTTTGCTCAGGACACAGTGTGTACTGCAAGGGTTTCTGCACACTTTATGCATTATGGACGCAGGTCCAAATATGAGCAAATATAAAAACGGCAGAGGGAGTCACTTTAACAGGAACCACAGTGAGTGCTACAAGGATTTTTGCACACAGAACACACCTAATGCTTAAACAGCTGTATATATATTAGTTTGCTATGTACTGAACAAGAAGAGAGCAGCTGTACGCTACAAAGACTGCACTGACACTGAGAACAGAGACGTCGGTTCCTGACGCCCTTTTTCTGATATCTGACAGGCTGGTTCTACTAGACTTTTTTTTTTTTATTATGTTATCAGTCCTCCTCTCGCCTGCTCACCTCCATATCCTCTTTGCTAGTGAACTGCCGCTCCGCCCCCGCTATTACCATGTACAGCCCCCTCTCGAAAGCCCACCTCCCCATACTCTCTGCTTTTTTGTTATTGAAAAAGAAATCTACAAATTCTTCGAAACGATCTACACGACACTCAGCATGCAAAGCACAAAAAAAAAAAGGTTACATTACCAAATTCCAGTCACCGTTTGAAGAACTTGTCTAGTGTGATCTGGCGCATTCTGTTGACTCACTGCACTTGAACAAAATCACCACAAACATCTAACGCGTCAATGGGACTGCCTTCATTTCCCTCTTGCATGAAATAGCGGCGCAAAGTTTCAATGCATTTCCTGGCATCCTGTGTTGTCACTTGCACTAACTCATTAGGGTCATCATCATCACTTTCCTTGTCTTCCGATGCTGTCATGTGTTTCGCTGCAATTCGAGCAACAATTGAAGCATCGTAATCTTCATTTTTATCGTAGCAGTGTACCTCGTTGTTGATAGATAAAAATTCTTCGTAATTTTCGACCTGTTGAAGTTCCACATTTTCATCATTCTTTTCACTCTCAATCTTCATGTCGACAATGTTTTCTGATTGGTACTATTCGCGTCATAAAATGATTTCTTCAAAACGTCACATATAGGCCTATTTGTCTCTTTCTTTTTTTAAAATGTGCGTTGTAGCACGCAGCAACTGGCCACCTGCATGTTCTTGCGCACACTGAATAAGACAGCGCTATATGCAATCATCAGATTCAAATGTTAACAGTTAACAGTTATATAGCACGGAATGGAAATCAGCAGTTCTTAGCATTGCACCACGCAAGCTGTCATATCAACCGCCTACTGTAACTTGCTTTCTTTTTTCTTCGGTTATAGTCTTAAATAAAAGTGCACTTGTTTTGTTATACTTTTACATCAACATATATTCCTGTGTTTGAGCTACATGGGCATGCTCAAAAAATACACGTATAATGCCACGAAAAGTGCATGCAGACACTTCAGTTTGCAAGTACACTGCAGCGCTATAGCGCATCTTTATGTGAAAACAGCAGTGTCAGATGGGGAGTGTCTGATGACTGCATATAGCTCTGAAGTTACTACTCTTTGCTATGCTTTCCTCTGCATGTCATGGAGTACAAAAGAAACAGCTACAGCAACATGTGGAGACTGGCAAGATTGTGGGAAAAAAAACATGTGGTCGTATGTATCGTGATATTCTGCAGAGCTATAGCGCGTCTTTATGTGAAAACAGCAGTGTCAGATGGGGTAGGGGGGGGTGGTAGGGAAGGATCCTGAACGCGACAGAGAATGAAAAGTGAGTTTTAAAAAAAAAATAAAAAAAAAGCTAACCTTTGCAAATATCATAAATTACACCGGCTGTTACAGACTGAAATCAAATGTATCTTTTTATTCTAAAATAGTAAAAATAAGAACACTTCACTTCTCAGAAGAGAGTCTTGCAGGATCGAATTCGTGACCTTCTGATTGCCAGTCAGCAACTGATACTGTTGCGCCACAGCGGAAGTCATAGTAAATGAGTGTCAATGTCGCACACTAAGGCGGCTTTTTTTGGCGGCGGCTTTTTTTTTTTTTTGTACCTTTTGTGAAAGTGTTTCTTTGATATTTGGTCTTCAGGCTTCATACATTGTATAGTTTATGCCTAAATTTTGTCATTTGTTACTAGAATATAAAAAACGTTTCTGTTTTAAAAATGTGTTTACACAGATTACTGTAGAAACGCAACACACATGAAATGCTTGTGTTCCAAATAACGATTTATTATTTCCACTCTAAAACTCCACTTCACTACCAGATAATCAATCAAGGAGTGAGCTGGGAGAAGTTCGTGTACGTTCTAAGTCGGTGGGGGGATGGAATAGCCGGCTGCTTGCAGCATGTCCTTATCAGTACAGTTAGATGACAAAAGACGCTGGCGGAGAGGTGAGAACGGTTTTAAGAAACGATTTAAGGTGGGACGGATCTACGAGTTTTTTCGTAGGCACTGGTAATTCTAGTGTTAAAGCATAATCAAATGCTGTGTATGTATTTTCTGCAAGCTACACTTGTTTAGCAGCACGGTGGTGCAGTGGTAGCACTGCTGCCTCGCAGTAAGGAGACCTGGGTTTGCTTCCCGGGTCCTCCCTGCGTGGAGTGTGCATGTTCTCCCCGTGTCTGCGTGGGTTCCAAAGTCCAAAGACATGCAGGTTAGGTGCATTGGAAATCCTAAATTGTCCCTAGTGTGTGCTTGGTGTGTGTATGTGTGTGTGTGTGCGCGTGTGTGTGCGTGCATGTGCCCTGCGGTGGGCTGGCGCCCTGCCCCCGAGGTTTGTTCCTGTCTTGCGCCCTGTGTTGGCTGGGATTGGCTCCAGCAGATCCCCATGACCCTGTGTTAGGATATAGCGGGTTGGATAATGACTGACTGACTACACTTGTTTAAGAGAATTCACTTCTGTTTAATGTGTGTTAACCTTTTTTTTTCTTTACAAGGGAATGTTTTAATTTAATAACTATTTTATATTTTAGGTCTTATAATGTGACTTGTTCTGAGGATACCTCTAAACGTGGATTCCCAAAAAGCTGTTGTACAATCCAGGATATACCTCTCATTAGGTAAGAGAATGAAGAGGTAATATTTTGCACAGATTTATTTGATAATTTATGGTACTTTGGCAAAATAATTACAAACAAGTAAATACAGGTATTGGCATAAGAAAATATTGTTTTAAAAGCTAACTTTTTCACACTTAGTTGGAACATGTTAAGATATTTTCAAAACGTTTTACTGCATCATTCCAACCCCCACCCAGAACAAAACCTACATCTAATAGAAAAGTCGAGCTAGTTTTTCTTGTAGAAAGAAATGCTTCATTCCAGCATCCTAAATAAAAAGTGGCTTGCTGTCTTAGGTTATGTCTATTGTTTAATGGCTGTGTGCATTGATTGGCTTGTGAAAAGCCAATCTTTTTCTGGAGGTTTTTATTTGTAGACATTTAAAAACTGTATGGCGAGGTAGATGGCAAGTTCAAGTGTAATGGACTTTAAACATCACCCTTATTTTAGGAAATGTGTTACAGTTAAACATACAACCAATATGGATTCTGCTTCAGAGTGCCTTTGAAAATCCTCAACATTCTCTTTCCAAGTGTCAGCCTAATAAAGTGCAAAATAATAACAGTCTTTGACTAGGAGCAATAAATATAAAATAATCAGAATATTGCTGTTCATGTCATATTTAAACGTTTCTCTTAATGCCATTTTTCTGCATATGGTAACATGTGCTCTTGTAGTCTTATAAACACAGTTCACAGTGGTAATATTAAAGCAAATCAAATAAGATGAATAAACTGACAAACACAAATAAGCAATTGAAAGAGAAGGTAGGAGCCCAGTATTTTAAGACATTATATATTTCCTATTATTACTGTTATTTTAAAATATTCAGGCACATGCTGTCACCTTCTGCCAATACAGCAGTCCTTCAGAATGAGTTACTATATACTGTTAACATGCTGTATACTTTTTTGGACCTATTATTTAATAGTTCATTAAGTACTAATGGTTAAAGCACAAGATTTTTGGAAGGATTATGGCATTTAAGGTTTTTATATTAAACCACTGAGGAATAGATAGTATATGACTAATATCTGCTTCTTTCCTCTGGTATAGCAAGTGTGGCTCATTTCCTCCAGAAAGCTGTCTCTTCAGTCTAATTGGAAATGTTGGAGCATTCATGGGTAAGTCATGGACTGAACAGTGTGAGCTCAGCTGTAAGGAGTCATCCTTTCCACATTTTTATCCCTATATCCTTGACTGACTTGTCATCTTGCTTTCTAAATTTCTATATTTACTTGCTGCTCGTGAAGATTTTGTTTCAGATTAGTTGGACTTAATAAAGCTTTGGGGGATTTAAAATAGGAGCTTGTCAAAGCAGATGAGGATGCTTTTTGGGGAAATAGCTTTCTGCTTTTTTTCCCCTTTCTTTTTACACTATCTAAGGAATGGACTGCTAGGCAAGTTTGAAAGAAATAGCTTTGCCCCTTGTATGTTCCCGTTTAATAGTGTGAAAGAGGGGAAATTTGAGGGCTGGTATGAGAAAAATATTTAAAAATATTATAAGTCACAATGCCAGTAGAAGACATTACCGTGAGATATGGAAATTTAATGGATGAGATGACGCAATAGCATGCAAGATTGAAGAGGTAATTAAATGAGCTAGGTTGACGAGTCTGGAGACATACTTTTCCATGAGTAATGAACATCCTACCACCTTGTGAGAAGGAGTGAGTCTCTCTCTCTCATATTCAATGTATGTATATATGTGTGTGTGTATATATATATATATATATATATAATATATTACACAGCGCATCCGGAAAGTATTCACAGCGCATCACTTTTTCCACATTTTGTTATGTTATAGCCTTATTCCAAAATGGATTAAATAAATTTTTTTCCTCAGAATTCTACACACAACACCCCATAATGACAACGTGAAAAAAGGTTACTTGAGATTTTTGAAAATGTATTAAAAATAAAAAAATTCAGAAAGCACATGTACATAAGTATTCACAGCCTTTGCCATGAAGCTCAAAATTGAGCTCAGGTGCATCCTGTTTCCCCTGATCATCCTTGAGATGTTTCTGCAGCTTAATTGGAGTCCACCTGTGGTAAATTCAGTTGATTGGACATGATTTGGAAAGGCACACACCTGTCTATATAAGGTCCCACAGTTTACAGTTCATGTCAGAGCACAAACCAAGCATGAAGTCAAAGGAAATTGTCTGTAGACCTCCGAGACAGGATTGTCTCGAGGCACAAATCTGGGGAAGGTTACAGAAAAATTTCTGCTGCTTTGAAGGTCCCAATGAGCACAGTGGCCTCCATCATCCGTAAGTGGAAGAAGTTCGAAACCACCAGGACTCTTCCTAGAGCTGGCCGGCCATCTACACTGAGCGATCGGGGGAGAAGGGCCTTAGTCAGGGAGGTGACCAAGAACCCGATGGTCACTCTGTCAGAGCTCCAGAGGTCCTCTGTGGAGAGAGGAGAACCTTCCAGAAGGACAACCATCTCTGCAGCAATCCACCAATCAGGCCTGTATGGTAGAGTGGCCAGACTGAAGCCACTCCTTAGTAAAAGGCACATGGCAGCCTGCCTGGAGTTTGCCAAAAGGCACCTGAAGGACTCTCAGACCATGAGAAAGAAAATTCTTTGGTCTGATGAGACAAAGATTGAACTCTTTGGTGTGAATGCCAGGCGTCACGTTTGGAGAAACCAGGCACCGCTCATCACCAGGCCAATACCATCCCTACAGTGAAGCATAGTGGTGGCAGCATCATGCTGTGGGGATGTTTTTCAGCAGCAGGGACTGGGAGATTAGTCAGGATAAAGGGAAAGATGACTGCAGCAATGTACAGAGACATCCTGGATGAAAACCTGCTCCAGAGCGCTCTTGACCTCAGACTGGGGCAACGGTTCGTCTTTCAGCAGGACAACGACCCTAAGCACACAGCCAAGATATCAAAGGAGTGGCTTCAGGACAACTCTGTGAATGTCCTTGAGTGGCCCAGCCAGAGCCCAGACTTGAATCCGATTGAACATCTCTGGAGAGATCTTAAAATGGCTGTGCACCGACGCTTCCCATCCAACCTGATGGAGCTTGAGAGGTGCTGCAAAGAGGAATGGGCGAAACTGGCCAAGGATAGGTGTGCCAAGCTTGTGCTATCATATTCAAAAAGACTTGAGGCTGTAATTGCTGCCAAAGGTGCATCGACAAAGTATGTACATGGGATTTCTCCGTTTTTTTTATTTTTAATAAATTTGTAAAAAACTCAAGTAAACTTTTTTCATGTTGTCATTATGGGGTGTTGTGTGCAGAATTCTGAGGAAAAAAATGAATTTAATCCATTTTGGAATAAGGCTGTAACATAACAACATGTGGAAAAAGTGATGCGCTGTGAATACTTTCTGGATGCACTGTGTATGTATATATATATATATATATATATATATATATATATATATATATATATATATATATATATAATATATAAGAGCAAGAGAGAGATATTATTTTATCAGTAAGTGAAGGAAAAAATTTCACCTACATCTGTATCACCCATTTGAAAAAAAGATTGCCCTGTCACACAATCAACCAAAAGACCCAAATTTAAATAACAGGTTTAAATTAGGCTAGACAGATCCAAGATTGTTTGTTGCCAGCCCTTTTAAACATCACTTAAATATAACCTTTCTAGCTATGTGAAATAGCACTCCATGAGTTGATTGAAATTCCAGAAGACCTGAGAAGAAAGAAAATTACTGAACTATATCAGTTGCAAAAGGGTTGCACAGCAATCTCTAAAATCCTGATACTCCAGTGAACCACTGCTAGAGTTATCATAGTCAAATGATACAGAAGAGTGGGCCAGAATTTCTCCACAGTGATTCCAAATGCTGATCTCTTGTTACCAGAGGCTTTTGAATGTAGCTGTTGTTGATAAATGTATTATTTTGAGTGATATAGTTATTAGAAAACCCTTTTCCTTCAATTAATCATTTAAATAGTTGGGGTTGTCTTTTGTGTTATATGAAATTTGCTAGAAGATCAGAAACAAGTATTATACATGAGCAAAAACAGAAGAAATCAGGATGGGGACAAATACTTTTTCTTGCCAGTCTGCTTGGTATAATGAGGGGGGACCCAAAAATTCTTTTAGTCACCTTCAAAATACTCTCCTTAAGATGTAATTCACTTATCCCTGCACATCTTCCATTCCAGGTAAGATTTCCTGAACTTGACTTTTGTAACTGGGTCTGCACTTCCTGCATTTTTTTCCATGTATTTCGAACACAGTAGCAAGCTTCCTGCCTTTCACTCTCAATTTTAATTTCAAGAATAAAAAGAAGTTATAGGCAGCAAGGGTTGTGAAGAAGTAACCAAATTGTTTTTAATCAAAAACTCTTTGACTGATAATGAAGTATGTGCAGGTGTGCTGTCATGGTGCAAAATGCAGTTTTGCCAGTGCCATTGCTGCAAACTTTTTTTCTTTCCTGGTGTTTTCCCATAGACTCCTCAGCAGTTCATTGTGATGTCACTGAGTAACAGTCACAGTAAACAAGCTCTTTATCAACAAGTTCCACCTGTGTTGAAAAAAGTCAATCCTTGTGTCTTAAAAACTGACCCTGATGGTATGGAGAAGAAAAATTGCTGAAGCCACCTGCACGGTTACAGAATAAACACTAAAAATGAACACTTGATTTAGCATGATGCCACTGTGCAGACTGACTAACTACACATGTAGGTACATGATACCTAACTACATATTCAATAACTACACTCTACTCCTGCACTGTTGACCATTTATGGGAAATTTTGGGTCCTCCATCATACTTATCATTTCTCTTTAACTAAACGTTCAGGATTACGGTAAACATGTTTAGTGGATGTTGTTCCTGTCTGTTAATTCAGTGATTCTTTTGGGGCAGTTTTGTGTGTGAATGTGTAAATATGTGACATTAAATTTTATTTACATTGTTGCCAGGTAGCACTATATTTTAAACAATAACTGTGTAGCATTTTATTGTGACTGAAATTAGATTAATTTTTTAGATACTTCCTACTACCCTTTTCATGTTGACAAGTCAAGATATTACTACTTTATTCTGCTATTGGTTCAAAAAGCACAAGATGAGAAGATTTCCTTGCTTTAGGAGATTTAAATTCTGACATTTTATTTTCTTAATTTCCTAAGTTAGCTATTTTGTTTCCCACATATTAAATAGCAAAACGTTTTGCTGCACATCTATATAGTCTTCATTTCCTAGTCATGGGTAGATACACCTTTATTTGTCCCCAGGTGGAAATGTGGCTTCTTATTGGACCTCAGTAAATAAGTAATATAATATTACAACAAAACCCTACCAAATACATTCCAGAATGATTTAAAAGAAAAGAAACTTCCGACTTGGCAGTCATAGTGAGGCATCATCAAAGGGGGTATTGTTGTTGTTAAAAGATGTCACTACCCACATTAAAGGAACACGGTCTCCTAAGAAAAAGTCTGTTATGCCCTTTCTTATATAATTCCTCTGTGTTATGAGACCAGTCCAGGCTGTAGCAATGCACCACCTTCACTCCTTGAATAGTGACCGAATATAGATGCTCTTTTGTAGGGTGAAAGTCAATAACAAATTCAGGATCATTGCTCAAGTTATAATATTCTTCTTCTTCTTTCGGCTGCTCCCGTTAGGGGTTGCCACAGCGGATCATCTTCTTCCATATCCTTCTGTCCTACGCATCTTGTTCTGTTACACCCATCACCTGCATGTTCTCTCTCACCACATCCATAAACCTTTGCTTAGGCCTTCCTCTTTTCCTATTCCCTGGCAGCTCTATCCTTAGCATCCTTCTCCCAATATACGCAGCATCTCTCCTCTGCACATGTCCAAACCAATGCAATCTTGCCTCTCTGACTTAGTCCCAACCGTCCAACTTGAGCTGACCATCTAATGTACCCATTTCTAATCCTATTCCTCCTCGTCACATCCAGTGCAAATCTTAGCATCTTTAACTCTGCTACCTCCAGCTCTGTCTCCTGCTTTCTGGTTAGTATCACCGTCTCCAACCCATATAACATAGCTGGTGTCACTACCGTCCTGTAGACCTTCCCTTTCACTCTTGCTGATACCTGTCTGTCACAAATTACTCCTGACACTCTTCTCCACCCATTCCACCCTGTCTGCACTCTCTTTTTCACCTCTCTTCCACAATCCCGATTACTCTGTACTGTTGATCCCAAGTATTTAAACTCATCCACCTTTGCTAACTCTACTCCCTGCATCCTCACTATTCCACTGACCTCCATCTTATTTACACACATGTATTCTGTTTTGTTCCTACTGAACTTCATTCCTCTCCCCTCTAGAGCATATCTCCACCTCTCTCAGCCTGCTCCCTACTATCGCTACAGATCACAATGTCATCAGCAAACATCATAGTCCACGGGGACTCCTGTCTAATCTCGTCTGTCAACCTGTTCATCACCATTGCAAATAAGAAAGGGCTCAGAGCTGATCCCTGATGTAATCCTACCTCCACACTGAATGCATCTGTCGCTCCTACTGCAGACCTCACCAATGTCACACTTCCCTCGCACATATCCTGTACAACTCTAACGTACTTCTCTGGCACTCCCGACTTCCTCATAAAATATCACAGCTGCTCTCGAGGCACCCTGCCATATGCTTTCTTCAGGTCCACAAAGACGCAATGCAACTCCTTCTGGCCTTCTCTAAATTTCTCCATCAACATCCTCAGAGCAAACATTGCATCTGTGGTGCTCTTTCTTGGCATAAAACCATACTGCTGCTCACTAATCATCACCTCACTTCTTAACCTAGCTTCCACTACTCTTTCCTATAACCTAATGCTGTGGCTCATCAATTTTATTCCCCTGTAGTTACTGCAGTCCTGCACATCCCCCTTATTCTTAAATATCGGCACCAGTACACTTCTTCTCCACTCCTCGGGCATCCTCTCACTTTCCAAGATTCCATTAAACAATCTGGTTAAAAGCTCCACTGCCATCTTTCCTAAACACCTCCATGCTTCCATAGGTATGTCATGTAGACCAACGGTCTTTCCATTTTTCATCCTCTTCATTGCTGTCCTTACTTCCTCCTTGCTAATCTGTTGCACTTCCTGATTCACTATCTCCACATCATCCAACCTCTTCTCTCTCTCGTTCTCTTCATTCATCAGCCTCTCAAAGTACTCTTTCCATCTGCTCAACGCACTCTCCTCCCTTATGAGTACGTTTCCATCTTTATCCTTTATCACCCTAACCTGCTGCACATCTTTCCCAGCTCGGTCCCTCTGTCTAGCCAATCAGTACAGGTCCTTTTCTCCCTCCTTAGTGTTCAACCTCTCATACAACTCCTCATACGCCTTTTCTTTAGCCTTCGCCACCTCTCTCTTCACCTTGCGCCTTATCTCCTTGTACTCTTGCCTACTTTCTGCATTCCACTTATTCTTTGCCATCCTCTTCCTCTGTATGCTCTCCTGTATTTTCTCATTCCACCACCAGGTTTCCTTTTTCTCTTTCCTCTTTCCAGATGTCACGCCAAGCACCCTTCTTGCTGTTACCCGTACTACATCTGCTGTAGTGTCCCAGCTGTCTGGTAACTCTTCATTGCCACCCAGTGCCTGTCTCACCTCCTCCCTAAACTCAACCTTGCAGTCTTCCTTTTTCAACTTCCACCATTTGATCCTTGGCTCTGCCCTCACTGTCTTCCTCTTCTTGATCTCCAACGTCATCCTACAGACCACCATCCTATGCTGCTTAACTACACTTTCTCCCGACACTACTTTGCAGTCTTCAATCTCCTTCAGATCAACTGTTCTGCATAGGATGTAATCTACCTGTGTGCATCTTCCTCCACTCTTGTACGTAACCCTATGTTCCTCCCTCTTCTTAAAATACGTATTCACCACAGCCATGTCCATCCTTTTTGGCAAAATCCACTATCCTCTGACCTTCTTCATTTCTTTCCTTGACACCATACCTGCCCATCACCTCCTCATCTCCTCTGTTCCCTTCACCAACATGCCCATTGAAATCCGCTCCAATCACCACTTTCTGTCCCTTGGGTACACTGTTCATCACTTCATCCAACTCACTCCAAAAATCTTCTTTCTCACCCATTGCACACCCAACTTGCAGTGCATATGCACTAACAGCATTCATCATCACACCTCCAATTTCCAGCTTCATAATCATTACTCTGCCTGACACTCTTTTCACCTCCAAAACACTCTTGACATACTGTTCCTTCAGAATATCTCCTACCCCATTTCTCCTCCCATCCACACCATGATAGAACAATTTGAATCCACCTCCAATCCACCTGGCCTTACTCCCCTTCCATTTAGTCTCTTGCGCGCACAATGCATCAAACTTCCTTCTCTCCATCATATCTGCTAACTCTCTCCCTTTACCAGTCATACTGCCAACATTCAAAGTTCCTACCATCAGTTCCACTCTCTTTACTTTCCTCCTCTCCTCTTGCCTCCGGAAACATCTCCCCCCTCTTCTTCCGCTTCTTCTTCTTCGTTAAGTTATAATATAAAAAAAAAAAAAAAAGAGTTGGGTCTGACTATTTTAACCCCCAGCTTCTTAGTGAAATGTATCTTGCAGCAGGATATTCCAATGTCGGCAAAGTCTGGTTTGTCTGTATTTGATCCTGCTGTATTGTTAGCCTGAAGGATGGCAGTGTTTCCAGGTTCAGTGAGTCTGAGCATTTATAGAATGCTTTCCGAATACTCTGGAAAACCAAACTATAATTGATAAATATAAGTAGAAAATAGAAAATTTAACCCAGTGTATCAATGGAAGCCATTTCATTTTATGAGTTTTGTTCCACTTTCTAAACATAAGCAGAGCAATAGGGAATTGGGAAGCAGTTTATGTTAGTGTTTTGACTTTTTTTTTCTTCTTTTTCTCTCTAAGCCTTTGTGCTACAAAATAAAAGATAAAACTGTACTTGGTTTACTTGGACACAGTTTTTACTTGATCCTTAAAATCTAGTATGCTGAACAAGACCATACTCTGTAGACAACTGAAACATTGTGTCACGTAGTTTCTTTATTTTTCAGTACAGAAATAAGTTGACTTTGGTGGAAGACAATTACAGTTTACAGATCTGCAGCAATATGCTCAGCTTAGTTTAGTAAACGTTTTTAAATATTAATTTATTGACATCATAATTAGTAACTTGATAAACTGGTCAGGTCATCACTGAATCTTTTATTACAAAGCACAGTGGACAGCAACTAGAGCATGGACACTTCCTTCAAAATATGCTAGCAGGCGTATGAACAGCAGAAGGTCGGTGTGTTTCAAAAGATGTAACAGGGAACTGGTATTTGAGGATATGAGTCAGCATGTAAAAAGGAACGAATATTTTGCAGTGAAAAGCTATGTATTAGTAAATGAACAAGGGGGCTCCGCCCCCTGCTCGCTTCGCTCGCCTACCCCCGGCGTTTTGAACCCGTGCCCGCTGGGCAGCCACGTGTCCGGATGACGCACGTTTAATACGGAGCGTTTGCCCGTGTCATTCTGGAGTCCCCCACTGGTAATACAGAGCTTCGTCCGTACTATTACGCGGTGCATTTTGGACTACTGCGGACCCCGTAGTTTTTCTCGTTTCAGTTTGTATCTTTGGTCAGTTGAGCTCATGTTTTTCAAGCTTTTGAATTCCGGTCTTCATTATCTGTAACCTGCTGTCCATGTGCGTGGCCCCCTTGTTCAACCTGTTTATGACGTTTTACTTTGCTTTCTACTCTGTCTTTAATTTCTGACCTAGCTTTATTCCGGTTTTGTTTCAATGACACTGGGTCCGTGGTGATTATATGTAAAGGAGGCAGTCTAATTTTACCCTTTTGACAACTACGTGTAAATTCATTATTTGTATTGCCAGTTGTTTCTTCTGGGAAGTTAAGTGAATGACAATGATTGCAAATGACATTCATTAATCCCAATGAATTTTCCTCAATAGTGGACTCATTATTGAAGGCGTTGTCAGCCAACTGGCGTAAGCATTTAGCAGGTGTCTGGCGTTGATGTCCGCGACGGGCATGTTTTGCTTGTGGCGTTTGACTGACGCGTTGTTGCATGTACATTATTTGTGACGCGCTATTTTGTAGTTTTAATTGATTTGCTACCGCTTTGCGAAATAAGGAGGATCGCACTCACTGTTAATATGTATCCTTTTCTGCAGTTGAACGGTTAATAGTGCTTTATTGTAAGGAGATACACCTATGCTCACACCTATGCTGCCTAGTGTGAAGGTGTTCAGATGACGTATGTTTAATATGGACGTTTACTTTAGAAATGTGGTTTTGGGTGTCACTTCTTATTGGGGGGGGGGGGGGGTTGAGGATTGTTGTTGCGCGAGCGTCTTCTTTCTTTTTGTGTCCCATGGGCTTGACACCTACGCCGACACCCATGCTGCCTAGTGTGAAGGTGTCGACGTTCACTTTAGAATATGTGGCTTTGGGTGTCACTTCTTATGGATGTGTGGGGGGGGATTGTTGTTGCGCGAGCGTCTTCTTTCTTTTTGTGTTCCTGTGTCTTGTTTGAATCCCCCTCTTTGTGTGTGTCCCGTCCCTTGCTTGTAGGGTCTGTGGGGTGGTTTTGTGTTCTGTTTTATTGTCTTCCATGGGCTTGTTGAATCCCCCTCTTGGTGTGTGTCCCGTCCCGTCCCGTGCCTGTAGGGGGGGGGGGGGGTCGTGCCTTGCCGTTGTGCGCTCGTCTGTTCTTTTTTTTTTGTTGTGTTTAGTTTCGTGTGCAATGTGTTTTGTGCTTTGCCCGCGGTTGAGTACTTTTTTATGTGCCTTTTCCTTTTTTCGGTGCTTGTGTGACTCCTTTTTGTATGTGCTCACTCCTTTTTTCTGTGGTCTTGTCCGCCACTCGCGGCCCCTCATCCGCCTTTGTCGCCCTCTTTTGTCCGCCTTTCTCCGACTCTCGCGGACTCTTTTTGCGCCTGTGCCTCTCGCGGACCCTCATCCGCCTCTCTCGCCCTCTTTTGTCCGCCTTTCTCGGCTCCTCAGCCGACTCTCGCGGACTCTTTTCGCGCCTGCGCAGTACGTCTTTTTGCAGCTACGGCCCATGGCCGGATGTGCCTGTGTCCATCATCCGGTTTAGCATTCTCGGTTAGTAATATAGATAACTTTAAAATAAAAAAAGTAAAGACAATACATTTTTAAAGACATTATGTGAAACATTTTACTTTTACATTTTAGAATTGCATTGGATACCCTCACCTAATTTTTCCTTTACCTATTGCTGACTAAATAAAAATATTGTATTTCAGCAATGTATCCAGTTTTCTCTTACAGTTTACAGAAAGTCTAAGTGTATGTGTGTGTTTTGTGTGTATGAGTGTTTCCTGCAATGGAAAACATCTCGCCCAGTATAAATTACTGCCCTTGTGTATGATGCTGCCAGTATACTATAAATTCTACCTCTCTGTGTTCTTTTGCCGTATAAAGCAAATTCAGAAAACATATTAATTGATGGATGATTAGGAACCACACTTCTAGTTCTAGAACTGAAAGACGCATTTCACTGACATTGTTTTAAAATTTTAAGGAGTGACTTAGATGTCTTATGTTCATTGCAGTACTAGTTCAGAAGAAATCCAAAACACGATATGTCTAGACCTAGATGCATAGTACTACTTTTTGTTACCCATAATAATCATTCAGCAAATGGCCTAAGCAGTCTTCTGTCTTGTATATCCATATTCAAACAATGTATCACTGATGGTCTTCTCTTAACCCGCCCCACCCCCACCCCTTCTTTCAAATAGTGGTCATGGTCTGTATGCTTCGATATGCTCAGGTCATTGAAAGAAGTCGCCGCTCCTGGATAAACACTATGGGGCTGATTACTGGCTGCACCAACGCTCTTGGGTTGGTAATGGTTGGCAACTTTCAGGTAAATATAAACACATTTTGATAAGTAAAGTATAAGAAATAATGTTAAGCTAGTGGTTCAATTTTCAGGCAACCACGTTTTCTTTTCTTTTTATTTCTATCTTCTGCTTCGCTCTATACATCAACTTACTTTGCATTTTATTGTTGCATGACCATGCAGAGTCTGAAAAGATTAAAAAGGACTTAATTTTTTCAAGCCATTTTAGTAACTGTGATCACAAAACTGTAAAGTAGTGCTCAAGTAAGGTTTTACTATAAAATGGCTTGAAATTCAGTGTGGCACATTCATATGCACAAAGCAAGGTAAAAATGCAGAAAGAAGTTTTAATATTAGTGTCTGTTCCATCTGCATTGCATTACTTTGTTCACTAAATATAACAGCATACTGTGATTGTATAAACACAAATCTAATCACTGTTCTTTTAACTTAAAGGAATGTTACACATATGGAAAGTGGGACACATATATGGGGGTTAGTTGAGCTTACTTTTCCCCTAGGGTGATGCCTTCTTCGGTATTTATGAAATTTTGTGTACAGAGATAAAGCTTTGAGAATGGTGTAAGGGTCACTTACCTATTCCAGTGGCTTGTCTAACTGATCACATTTTGGCTTTGCATCACAGAGTGATACAAGCCACGTTCCTTGTGTGCCTGCAACTAGGATTTTTTCATTCTGTTACTTCTAGGTGGACCATGCCAAGTCTCTACATTACATTGGAGCAGGAGTTGCCTTTCCAGCTGGACTGCTGTTTGTAGGCCTGCAGTGTGTGCTTACTTATCGTATTGCCATGACGGCTCTGGACTACTGGATGGCACATCTGCGTGTTGCTCTCACCATTGTGGCCTTATTTTCATTGGTTCTAAGTATCCTTTGCAGTTTGTGTATGAATGAAGATGTAGATTTGCAAATGAATGAGACATCTAGGTAACAAATTGTTCTTTTTGTCGAAATGCAGCTATATTTGGCTACATCTGTTCCACTGGACTACATGCCATGTGTGTCTGTTTATAATTCAAATAATGTTCTGATCCATATTTTGACATTAGTTTTGGTGTTGATCTTACCAGTGTTAATGTTGTCTTTCTGGGGGGGGGGGGGACAAAAGGTTTGTTATCAATTTCATAAATGGCTAATAAATGTAGACTTACCTGAAAAGACTATGGATCTAGACCTTATCAGTATGTTATACAACTAGAAATCTTACAGTACTTGTTCATCTAATTTTTCCATAGCTTCACAGTTCCACTACGGATGAACCATTGTAGCTTTTTACATTTTAGTTCTTTCTGGCTATTGACCATCTTACTAACTGATCCTTCTATTACCTTTTCATAAATTGTGCTCCCACCCTCTTATTTACAGAAGTGAATGTGCCAAGCAGCCTAACCCCCTCGTCCAGTTCTATCAGTGCACACTGCTGTTAGTTAAGACCTCCATGTCCAGCTGCCACTGCCATCTTGAGTAGCTAGTATTAGTGCTGGGAGGTATACCGGTTCATAAAGAAAACTGTTTTTTATTTTTGTTATGATAATGGATTTTTCTTATACAGCAATACCGGTTTAAATAGCCTAAACAACGTTTGGAACATGGCGCAGCAGGAAACTGTTTAAGGGGGGACTTTTTTCACTGCTACAATGCTAAACATGCACAGAGTACATGCGTTAGTGGAGGTATTGAGTGGTGAAAATTGACAGAGAACATTCTGAAGCTGTAGCAGACAATAAAGTTGAACATGATGACACAGAAGAACTTTTGCCGAAAAAAGGAGCCGCATCTGTTGTCTGGAGATTTTGGTTTTAAAAGGTCGGATGTGGACCAAACAACTATTTACTGCAAATGCTGTGGAGCTAAAGTTGTTGCTGAAGGCGGCAACACGAGCAATTTACTGCACCACCTTGGCCGCAAACATGCTTTGGAGTACCATGAATGTATGGAACTAAGATTGGCACTCTCCACGTCCTCCGGTAAAACTGAAAATGCTAGAGGACATTCGAGTCAGACGTCACTTGTAGACGCATTTGCTAGAGGACTGCCTACGACAAAAAAAAAAAACGGTGGATCGAGATAACCAACACCATTAAAATTCCATATAGCTAACTTGTCAGTGGACAGAGATTGTTGACATTAACAGACAGTGTAGTTGGTTTACAAAAATAATCTAAGACCTGTTCAGTGCAATACAACTTTTGACAAGCACCTCTGGATATTGTACTAAGTCTAAATGCCTCTTTGGATGGTTGAAAATATGTTGTCAAAATTATAGTTTAAGTTGTCTGCAAAATTTGTTCAAGAAAATGGTTCTATATTTTGACTGCAACTGTAATGCAATGTGATTCCTTCTCTTCATTAGTGCCACCCCCTTGAAAACTATCACTTTATGGGGCCATGCAAACCTGTATTAATATTTGTGTGCACATTCAAATTTTTTTGTACAATTCTCATGACAGTGGAATAGCCAGTCTACTGCAGTAATTGCAGTGGAAAATGTGGTTAACATCCACTCATGCATGGAGAAAAAAATACCGTTGAAAACTGTGAACTGGTATAATTTTGAAAAATACTGTGATATAGAATTTTGGTCATACCGCATACTGCACATTCCCTTCTGTCATTGAAATCGTACTTCTGCCATTTATCAACAGGTCTGCAGCTTCATTAAAAGATACAGCTGAGCCTTTAAGTGTATAATGGTGTCTGTGTTTCCAGCCATGCACTGTACAGTATTGCTGTTCGAAATGGAAAT
Organism: Erpetoichthys calabaricus; assembly: GCF_900747795.2. NCBI lineage: Eukaryota > Metazoa > Chordata > Cladistia > Polypteriformes > Polypteridae > Erpetoichthys > Erpetoichthys calabaricus. The sequence goes on from NC_041394.2 coordinate 40,697,854, forward strand.
GGTTTAGAATGTTTTCAGCTGCGGCAACATTTTATGAATTTAAGATTTTCTCTCATATTAAGACACACCCTCAATCAGTTTTCCTATTTTATTCATCCATCCATTATCCAACCCGCTACTTGTTAACTACAGGGTCAGGGGGGTCTGCTGGACCCAATCCCAGCCAACACAGGGCGCAAGGCAGGAAACAAACCCCAGGCAGGGTGCCAGCCCACCGCAGTTTCCTTTTCTATATTAAGAGTTAAGTATTTATTGAAAGCAAAAACATAATTTTTTCTGTATTTGGGAATTGGTTTGTGTAAATACATATCTAAGTGGTGTGTGTGCTAATTTTGATTAAAGCAAACTTTAGGTTTGACTCTGTTGCTGCTGAGTTGTTCAAGTAAAACTGTAGCCTTGTGTAGGGGAGAGCTCTTTGTAGAGTTCACACTTAAGACTTGGACCTCCCGTAAAATACAGTAATTTTTCATTTTCCATGTGTTTTTGTCAAAAACGTAACTATTCAAAGTAACAGACATTTTAAGCAAGGGTTTGTTCTCTGTCTCTCTCTAATCCAATATTTATAATTAAAATAAAGCAGTACTATATTTCCTTAACTAATGATACTTCAGGTGGCATCTTTTTCATTCATGAAAGCTTCCTGCTCCAGCATGCTGCTGCCGTATGCGAATGGATCTTCACTGTTGACATCCTGGTATTCTATGGGACTTTTACTTACGAGTTTGGTGCTGTCACCAATGATACAATGGTAATTGGACTGCAGCACCGAGGGCCAGTGAGTGCCAGCAAGGCCTGCAAATCTCCAGGGAGTAGTAGTACCTCAACACAACTCAACTGCAACCCAGAGAGTATTGCCATGTTATAATTGCCATGTAGAAGAAAGACTGTCATAGGCAACAAACTTGGGCATATCCTAAAACGCCTTTCAAAGTTAATAATTGAGAGGTAGCTGGGATGTAGATGCATAGGCTTCTGTCTTTCAGAGAAGTTAGATGGGAGCCCATCAAGAGCTGTGTGTGTGTATTTTTTTTTTCTTCTTTTTGAAAGCCAGGGGGTATGATAACTGTGCAACTCTAGGAGGCCAATGTATTTCTTCAAGTGGTAGATGCAGTAGACAAAAGAAATTTACTTTTCTACCTACTGGAGTTTGACCTGATATTTACTTATGATTGCTATGGATTAATTAATGGGTGTAGGGTTTTTATAGCAGGTCTTTCTCACAACCAACATGTTTTTCACGTTTCTAGCAATCACACCTAGAATGGGTTTGGCTTTGTTGTGGGATTTTAGTGGGTACTTTTAGCTTTTTTTTTAATTTTGTTTTAATCAGGAGACTCATGCTTTAAAAAGGGCTCTATGTTACAAATAACTTTTTGGCATCATTTATTACTTTTTTAGCAATAAACACATCATCCCCCCACATCCCAAAAAAGAATAATTGGTGCTGAAGATACTTCCCTTATGTTTGGTTTTAGAAACTTTATGTTGGCTATTAATATTCTTATGTCTAAGGAGTGGCATAAGACAGACCAGCCCAGGTTATAGACAATCATAGTTGGGCCTTTATTTAGAAACCATTTAGGATCTTTATATTAGCGATGAGTTTGCACATGAAAACATCCTATATTTCTTTTAATTAATCAAAAAAGCAGATGCAGCTGTGGCTCAGACCTTAGCGCAATTGCTTGGTATGCAAGGCCATATAAATTATTTGTTTTAGCAATGTAGACCAGTCCTGGGACAAATACAAATGAGTATTGTTTTCAAGTTTAGGATTAAAAATTATGCTTTGTATGGTTGCAGCATTTAAATATGTTTTTTTAGTTATGAATGTTCAAATGTTCATTTTATTCAGTTGCTTGAGCATGCATAACTTTTTTTTCTTAATGAATTCACTATTTTAGCCTTTTTTTCACTAATGCAAAATAACGCATCATGAGGTACCTCACGTTTTACCCTCTTCTATGTTAAGTATTCTAAGCTGAACATTGGTCTTTTTTCACCATAAGAGTCGGTTCTACTCTGAGAATCTCCAAGAAGATCAATAACATATAGGCACACTCAAAGTTAGGGAGTTATTTTACAAGTTCACATAGTGTTGAAATATACCAAATCAACTCCAGCAATCCTCAGTTAAATTCAAATAACTTGAACAAGAAAATACCATCTTGCTTCATTTAAACTACAAATATAAAGAAGCCTTTTTTGTTTGAGATTTTTATTTTATGTTGATGTCTTCAAAAAAAATTTTTTTTGTAACTTGCCGTAGCTGAAAGCTGTAAAGGCATTTTTGCTAAATAAACACATTCATTTTGTTTACTTAAAAGACTCTTGTGCCAGGTAAAGAATTGCCATAAAAGGATGTTTCTGTGACTATATTTTACATGATATACTTGGAATGTGTTTACACATATTCAGCCTTTGCAATAAATGTTATCATATTTATTACTACTATTGATATTTAAAAAATGTAACAAAGTGAGTTATTTACTAGTACAGAGTAAATTATGTCATCTGTACCAATTATTATTATTACTTTTTTTTTTAGTGCTGTTAAAAGTAAGTTCACCTCATGAAAACGAGTGTGTTCTTCAAAATATTTACCTATACAGTGGGGGAAATAATTATTTGATCTCCTGCTGAATTTGTAAGTTTGCTCACTTACAAAAAAATGAACAGTCTCTAATTTTTATGGTAGTTTCATTTTAATGGAGAGAGAGACAGAAAATCAACCAAACATCCATAAAAACACATTACATAAGTTATAAATTGATTTGCATGCCATTGAGAGAGACAAGTATTTGATCCCATACAACCCTACTAGAGTTCTGGCTCCCACAGATTGGCTGTGTGCCCATGTGGCACACTGATTGCAATCAATCAATCAATTACATGTACTTCTGATCTCAACTTATGTGTATAAAGCACACCAATTTCTACCATTCCAACCTCTCCACCACCATGGGCAAGACAAAGAGCTGTCAAAGAACGTTAGGGACAGGATTATAGACCTGCACAAGGCTGGAATGGGCTACAAGACCATCAGCAAGAAGCTTGGTGAGAAGGTGACAACTGTTTATTCGGAAAATGGAAGAAATATAACATGACCATTGATCACCTTTGGCCATAAAAATTAAAGACTGATCATTTCTTTGTAAGTGAGCAAACTTACAAATTCAGCAGGGGATCAAATAATTATTTCCCCCACCATATGCATATTTGTTCTTCAAATGAACATTATATATGGATAAAGGTGATTTTACGAATAACAATGAATATTATTTTTTCCATTCATTAAATAAGTCAGAAATGCATTTGTCTCCTTTGGAGAAAAAATACGTACACCCGTAGCTTTAACAGTTGGTGCTACCCACTTTAGCAGAAATAAGTTCTTGTAGGCATTTATTGTAATTCTCAATCTTCTGCATCAGCTACAATAATTTTGTCCACATGTCCATACAGAAGTCCTTCAAATGTATGATGTTTTAAGTCTTTCTTGCATGTACTACCCACTTCAAGTTCCTCCACAGAATTTCAGTGGTATTGAAATCTGTACTTTGACTCGAGCTTTTCATAACCCTCCATTTATTGTGTTTGAGCCATTATTTGGTAGATTTGGTTTGGGCCATTGTTTGGTTGCAGCGTACACTTCATCTTTTTGACAGATGACCTCACCTTCTCCTTGTGTATTCTGGGGGGCAATGCATAATGACTTTATGATGTAAAGTTGGCCAGGCCCTAAGGCAGATAAGCAGGCTCAAACCATAATACTTAAACCATCTTGGTGTACAGCTGGTCAAACGTTCATCTAGTCAAAGGCAGGTGTGACCAAACGTGACATGTGGCATTGTGGCCAAGTGGCTCTACTGTTGTGTCATCTGTCCAGAGCACAATGAATTTCAAACTTCAGCCTTCTATCAGTATTTGTTTTTGGAAACCAAATGCTTTTTTTCCATTGTCACCTTGCATGGAGGGCATGGTGCAGTCTCCTTCAAATGTTTCAGTCATGCATTTTGTAATGAAATCTGTCAAGGATTGCTATAAATCCTTTGATGCTATGTCCATAGCAACTGCTGATTTCTTGGGCATAATTTGGTAGGATGAAGTGGCTTAGTGCTTTGAAATTTTCTCCATTTGTAGATTTTTATTTTAATATTGAAGTGGTTAACTAGTAATTGCTTGTAAATGGCTTTAGCAGTGTGATGTAATGGTTAACACTTCAAACCCTGAGGCTGTAGGTTCAGTTCCCACTACTTACACTGTGTAATGATGAGCAAGTTGCTTCACTTTTCTGTGTTCCAATTGAAAAAAGCAAAAAGGGGGGGATAAAAATATATTTCAGATGTTGAAAGCCACCTTGGGTAAAGGATTCATCCTAATCATAAGTAATAGTAGAATGTTTTCAATTGATATTAACAGACTTTCTTCTAAGAATCTCAGAGAGGTGTCTTGCTCTTGGCATGATGTAGCCTCAATTGCTCAGACCAAAGTACACCACAGGTTTCTGATGTTTCCAGGTTACTCTCTAATAATAATCTAATAATTTGTACCTGATTGGGAACACCGGACTGTAAATGTACAGTATGCATTTCGTACAGTAAAAATGGACGGGTTGTACTATTTTTTTCACAAGGGAATTGCATTTCTGTTGGTTTAAGTGGAACAAATACGTGAAATATGTGATGTTTTAATGTTATTTTTTTAAAATGATTTCCTTTATTAAGTATTATTGAAATGATGATCAAATACAAATTGTGTCCAAATATTTAAAAACAGACTTTTTCATGGGGTCTACTTTTTAACACCACTGTGTATAAACTTAAGTCTGTTGTACGTATTAGGAGTTAACTTAAAAAAACAGTTAACCAGAATTCAGTTAAAAGACCTTTGTTAACATCTTTACCAATTTAGAATATTGAAATGAATTCATATATTTAAGTTTAGTATTATCAGCATATTATTTTGTAGTCTTAAGTATTCTTGCTCCTTCTAAAACTGTTTTAAACTAACTTTTCATTAGTTTAGCAAAAGAAAGTTTGTTTAAAATAGTGTAACTTGCAAAAGAAATGTAAATAAGCTTTGATAGTACTTGAAGAAGAATCCCCACATTTTTCCATGATTTAATAGCGAAAAGTTGTATTTCCTGTACGAGCTTTGGGGGGAAAAAACTTGAGGAATGAAACAGCACAGCTATTTCCGGAAAAGACCCATGATGTCATTGGTTTAGTATTGATCCAACTGAAGAACTCAAAATCACAAGAATCAATGCGGCCGCGTATGCTATATTGCTATACTTTTAGGCATATGGCTAGCCCGTCCCTGATTGCCACCTTGATTCTTTGGATATATTGAACCAGTCCCCTCTTTCTTGTGTTTGGTACTGCTTCATCATTTTTACACCAAAACTTTTTCATAGCATCATACGCTATTAAAACCCAGAAAAATTGACTAGTACCCCTTAACACTATTTATAAATATTTCTATGTACAGATCAGCTACACATCTGATGAAGGCCATACAGATGAAATGGTATCTCTTACCTTCTTTCCTTCTCGGCATGGACAAAACTTTTTACCTTTTTCCAAATGTATGAATATATGCATATACATGTATTTTTGTGTGTATGCAATATTTTTTTTTTATACAAATAGTTTTTTACTGCCAAAAAGTGATTTTACATTTTTAGTACATGTAAGTATTCAGAACGTTCGGAAAATCTAACATATTTGGCTGAAGTATATTGCTGTGTATTTGATAATTCAAGACATTATCTTAAAAAAAAAATACAATATTCTATTTTCTATTTCCATATGACATTTTATTGTATAAAGAATATGTTTAAATTGAAATCACTTGTAAGTTATTCTTGTAATTTTTCTGGCAAAAAATAATTTTCTTTTGTGCATTGTGCAATCCTGATTAAATCTTGATAGAAAATGCAGAAAGTCTGCTAATTTATTACCTTTAGATATTTAGGTTTTTCCATGTTGTATTTCTTCTTAGTTCAATATATTTAAGCTAAAACATGAATATTTAACATTTTAATCATTTTTGAATCATTAACACATACTTTACATTTTAATGTTTACATTATTACATAATACATAATTAAGAAGCTATTGTTAAGTTTGTCATACATTTTAAAATGCAGTTGCAGTACACTTTCATATGTATCACTACATCAAATGCAAAGCACAGATAATGCAGAGCAGTTGCCTGTGCAGGTAAACTCTCACTCGGTAGAAGTTATTTTCAGTTAACAATCCTCTTCAATGAGCAGTCCAGTTTTAAACATTTTTAGGAACATTTTTTATATGCCTTTCCACCTAACATGTTGTATAATTAAATTGAAACATTACATTTGAAGTAAATATCAATTTTTCCCCCAAATGTTTCTATATTATATATGAATATTATCATATAGTTAAAAAATTATTTAACGTGTAGTTTTCAGTATGCTTTAAAAGGAGAGCTCTTGAAATTGTGAATATAAATGTTTGCACCCCCCATTGTTTTGGGTGCTGTCAAGAGCTCACTTAATAAATTTTGCCTTCAGGCTTTATTTTGAAATTAGGTCTGTTATCCTTGTTACATATAACTGTATATGTTTTAACATCATCAATCTCTGTCTCTCTTTGTCTTTTTGAACTACTGTTGCTTATGGATGTTTGCTTACAACTTTCCTGGTTTAAGACATGGCAGTGGTTTTTCCGTACAATAAGCTACTTTTTTCTGACATAGGAAAATTAGGTGCATCATTGTTATTGAGGTAAAATCACTTAATATTTGCTCTGTATTTGCTTCATACTGAATTGAATGTATGTCTGTGTTAACGTATACTGTAACTACACACTGCTTATTTAGGCTGTCTGTTCCTGTGTTTTGGATGGTGTTCTGGGGCAGAGGTTAGTGTGACATCATAGTGCTTAGTCCTTCATTTTTGTATGTTCACCCACACCATGTCTTAATTGATGACACTAAATTCGGTTGCTGTAGGGTGGGGTAACTGCACTGCAAAGCAAATTAATATTCCCTTCCCAAGTAAGTTAATAAACACCGACGATCAGGTGTAGAAAAGAATAAAACAAACACAGCTTGCAGCACAGCCCCCTTTCAGCAATCTTTTTTTTTTCTTCTTCTACTCTCTGGATTGTCAGATCACATGTTAACACCCCGATTAAAAATGGAAGCAAAGACATGTGTCTGCAAGACTTTGACTTTTCACTGTTATTCAAGGGAAACCCTTACTTACTTGAAATTAGCAAATAAATGCACGGGACAGAGGAGTTGTGCATAGTTTCTTCAAAGATATGTCCAGTATTTTTCAATTCAAAGTTATTTCTTCACAAGAATGTTATATGCCACATGAATTTGTGTTTTAAAAATAAGATGTTTTCTATAAATTTTTAAAAATACATAAGACAGTTCTGGTGTTTTATAATGTAACCCATGGGACACAGGGCACCACTGGAAAATAAAGACTAAAAACTTACCAAATATGTCATCTTTGAAATGTCAAAACATGCCTTTCATGTTTCCAATAGATGTTTGTGAGAACAGAAACGATTTGGAAATAATTACTTTATCACATATTCCTAGTACCATTTTTCTCAAGGTAAGGATACATTTTCTATTCACTTGTATTATATGAGTGGCCTTCTTGGGCGGAGGTCTCACATAAATTTTGATATAAATCAACAATTGGCATTTACTGTTTTCTGTGATTTTTGTCCTTTAAGTGGAAATCTTGCTCATGGGGGTGAAAGGTTCTTGTGAAAGAAGACAAACTCTGGTGGTCTTTTTAAAATGACTGAATCTCATAATATTTAATTTTTTTTTTCTTTGAAAATGGTGTGTATTAGCTGTTTTGCAATATGTTTTGATGTGGATCAATGGTAGAAAACTTTAACTTTTAACATTCTAAAAATAAGCCAGGAGTGACTTATGTTTTTTTTATTATTATTATTTATTTATAGAAAGTATTTAACTTTATAACACGTTTGCATGAAAATGCATATACACAATTGTTCGTGAAGAAATAACTTTGAATTGGGAAAAAAAAACAATTCTTACGAGTACAGAGACTTGGACATATTGTATGAGATATACTGTACTTAATGGTTGCTGTAGAGTTTATAATATTAAGACTTTAATGAAGCTGTAGTTTTAAGAGACAAAATATGCAGAGTGGCACAGGCAGCGGTTTGCAGAAGGCATCCCAGCCTGGGCTTGTTAAAATTTTTGTAAGGATAGGGTCAGTTTCCTTGTATTTCAACAGTGGACAAATTAATGTTAGTGTTAAATGATTTTTCTCTTTTAGTAACTATTATTTTAACTTTAAGGAGGTCTGTAGCTTTATTTGTCCCAGGTTTGGTCAGACTTTATTTCAGCAGTGTGGTCTTTGCCTGCAGCTTGTTTTCAATGACAGGCAGTTGTCCTTTGCTAAAATGTTCGTGTTGATTTAGGGAGGTGACCTGTTCAGAGTTTGGATTTATTCTGTTTTGATCTGGGAAAGGCACAACTAGATATTCAATAGTCTTTAAAGACTACACAAGTCACATTTACTGTAGGAATTGATTAGAATTTATTTTTTTCAATGTTTCTTTTTATAAAGACCAATTACAAAAGTGTTTTCTGTCTGCACTTTCTCTAGAATACATGGAAGTATGTGGCAATTTTTTGACATCATTTCAGTGTTAAATGATGCTTTTCAGTCAGTGTTCAGATAATTGTAATGTGTCTTATGTTCTGGGCTGGTACCTAGTGAACTCAAAATTTAAAAATTGAAATAGTATAATAGAAATAAAAAAAGACAAGTATTTATAGTAGTGACACTGTTATGTCAACCAAAGAAACAATTTCTTTAAGCCTGTATATTCTCTTTTGAATTTATTTATGCAGAGTATGCGTGTCTTTTTCCCCAGTCTACATTGAGCTGTTTTATTTATTTTTTTTGACACCTTATGGCCAGTTTGAAAAGCTGCAGTAGGCTGACCTTCACAGATTATCTGATAGTGATACTTCTGGTGCTTTCTCTCCATTCTGATATAAGAGGTTTCTGCTCCTGCACTTCTCTCTCTACATCATCTCCAGTCAACCTTCTGAGATTTATAGACAGTTCACAAGGGCACGTCACCCTTCTAAGCTGTCTGCCGACCCAAACTGCTTGGGACGCCCGTGATGTGTTCTCATTAAAATAAAGCACTCTTGGACATCTGTATCTCCCACAGAGTGTGTAATGTAATGTTTTCCCTCACTGCTTTATGTTCAGGATGGAGGTCCTGTGTTCTTAGTCCAGAAAGAAGGCTTTGGGAGTGTTCCCTACAGGCAGTGTACACACAGCTGCTGTTGTCTCTGTCCTCCAGGTCCTTGACTTCGCATTGCTTGCATTCTCTTGAGCTTTGTATCCACATGCCCTGCTGGTAAGAAGCTTTGTAACTCCCTTTAGGATATCTGGGCTGGTTCCAGAAAGTGTGAAGCCATGCCTCCTGCTCCGACTCCTCAGCATTGCCTGATGCTAAGTAGAAGATGGGACCATAATACATAAGGTGTACTTGCTAGTTTGCATGTTATGATTGTTTTGGAGCCTGCCTTAGTACACTAAAGTGTCATGGGTTATTGCTGCCTTTTAATAGAGTACATTATCATTAGCTGACATCTTCCACCTGCCGATTTTTGCGTAGTACTCATATTATTGACAGATTATCAGGAAATAGTCTCCCTTTTAAAATCATTGTTCAACTTCTCATCATGTGCAGCACACTATAGTTTCATTTGACCACCACTGGCCTTAGTCAGATGAATGTTGTTTTGATTTTTCTTCTGCTCCTATGTGTAGCCTCTTCTTTTGCAACTGGTATGGCAAGCTTACAGTACATGGAAATACCTCTCAAAACACGAAATGGCATCTGCTCCCCACTATTTGAAGCATCGGCCAGAGAGGTCAGGTCCGCGATACAAACACACCATCATAAGTTGTTTATGCTTCAGCCCAAACAGACCTGCTTAGCTATAGGAGGCAAATGGCAGAGGAAACACTTCTCATCCTAATTGTAACCAGAACTGTCAATTCAGCTAGGGCAGTGTAAACATCTCGCTGTTCAGCTTCCACATGGACACCCAGTTCAGCAGTAGGTGGAAAGCGGCGGAGGAAATGGCGGCATAATATGCACTGTAAATAACCTTTCTTTAGGAAATACAATTCAGAGGTTTTCACTCTTTGTTGACTGGATCAGAGAGGGTTCCTCTCGGCCTTTTTTTTCTACTTGCTTTCTATTTTATTATTGAAAAGAATAAATCTATACAGTATAATAAAGAAATTTCTGAAAAATCTATGAAGAAATTATCATTTTTTGAACACTGTAGAAATCACAGTTCACTTGCCTTCAGCTTTTGAATCATACCTGCTCAGGGTGTCATGAACACCAAGTCTGTGCGTTAGCAGAGACGGCGTGTGAGCACCAAAAACTAAAAGCCGAATGAAGTGTAGGTCGTCACTTTCCTGTCCTCTAAACACCTGCAGGGTGCATTTCTTAGTAAATTGAATGTCCAGACAACTAATTTGACTGTACGCTCCGAGGACAGCCTCTCTTGTGAGTTCGGCTTAGTTCTTCACTGCCGCCTGTAGCACTGACAGTGAGGCCTACATGTGTGTACAGTATGGGGCTGAGTGGGCCAGTGCTGCTGTGCTTGTAACCTACACACCCATCACAAATGGCGTTCTGCGTGTCCCTAGCAAGAATCTGCCATTTCCTTACACCTTGCCATTGATTTGCTTTATCACAATAGTGAAATGAGCCATATCAGAAAAGACCTGTAGTTGAGATCTCTGACCGTACCCAAATGTTGGCTCAGTCCTCATCCTGAGAGTTCATCATTGCAATGGTTTCATTTTATCAACCGTGATATTTGTAATTTATTTTTTAAGCTGATCTTTCTGTACTGTAAAGCAGTGCAATGTTATGGGTGGGGGAGAACCATTCCTTTTAAGGTTTTTATGTTTGTATATTTCTATATAGTTTTAATTTACTTTCAATATAATTCATTATGGATAAAATAAGATTTTTCTTCTATCTCTTTATGTATGAGTATATGTTTATGTATTTTGCTTTAATTTTTACTTAATGTTTCAATCTTAATAAACTCCTCAAGGCAATTTGGAAATCTTGTGTGTGACCTGTGTTTGTCTTTAACACCAAGTCATTAGCTTGTTCTGTTTGTTTTCAGTTGGTGAGCTCAGCTTCTGGATGACCAGTAATTCTTGAGGCTATCATTTCAGACTCTTCTATTAGGTCTTCAGTTGTTTAAATTGGCAGACTCAAGTGTGAAAGTGTGTGGAATGGCTGCCGGGTTTCAGTCCAGCCGCTTTCCTTCTCACTACCCAATTACTGTACTGTGACCAATCAAATACAGTAAGCCATTTTTGCCTTTTTTTTCTTTTTCTTAACCACCTGCCTGTAAACATTTTGAGTATTATCAGACAGCTTGTTCTGACTCTCTATGCTGTTTCAGAATTGGGTACAGAGTATATGCAAGTTAGTTCTGTTTCAGTACCAGTGACAAGTTTGTCAAACTCAGAAATTTTCATGTATTTAATAGAATTTTTTTTTTTACCAAATATCATTACATGGATTTAAAAATATAGCCAAGAAATTACTAGTGCAGCTCGAAGTGACTGATTTTATTTTTTAATTTCATATTCTCCTATGAATGCAAAGGCCCGTTTTCAACAGCCATTCCTTTAGTATCCTAATGCTCAATTCCTTTAGCCCGTCTTTCATTATTCTTGTTTAAATGCTTATTAGCTATTAGAGAAACCTTTAATTGCATTAGTATCACTGATTTTACTAAAATAGTCTCAAATAAAAGTTTTTTTTTCTTGTTTTTCCCCTGCAGGGTCACAAAAAAACAATTCCATCCAGTATGGCAATGGTGGTGCATGGTTTAGAAACTGGATGGATGGATCTGACTGACGCCTCAGTGAAATGACATTTTCTGTCACTTCATTCTCCTGCCACATCGACTCGCTAAAGTGCCAACACCAGAAAAAAGTCTGCACAGGACTTACGAGTGGTCAAAGCGTTCCATAATTTTAAGACAATTTCTACGTCAAGTTTGGGAGTTATAAATCCCAAGTTTGCAATAAGAAGTGGCTTATACACGTTTCCAAGTGTAAGTATGTTTTATACACGGGTCCGCACATTAACATTGTTTTATGGGAAGTATTTTCTGCAAAAAAAGGAGTCATTTGTGAAAATTTTGAAAATAAAATCATCTTTTCATTTTCCATACCCATCTTGGTGTGTCAGTGTCATAATTAAAATGAAAATGCAATCCCTACTTTAGATTTGCTTTTTCTTCCTGACATGCATAGTAACCGCTAAAATGAAAATTCAGTATTTTCTATTAAGTCACATATTGAAGTCTTAGCCACGCCCATTGACCCTGTGCTAATTAAAATATATTTGCATGTTGAGAACTTGAAAATGCAATGAGCAGCAGGTGGCGCCAGTGCTGTTCAGGCATGCGGCTGATTTTTGAGTTTTCGTTCACATTTTGTCACACACACTGCAAACCTAATAGAACAGAAAATACTGAATTTTCATTTTAGCAGTTATTCCGCATGTCAAGAAGCAAAAGCAAATCTAAAGTGTGGATTGCATTTCAATTTTGACACTGACACACCAAGACGGGTGTGGAAAATGAAAAGACGAAAGGGTGATTTAATTTTATTTTTAAAGTGTTCACATATTACTCTTTATTTTTGTGGGAAATGAACTTGGAAATGGTGTTATTTAATTTTACTTTTAATTTTAGCAGCATCCTTGTGCATAGACTTTAAAAGATGGCAAAAGAGAGATTGCATTTTCATTTTATAATTTTCATTTCCTTTTCTGCATAAAACATTTCTCCCATAGCCGTTGTAGCTTTGGCCTTATCCTTAACATCTTCGTCGTCATGTTGAAAAACACATTTCCCAAGGTGCAGGTTTTTTGCCGGTTTTTCTTGTCATTTTGCTGCCCACACAATGAGGCTGCCATCGCCAGGACGCTTCACAGTGGAGATGGTGTGTTTTAGATAACGTGTGGTGTTCAAACATGACATTTCGTCTGACGGCCAACAAGCTCAATTTTGGTCTTATCAGTGAAGAGAATGTCCTTCCAGCTGACTTTCGAGTCTGCCACATGCCTTCTGGCAAACTCCAATCTTGAGATTTTATTTGCATTTTGTTTTTTCATAAAGCCGTGACTGGTGAAGCCCCCAGACTGCAGTTGTCTGCACCGTCTCTCCAGTATGAGCCACTGTAGCTTGTAACTCCTTCACTTCTGAGGTGTCATTGGTCACTTGATGGCCTCCCTCACTCGTTGTCTTATTGCGTGGTCACTCGGTTTTTGTGGACGGCCTGCTCCTGGTAGATTCCCAGCTCTCCCTTACTCTTTTCATTTTTAATGGTTAAACTAACAGGACTCCATGGGATATTTTCTTGTCTTTATCCTCGGACTTGTGCTTTTCTCTCATGTTTTCATGGAGTTTCTTAGAGTGTTCTTATGTCTTCTTTATGTAGGATACTCCACCATACTGACACACCATAAGGTGGCCTTTCTAGGTGAGGGGCATTTAGATGGCAGTCAAGTGAAGCCCCAGCCAGGGAACTAATTCTGTGTCATCAAAAACCAGTTGGCTGCACCAGTGAGGATTTAGGGGTCTCGTATTAAGGAGGATGAATACTTTTCTTTTGACGAATACTTTTCTTTGCCATCAATTATTTTGTTCTCAATATTTGTAATTAATTCCAAGAACTTTACAGAAATCTGTATTCACTTTGACATTAAAGAGTCTTCTTCTAGTGATTAGTGTGTCAAAAAAGCCAAATTAAACCCACTGGGATTAAATATTGTAAAACAATAAAATGTTAAAGCTTCCAAGCGGTGAATACTTTTTATAGGCACTGCTTGGCTTCTATTCTTCACCAAGAAAAGCGTTACATTTAGTTTCCAATCAGTATATTTTGTAATCATGTATTCCCCTGTTGGTTGTTCGTTTTGAATTCATTTAACATTTTAGGGGTTCCGGCGCCTTACTGCACCAGCACCAAACACAAGCCAGCCAGGCTTCCTCCCACAATTGATTTGAAATGGCCACCTAACCGATTTGAGACAAGAAAGGAAAGCTCATGTAGACATGGGATGGAAATCGAGCAAGCAAACTCGACATGAACAGTGGTTAGGCCCAAGATTTGAACCCAGGACCAAAACAGCTAATCCACCACAATGGGTGACAATTCTGATTTCATTTGACTGATCACTTGTATATGAGCTTGTGAGCATGGGATGGACCAAAAGAAAGCTGTGATCCAAGTTGCGTGCCACTTTTAACTGAATTTAGTGTGTTTATCCGCTTAATGATTCTGACACATTTCAGTTGAACTAAAAATGTTTTGCTGCCGATTTTCATTTGTACTCCTCGTCCGGTGCGTCTGGTTTTGAGAGTTCAAAAATAATCAGCCAGCATTGATGGATTCTACTTGCCCCGATCCCGCAATTCTTTGTGGAATTCTTTGTGCAATTCCCGCAATCCTATTCTTCCAACGTCCTGGTGAAACTACCTGTGTTTGTCACGGCTGCAGTAAGATTAGCAGAGAAGAAGTCCAAATGTGAATGCAGAAAATGACTCTTCAGTGACATGTTGCATGTCATGGTTTTGTATGCTTGAGGGATGTTGTCAACTAGCTGGGTGTAGTTTGGTGCTCTGGAGTTGCCAAGAAAATTCTCAGTAACATTTCTGAATGCCTACCATGCCATTTCCTCCAGTCCTACCGCTGATCTTCGCATCGCTGAATCACTGATGACGTGTCTGTCCAACTAAAATGCCTTCCTTAAATTTTGGCATCAATTACAGGTGGAAACATCTGTCTCAGATATCAAGATCCCCTTCTTCGTTCATCACTTTTGCAAAATTGTTCATTAGATTTGTATGAAGAGGAGGCAAAAATATCTTTGTTGGGTAGACGAGTAGTTTATGCGGCACATGTTTTTGCCCTGGTGCAGCCAGTTCGTTTGAATGTAATGACTCTTTAGCATGCCTGTCCCATTTGCCCTTCTTGGTGTTTCCGAGCTGCACTCTTAGTAGCGGGGCCACTACATTTAGATCACCACACAGATGTTCCAGGTGTTCACATGATTTCCTTCATATGCACTGCATAGCCTGTGGCCATTGTCACCGTGTAACAAGACAGCTTTCAGGCGGGGCACCATGACGGTGGCTCATACTGCCAAGCCAATGCCCTGCCTGGATTAAGCAAACCAGTTTACTTTGTGGGCAATAAATTTGTAGACAAAATATGAGCGGAAATGACAAAAACAAGCGACTGCAATAAAAGGGCACGTGATAGGAAAATTCAAAAGTCTGTAGACCATAATCTGTAAGACAGCCCTGAAAGTGTTCAGGAAGCAAACTCTTTGTTGTCCAGTGTTCTTTATTGGCTTGAAACCCAGAATTGCTCTTTACTGAGACCATCATTTGAAATGCAGACTTTTTGAGTTTTATTGGCTCCAGCAGACCCCCGTGACCCTGTGTTCGGATTCAGCGGGTTGGAAAATGGATGGATGGATGGATGTCAAAAATAGTGTTGTTCTTTCTTAGTTCCCTCTTGTCGTTTGGACTTTTAGTGTCTCATTTGTGTTTATTTTTTTGTATTAATAAATATTTAGTAACATGTGGCTTTTTAGCAGTAGAGTTGTGATTAAATGAATACTCCATCCAAAAATGGTATTTTATTTTCCATGTTATTCACCACATGTACTTTGTAGTGATGGGAGTGAGAAATATTTAATCTCATTTTTTTTCATGCGGGACAAGTTTATGGTGCAATGTATCCTGATGGCGACCTGTGTTGTGAAACACATATGGAAACAAGGATAGGTCTGCGTGTTACTCATGTCGCATAATCGACGTCAGTTACTCAGTCGTGTGCTCAAAACATGCAAAAGACACACATTTCTTGCTAAAATATTCTTAAGTTACTTCCAGAAGAAGCCGCAAACTTTGTAAACTGGAAAATGCATTCTCACATTTCTGTGCTTTTGAATTGTAGATCCATCTCTCCCTCTCATTCATTGGTTGAGACTCCGGACTTCAGTTCAAAAGTACAGAATTATGGGAATATGTTTTCCTGTTTAAAAACTGTGCTGCTGCTCCTGGAAGTAACTTCTAATAATGCTTTATGTTTTGTATGTTTTTTGATTATATGACTGAATGTTGTTGTTCTTTCCATGAATGTTTTTCACATCATTTGCTGTTGCACAACATCCATTGTATCAAATATTTTTCCTCTTGTTCTGCGTAAAAACATAAGAGAAATATTCTTCTCGGCCATCACTACAAGCTACATGGGGTAACAGATGGGTTTTTTTTTTTTTTTGTATGCATGGAGTTTTGTTTGTAAATATTTTCAAGACTTGGAGTTGGTCTTGAAGGTTTAAGCTCAATCTGTGCTGGTGGTCCTAAGGGAAACCATGAAAGGAGTTTTACTTCTGCTTCATGATGATCGATATTATTCACTGAGTCGCTCACTTTCCAAATGTGCTCAACCAGTGCAGGGTTACAGAGAGCTTGATGTGTCCTGGTGGCATTTGGCGGCAGTTCAGAAACAATCCTGGGCGGGCAGCCAGTTATTATTGATAAGATATATTTATCAAGTTCAAAAACACAGGAAACGACTAACAACAGTTTCATAATGTGTATTGTTATTAAAACACAAATATTTATGAAGTGCAACAGTTCTGTTAATGTACCCCATCAACCTTTACTTAAAAATACATCTTCAGTATCCCCACAAAGCACAATGAACAAAGTATTTAAAAATGCCCGCCACAGCCTGCATTGCTCTATTCAAAGGTTCCTTTAATTTTGCAAAAATGTACTCCAAACTACAGAAAACATATAAAATAATTTAGCATCATACAAGATTCAGACATTGAGGAGACACGAGTGCATCAACATCTTTTTTTGTTTTGGTCCTGATCATTTTTTCCAACACGTTTGTCCCCAGAGTGCTGCACCGTAATCAATCCTGGGTGAGCCCCGCGTGCGTTCAGAGCTTACATTCCACTGTTTATCGAGGCCTGATTTCAAAAGACTGCACACGTCATTCCTTCTCTGATTTGGGGAAAAAAGTCTCCTTTTCAAAACCACCTCTAGCCAAATGTCAAAGACTAATTCGTTTTGATCAATTTGAGGCATCTTCCTCCCCCCGGCAGTAGAAAAGACCCGGAAAATTCTCAAAACTCTTTCTTACAAGGCCACTGGGGTCGAGTGGCACCTTTTGAAAGAATGTCTCACATGATGTGTCATCTACTGTTCTTCAGGATTCAAATTTTCAATTATAAGGTGATTGTTTATGGCCTTTTGCTTCCATCATTTACACAATACCTGACAAGAACTATTGTGTCTGTCTATTCATTTTCTGTGTCTGCTTTTCCACCACAAGGTGCGGATGAGTCTCTGCCTGTCCCAGCAGCGATGGATGCCAATCTGCTGAAGGGCGCATAACCACACACAACCCACACAAAGGCCATTTAGAAAACGACAATCACACCAACTGGTATGGCTTTGGACTGTGGGAGAAAATTTGGAGTATCCAGCATAAAAACATAAAAATAAACCTTAAACTTCATACTAGGGGTCACCTAATTAGACAGAGAACAACAATCTAAACACAGTGAGGCAGCAACACTACCCACTGCGCCACCCACTTATTTTGTATAATCTGCTAATCTGATTTACTGTACTTTGTTAATCTTTTTCATGATATTCTTGGAATTGTGGGACGTTCACACAAATTATCATTCTCCGCGGTTATTCAGAACCTTGTGCTTTACACATTGCACTGCTTTAAAATGGCTTGACAGGCGAATCGAGAAATGTTTGGCGACATTCTGCAGTAGACGTAGAGGAGAGGGTCATGGTGGAAACACTGCAGGACGAAGCTGCTGGCTCTCAGGTGTACATGGCATCATGAAGGTTCTCTAGACGGTGCTTCTGTTGTTTTTTGTGCTCCTAAGATTGAAACGTTACAAAAAATATATTTATTATAATACAAACAAAATGACAAGGTCTAGCTGTATGACAATTTTTGCACTACCAAATAAAGAAAAAAATAGTAAATTGCCTTCCAAATCAGTCATTATCACTGTGCACTACAGACCCTCTCTCAAATAAAAGGGTTTCTTAAGTTATTCTATCCTTCCATCTGGTTTTAAACTTTCTTCATCCAATCATTAAATTAGATGAGACCACCATAAGGGCACACATTAAAGCCAATGTCATATAATGTGACTTCTAGTCAGGAGCAATGTCAGACTGGCCAACGGCAGTTACTGAACTTGTCGCCAGACCATGTCAGTTTAAACATCTAAAAATCACCGGGCATGTCTAATTTACCAACTGTGTGCCAACCTGCCATTGTAGTCGAGCTGTCCCCTTTGTGTGACAGCCAATAACATGCTGCCTGACACAGCTGGTGCTGTATGGCGAGTTCAGTTGCAGTCTTGGCTCGTTTTTTCCATTTTGTTAGTATGTACAAAATATGAAACATCAGACAGATGAGCTTCTCTACTGATTGTCAGATCCAAAACACCCACCTTCCTTATTCTTCGTCACTGCATTATATGGATTTTATTCCAGATGAGCATTCATTGGTGCTCAGCTTTCATGTAATAATAATAATAATAATACATTTTATTTATATAGCGCCTTTCCCATGCTCAAGGCACTTACAGAATATAATAAAGAACGGCAGAATATACAGTATATAGCATTGTACAAACCAGATAAATAAATAAAGAAGATTAAGACAGTAAATTCTGAAAAAAAAAAAAAACAGACAACATAATTGATGGTCTAGCACACACACACACACACACATACATACAGGTTACATTGGCATCTTGACAGAGATGTAAACTGAGAGAAAGGTAATAAAGTCAAATAGAGCTAAAAGCCTTCCTGAACAGATGAGTTTTGAGTTGTTTTTTAAAGGAATTCATGGAGTCAGCTGACCTGATTAATTTTGGTAGGTCATTCCAGAGTCTGGGCGCTATACAGCTGAAGGCCCTGTCACCCATGGAGTGTAGATTAGTGAGGGGCACAACAAGATTACCAGAATCAGAGGACCTTAGTGGGCGGGCAGGCACATAGTGATGGAGGAGGTCACTGATGTAGTTTGGTGCGAGGTTATTTAAAGCTTTGTAGGTTATTAGTAGGATTTTATATTCGATTCTGTAGGACACAGGGAGCCAGTGAAGACGGAGCAGGATGGGTGTGATGTGCTCGCTGCTGCTGGTTCGAGTAAGGACTCTTGCAGCTGAGTTTTGAATAAGCTGGAGCTGTGATATAAGATTAGAAGGGGCACCTGCCAGTAGGGAATTACAATAATCGATGCGGGATGTGATAAAAGCATGGACAAGTTTCTCAGCATTAGAGAAGGAGAGGAAGGAGCGAACACGGGATATGTTACGGAGGTGAAAGTAAGAAAGTTTCTTAATGTGATTTATGTGGGCGGAATAAGTGAGGGAGGAATCAAAAATGACACCAAGATTTTTTAAAGTAGAGGCAGGTCTGATGAGATCACCGCCAAGATGGACTGGGAAGGAGCTCATTTTATTAAGTTGCATTTTAGTCCCAATTTGCAGGAGTTCAGTTTTATTGCAGTTTAATTTTAAAGAGTTCTGCTCCATCCAGGTTTTAATTTCACTAAGGCAGGTTGTGAGCTGAGAAAGCTCTGATGAAGTTCCACTTTTAACATTGAAGTAGAGCTGGGTATCATCTGCATAAAAATGATAACCCAATCCATAACTACGGATAATATGGCCAAGGGGAAGCATATAAATACAGAAAAGCAGAGGACCAAGGACAGAGCCCTGAGGGACTCCTTGTGTGACTGGCACGGAGTTGGATCTGCTGTTGCCAAGACTAACAAACTCTTGCCTATCACTCAGATAGGACTTGAACCACTGGAGGGCAGTGCCAGAGATACCCAGCATGTTCTCCATTCTGGACAGTAGGATGTCATGTCTGACTGTGTCAAATGCTGCACTGAGGTCTAACAGAATTAATATGCTAGTTTGTATGTACACAGAGCCCACCCCATGACTAAAGACAAAACCCTGATTAAGAAGCTGGCCAGTAGTCACCAATACGCAGCCCTGGCACCTCTTCCAGTTTCTCTAGTACTGGTATGCTATGCCCATGTCGTTAGTAGCTTCACGGGGACAACTCTTCAGTTGAATGTAATTGTATCAAGCCACTCAAAGTGTTCTTAACCACACCAGTGTATCGTGGCACTCGACATTTAACAGGGGCACAAGTGCTCTTCAATCAAATGCTAGTATATCATCATGAGTGAGGCGTTGTGTAATGTGACATAGTCTTAAACATGCACATGCTCGGTCATATTGAGCTACTGCACATCATGGGGATGTATGAAGAACGCAGAGTACTCCAAGAAAACTGATGTGAAGTGAATGTGGAAAATCCGCACAGTGAATGACTGGAGCAGGAAGTGAACTCACTTTCCATCCAAAAGAATGCTAAACATGGAGAGACAGAAGGCTGATGAGCTCCATATTACAGCATAATTGGGCGTGTGATCCAAAGAACTCCTCCTTGAAAATCCTTCTTGGAACAAAGATTTACTGTTCCACGATTGATGGTCTTGGTAATTTTAGTATACGAAACAGAGCGGTCTTCCAATTTTGGTTGATCATGCAGTAAAGCTTCTCAGTTCTTAGCACCAATGTTTTATTTCTTCATGTTTCCTTTGATGGTACACGTTGGCACAGGCTATAATCACCCTATGAATCTCAAAACGGATGGATGGACGGTTGCTTTTAAGGTACCCCTTAATCACAATTTTTCTCCTCCACTTCTCCTTTTCATCCTTATTTTTCTTTAGTGTATAGAAAGAAAGCCACTTGGAAGGCCATTACCAAGCATATGAATGACATGAATCCAGCTAAACTGCGGACAGCCAACTATGGCTTTGATGCTGGCGCTTTGCATTTTGGTAAAGACAGCGATGTTAGTTGCTCGTTTTCCAGGTGAATCTTCCTGCATTTTTTCTCCTAAGAGAGTACTGATGTAATTTTTCAGTTACTGCTTCTTGATTATTCAAAAATAGCATTACTAGATGTTTACAGAGCTTACAAAAGAACTACCTGTGCTAGTGCAAGTAGTCTCTAGTAAAGGCTGATTTTTTATTTGTTTTTCCTGCCAGTGTTGTTTGTGCTGCTACCTCACCTACTCAAATCCCATGTCTGCTCACTCACTGTATTTAATCCGCATGTTCTCCCAGGGTCATCTGCATGCGTTTCCTCCAATATTTCCAGTGTTTTGCAGGTTAGGTTAATTTGTGATTACACACGGATTGTGTGCGAGTGTAAATGTTGATGTTTGTGTGAGTGGGTCCTGTTAAGGAATGGCACTTTGTTAACAGCTGCTTCTTTGCACCCAATGCTACCAGAATAGGATTAAGTGTGTTTGATTGTGTATGTCAATAAAATTAAACATAGCATTAAGTATTTAGACCCCTTCACTTTTTGCATATTTTATCATATTGTAGATTTAATTTTAAATGGATAGATTTGCCATGTTTGCCAATTAATCTGCACTCAACAACACTTAATAACAAAGTGAAAACATGTTTTCTGAAAAATTTACAAATTTATTAAAAATGAAAATCGGAAATCGTAAAGTATTCAGACCCTTTGGTGTGGCTTTCAAGATTGTGGTCAGGTATATCCTGTTGGCTTTAATTATCCTTGACGTGTGTAGAGCTTGACTGGTGTCCCCCACCTGTCATAAACTGAAGTGACTGGACATCAATTTAAAAAGCACACACCTATTTATATAAGGTCCCACAGTTCACACTGCACGTCAGGACAAAAACCATGCCACGAAGTCCAAGAAGTCTCTGGAGACCTCCGCAATCAGATTGTTGTGAAGCAAAGATCAGGTCAAAGTGATAAATCCGTTGCTAAAGCTTTGAGTTTTCCCAGAAGCAAAGTGACCTACAAATTGTGAAACAAGTAGTTTGGAACCACTGGGACTCTTTCTAGAGTTGGTCACCTGGCCAAACTGAATTACCGTGTAAGAGGGTCCTAGGTCATGGGGGTGACCAAGAGCCCAGTGGTCATTTTAACAGAGCTTCCTCTACTGAGGTGATAGAACCTGTTGGAAGGACGGCAATCTCATCAAGTGTTTATGGTAAGAGTGGCTCTTGGAGTTTGATAAATGGTATTTGAGGACTATGTGGAAAAAGATTCTCTAAGCCAAAGAGACAAAACTTGAACTAATTGGGCAGAACTCCAAGCACTATGTCAGGTGAAAACCAGGCACTGCTCATCACCTGCCTAATACCATCCCTAAAGTGAAGCATGGTGGTGGAAAAATGATGCCATGGGGTTGCCTCTCAGTGGCAAGGACTGGGATACTGGTCAGAATTGAGGGAAAGATGAATGTTGTCAAAACTGCTTTAGAATGCATGTGACCTGAAGCATACAGCCCAGACAACACTGGAGTGGCCTTGGGACAAGACTTTAAATGTCTTTGAGTGGCCCAGCCAAAGCCCATACAACATCTGTGGAGAGACCTGAAGATGGCACTTTCAGATGCTTCCCACCCAATCTAATGGTGCATGAGAGGATCTACTAGGAACAATGGGATTAACTGCCCAAATAGGTGTACAAAGCTTGCAGAGATTTACCTAAGAAGCGTTAATTGCTGCCAAAGGCACTTCTACACAGTACTGAATTAAGGGCCTGAATACTTATATAAATTAGAACTTTTAATTTTTGATTTTTAATGGTTTTGCAAACCTTTCTGAAAACGTTTTCACATTGTCATTATGGTTTGAGTGTAGATCGATGGGCAAAAATGAAAAACATATCCATTAAAATTGAATTTACAACACAATAAAGTGCGCAGAAAGTAAAAGGGTCTGAATACTTAGTCTACTGTATTCTGCTCTCCACTAATTACTGCAAATAAACACATGTGCATAACTGGATGAGTCTCACAAGGTCACTTTTGAATTAAATTCTTAATAATATGTACAGTGGGTATAGAAAAGAAAAGAATCACCCCCTTCGAAATACTCCCATATTCTTTGGTGGTTACTTACACCTGATTGAGTTTACAAGTATTGTTTAGGAAGGGGTGATCCTTTATTAATCTCAGTATGTGTTGTTTTTGATTTATTATAATTTTTCTGAACTGTAGCTGTGATATCTTTCACATGGATGTTGTTATAGGTTGCACTGAATAAGTAAAGCTGGGAAGAAATATTTTTTGTGTGTGTTTTCATTTAAGGCTCTAAAGCAAAACAAATATGGGAATATTTTGAAGGGGGTGATTCTTTTCTGTACACAGAGTTCATGTCCAATTAGACACAAAATAACCTTAAACTTCAATGTGCTGTTACAGCCACTCCACTTAAGATGAGAATTCAGAAACAAGCCCTCCAGCAGCAGGAGGGCAGCACTTATAGCCTATTACAACATGCTCACCTTGTCTTTCTTGAATTCCTCATACTCCTCATTGTCAGTAGGAAGTTCAAGTCTGCACAATGGGCAGGAGTTTGTCTGTAATGATAAATTTAAAAATGTTTAATACGCACAAGCCTGTTCAAACAGAGAGACTTCAAAAACAACAAAGCTTCAAGAAGAAGGCAGTGAAAACATCATGGGCCTTAACACTACAGGAAGGCAAAATGCTATTTTATATAGAAACCTTCTGTAGTGAACAGCCTGACTAGGTAGTACCATTACTTACATAAATCCTTTGACAACTGGAGAGCAGGCTGCTTAAGTTACCTTGCTTGCAATTACACAGTGAGTCTGAGGCAAGACCAAACTGGCATCACTGTAATTAAAGTCTACTGCCTTGGCCATTTATGGCATGTTAAAAATGGGAGAATAATAAAGTAGCACAGGATAAAACGATATACTATATTGTACTTTCACAGTGATAAAAAGCATTTGTCAGTTTCTTCCAGCAGAATGTTAGACTCTCCATGAAAAATGGTTTTATGCAACACATCTTAGTTTAGGTATCCATTATAAAGCATCCTTTAACAATTAATAAACATTTTATTAACCATGCTATTAACAATTATAATTAAACACTAAAAAAAATAACTCTTTGTCTTTCATCAAGAGAACAGCAAGTGTGATGTGACGTGTGACAGGCTCTCCAGTTAGGTGTAATCATCATACATCGCAGCTCTTTTGGGATTCCGCAGTAGACGCCTGTCATTTTCTTATGTTGTATTAATGCCTTTTTATTCTACAGTGCTGTGCAAGTGTTCTGTTTGTTTTTCCTGTTTTAGGTTATTTTACCCTAAATGTCATGAGATTATTTCAGTAAAAATTTGTTTCTGAACAAGTTACTCATACATGTAAGGTTTTCTCATGCAAAAGAAAGAGATACACCTAATATTTAATATTCAAACAAAATTTAAAAAATGGTAAAAACTACAATATTATTAACAGTTAATCGCAAAGTAGCTCAACGTCTTTGGTGGAGATGGCTTTTTAAAAGCTTCAATGGTTGTTATTGTGAACTAAACAGTATTAATTTTACTAAAGAAACGTTAATTTGGAAGAGAAGGGCCATATTTACAGTATACCTTCTATTTTGACAATGGAGCTAAGCAATTTGACTATCATGGTTTTAATGATGATAAAGGTGCATTTAAATGTGGTGCCACTGACTTATTTAATGATTTAATTATTTGCTTTTGAAACATTAAAGATTTGGGATGAGTTATAGGGCTTAAAAAAAGCCTTTTGCTGCTTAACCAAAGTGTTGTACCAAACCAAACCATATAAACTGTTTTGAGAAATGCACTCACAGTAGAGAGAATGTTAAGAATGTTTCTGGAAATGTGCCAAAGCAATTGAGAGAAAAAACCCATAATATTCTTCCCTATTTGGTTATGTAGACTGGGCCACATTCATTACATTAAGCACAGATCAACTAGGCTTCAACTGATGCTGTGCTATCTCCCGAGTGTTATGGTCTAAGTTTGTGAGTGTGTGTGTATGCATGTGTGTGTCGGATTCCATTGTAAATCACTTTCTCCTTACTGCTGAAGCGTGATCTCCCTTTGTTCTACTACTTCTTGACCTCACTGCTGCCTTCAGTTCTGCTCACAGCAGCGCTCTACTCAAGTGACATCAAAACTACAGTATGTTAGACATACTTCAAATGTGTTCGGATCTCTCACATAGACTACTTTCTTTACTGGCCTCCCTCTCTGTTTTTCTGGCAAGCACTGAAATTGTTCATACCTGATACTCATCCGAGGGTTGATCTAATGATATGTATATAAAACTGGTTATCAATTCATATGACTAGAACTTGATCTCATGAATGTCTGTTAATCTGCTACAAAAGAACACAGACAAAACTGGGCAACTCTTGCGTACCTCCATCTTTTTGTAAAAAAAATTCTTTCTAGATCTCAGTTCCTGGCAAATTTTCCCAACAGTCTAATGTAACCATTGTGGCAGTAATGCTCAACAGCACCTTGCATTTTCAAATTCTTATTTCTGTAATATGCATGTCTGTCTACTGCCTATGAGACACTCTTGCGGTTTAATCCTCATCTCTACAATCAATGCCAAAATACTCTATTAC
Source organism: Erpetoichthys calabaricus (assembly GCF_900747795.2). Lineage (NCBI taxonomy): Eukaryota > Metazoa > Chordata > Cladistia > Polypteriformes > Polypteridae > Erpetoichthys > Erpetoichthys calabaricus. Next base: position 40,723,552 of record NC_041394.2, read on the forward strand.
GCCTTTATCAGCTCTTAAATGGATTACTGCAGTTCACTTCTCAATAAAAGATCTGCTTGAATTTTACATGTTAGAAATGTTCCTACCAGATGTCTACATGGATGAAGTATACTGAACATGTATCTCAATTGAAGACACTGGCTTTCCAGATAAAATCATTATTTTCAAAACTTTGCTACTAAGGCTATGCCCACACTACTGTATTTTCATTTTAAAAACAGAGCTTTTAAACAAAAATATTTTGACCACAGGATTTTTCAAATCATTTTTAAAAGGATTCCTGTCCATACTGAAATACCTGAAAACATTTATGACATAAACCTTTACCTCCACTGGGCAGGTGAAGTGACTATGTTGTTAAAATTTCAGAGACTTGTGAAAATTCAATTCCTGTGTGCTTTATGCACTTTCAAAACTACTGGCACATGCAGGACTCTGATAACGTGTTCAGAGCATAGAAAAAGAAATACATTTTTAAGGTGCAGCAGCAAAGTGCCCCAGCGTCATGTCAATTGTTCTATTTACAATTGAAAGAAAAAGTCTTCAGAACTGGTGCTGGTCGTCATGTCATTAAGTGACACAAAAAAAATGGCACTTGGCTCTATTTTCATTTGTGCAAGGACTGATTTTAAGCTGGCCACAGCAATTGGAACGTATCTGGTACCAAACAACATTTCTAAAACTAACTCAATAGGAACACATGCATACATACAGTACATACATAAATAAGTACGCACATGCGTGCAGGTGTCTATATCTTTGCTTTACTGCACTGCTCTTTTGTGTCTCTCTGTCCTGTAATATAGTAAACTCGGCCCCATTCCACACCCATCCGCTACATGAAGTACCTTGGTGTTAATTTTGCTTTGGAATGTGTAACACTGCCAGACACGGGATTTATTGCAAAACTGTAGTGACCAGTAAATAATTTGCCTTTTATACATATATACTTCATTCTAACCTTACAGAATACAATTTAAATGCATACAGGTAAAGCAGCACAACAAACACCATAGAAAGCAAATCTTCTATGTCTGCCATGTTGGAAAATGTTTTCTAGTGTGAAGGGTCACCAGTCAGTGAATGCAATGCTGTAATGAGCAGAATCCAATCAGGGAAGGGCTATGAAATAAGCCTAAACCAATCAGAGTGGTTCTCTCATCCTAACCACAACAATGACACTGCATTTACAGAAGTATCCAGCTCTGGAGAGGCTTTTAAAAGACTTCATTTTCAGGGCATTGACGAAAGGCAAAAATGTAGACAAATGTATGTGCTTTTAAATGAAAACATAGTAGAATGGATGGGCCTAATTCACAAAACTGTTAATTCCAACATCCCTAAATCATCTGATATAGATGGCAAGAAAACAAGTACTGTATTTAATTTAATAAAATTTGCCATCATTACAAACGAGAAATGTAATGTGTGTGCTCTAATTACTTTAACAAAACAATGAATACACTTCTTGCAAATAACCTAAAGTTAAGCCATGACAGATATGGGATGTTGTATACGAGGCTTTGTAATTTGTAATCACTAAAATTTCTATTCAGAGGGAGTCATCATGATGTTCATTGTTTATTAAATAAAATAAATTCACAAACCACTCCTCAAAGGAAGTCAAGAAGGTGGACATAATAAGCAGCAAATTCTCATTTTTATGCCATACCTTTCCCAGCCAGGGCAGAATGCAGCCAGAATGAAAGAAGTGTTCACAAGGCATCTTTCTCACAGTTTCATCTTCCTCAAATTCTAGCAGACATACGGGGCACTTCACTCCTTTTTCTGTTAAAGCACATAAAATACAATCACCAAGGGTTTTGCTAACTAAAGTTATTAAAATACGAATTCATAACCAGATCCTGGTACTTTCATGACAACATGTTCATCAGTTCAGAGGGGACATACAGTATGTACACAACAATAAACTTGATCAAGTAATAACCAAATGTTATCTTTATGGTTGCAAAATGGAAGCTACTCAGAACAGATTAAAAAAAAATGTTTTTAGTTCATCTATACAGTTATCTTAGTTTTCAACACATTAAATTGACTGTTTTACACATATCACACACACACATTATACATATATATATATATAGAGAGAGAGAGAGAGAGAGAGAGAGAGCGCTAATCAATAGGCACCATCTTTACTCTTGCTATTATAGACATGTATGACACTACTACGTTTACTAGATTGCAGTAAAAAGTAATAACTGATCTCTTAAACTCAAACTGTTATTGGTTAAAGTGCACAGAAAACACTTTTTTTTTCTTAAACAGTAAGCCACAGATGGGACATTTAAGCTTATGATTTGGACAGCTTTTTAATTTCATGTTTGAAAAAATTGAGAAGTCGATCATTCATTCAAATCTATTAACCATCCATTCATGTTCTGAACACATTTATTCACTTAGAGAGTCAGAGGCAGCTAAGACACTGTCCCAAACATGTGAGGTAGAAGGCAGGAACTAACCCTGAATGGGATGCCAGCTAACTGCATGGCACACTTACTCATGCATCACAATATTATGTATTAAATTAGATATTATTATTTATACATTAAAACATCTTTTAGTATATGGAAACACATTTAGCACCACTAAAGAGCATAACATTCAAACAGAATGAGAATGTGCAAATTCCATGCAGTAGTTAAACTGGGTTTTCAGCTCAGGATTTTGGGGCTGTAAGGTAGCAGCACAAGTCACTGTCCTGCTCTTACAACCTATTTAAACATAACTGTATTTCTGCAAAGAACGTTCAATTATCATTTATATGCTAAATTTAATAAAAAAAATATAAAATAGCCAATTTAGCTAGATGCATGTTTTCAATAGTGATGCTCAAATCTTTTCATGCTATAATAAAATATTTTGAAAAGTAAAGCAGCAGTTCATTTACAGGTGTGGATTGGCCTCTAACTAAACTGAAATGCATCAAAAAAACTCTAAAACTGAACCGCACCACTCCTATCTGCTTTTTCCATCATACTTACCAGCTTGTGCTGGTGTAATGACCACCATAGGCAGATTCTGTACAATTCCTTTGGCTGCTGGGGGTGGCAAACGTTGGTCCCACTCAGAGGTGTTATACAACCCAACATCAATCTCTATCCCCTGTAAAAGTGACCTGTCCAGGTAAACAGCGTAGATTTAGACATAATGGGAAAAAAGGACACACTTTATATTCAACAGTATGTTTTGAACATTCGCATAAAATCTCTGCTGCATTCGTTATATCAGGCCATATGGAAATAACTTAGGTAGCCACTTGGTGGTGCCACTATAGTTCTAATATTTAACATTTTTAGATGTTTAGATCATGCAGTACTGCCATGATTTAATTAGTGGGATTGTATATACAAAGTTCAGGATGGGCAAAGTAGTGTTATGCTTCTTTTATTCTCCTTCTCTTTATTTTACAGAACGTCTGTTTTTTTTATTTTCTTTATTTATGGCCGGCTACTCCACCTATTGACCATTTTTTGAGCTTCATTCAGTGCAGATCCCGGTTTCCTTCACTGTCAAGCCTGTTTAAATTTTTATTATTTCTCATGAGTGAGATTACTTATTTCTGTGTAAACTGACTATGACTCTCCAGTCACATGACACTAATACACAATTTAAAAGTATTGAAGTTATAATCCTCCAGAGAAATACAGATAGCAGAACAGTCAAAAATAACTTCATGCATGTGGGTAAGTGGGCTTCAGTATGTTACACTGCATGTGTCTACACAGGAACATACAGACTGGGAATCTTTATCAGAGCCAACATGTCAATGCTTGGCCTGCCCGGGTCTACACCTTATAAGATTCAGGCTGGCATTACAAACCAGGAGGAAAATGATGTGGAAACTGTCAATGTGTAATCAATTTAAATTGCTATACTCATACTGTATGAAAAATATTTTAAAAATGGCAACAACCTATCAAGTGTTAAAAACATGTTAGTATACAACATGTTTTTGTTTAATTTAATTAGAAACTGCTGGGCTAGGTAGCATCAATCTTATGCTGCCATCATTGGTTTTCTGTACCTTTTTTGTGCAATTCAGGGCCACAAAGAGACCGAGCCTATCCCAGCACCATAAGAGGCAAATCAGGAGCTAAACCTGGATGGGGCACAAGTCCATTGTAGACTGCAATTATTCAGATATCACGGTTACTTATATTATATTAGTCCAAGTAAGAGACTCTAATTAACCTCAATTGCAATGTTTTGTGATGCTGGGACTAAGAATGTGTAACGCTGAGAAAAAAAACTCTTGGAGTCAACAAAAAACTTTTGACATAATCCAGAATTCCTTAAACCTCTACAGGACTGACCCAATAAACTTATCCCAGTATCACTGGCACTTGCCTCTCGGAAAAATATCTGCACCATCCTCACCTGGCTAGCTCCAGAAGGGCATTCTGGCGGTATTGTTCCTCAGGGTTAGTTGGCTCACAGTCATGCTCATCAAAATAACAAGCCATCACTGCAGAAATCAGAAAAGTCTTCAGTCAATGAACTGGGCACCTTTGTTCACATTTACCAAAATGAAAATATACTCACAAATGTTACTGTAAAAACAAGATATTATATTTTAGTTGGGGATTTGTGTGTAACTGCATACGAGTTAAAAGAAAACTCCTACTTATTGGATCACAAGAAAGAGGACGGGTGGAACTTGTTAGCCACCACCTTCCCTCGTCTATCATTCAACTTGGGAGTTATTTTTAACACGGAGCTCAGATCCAGTGCATACGATACAAGTGCAAGATATGGGGCTACAAAAAACTGCAAGAGGAGAAAGAGCTTTTAAATGGGGTATGGCCAGGATGATGGATACTGCATTTGTCACAGCATTTAAACTCGTAATGAAGAATAACAAGTGAAAAGTCGCTCATTTTCTGTTGCTTTTAGGTTATTTATAGAGGAAAAACATCTGTCAGTTGCTTCTTCTGTACGTAAAGGCTGTAATTATAGCCAGCTGTTTCTAGTTCTTTCCCATCATGATTCACTTCTTAATAATTTCCTGTAGAACTTGATGCTACTCTTATCTTGTCCAAGCTGATACTCCTGTCCACAGAACAAGATGCCAAAGGGGTCAGGAACTCCTTGCATCACCAGTGACAGAAACAGCAAATGAGTGTAGTACTGCAGTTATGGATGCCACCTTGTGCTGTACTGTAGAAGGGGGGCTGCTAAATAGTTTAGGTTAGGCAGATGTGGACTCCAAATAGCCATAATCACTTAAATGTTTATTTTCTTTAAAAACATTATTGACTGGCACTTTTTTCCTTTCTGGTGATCCAATGCTAACTGGTCGTAATTCCTCTTGGCACGATTTTTAATACACATAAATTCTGCTTTACTTACTAGATTTACATTTTTTCTCTGGTAGGTGCAGTCTGTAAAAGGTTTATAGATCTTCTTCTTTCGGCTGCTCCCGTTAGGGGTTGCCACAGCGGATCATCCAAAAAATATACAGATCTGTTACCAAAAGTTTAAACTGATATGTATCCATGCAGTATGTACATTTAGATTACCTGGTACTGTATTCCGTGGCAAGTTTAAGAAATTATGCAATTAGGAACCGTCAATCTGTACTTTATAAAACGCCTTTACCAGTAAGACGAATACTTGGTGCCATTAAACCAAAATATTTACAACATAAAAGATAACCAAGGTATACACATCATTTTTTCTATTCTTACTTCACACTTTTTTTCCATGATTTTCTCAATAACGCGGTGTCTGAATATTGCTTATTCATGCAAAGTAATGTATTAAAAATAGACAACGGTGTTTACATAAATATAAACTAGTTATAGTCATAGGTAATTACTTAATGTCTTTGTCTACGGTTTTAGATTGAAATAAAAAAACAATATAAATTTTATTTCTCAACTTACTAAATTTAACACCGAATAATTAGCTATATTCTTACCCTCTCACATCAACCAGGAAATGCTGAATAACATGACATTTAAAGCTCTTTGCGGTAGCGATTCAACTGGACCGCCTCAATATAAAATGGAGCCAATCGAATTAACGCTCTGTTTGGCAAGAACCAATCATAGGGCGTAAAACCCGTTGCCGCAAACGACGACGCTTGGTTGAAGCGAAGGGAAGTAGCTGAGCGTGTGGAGCGACGACGAATTCAAGCGACGGGCAGAGCTGGGTGCTGTTCTTGTTGTTCCGGGTACAGGCGTATGTAGCTTGTTGTTCTCTGCTATCGTAGATTGTTTTGTCGTCTTATTTATTTATTTATGCAGTATGTCCTTCTACTGTTTTTCGGAGATTTTACTCAATGAATTCTGCAGTTACTTTCTAAAACCTAAGTTTATATATCAGCGTGGCAGTTAATTTTGAACCGTTTCATACACCGTACACATGAAAACACTTTTTCCCCTGCTGCCAGTCAGTGCTACCTATTGTCATAGCTGTTTTATTTTATTCTTTTTTGTCATAACACTTGTCATTTCCATGGATGGATTTATGGTAGCTTGTTTTCGTTTCAACCACTTTGTTTTTTCTTGTTCTTATTCATGCTGCCTGATTTTTATTTGCTACATTTTATTTTTCTTCTTCCTTTCGCTAGTTTCATATATATATATATATATATATATATATATATATATATATATATATATACTGTATATACCATATTTTAGTCTTAAACAGCTGTATTCTCGGTTTTTAATTGCACCTTATTAGCAATAAGAAGCAAATCAGAAAGGAAAGCAGCAGTTCTCCATTTAGCTTGTTTCCATTTACACCTGTGTGCATTTATCATGCACTATTTGGTTTAATTAAATATTTGGAAGGAAAGTAAGGGACTGTGAATTACTCCTTCGTTTTAGACTTCAAATCATTTTTATGATATCCTTAGAAAGGAAAAAAAAGATCTAGGATATGCGCATGGCCTCACATGGCAGAGTTAAAGCACTAACAAGCTATGAAATGTAATTATTGGCAAAGATTGTTTTCTAATTAAGCAACTGGGCTGGATCAAAAACCTGCAGCCGCTATGGCCCTCCGGGACTGACTTTGCCCACCCCTGCTCTATCCTGAAGAGGTCTGTGCGTCCCTCCATGGATATGCCTCCCCAGACCATCTTTGACCCACCACCAAACCGGTCATGCTGAGCAATGTTACAGGCAGCATAACGTTCTTCACGGCCCTTTCATGTCTGTCACATGTGCTCCGGGTGAACCCGCACTCATCTGTGAAAAACACGGCGCCAGTGGTGGACCTGCTACTTCTGATATTCTATGGCAAATGCCAATCAAGCTCCACGTTGCCAGGCAGTGAGCACAGGGCCCACTGGAGTAGGTCGGGCCCTCAGGTCACCCTCATGAAGTCTGTTTTGTTTGGTCAGCGACATTCATACCAGTGGCCTGCTGGAGGTCAATTTGTAGGGCTCTGGCAGTGCTCATCCTGTTCCTCCTTGCCCAAAGGAGCAGATATCGGTCCTGCTGATGGGTTAAGGACCTTCTACGGCCCTGTCCAGCTCTCCTGAAGTAACTGCCTGTCTCCTGGAATCTCCTCCATGCCCTTGAGACTTTGCTGGGAGACACAGGAAACCTTCTGGCAATGGCACATATTGATGTGCCATCCTGGAGAGGTTAGACTACCTGTGCCACCTCTGTAGGGTCCAGGTATCGACTCCTGCTACCAGTAGTGACACTGACCACAACCAAATCCAAAACTAGTGAAAAAACAGTCAGAAAAGATGAGGAGGGAAAAATGTCAGTGGCCTCCACGTGTTAAACCATTCCTGTTTTGGGGGTCGTCTCATTGTTGCCCCTCTAGTGCACCTGTTGGTAATTTCATTAACACCAAAGCAGCTGAAACCAGTTAACAACCCCCCTGACCAGATTAATAGCCCAGAAGTTTCATTGACTTGATGCTATACTCGGATTAAAAAGGGCTTCTTTATTTTTTTTGAGTAGTATATATATATATATATATATATATATAAAATGTAGCAGGCGGCTGGGTCCCATATCCGGCCGGGACGCCCCTTCTACATATGTTCCGAGGGAGCAGCCATGGGCATCTCACTACCTCCCCCGGAACGCTTGGTGGCAGCCTCCCTGGCTGACGATGGTGCCTCAGTTTCCCGCAGGGTTTCATGGGAGATGGAGTTCTCCGCAACCCTGTAGGGATCTGGGGTGTCCACCAGGGGGTGCTACATGGAGCCAGGAACCCACCTGGACATCTCTGCAGCCCCACCCGGAAGTGCAATTAGCCACAGGTGATCAAGCACCTGGAGCACTTCTGGGTGGGCTATAAAAAGGGCCAGCATCCATCACTCAGGAGCCAGAATCGGGAGGAAGAGGACAAAGTTGCCTGGGAGGAGTGGTGGTGCCAAAGGAAGGATTTGTTGTTTGTTTGCTGCATTAAGTGCTTGTGGGACTGTGTTGGGCCTGTGGGACACGGGGAAGGCATGCCCCACGGCTGAAGAGAAATAAAAAGTCTGTTTATTTTACACGTGCCTCTGCGTCAGTCTGTGCCGGGTCGGGCGCTATGTAGCGCCTTTTACAATATGTATACATATTTTAAAGTTTCTAAACTCTTTTGGGGCTCCCCCAAAAGGCATGACATCCCTAAGAGCGTCCCAAAGTGTGATTGCCGGGTCTATGGAAGATAGCCTTTTGGTTGCCGGGGCAACCACGGCCTCCCAGCGCTGTGACGGCTCGCCTTGAAAAGAAATCCAAAAAGATCGCGGTCACGTTATGAGCACCTGCCGTCGATGGGTGATGCAAGGAACATTAGAAATGCAGGGAGCGGTACTGCTTGGCCACAACCCTGTCTGACTGCTGTGTCTGTGTACAGCACAGGTGTCGAACTCCAGGCCTGGAGGGCCGCAGTGGCTGCAGGTTTTCATTCAGACCCTTTTCCTAATCAGTGACCAGTTTTCACTGCTAATTAACTCCGTTTCCCTTCCTTTTAATAGCCCAGTTTTTAAGGATTCCGGCCTCTGAATTGATTCATTTCTTCATTAAATGGCAGCCAAACAGAAATGAGATGTGAAACGAGCCAACAGATGGCCAGCTAAACTGGAACATCAAACTCCAACCAGTTTCTTAATGAGAAGCCAATTCTTGCTGTTAATTAAACCCGTTACTTAATTCCATAGCTTGCTGCTGCTCTCATTCTGCTACAGCAGACATTTCCCAAAGTGTTGATTTTCTGTTTCTGATTATTGACCTGAGAAATCAACCTTACCGAGACCCTCACCTTTCTTTATGTTCAAATAATGTGGTTAGCTGGTCACCTGTTTTCTCATTTTGTGTCTCATTATTGTTTGGCTGCTAATTAAGGAAATAGAAAGAACTAAGGGAGTCTGAGTCGAGTTAATTAAATCTAAGGCAAAAGAAGTTAATTAGCAGGAAAAACCGTTCACTAATTAAGAAGTTGGTTAGAATGAAAACCTGCAGTCATTGCGGCCCTCCAGGACTGGAGTTCGACACCCCTGATGTGTAGGACAGTGGTAGATCTCGCCACAATAAATAACCGGGCTATTCCTGTTTCAAGTTGAATAAAGTTGGTTTTGCTAAAGGACTGAGACTCAGCCTCATGTTTTGGGGTGCAAGACAGGGACTCACACATCACCATACATATTGTAAAGGTCCTGACAAGTTGCATTAGCCAGGAATTAGTCACCCATATTATGATCTGGCATTCCATCACCAGCTGCAGGGGCTCCTATTAAAAACGTCAAGTCTACAAAGTTATAAATTGTATTCCGACTAGTTTGGCAGCGGTTAGTGGTCAATTTAAGGAAAGAGCCGAGAATCCATTCTGGCATGTGGTGTTACATCAGTGCAAGAAATGTGATATAAAGACCTACTATCTGATTTTAGCAAGTGTCCAGTGCTGCATAGACTGCAATGGACCTGTTGAGGCTGTGGTCCAGGATCTGAAATGTGCCATTTGCAGCATCAGTGCATGGGGTAAAACAGCTGAGAGGCTGCTACCTTTACAGGACTATCAGGGCTTCTCCTTCTGCTAAGGTCCACTGACCTGAGTGCACAGACACAGCGCGCAGTTTCTGGCCCATGGACCTGGGAAGAAGTGTTGCAGATCAATTTGTCATCGAGCCTTGGTGCGCCCTGTGAAGCAGGACTGGTAGTGAATCTGCGCAGGTAAACGACGAGGCAGATCACAAAGGCATTGAAGAGCAGCAGGGCCCACTTCAAAGAGCCACGTAAAGAGCTTAGAATCTATTCTGGCATTTGGCGCCAGCACTGGAATGTATTTTTGCTATTACAGAGTCGGAGAGCCCACAGCTTATCTCTGCACTGTTATAGGGAAAGCAAGAACAAATTCTAAATGATCCAGCAATTCTGGAACAGATACTCATGCGCACACACGTTCTCATGGTACCAGTTTAGAGTTGCCAATCAACCCGATGTGCATACTGTGTGTTTATCATGTAGGTGACATCATGATCTCCCGACTCGAATCCTGGGCTGGTGTATCTGGCTTAGCCCTCGACTGGTTCAGGTCATATTTCTGCAACAGGACTCTTAGAGTCATGCTAGACGATTTTTCATCTGAATCAGTCCCACTCCCATGTGGTGTCCCCCAGGGTTCCATTTTGGGGCCACTACTTTTTTCAATTTACATCCTGCCTTTAGGTGCAATTTTTAGAAAACATGCAATCTCGTATCACCTATATGCTGATGACTGCCAAATTTATTTCTCCCTCAAGTCAACTGACTCCACTAAACCTCTTCTCGACTGCTTATCTGACATTAAGGACTGGCTGGCTGTAAACTTCCTTCACCTGAACGATTCAAAAACCGAGGTCATTGTTTTTAGTCCCGACCGCAAACAGACCCTACCCCTTGACCTCGACTTTCTTCCCATTCCAGTAACTTCGTCTGTTTCCAATCTTGGAATCAAAATAGATATGGTCCTGAAAATGGATGCTCAAGTGAACAGCACAGTAAAATCCTGCTTTTTCCATCTCAGGCGAATTGCCAAACTCAAACCAATTCTGCCTTACCACCTCCTGGAATCAGTAATCCATGCATTCATTACGTCCCGGCTCGACTATTCTAATTCCTGCCTATATGGTATTAGTAAAGCCACTCTTTCTAGACTCCAATTGGTTCAAAATGCGGCTGCAAGGCTTTTAACTGGAAGCAGCAGAAGCCAACACATTACACCGATTTTAAAAACCCTACACTGGCTGCCGGTTAGCTTCAGAATTGATTTTAAGATACTCCTCTTAACCTATAAGGCACTAAATGGTCTAGCCCCTGCCTACTTGAGTGTCTTGCTCCATCGTCACAATCCCCCTCGTGTTCTTAGATCCGCAGATCAGCTGCTCCTAACCGTTCCCAAGGCACATTTTAAAGTTCGTGGTGAAAGGGCTTTTTCTGTCTGTGCACCCAGGCTCTGGAACTCCTTACCTTTAGTGGTTAGGCAAGCCACTTCAGTCACCACATTCAAATCACACCTAAAAACGCACTTCTTCACATTGGCTTTTAATTCTTAACCTGTCTTATTCCCACTTGCTTTTTGCTATTTCTCTGTTTTATTGGGTCCCCTGACCTGTTTTTTAGTGTCTCTGTTTTAATTCTCTCTTAATGTTTGTTTTTAATATTTTGCTTTTAGTCTTGCTTGTTTTAACTGTACAGCGCTTCAGTCAGTTGTAATGCTGTGTTTTTAAGCGCTTAACAAATAAAAATGGTATGGTATGGTGTACAAAATTATAGGCAGCCATAAAGTTCAATCATTATTCAATACGGCACTGAGCTCTGTACATTTGGTAAATTTTGTACTTGTATACATCTGAAAAATGTGCACAATACAACATAAAATCTTCAAACCTCCTGGATCAAATTCAGGGTTATGAAAGGCCAGAGGCTACTCTGACAGCATTGGGTTCAAGGCAAAAATGGGCTTTGGACCGTCCATCACAGGCCCATTGGTCATGCAGGTTAGTTTCACTGAGGACTCAAAATCAGCCTCAGGGATGAGTGTGTCCAGTGCTGGACTGGTAACCTCTCTAGGGTTGTTTCCCACCTTGCTGTTGAGATACACTAGTCTAAAACATATTAGTTCTAGGATGGCATTTTACTGGGTTGGGCAGTTCCAACGCTTGAAAGTACCATTCTCTTCTAGGAAGGATTCTTTGCATGTGAAACTGCTTACCTGGGCTTCAAAAAAGTGGTGTAATACTGTAGGTGTAATGGACGGTCACTACCCTTGCCCAGCTGGGAGGCCGATACATTGGATGGACTTGGGGAACAGTTGTGCACAGGTCACTGCTTTCCCCAGAGTGCTAGATGGCAGCCCTGTTGGGTTCCGTGGATGTCACCAAGGGGAGCTGTGAAGGTTGCAGAGCCCTGCTACACCTGGGAGTGATTCCAGGTCTGGTTAACGAGACCACCTTGAGCACTCCCAGGAGCATGACCATGAGCTGCCTCATTTCACTTGGAGGGCCAGAGTCAGGAGTGCGAGTGCGAGTGCGCTCTACAGCAGGCGTCACCAAGTCCGGTCCCGGAGGACCACCGTGGCTGCAGCTTTTCATTCAAACCCTTTTTTTTAATGATTTCCCTGTTTGAGTTGCTAATTAACTTCTTGTGAATTCATTTTAATTGAATTGCTTTTTAAAGATTTGTTCCCCTGAGTTGCTTCATTTCTTTCCTTAAATGGCACCCAAACAGAAGTGAAATGTGAAGTGAGGGAGCCAACTGAAGACCAACTAAGTCGGGCCTCAAACTCCAACCAATTTCACTCCAATCAGTTGCTTAATGAGGTGCTGATTCCTGACGTTAATTAAACCCGTTCTTTAATTTTGTGGCTTGTTGCTGCTCTCATTGTGCAACAGCAGACATTTCCGAAATTGTGGATTTTTATCTTTTCTGAGAGCACCGTTTAAAATGTTTTGGGGACCTGAGCAGATTGACATTCCTGAGACCTTCATCTTTCTCTATTTTTCAGATATCGTATGATGGACACCAGTTGTTTTGGCCCATTTTATATCTCATTATTGTTTGGCTGCTAATTAAGGAAAAAGAAACAATTAAGGGGCCTGAGTTTACAAGAGCAAGTCAATTAAAATGAGTTCAAACAGAAGTTAATTAGCAGCAAAAACAGGTCACTCGTTAAGAAAGGGGTTAGAGTGAAAACCTGCAGCCACGGTGGTCCTCCAGGACCAGAGTTGGTGACCCCTGCTCTGCAGTATATTATACAGTGCTGCCTGTGGGAACGGGTTGGGGAAGAGTTACCACTGCAAGGAAAAAGTGTGCCATGCAACACTTGTGCTTGGGTGTGTTTGGGTGTTTGTGACGGGCGGAGTCCCCTCGTGGTCACAGTTGATTGCCTCGTAGTCTGGACTACACAGTTCTGGTTACAGACTAGAAATTGTTACATTGTTGTCAAATATACTCCACCCAGGTTTGGTGCCCGTCCTGTACCCAGTCTGGCAGTTATTGGTTTTAGCTACTGCAACCCTGAAATGGGTTAAGCAGGGTTAATGATGTCTGGAATACTGTCAGTCAGAAGTTGGGACTGTCGGCCTTCATGACTTGCACAGTTCTTATCTTGTAAGAGTTAAGCTGCAGGCAGTTAGCAGACATCCAAACACAGATGTCGCTGAGATAGTTGGTGAATGTGTCCCTGGCCTCAGAAAAGTGATCAAGATGGATGCCAGCAGCTCTTTTATAGACCCTTTATGGTTAAGTGTGACTATATCATCATTTAGGACTATTCCAAATACTAAACATAGTCTCAATTAAATTACAATTAACCTTAGAAAAGTAATATCTTTTTTTTATATATCACATAACATTCTCCAGGATGCTTAATCCGATTCTGAGTCTGTTCTGGCAGTGGTGGGCACAAGGCAGGACTCGCTCGCTAACACACCCGCACTCACAATGGAGACAATTCAGAGTTGCCAGTTCACTATAAACATACATCATTGGGAAGGGAGAGACGCAGGGAGAATGTGCAACACCCCCCAAACAACAGCCAGGCACGGGGTCTTTAGGCAGCAGTGTGAACCCCCTGGATGCATTAGGAGAACAATACTGAAAAGAAAAGCACCAAAAGTAAAACCACCCGCTCTATTTGGATAATAACAAAATGTTTAAAAACAGGGCTATGTGGATATGCAAGCATGTTAAGTAGTTTATAAAAAGCACACTTCTTTTCAGACTTGGCACATCAGATTCTGTTGGAAACAAATGAGACCGAGAAAAGCACTTCAGTCTGACAAACAAGAGGGACAGCATGTGGGTGTCCTGCCTCAGCCAGGGTTATTAAGTTTAGTCTTTGTATATTTAACACTTTTGTTGTTTTGTAAGTTTCCATATTTTATTACGAAGTATGTCTTTTTTAATTTATTTAAACTATTTCATGAGTAACTATTATACTTTTATATCTTTTGCTTGTATTCCTTGTGTTTTGTGGGTGAATCCTTAAGAGGCGGGGCCACATGATGTCACTGCTGAAGGACCGCCCTCCGCCTTTATATGCATGAGCTGATGGGCGCACTACTCGGTGCCTCATTGGTGTTCACAGAGAGCCTAAGTAAGGATTGAGTTTTTTTGGTTTCTTTTATTTATTTTCTTTTTTCTTGGTTTTTGATTGTTGCAATACATATTGGGACCTGTTTTTTTGGTTTGACTTTTCAGTGCTTATGTTATTTTTTTGTGTTTTTTGCTGTTCTTGTTCTTCTAAATACAAATAAATATCTTCTTTTATAAAAATTCTGTTTTGGATTTATCACTCAAGCCAGAGGTTTTCATGGTTTCTCTCCCTTACGAGACATTTTTGAAGTTTTAAAGTCGGCCTCCTTTTAGGGTGAATTCTGCCTGTGGAGTTTGGGGAGTGCTTGTCTGGGGTGAGTCCTGACTGGGGGTGTTTTACAGGCCTCACACCCTTTTTAATATTTGGAGTGCTCTTACATCATAACAGCAGCTGTGGTTCACAATTGTTTATTTCTACAACCATGTAAGCGTTTTGGAACTAGGGCTCCAAATTTCTTTTCTGTCCCCGAAATGTCTTTAGGATTGATTGTCATCATAAATGGTAAAGTTGGGGATTGTACTACCAGGACACAGTTTGTGTGCCAAGTAAAACACAGAGTTTCACTGCAAATTCAATTCAACTTTGGACACGTCATCACAATTTAAATAATAGTATAGTAATAAAATAAATAATAATATCAGAAACTGCTCACCTTCTCCACTTGAGTACTGTTAATACTGAGGAGGTGGCAGTGCCTCTGCTGTTTTCTCCACAATCAGCTCTTTTGTCTTGTTGACGGTCAATAGAAGACTATTGTCTTAACACCAGTGTGACATAGATAGATAGATAGATATATAGATAGATAGATAGATAGATAGATAGATAGATAGATAGATAGATAGATAGATAGATAGATAGATAGATAGATAGATAGATAGATAGATACTTTATTAATCCCAAGGGGAAATTCACATTTTCCAGCAGCAGCATACTGATACAATAAACAATATTAAATTAAAGATTGATAATAATGCAGGTAAAAAACAGACAATAACTATGTATAATGTTAAATGTTAACGTTTACCCCCCCGGGTGGAATTGAAGAGTCGCATAGTTTGGGGGAGGAACGATCTCCTCAATCTGTCAGTGGAGCAGGACAGTGACAGCAGTCTGTCGCTGAAGCTGCTCCTCTGTCTGGAGATGATACTGTTCAGTGGATGGGGTGGATTCTCCATGATTGATAGGAGCCTGCTCAGTGCCCGTCGCTCTGCCACGGATGTCAAGCTGTCCAGCTCCATGCCAACAATAGAGCCTGCCTTCCTCACCAGTTTGTCCAGGCGTGAGGCGTCTTTCCTCTTAATGCTGCCTCCCCAGCACACCACTGCGTAGAAGAGGGCGCTCGCCACAACCGTCTGATAGAACATCTGCAGCATCTTATTGCAGATGTTGAAGGACACCAGCCTTCTAAGGAAGTATAACTGGCTCCGTCCTTTCTTGCACAGAGCATCAGTATTAGCAGTCCAGTCCAATTTATCATCCAGCTACATCATTACATCCAGGCAAGCCTGCTCATTGTTATCAGAGATCAGTCCCACCACAGCTGTGTCATTATCCAACTTGACAATGATGTCAGAATCATATGGAATCATGTCTTCATATGTAGAGGGAGGACAGTAGAGGACTCAGAACACAACCCCTGTGTTAAGAGTGAGGGATGATGAAGTGTGGCCACCCACTTAAACCACCTGGGGTCTGCCTGCCAGGAAGTTCAAAATCCTGCTGCACATTGAAGTGTTCAGATGAAGGTCCCTGAACTTGGGGATGGGCATAGAGTGATGGGGATTTGTGAATTTCCCCTTGGGATCAATAAAGTATCTATCTATCTATCTATCTATCTATCTATCTATCTATCTATCTATCTATCTATCTATCTATCTATCTATCTATCTATCTATCTATCTATTATATAGTGCCTTATCTATCTGTCTATCCATCGTGACACAATAAGACACCAGACATAATGAAGGTTTGGGGAAGCCATCCATATATGTCCTGGCTGCAAAAAAGTTGAATTCTCAAAGAGAGTTGTTTACGAGACCGAGTCCAAAACAGAAATGATTAAACAAAGACAAGATGGTGGCTTTAAAGGCCCATATAGGAAGTGACATCATCCTGGGCTCTGGAACCAGAAGTGACCTCATCAAAGGTGCCGGAATTCAGCTGTATTTCCCGAGAATGGTCTGCAAGGAACTGAGAAAGGAACTGAGAAAGACAGTCAGTGCACCCCGCCGCCCCCTGGTCTGATGTGACTATAAAGAGCTGACTAAAGCATTTTACAGTTTGAAATGAATTGTCATTCTGCCTGCGTTTATCGGCATTTCCACAAATAATACTGTGTCTTGGAGTTTATGATGGAGTTGATTGCTGTGACAAGCACTTTATAAAGCAACAATTAATTGGGCACAGTGCTATTATTTAGTAAAGAACAATGTCACAACATTAAAGGCAAGAGTTACATCCTTTGTAATGCTAGGACAAATTTAGAATGAAATCACCTGTTTAGTACATATTTAATGGTATGTTAATTATGTTGTTATTGAGATTTCATTTTCCCATAATTACAACAGCTGTTCACTATGATTATAACACAAATAAGAGCATCAAGGCATTGCCTTATCTATCTATCTATCTATCTATCTATCTATCTATCTATCTATCTATCTATCTATCTATCTATCTATCTATCTATCTATCTATCTATCTATCTATCTATCTGTCATATAGTGCCTTTCTGATCTATCTATCTATCTATCTATCTATCTATCTATCTATCTATCTATCTATCTATCTATCTATCTATCTATCTATCTATCTATCTATCTATCTATCTATCTATCTATCTGTCATATAGTGCCTTTCTGATCTATCTATCTATCTATCTATCTATCTATCTATCTATCTATCTATCTATCTATCTATCTATCTATCTATCTATCTATCTAGAGGGGTTTATTGTGTTAAATACAGAACTGTAGTCTATAAATAGCATTCACACGTAATTTTCTGCCCTGTTGGTATCCGGTACTTTATGAAGATGATGGCATCATCTGTGTGGCAGACGGCTGGGGCTCTTGCTCACCCGGGACGCCTGGAGGATGAGAAAACCAGGAGAGAGGCAATACCTCCCCCAGGACACGAGAGGGCACTTGGACAATTCCAGAGCCATTGACTGCAGCACTTCCGCCCACACCAGGACGTGCTGCTGGAAAAGCGCATCTGGAGTGCTTCCGGTTGCCCATGCAGCATTTCCACCATCAGGAAGATCATCAAGGAGTGCCAGGAGCACATTCCCCATACGCGAGCGGCAGATCCGTAAAGTGGCTAGTGCGTAGTGCCCGCCCAGGAGTTGGTGAGTGAAGCAAGCAGGGGGCAGATCCCCCTAGTCTTCTTTAATAAAAAAAAAAAAGATGCCAAAATTGGGTTCTATGACCCCTGAAAACCTTTATTCAGATATTAAGTGACATAAGCAGAGTTCTAGTACATGACTAATTCATTTGAAACAAACACAAATCGTAACAGTTAGGCTACTTCTCCTCCTAAACTACATCTAAACTGTCTAAACCAGTGGTTCTCAATCTGTGGGGCGGACCCCCTACGGGGGTGTGTTTAACAGAAAGGGGGGCGCAAAGATGTGAAAAAAGATGATGAAAAATACATCTATTGAAACCAAAACAAATTAACTTAAACTACATTCTGATACTAGAAAAATAAATATAGAGTTAGATAAATGTCGATAAAAGTTAAGTTGGTATAATAAAATATGCATCTATGATATATCATTAATTAAAAAAGAACAAATTGGTATTAGTGGGCTTTTTTCAAAAAAAACGTTAGGGGGGCGCGATTAAAACTGTTATGAAAACTCGGGTCGCAAATACTTAAAGGTTGAGAAATGCTGCCCTAAACTGTGTTCTGAAATTTTTCACGTAAGGAAGGCAGATGATTTTTAGGTAAAACTGTCATACTTACTAATTATGGTGACAGAGCCTGGTGACATGTTACATGCAAGTAAGAAGCTCACTGTACACTCTGTACATGTGGCACAAATGACCGTATAAATGAAGGGAAGCACTCTTTTCCTATGAGCAGGGCTGCCCAAAGCCCATTGTCGTTACTGGTGGCTACCCCCTTTATGGCAGTGAAATATTTAACAGCAGCCCTCCAAATCCTTCATATCGGTGGGTGATATTACATCTTCCTCTGCGAGTCAGTTCTTCAGTCTCCGAATTCATGCCACCCAATCACCGTCTGTTACCTCCTACTAAATGGCAGTAACACCATATGGCCAATAATAAGACCTACTCATCAACTGGCATCACTGCCCCCATAATATGAAGTGTGTCACTGCAGGAAAATGTTTTGACTAATCCTGTATGACCTTTTTGTTTTCGTGTCTTTTCCGGGGTTTCTGATTGTGTTTCAGAATTCCCAGCACTTGATATTTATTCCTCCCATTCTACCTACTTTTTGCTCAGTTGTTTTTGACCTCTGCTTTGTTTTCCTGCTCAGATTCCTGGAAATATTTTTTCCTGTTTTGCCACCGCTATCTATAACCCTTCCCTCTTCATTTCTGTAACACTCTCCAAACTACAGGGTCCTTACTAGGGGGGTTCAGCAGTGCAGTGATGAGTGCTGCTGCTTCACATCTCCTGAGTCCTACACTTCTTTCTCTCTCTGTCTGTTAATATTTTTCTCCAGGTCTCCAGGTTTTTCTCCTCCCACATCTGGAAGACAGGCATGATTGGTTAATTGGTGGCTCCAAACTGGCCCACTAGGAGTGAGGGTGCCCTGTGGTGGGCCGGTATGCTATGTGCTGTATGATTGGTTCTTGTCTTGCGGCCAAAGCAGCCTGGATTGGATTAAACCAACTGATTGTGACGAGCATCAGAAGTTGAAGTTTAGTTTGTCAACTTGATGTTTTTTTGGAAGAAATAAGTGGATAGGACTGGCGAGCTTTGTTGGGCTGAATGGCCTGTTCTCGTCTAGAGTGTTCTAACTTTCTAATGTGTCATGCTTCAGTCAGCATTTTCCCCCTGGCTGGGGTTCAAAGTCACATTGTGGGTCTGTTTTGTCTAACTTTATTTCAGTTATTTGTATTAATGTTTCTTTTAAGTTTTATGTACGTTTTTCTGTTTGTATTTTGGAAAAGGGGAAGGGCCTTAGTTATGTTCCTTGTGCTTTGTGGGTGGTCCCACAAGGGGCGGGGCCACCTGCCCATCACTGCCAGGAACAGCCCTCTACCCTATTTAAGGGAGGACCTCCCATAGTTCCTGGCGGTTCACTGGACGTGCTGGAGTGGAGAGTTCTTGTGAGTATCTGTGTCTTTGCTATTGCCTTTTGATTTCCCGGATATCAAACCTGTGCTGTGTTTCTCGACTTTGTCTTTGGATTTCTGTATTCGGATGTTTTTTTTCAATCTCTGCTCCATCTTGACTTTGATATTTTTGGATCCTGTATTAGGACTCTGTTTTCTGTGTTTACCCTTGCCTTTCAGGCAACTCTTTGTGTTCTTCTGAGCTTTATGCCTTTACAGGCTTTTGTGAAAATAAACCTTGACCCTTTGGGATTCTAGTCTGGGTATTTTGACAGTGTTTTCCCTCTCTAGTGGGCAACATTGGAAGTATTTTTGAAGCTGTGCATTCAGGACTCAAGCAGTTCACAACGTAGTGCCAGTCAACATAGTTACTAAGAGTTTCTTTTGGTGTTACCATCCATACACACAACATTAAATTAAACAACACTACAGTCATATGAAAAAGTTTGGGAACCCCTCTTAATTCTTTGGATTTTTGTTTATCATTGTCTGAGCTTTCAAAGTAGCAACTTCCTTTTAATATATGACATGCCTTATGGAAACAGTAGTATTTCAGCAGTGACATTTAGTTTATTGAAATTTAGCAGAAAATATGCATCATAACAAAATTAGACAGGCGCATAAATTTGGGCTGCCCAACAGAGATATGACATCAATACTTAGTTGAGCCTCTTTTTGCAAAAATAACAGCCTCTAGACGCCTACTATAGCCTTTGATGAGTGTCTGGATTCTGGATGGAGGTATTTTTGACCATTCTTCCATACAAAATCTCTCCAGTTCAGTTAAACTTGATGGATGACAAGCATGGACAGCCTGCGTCAAATCATCCCATAGATTTTCGATGATATTCAAGTCAGGGGACTGTGACGGCCATTCCAGAACATTGTACTTCTCCCTCTGCATGAATGCCTTTGTAGATTTAGAACTGTGTTTTGGGTCATTGTCTTGTTGGAATATCCAGCCCCTGCGTAACTTCAACTTTGTGACTGATGCTTGAACATCATCCTGAAGAATTTGTTGATATTGGGTTGAATTCATCCAAACTTCGACTTTAACAAGGGCCCCAGTCCCTGAACAAGCCACACAGCCCCACAGCATGATGGAACCTCCACCAAATTCGACAGTAGGTAGCAGGTGTTTTTCTTGGAATGTGGTGTTCTTCTTCCGCCATGCAAAGCGCTTTTTGTTATGACCAAATAACTGAATCTTTGTCTCATCAGTCCAAAGCACTTTGTTCCCAAATGAATCTGGCTTGCCTAAATGAGCATTTGCATACAACAAGCGACTCTGTTTGTGGCGTGAGTGCAGAAAGGGCTTCTTTCTCATCACCCTGCCATACAGATGTTCTTTGTGCAAATTGCGCTGAATTGTAGAACGATGTACAGATACACCATCTGCAGCAAGATGTTCTTGCAGGTCTTTGGAGGTGAGCTGTGGGTTGTCTGTAACCATTCTCACAATCCTGCGCATATGCCGCTCCTGTATTTTTCTTAATAATAATAATAATAATTCTTTGCATTTATATAGCGCTTTTCTCACTACTCAAAGTGCTTTAGCAATTGCAGGTTAAGGGCCATGCTCAAGGGCCCAACAGAGCATAGTCCCTTTTTGGCATTTTACGGGATTCAAACCAGCAACCTTCCGATTACCAGTGCAGATTCCTAGCCTTAGAGCCACTACTCCACCACATCACCACCACTTGGCCTACCAGACCTGGTTTAACAGCAACTGTGCCTTCCATTTCCTGATTCCACTCCTTACATTTGAAACTGACAGTTTAAACCTCTGAAGTAGCTTTTTGTAGCCTTCCCCTAGTCAGCAGTTCTCAAACTGTGGGGCGGGCCCCCCTAGGGGGGCGCGAAGTAACAAAAAACGGGGCGCGAAGATGTGAAAAAAAGAAAACAAGAATCAAAAATATGAAAAATACATCTATTGAAACCAAAACAAATTAGCTTAAACTACATTCTGATACTAGAAAATAAATATAGAGTTAGATAAATGTCGATAAAAGTTAAGTAGGTATAATAAAATATGCATCTATGATATATGATTAATTAAAAAAGAACAAATTGGTATTAGTGGGCTCTTTTCAAAAAAACGTTATGGGGGCGCGATTAAAACTGTTATGAAAACTCGGGTCGCAAATACTTAAAGGCTGAGAAACGCTGCCCTAAACCTTGATACTGAACAATGCTTTGAGGATCCCATGCTGTCACTCTTCAGAGGAGAGTCAAAGGGAAGCACAACTTACAATTGACCACCTTAAATACCTTTATATCTCATGATTGGACACACCTGTCTATGAAGTTCAAGGCTTATCGAGCTAATCCACCCAATTTGGTGTGGCAGGTAATCAGCATTGAGCAGTGACAGGCATTCAAATCAGCAAAATTACAAGGAGACCCACATTTTTGCACAGCCAGTTTTTCACATTTGATTTAATTTCATACAACTAAATACTGCTTCACTAAAAATCTTTGTTTGGAAAACACCTCAGTACTCAGATGTTCCTAGGAAATGAAAGACATACCATTGTTATCTTTTTTGTTGAAAGTAGAGAGGGGTTCCCAAACTTTTTCATATGATTGTATATTCCATACATGACATCTACATTTACATTTATTTTCTTAGTAGATGCTTTTATCCAAAACGACTTACAAAAGAGGTAAACAATCGAGTAACATTAGGCCAGGGCCTGTTTGTTCGGCAAGTGTAACAGAACATCATCATCATCATCATCAGTGTAAAACATAACATCATACTGTATCAATGTTATATTCAGTAGTAATAAAAAATATGTTGCACAAAACACCAATACTGTATATCTTTTGGGACCCCACCGCCCGCAACGGAATGACACGCCGAAGCGCAATTGACGCGTCTGTGGAGGGCTGCTTGTCTGTCACCGAGGCAACCGCAGGTTCGCACTGCCGCAGCATAGCACAGCGGAAACTGTAGTATTTTGCAAGTCTGAACTTTTAGGGATTCCATAGTAATACGGAATTATGGGTATTGGGGAGCTGTTAGGAAGTAGATAATAATAATAATATGGTGTAACGTGTACTCAGAAACAATCTTAGTAAAAGGACCTGTTAAAGTTTATCACTTTGAACCTGTCTCCATCTTCTTCCTTTTTATGAGTACAATATTATTACCTACAGATATAATAGAAACAACTATGAGCCGATCGCGGTAGCGCTATAAGCACCTGTCACCGATGGGTGATGCAACATTCTAAATGTAGGGAACATTATATATTGGCCACTAAGCTGGCCCTGACACTGCCCGTTTGCTGTGTCTGTGTATATGAGAGTGGTAGATCCCACTACAATAAATAACCATGCTGTTCCTGTTTCAAGCTGAATAAAGCTGGTTTTGCTGAAATACTGAGACTTAGCCTCGTGTTTTGGGGTGCAAGACAGGGACTCACACGTCACAATATCAAGAATCTTGTTCAGCATCAAATATCTTGTTAGATACCAGTTAAACAGTGAATTACATTTACAAACACAAGTAACAAGACTAACAGAGACAGCAGCCCCATGTTGCCTTCATTCACCATCACCATCATGAGCACCGACTTGATGATGTAAGAATGTTCTGTCCAATTGGAGCTCTACATACATGTTGTGGGCCCATGTGTTTTCACTTTTAGGACTGTAGTGGTGTTCTTGCGTACAAGTCATCTGCTACGTTAGAACTTATTTGGTGAGTACACCACAAGTGTCAGCAATGTAAGGCAGAGATGCTGGGTCCACAGTTTATCATAAGTTAATAAAAGAAACTCATGACATTTGTCTATTATCCAGCAAACATCACTAATTGCAGTTACAGAACCGAATTGATGACAGACTGGCATTTACCACTTTGCTTTGCTTAAAGAGTGTAGGCAAAGGTTTTACGCGTGCCACTGTGATCTGTGAGGCTTATTCATACACATAATTTTATTTACAACTAGCCGTGTAAGTCCGTGCTGTAAAAAGTCTGGGGTCCTAGAAACTACTGAAATCGTCAGAAAAAAAATGGAAATGTAGAGATGTCAGGTAATTGAAAGGAACTACTCTGGACATCTCTCTCCTAGGAGGTTTCATTTTGCCAATGTGCTCGCATTGCTTGTCCATTAGCGGCGGGAGGAAAAGTAAAAGGGATAGTGTTTTCCAATGTTAGCAGCTAAGTGACTTTGTCTTTCTTTTGAGGTTTCGTTTTGCTGACGTGGCCTCGCTCCACCTCTCACTTCCGGGCCGAACAGACCCATTTATATCTAAGATGGGAATCCAGTTGACAGGGAGACGAGATGATTCAGGTGTTACACAGAGCTGAAGTGATAATCCATAGCTACTGGGGCTACCATCAGCTATTTAGAGTAAAAATATGCAAGTCAGCTGACAGAAAGAGAGAAAAAGGATCCTGCCATACAAGCAGCCTGAACTTAGGCAGGCCATTAAAGGAGAGTTAGGTGGATTGTGTGCTATTCACATTAGATCAGAAAAAGACTGTTTAGTTGTGACATGCTCTTCTATTGGGACATTTAATCTGAGAGAAAGCATCAAAATTTGGATAACTGCACGGAACCACTGAGCCGGTACATAGAATAAAATGCTTTCCCGCACCCTGTCTCTCGATGCTGGACAAGTGCAGATTGCCGGAAACTCCAACTGCATCATGCTTTGGCCATCTATAGCTCTCCTTTGACTATTATGTTATTGTGAGTGTTAAGCTGATATTAAACAGACGCTAAAGTATAGTCTTCCTTTAGTGTTACTGATTCTTCCTTCCTGTATCTTTTATAAGATATATATTGGTTTAGTAAAGGCTGCAATCTCTAACGAAACTCTTCCCAGGGAGAGTGCGCCCCCTGCTGGATACAAAGAAGCAGCTGCCAAACCCTCTTAACCTCCTTAGCGTTAGACTTGAGCATCACTCGGGCAGTGAAAACAATGTTAAAAGCTTTAGTCCTGAGTGTGACTCAGGCAACTGTATGGACGTGTCTCACGTAAGCGAAAAGGCAATTTCCCCTTGGGGATTAACAAAGTATATCCAAATTCACAAATTATTATGGGGTCTTTTTCTATTGGAGAGAAAAAGATCAAATTAAACTAATGTAGATTTATGTTTTGTATTGCTTGTTACTGTCCTTCATGTTTATATATCTGGATAATTCAGCATTTTTTTAATATCATTATTGTGTTTTGTTTACTACAGCATGCATGTCCATGGTGTGGCAAACAGCCGGCTGGGATGCCCAGAGACGAGAAGGATGGGGGAAGGCAGCTACTGAGGGGCTCTGCATCCCCCAAGACATTAGATGGCGAGTTTCCTGCAGCATAGCGGTGCCCTGGATTCCTGCAGGGCATCATGGGATCTGTAGTTCGGCATCACAGCCCTGCTGGGTACCATGGGTGCCACAAGGAGGCGTTGCAGAAAGATCTGGGGATTTTTATTTTCCATAGAGCCCGGAAGTACTCCCACGTCACGGGGTCGGAAGCCCCAAATTACTTCTGGGCTGAAGAAAACCTCAAGTCCTCCATCTGACCCGGAAGTGCTGGCAAGTCAAGAGGATGGAAGAACTAAAGCATTTCCGGGTCAAGGACTACTGAAGACCCAGCAAGCGAGCTCGAGTCAGGAGGTAGAGGACAGAGCTGGCTGGGAGGTGTGGAGGAGAGATTTTGAGAACTAAATATTATTGTGTTTACTTGTTTATTGTGGTGGAGGTGCTTTGGGTATTATTTATTTAAAGAAAAGAAATTAAACAACTTCTTGGTGCTTTTAAAACATGTTGTCAGTGTCTGTGTGTCGGGTTAAGTGCTGGTATAGCGCCATCTAGTGTTACAGGGGTATTTGCTGAAAAAACACTCAATCACTCCGGGCAAACCACAAACAGAAAGCAGAAGTTGATTCCTGTGGCCTTTTGCCAACTTTGTTCATGAATTGTTCAGATCTCCTCATAGTTGTGGTATC
Organism: Erpetoichthys calabaricus; assembly: GCF_900747795.2. Classification (NCBI taxonomy): domain Eukaryota; kingdom Metazoa; phylum Chordata; class Cladistia; order Polypteriformes; family Polypteridae; genus Erpetoichthys; species Erpetoichthys calabaricus. Next base: position 40,749,378 of record NC_041394.2, read on the forward strand.
CCAGCTGTAAACTGAAGCAGAGAAATCTCGCACATACCGTGATGCAATTGAAATAATTTTAGATTCCCATATTATTGCATGTTTTATATTTCAAGGAAACTGATGATTTTTTTGGAGTAAAGACAAGTATGCACTGCTGCCCTTGTGAACTGGAATTATGCAACAATCTACAAGACATTTCTGAATCTGAGACATCTGCTCTCACAGCTGGTCTAGATCTGACTCTTTGCATTTAAGTAAACTGTGCCATTTGATTGAATTTATTCTAGAAGATTTTGTCAAAATTGAATAACAACAAAAACTGGGAAGAATAAATTCACATATGTAGATAGATAGATAGATAGATAGATAGATAGATAGATAGATAGATAGATAGATAGATAGATAGATAGATAGATAGATAGATAGATAGATAGATAGATACTTTATTAATCCCAAGGGGAAATTCACAAATGTATCAACACCCTGGCCCACTTGCACGCCATCACTGTTAGTTGAAAGCTTTCCTAAGCTTATCTTGCTCCATTCACATAGAGTACAACTTTTTAAAGTGACAGTGTGTGATGCCGCCCTACAAGGAGCAAGGCATCATGGCACATATGCAGAAAGCCTGTAATCTTGTATTCCATTTTCACATTAATAGTGAAGAAGCAACTTTGAGCACTTGGCTAATCATGTCTACCTGCTGTCTATCAAAACAGACATGTGCTCTGCTTGTCCAAATCGCTGTTAAGGTGTTCTTGAGCACGCGCTCCCTGACAGGTGCGTCTTTTACTTTTACCTGTAGCTCACAACCACTGCCAATCACACGGTGGAGGGCATTTCAGCAATAAAAGAAGGAAGTGCTCTTAAGACAAGCTTAACCGGTGAGCTATGGTGCCTATGAAAGTATTCACCCTCATGGAAGTTTTCATATTTTATTGTTATACAACATTAGCCTCAGCCAGGTGTTATGTGGGTGTCCCCTTGGTTCGGCCGCTCAGGTCCTCAACAATGAGGATCCTCTGAGCCGGATCACCCTCGGGGAATCGTGCCACATGACATCACCCTTTTGGAAGGTTTCACATTTTATTGTCATACAACATTAAATCACAATGGATTTAGTTTGACGTTTTTGACACAGGTCAACAAGGCTCTTTAATATCAAAGTTAAAAAAGATCTCTGTAAAGTGATCCAAATTAATAAGATATATAAAACACAAAATAATAAATGGCACCCCTAAATAATCACTGGTGCAGCCAATTGGCTTTAGAGGTCACAGAATTAGTTCAATGGAGGTCACCTGTCTGGGGTTTCAGTTTATTGCCCTATGAATCCACTTGAATATGAAACATCCAACTTGTGTTGAGTCAGTATGGTGGACTAACCTACACAATGAAGATAAAAGAGCACTCTAAGCAACTCCATGGAGAGGGGATTGAAAAGCAGACATTAGGGAGTGAAGACAAGAAAATATCCAACTCACTGAATATCCACTTCAACTGATCATTAAGAAATGGAGATAGTAAGAAACAGCTGGAAATCCACTAGAGCAGGCCGTCCAAGTGACCACTGAGAATTCTGAAGAAGTTACAAGTTATAGTGGCTGAGATTGGAGAGACTGTGCAGACAACAATTGTTGTCCAGGTGTGTCACCAGTCACAACTTTATGGGAGAGAAGATCAGGTTAGGTCAGGCTGGGGAGCATGTACTGATACAGTGCATTGCCACACCCACCACATGACTAAACAGCTCGGGATCCTGGTTGGCAACCCACCAAGGTAGATACGTGGTCCAGTCCCACCCTCCGGAAATGACCATCTATCTGCCATGCGTTACAGCATTGTCGGCAAGGTCAAGATTCGTGAATCTTTCTTCACCAACAGGTGCCCCACAGCCGCTGGACCCCACGACCTTGCCCAACACCCAGTCCATACAAGCATTGAACAGAGTAGGAGCAGAATACACCGCTGACGAACCCCAGAATCAACTGGGAAAACACAGAGGTTCTGCCTCCACTTTGCACAGCACTCACAGTACCAGTGTACAGGCTGGCCATGATCTCCAGCAACTTTGAGGGCATCCTGTGAAGTTTCAGGATGTCCCACAGGGCAGCTCAGTCAACTGAGATGAACGCTTTACAAAAATCGACAAAGGCTGCAAAGAGACTCTGTCAATATTTGTGTTTGAACTCCATGAGAACACTCATTGCTGGGATGCGGTCGTTGGCAGACATCTTAGGCGTAAAACCAGACTGGTCAGGTCGCTGGTTGGTGAACAGATGATCACGGATCCTATTGAGGATGACCCTAACAAGTAAGTACCTTACCCCGCATTAAGAGCAGTGTTATCCCCCTGTTGTTGCTACAATCCAGGTGATCACCATTCCCTTTCCAGATAGGGACGACAAGTCCCGTTTTCCAATCAGTTGGGATGATGCCCATCTCCCAAATGGAAGCAAAGATTGCTTGCAATGCCAGGAGAACAGCCTTACCACCAACCTGGAGAAGATCATCCTGGATACCACAGATCCCTGGAGCCTTCCCTACCCTCAGCTGGTTCACCACCTGTGTAATCTCAGTCAGATTGGGCGGTTCACAGCTAATTGAAGGATCCACCTCAAGAACCATGGACCCAGAGATATCCAACGTCCTAGCCTCTATCATAAGCCTTCTCCAAATCAATAAACATATGTAAACCTTTCTGTTTTTCTCTATGTTTTCTCTGAGTGTTCTCATTGCAAAGACTGCATCATTTATTCCTTTCCTTGGTGTAAAACTAAACTATCCCAAATATTGGCAGACCCCTGGAGATGTAAGGTAGTGATTATAACATCTGAACCATCATGCCATCATGCCACCTATGATGAATTGTGTTTTTGTATTATGTTAAATGAAACTCGAAATATATCATTTGTTTGCTTTATTTTAGTGTGTTTTTATTTTACAATTATTTAGATAATGACTCTTAAGTTGTGGGTTTATGGCTTATGTGGGAAATGTTCTGTAACTGAAAGAGTAAGCCGGTAAAAATTACTTTATTAGCTCATTAATATTCATGAGGTTGTTTTCCAAGACTGTCAAATTTTGGAAGTACATAAAATTCTGGGGTATATGCATAACAGACATACAGTAGATAAGAATTATGAAAAAATAAGTATAAATTGTTAAAGACTGTCATTGTTTATTAGAATGTATATGTTTAAGTTTAGATAAAGCAATCAGTATGTAGGGATATGTGAAATGGAGGCTTGTGACATTACGATTAACATGTTTCGTGTTTAGCCAAAAGTAACTTAATCAACAATCTACCAGACCATGGGAGATTATCAGTTGTCCCATATTTTTGATGTAATATCTTGCATAAGGCAGTCAGCAAGACCATATAAATTCATAAAGATTTTAAAAGGCACAGCCAAGAGAGACATCATAACTGCCAAGACTAGGAGGAGTGAGAGAAACAACTGCCAAAGAGAAGACCACTCGGTGTGACTTTACCATCTACAGACTGCCCCTTCGCTCCCAATCATCACACCTTGTTTAAGAAACCAAAGACTGCAACAACCAAAGCCATAGCCACCTGAAATGAAGCTTGCTGTGTGAGCCTGATTTGAATCGCTCAGGTTGTAATTTTTCATACAGTATCTAATATTTACACCTGGTTTCTCCTTCAGGTAAACATAATGACTGAAATAGTCTGAGTATTGCTTTGCTGAAATGTCTTGTTGTTTACTGATGTTTAGCAATGACCGATAATTATTAATGAAACAAACTATACCCATTTATACATTGTGTACTGTCAGGGGCAGTGATCAGCTCTTGGCTTCTCATAGACTGTGTGAACAGTCCAACAGGAGTAGCCATTTCTGGCTTTTGCTGGGACATTCTGAAGCGTAGCCCTTTCAGGGGCAGCAATCTGAAGATGGATCGACGGGGACAGGAAGGGACACCTTGTGAGCGGAATGGCTTCTAGCCCCTGGTATGGTATCAAAGTTTAGAAGGCTAACCTCAGCCAGTGTTGAGATACTCTTTGCTTTGTATTCGAGTTTATCTGTGCTGAGGGAATGTTGAATTAAGTGAGTTATGCAGGATTCATGTGTGAATTGAGGCTAACAATTTAGGCATTTCCAGTATTAACTTGTCCACCAATATAAAAAGAACCTTACAGGTTAAATTGCCTTTCTTAGACACTTTTACACCACAAAACACCACCCAAAAAAGTTAATTATGAACATTGAAGGTGCATCAGAAAAATAACATGCAGAACTGAAATATACCTGGAGAAGTCTGAAGCCACTGTGCTTACCAAAAGAGACTGCTTGTCTTACCCATTCCTCTAGCCTACCTCACCTTCACCCAGAATTTTCTGTCCAGCCCTCCTCAGCTGAGTCCACAGGTGAGCAGCCCCCATACTTTTCCAAAAATGGTTCCATCCATTTTCTGTAGGACAAGCCATATGCAAATTTAGTTTCTTGCCTCTACTCACAAGTGCCATTTTTAAGTAACAGTCACCCTCCCTGAGCAGGGCACAATATTTTAAATCAAGTATCACAAAAAATGAGCCAAGTTAATCTGACAAAAATGCTTGAATTATTAGGCAAGTCCTTAGCTGAAATTCCACAAGTAGATTCCACAAGATTGCAGTAAGGGCTAAAGACCTGGACCTCTATTTATGGGTTGGTTTTGCTCTGTGACGACCTTATTTGTCATTCATTATCCCTCCAGAGTGTCAGTCTCTTCTTCTGGATCCATCTAGAATGAGCTGCAGTCAGATTGTACTGTTTACCATCGATCGCTGATGCCCAAGTGGTCAGTTTGAGTAGAAGCTCAGCTGATGGTATTTTCGTGTGCCCTTTTGGTCTGTTACAATTGTGAATGCCACAGGGGATGAATGGGTGTCCCACATGATGATTCAATGCTTGGACGGGACACCACAGTAAAGGAGAATGGAAGGACAGGTCTTCTGACCGGATGGAAATAAGAATTCTTACCCGGCAGGGAGGCCTGTACTTTAGAAGGACCAGGGGACTCAACAGCATGTAGGCACTGTATGCTGGGTGGCAGCGTCTCTGGGATAACCACAGGGGATCATGGGAGTTGGAGTCCTGGAGTACAGCCCTGTTGAGTTCCATGAATTCCACCAGGGGGTGCTGTAGGGAGGTATGGTCCCTAATTTGTGGAACTCCCATCTGACCTGGAAGTGCTTCTGATGGATCATGTCCAGAATTACTCCCGGACCACAGATAAAAGGAGCCACTTCACCTTGGCCCAAGGAGTCAATTGTCAGGAGGTAGACCACTAAGCTCTTGGAAGGTGTGGAAGGAGAGAGGCAGAATTCTGTAGAACTGTGTCTCTGACTCTGTGGCCATGCTTAACTGTGGATTGAAGTGTTGAAAGTAATAAAACAAAACATTATTTAAACCTGTGAATGTGTACAGTTTGAATGTGTCCGGGGTTTGGGGCTTAGTGGTGAGATTTACACAGCACTTCCCTCGTAGTTTTCCTGCTTGAGGCCCCTTACCCTCAACACCTCATTGTTCTTTCCGTCACTTTAATTGTAAAGTTCTGCACACCTGAGACCTTTTACAGCTCTGCTCCTTCCGTGTTTCTTCACAGTAGACATTTCCACATATCTGCTGTCTACATTTCACTTCTGTTCACACCATACTCATCTCTTACATTACAGCCAGGATTTTTCCCTTGTTTATTTTTATTTTCTGTGTTATTTTAAAATTATTTTTCACACTTTTATGTAATTTCTTTTATGTTTGTCTATGATTTGGTAATGACACTACATGGCCAAATATATGTGGACACCCCTCTAAATTATTCAGTTTGGGGTTCTCATTATTAACCGGTACATAAAACAGCACAAAGCCCTGCAATCTCCATCGACACTGACAGTAGAATGGCTCGTACTAAAGACCTCAGTGACATGGCATTGCCATTAGATGCCACCTTTGCCACAAGTCAAGCTGTGAAAGTACTGCTCTGGTAGATCTGCCCTGGTAATTTGTGAGTGCTATTATTGAGAAGTGGTAGAGTCACAAGCAACAACAGCTCAGTCATAAAGTGGTATACCACGCAAACTCGCACAGCAGGGCACGTTGTGGTTGATGGAAGACACAGGGAAGTCCAAAAAATGTTGTGATGCCAGCTGGCTCACGTCATTTAATACGATGCTGTTAAGCACAAAAGAAAACAATTGCCCGATGATGCAAAAAAACTGAAACAATAGGTGATAGTTGCCTCAAAATAAGAAATACTGCTCAGTACAGCTGGCCTGGTGTTTTGTAAAAAACTGGTGAAAAAACTCCTTCCTGGCATGGTCGGCATTTATATGACTCCTATCGGTTACCCTCATAGGGTGTCTTCTTGGTGTTGTGAATGAGAAAAGAGGCAATACTGTTTAGTGAATGCACCCCTCCTGTCCAAGAGTGGAAGTATATACCTCCTATGAGCCTGGAAGGTGATCCTCCAATGTGCATGTCTAACAATGTAAAAATCTCTTGTCCTCTGTTGCATCACTTACAACTTCCAAAATGCCACTGGGAGCAACACCAACAAAAGAACTGTGCATTGGGAGCTTCATGAGTTGGCCAAGTAGAAACACACAATGCACACTATGCACAATACCAAGCATTGACTGGAGTGGTGTAAAGCATACTTCCATTGGACTTTGGAGCAGTGGAAGCTTATTCTTTGGAATTACGAATCAAATCACACTTCACTATCTGGTAGTCTGATAAACCAATCTGGGTTTGGCAGATACCAGGAGAGCACCACCTTATGGACTACATAGTGTCTACTGTAAAGTTTGGTAGAGCAGGGCTAATGGTCTGGGGCTGTTTTTCAGGGTTTGGGCCAGGCCACTTGGTTTAACTGAAGGGTACTGTCCATAGTATAGCATATAAAGACATTTTAGACATTTGTGTGCTTCCACCTTTGTGGCAACAGTTTGGGGAAGGACCTTTTCTATTCCATCATGACTGTGCCCTTGTGCACAGTGCCAGATACATAAAAACATGTAGAAATTTGAGAGTCTTGATCTCAACTCGGCGGCACGGTGGCGCAGTTGTAGCGCTGCTGCCTCGCAGTTAGGAGACCCGAGTTCACTTCCCAGGTCCACCCTGTGTGGAGTTTGCATGTTCTCCCTGTGTCTGCGTGGGTTTCCTCCCGGCGCTCTGAGTTTCCTCCCACAGTCCAAAGACATGCAGGTTAGGTGGATTGGCGATTCTAAATTGGCCCTAGTGTGTGCTTGGTGTGTGGGTGTGTTTGTGTGTGTCCTGTGGTAGGCTGGCACCCTGCCCGGGATTGGTTCCTGCCTTGTGCCCAGTGTTGGCTGGGGTTGGCTCCAGCAGACACAGTGACCCTGTGTTCGGATTCAGCGGGTTGGAAAATGGATGGATGATCTCAACCCTACCGAACATCTTTGGCATAAACTGAAATGCCAATTGTGAGCCAAGTCTTCTTGTTTAACACCAATGCGTGACTTCATAAATGCTCTTTTGGCTGAATGGATACTAAGTCTGCACAGATTCACTCCAAACGTTATGGAAAGCCATCCTATAAGAGTGGAGGCTGATGCAGAAAGGAATGGGTGGGATAACTCATTATTAATCCCCATGTTTTTGGAATGGGATGTCCAAAAAGCACATATGGGAGTGATGGTCAGGTATCCAGAAACTTTTGGCCATATAGTACTGTCACTTTAAATGTGCATCCAATCCTTGTCTTCTGTGGGTGGTACCCTTAGAGGTGGGGGCGACCATGAAGTCACCACTGCTGAGTCCTCCCTCTGGCCATATATTTCCTGTTAAGTCAAACCTTTTTTTCCCTGTTTTTCTGATTTTGTGCTTCATTTTGCTTATTTAAAGAAGATTTTTTGTGTAATACGTGTCTCTAAAAGCCAAAGTCACAATGGCTGACCCTGCCCCCTGCCCCCCAAAAGTCATGCAAAAGACAATTTCCCCTCAGGGATTAACAAAGTATATCTACTGTATATAAAAAACGGGTTTTCTCCCTTTTAAGACATTTGTAGTATTTTTGAAAATTTGAAGCCCATTTTAGGCCTATGAAGGCCAAAACTGGTCAGTAGAGGATTAGGGTTAGGCTGCCTTAGATGAGACCTTTTCTGGGCAGGTTAACGAAGGCCCTAGCCAGTTTTTTTTTTTGTGACTCATTTAAAATACCTTACACCCTATTTGCCAGATTTGGGACACCATATCATAACACCCACCATTAATATTACTGTTATTATATACTAGATATATTACTCATTGACAGGTAATAGAATAAATATAAAAATATTCTATATCACTTGCCTTACATGTACCCTCAGTGTTCCTCCTACAATTTTCTTTGGTGTCTGAACTCCTCTTACCCAGTGTTTCCACCTGTTGATCATGATCCCATAAAGCCTCCTTTCTCAGATTCTGTCATTTCAAGGTACGCTGCTCACCTCCTGTCCACGTTTTGACTATGACCCTTACCGACTGTGAAAAAATTGTTAGCATTCTTGTGAATACTTCTTGTCTTTGAAGGCGACTCTCAGTGTTCCTTCTACTCCTTTCCTTGGCATCCTCATGAGTCTCAACCTCTCTTGCCTGGCGATTTCAATCTTAATAATATTTGACTGAGCAAACAAAGTGAAACTGAATTATCAAAGCCAAGCTGACCAACCAGATTGCTTGGAAGGACCGAACACACACACGAACATACACAAAAAGTAGTGCACCTGCACCCCCCTGCATTCATTCTTTAGGACAGCTGTGACCACAGTAGCAGTGTGTAGTCTGATATTGTCCAGTGACAGGGATGTGAGCAGAGGGCCTCTGAAATGTCACCATGGAGCATGGCGCTCTATTCCCAGTCACTGATGAAGGCATTGTGTCTATCAGGAGTATGGGGGTGCAGATCTGAAATGATCTCTCTCAAGCAAGGCCAGATCATCTGTCCTGTTGGTCTGCTGAAGCCTTATCTGCAGTCAGACACAGTGGAGCAGCTTGATCCATAGTGGCTGGCAGCAATGGCACATGACACCTCTGCCTGCAGGATGCCAATGGCTCTTTCCCTTGCTTATGGTGATTTTGTGGAATGCACAGCAAACTGACCAAGTGTGGCCTTTGTCTTACTGTGACCTAAACATTGAATTAAGTCTTTTGAAAGGTGATTCAGAGAGGCATTGTCCCACAGTGACCTTGTTGTTTAAAAGTGCACCTCGCAAGTTGCAATGCCTCACTGCACACAGTGGATTGCTGTTGGAGGAAATCAAACAAATTATTACATTTTTTGTAAAGTGCACAAACCAAAGCTAGAGATACCATTCCAGAATATACGGCATTCCCTTTTATATTATTTTTACAATGAAAACACTGCCTAGTGAAGTGACATGTGCAGGCTCGGACACTGAGCCAGGAATTACCAGCACCCTTGTGTTTGAAAGTCCAATGTCCTTGCCACGACACCACACCATACTGCATGCCAGTTTGTTAATTTTCCTAAAGTTCTTTCAGTTTTACCTCAAGTTTGTATTTCAGCAAAGCAAATTTCCTCTTTTTTTGTCCATCTGAATGATTTGGTTCCATCACACACCACAAACCACAGCTGCTTTCCTGTGTGTTATAAATACACACTCACACACACACACACACACACGTCTATAAAGGTCTATGACCTCTCGATGAACATGGGCTGCTGTATTGACTGAAGCAGAGTCATTATCCCTTGAAGTTGGCGGGTGATCTAGATCAGTTTTGCTGTTGCAGCAGAATTAGTGTAGTTATCTGGGGCCTGTGATTCTGCTTTTTGTTTTGTTTTGCCTCTATTACAATGGCCTCTATTCACTTATCAGCAATCAAATTCAATTCAAGCCTAATGTGCCGTGCTTTTGCAGAATGAAGACAGCAATCACATTGCCAATTTGAGTTTCTCTATGGGAAATGGCACTGACCTTCTCCTAAAAGCACAAGGTGGCTTTCATCCATAAGTGCTTTGTTAATTGTTAATATGCCCTCTGGCTGTTTGGCACTTTCATCGACTGCCTGCTTTCCTTAAGATGCTGTTCTTTTATGTATGGTTTATTCCTTTCATACTTTGATATAAAATCTGTCATTGTTCGGAAGTACTTTAATAACTGTTTGTTTTTTTTCGCTTTAAATTATAAAACATCTAGAAAGTGGCTTCGCTTTAAATCATAAAACATCTAGAAAGTGCCTATGTAAATGTCTGAGACTAGATTGAAAAGTTTTCAGACTGTACCTGTCATTTTGCATTTGAAGATTCCTTTCACGTTGGCAGCCTTTTTCTTTTCAGAGTACTTTCTCCTTCCACCCTGCACACTTTTTGCTGTGTTCCTTATTAAAGCTGTGCCAAACATTTTGTGACATGGTTTTCAAGACATCACTTCTCACCTCTTCACAGCTGAACAGCTCATTCTGTGTCATCCCATAGACTGGACTAAGATCTGGTAAACAAGGAGGCCATTGGATTCAACTGAACTCACTACCACTTTCTTTGAGCCATACCAGGAATTTTCTCATCCTTAAGAAGCATTGTCCTGCTGAATGTGCTCAGTAGCACTGGATAACAGAGATGGGACAAATGTTCTACATATGCAAGTCTCAAGTAAGCTTCAAGCAATGATTTTCAAGGTTCAAGCCAAATTTTTCGGCATAAGAATTGCAACCAAGCAAGTCGAGCCAAGTCAAGTCATAGCTGAGAAGACATGTACAGTGAAAGAGTGACTGCATTCTCACCATCATCTGCAGTTAATCTAATTACAATAATGTCTGAGGAATGCTAACATCTAAACTGAAAATAAGACTTTCCCAGAGGAAACAATTCTTATTAAGAAGTAACAGCATATGCAGTAAATAATTATTTTATTGATTTTCCACAGTTTCCTCATAAGCGAACTGTGTCTAACGCAATTCGGCTTCTAACATTTAACTTCTATCTTGGAACACACAACAATGAAATGACAAGCTAACTGTAGACTTTACTGTACACCTTAAATGTTGGTTAGTTTGAGCTTCTGTAATGTTTGTTCTTATCACTAACTGTGTTTTCTCCCAAGAAAGAAAGCAAAGTTACAATGAAACAGCACAAGGTTTGTGACTGAATGGCAAGAAAACTGACGTTTAGAGATATATTAAAATGCATTTTAAGATATTTTGGAAATAATATAAGATGTTTTAAAAAAGAATTATAGATAATAGAATATACATCTAGAAATACATCAAGAAATTTGAAATGCATTTTCTGAAATCTACAATAGGTTTATCTTGAAATGATAAAACTGTACATTTTGAGATATCTGAAATGCATTTTCAGATTTCTTGAAGTACATCTGCAGTACATGTGCAGTTGAAATCACTTACTGTAAAATATTCTATTCTATAAAGAGAAAACAGAAATTTTAGTGATTGGCAAAAATGGATATAATGAGTTTATTAGAAATAAACTTGATGCATTAGGATTAAAAGTCAAGGCAGAGGTAAAGAATTTAGGGGTAACTATTGACTCTGACTGTGGTGTAGCGGGTCCACAGCTCATGTCAAAAGGCCACTTTTTAAAATAAATAATCGCTGCACTCGCGGCTAAGTGAGGGGGCGTGGTGTGTGTGGCCAAGTGGTTCCCGGGGAGTTTGTGAAGAAAGAAAGAAAGAAAGAAAGAAAGAAAGAAAGAAAGAAAGAAAGAAAGAAAGAAAGAAAGAAAGAAAGAAAGAAAGAAAAAAAGAAAGAAAGAAAGAAAGAAAGAAAGAAAGAAAGAAAGAAAGAAAGAAAGAAAGAAAGAAGGACGGACGGACGGACGGAGGTTAAGGAGGAAAAGATGGCAGGAAGCAGGAGGGAGAAAGCTGGTACAGGAGAGAAGGAGAACGAGCAAGCGCAGTCTCGCGCTGATAACAAGTAGCTGGGACAGTGAGCCCGAGTGGGGTGTTTGGCCAGCACCCTAGGGCTGACGGTAATGGTGCTCCTGCTGAGCACTTGTTGGCAGCAGGAGTGACCAGGAGAAGGTTGGCTCGCCGCAGCGAAGAAAGCGGAAGTCGGAGATTTGGAATAGAATCCCCAGCGTGAGCGTCCTGGCCATTAGGGGAAAGCCAAGTCTGGTAGGGGCTAAACGAAGCCAGGGATCGGGAGGCCACCAGACCAGTTGAGAAGAGCAAAAAAGGTCAGCTGCATGTAGGGTGACTCCCCTGGTGCATAGCCTGGATGGGAGAAGCAGGGGAGTCACCAGTAAAAGAAGGCACTGTGCTTTGTGTTTTTAAAGAGACTGTTTCCAGCCATTGTTTTAACTTCGTTGTTTTTAAAGGATGTTTTTTTCTAATGGATTTTAGCCTCCATCCTTTTCACTTGTTTTTATGGAATATTTATTTAAGGATATTTTAATACACTACACATATTTATTTGGGTGCTTTGTTTTTGTTTGTTGGTTTTTAAATAAAAGCACTTTGCACTTTTTTTCACTGTCCCCTTGCTCCATTTGTTGTGCCTCACTGCCTAGCTCATCGGTGACATTACCGACGGTGTCGGGTTCAAGGGCTCCCAGAAGGAAGATGGGAGCGTGGAGTGAACCCGCATCCTTACACTGACCTATTATTAATCAGATTAATAGGACAGCATTTTTTCACTTAAGAAATATAGCAAAAGTTAGACCTCTTATAACACTGCAAGATGCTGAGAAATTAGTTCACGCTTTTGTTTTCAGTCAGCTAGATTACTGCAACTCTCTCCTCTCAGGACTACCCAAAAAAGACATAAATCAATTGCAACGAGTGCAGAATACAGCTGCTAGAATCTTAACTAGGAAAAGAAAATCTGAGCACATCTCTCCAGTTCTGATGTCACTACATTGGTTACTTGTGTCATTTAGAATTGACTTTAAAATACTGCTTGTAGTTTACACAGCCTTAAATAATCTCACTCCATCCTATATCTCACAATGTCTTACACCTTACACTCCAATTCGTAACCTTAGGTCTTCAAATGAGTGTCTACTTAGAATTCAGAGAACTAAACTTAAAAGAAGTGGTGAGGCGGCCTTCTGCTGTTATGCACCTAAAATCTGGAATAGTTTACCAATAGGAATTCGCCAGGCTAATGCAGTGGAGCACTTTAAAACACTGTTGAAAACACATTACTTTAACATGGTATTCTCATAGCTTCATTTTAGTTTAATTCTAATGCTCTGTATATTCAATTAATTATCATTATCATTCATGGTGTCTCCAAAAACCGTACTAACCCCTACTTTCTCTTCCGTTCTTTTTCTGGTTTTCTGTGGTGGCGATCTGCACCACCACCACCTGATCAAAGCACCGTGATGTCCCTACATTGATGGATTAAAGGCCAGAAGTCCACATGACTGTCAAATCATCAAATTTTTCCATGAGAACCCTGAATACAATGAGGATGGACTGAGGTCATTTATGTTAGGTAGAATGCCTAGAGGGTGCTGGGTGGTCTCGTGGCCTGGAACCCCTGCAGATTTTATTTTTTTCTCCAGCCGTCTGGGTTTTTTTTTTTTCTGTCTGGCCATCAGACCTTACTTTTATTCTATGTTAATTAGTGTTCCCTAATTGTAATTCTTATTTATTTTGTTTTTTTCTCTTTCTTCATCATGTAAAGCACTTTGAGCTACATTATTTGTATGAAAATGTGCATTATAAATAAATATTGTTGTTGTTGTTCTTTGTATAGAACTTCATTTCTATTTGGAGGTATCTTGAAATGCATTTGAGATGCCAGAAAATGGACAGGAATCTATTTTAAGATATCTAGAAATGTATGTTAGATATTTTGAAATGAGTGGAAAGTTATTTTGAAATATCAGAAAATACATTTCAGATATCTCAAAATAAATTTAAGATAGCTAATTTAATCTATTTTAAGCTATCTCAAAATATAATTACGATACTTTAAAAACCATTTATGATACCTTGAAATTCACTATTGTTTGACATATGTAAAATACATATTTAAATACAGTACCTCAAATTAATTTAAAATGTATTTCATGATATCTGAAATTTTATTTCAAGCTATCTCAAATACATTTTAGGATATCTTCAAAAAGACATGAAATTATTTCAAGGTATCTACATAGAATTTTCAGATATCTAAATTACAATTAAAAATATCTCACATTAATATCCAGAAATCTTGAAATAGCTTCCAGTCTAATTTTAGTTATCTGAAATACATTTCAAGATATCTCAAAGTAACTTCCTGTTCTTTTTGAGACATCTCAAATACATTTAAAAGTTTCTTAAAAGTGACAGAAAGTTCCATTTAAAACAAGCAATTTCAAAATCTCTTGAAGTGCAATTCAGATATCCCAAAATGTATTTCAGATATATTAAAATATAAAGGAATATATTTTGAGATATCTCAAAACAAGGTTCAGATATTTAAAAGAGTAAGCTGCATTTTAAGATATCTGAAATGAATTTTGGGATTTTTCTAAATGTTAAACATTTTTGCATGCCACACAAGTGTAAGCTCACCACTCTGGCATGAACTAATGATTTAAAGAGTAAAAGCAATCTTAACTCTAATATCAGTTAGGTTTAAATATCTAAGCATCTTAGCTATCTAAATATTTTCTAATTCACGTTGTGTACAACTCAGGTTAATAGACAAATGTAACAGTTGCAAGCTACAGAAGATGGCTACAATGTTGGCCATAAAAGTAGCCTTGCTCATGCAGTGTCAGTAGCAGGATTTGAACCAAGGATTTTGGCTCAGTAGGGAAGTGAAAGCAGTATGATTCAATGAAGAGTTTCTGAATGGTTAGAAAGGTTTAAAGTGGGAAGAAGAAGTGTGACCAATGACGCTCAATTTGGTCCACCATCAGAGTCATGCACACAAGCCCACATTGACATGGCAGATGCCTTCATCAGAGAGTGCAGATGGACTACGTTGTCTGCTGTTGTTGCACATTTGGATATCAGCTATGGATCTGCACATGCCACACTGCATGATGATGTGGGGTACCATGAAGTTTGCTCAAGATTGGTACCCAAACAGCTTATTGATCTGTGCAAGCCAATATCCTTTGGTGAATTGCAACAGGTTTCACTCTCTCTGACCAAAGAAATCTTATTCTGGCACATTGTTCAACAATTGTGCAACCCCGCAGCATAGCATCCATGTTCATCTGGTCAGAGTGATGCTAGAGTAACAGCAGAGTGATGCACAGGATCTGTTTGAACTACCATATGCCATTGCAAACGTGCTGTATTGCATCAGCTTCTGTCCTTTGCAGTTACAGAACAATTTGGAAATTGCCTTTACTTTTAGATTTATCCTTGTATTAACTTAAACCACTTTACATAGATCTGTTTTCACTTCTTCTGTTGACAAGTTTCAAAAAAGCCAAAATAAATCCACTTCGATTTAATACTGTATAACAATAAATTGTGAGGACCTCCGGGGGGTCAATACGTTTTTATCTGCATATAAAATAAAGGCTGCCCTGCAGTGGACTGGCATCCTGTCCAACACACATGCTAGTTTCCTGCCTTGGTCCAACTACGTCAGGGGCTGATGGATGGTGGATGGATGGATGGATGGATGGATGGAAAGGAGGAAAGATGAAAAGACCTGAAACTGGATTGATATAAAACAATTGAGAAGATCTGAAAACAAAAATGGCTCCGGCACATTCTAGAAAAAAGACTTTGCGTGATGGGATGGGTAAAGACAATGGTAGTGAAGAGAGGAGTAAAGAGACATTATATTAGGTTGTCAATAGATTGCTACTGAGCTGAAATAATAATGACAATAATGATGATTTTTGTGATAAAGAGACACTATAATAGGTTGTCAGTAGATTGCTACTGAGCTACAATATTATTTTTTGTGATATTGCTTGCTAACCCCAAGCCTTGACAAGGCACATTTGGTAGACTGTGAAACAGCACACAATGGTTGGAACAAGAAATGCTGGGTTTTATTGTGCAACACTTTAAGCATATTATGCGAAGACAAGAAGACGCAGTTTTAGCTGTCCACTGAAATGGTTTACTAATTGGCAAACATCCAAATAACCCAGACAGTCCTTTAATATAATACCTTGTTCACAGAAAGGCTGAAACCAGGCAGCAAGACGAGTCTAATTGACTCTCCACTTTTGTTGCAGAAAATGCGCAGCTGAAAAAGGCAATTCGTGGCAAAAGAAGTTGCGGAAAACAGCAGAAAAAGGATTTGGCTACAATCTTTTCGTTCTTAAAGAAACATCACTTGAGGAAGTTTAAAGGAATCTCCTGTCATGAAAATAGCTGGCAGGGTGCAGGTGTCCATACACATTATGGTATGGACCACTTTTATGTATACCTTGTATAATATATTTAAATCCAGTGGTTCTTGTACCTTTATGAGTCTTCAGGAAATAATTAAAAACACATAAGCAGCCAACCTCTGAGCAGCATATTCAGCATTTTTGGGAATTAACGGTTTGTAGAATAAGTGGTTGATGCTTCTAAATGGAGTTGTATGAACCTCTGTTGTGACCACCTAAAATCTGCTGGAGTAGACAGTGTAGGTTTCAAATCATAAAGGAACACAGCATCACTGGCATTTATAATTCTGAAGTAATCCACACAGGTTAAGAAGCAGCGAAACAGGACTTTAGATGTGTGCTTCTGTTGCAATCTGCTCTTGTCACCTAAGGAAGGACGGCAACCAGCTCTGTGCCCTGTTTGTCCGGCTTGCTGTTCTCTTCCTCGGCTCTCCCCTTGTCTTATTTGCCACCTGTTCGTGTGTTATTGATATTTGACATCGGTGATCCTGAACTTGGGGTACTGAAATAACAAGCCAAGATAATGATGACAACTAGAATCACCACAGCAGCCACCGCTGCCAATATCAACTTAATCTTTACGTTTTCCAACCAAGTCTGGCGAGCAATTGTTCCAGCCGTCTTGGAGAACTTCCTGCTCTGTAACAAAAAAAAAAACAAAAAATAGACATGCTGTTAACTGATTTGTGTGTTTGAACAGGATACTATTTAGAGAAATAAAATCATGTTGCATACAAAACATAGACATTTCCATCCATTATCAGATAATGTCTTTCCATTCCTAGTCTGTACAGAGAACCTTAGGGCAGGAGCCAAGACTGAATGTGACAAAAGTTCAAAACCTACATGCCAATTGTGCTTTAAGATGGACCAGACTAACATTCACAGCTTTATACACATAGGGAATAACTTGGCTGCTCAAAATGTTCAAGCTAATATATAGATAGGAAAACACTTCCAACACCATTCCCTGGTATACTGCGATGAACATAGGGGACATATTGTCAAAACTGGCCAAGTGTTACATTACAGCCTGGGTATTTTCCCTTTCCTGTATGTATTTTTTGTTTTATTATTGTTTTGGTTATTTTTCATGTTTTTTGTGTACATGCTGTCATAGTCAAACTAAAGACGGTAATGCATAGATAGAAAAAGTGCTTCCCCAGTACTGTAATTGAAATTAAACTGAGCAAGCTAAACCTATGAAGGACCTTCCTTTCTCACTTTCTCTTATGATCAAAATGGACATGGAAAGTGTTACCTTTCTTGCCTTCTATAAGATGACCAGAAAGTGTAAACAGTAAAGTTCTTTTCTCTGTCCTTATACCTTGAACTGAAAAGTCCAGAGTGGGTATTGGTACAAATAGAACAGTGATACTCAACCTTTTCTATGCCTCACACCCCTAGAAAATGTTTGATTTATGTTCTGTAGGAGGAGAACGGGTAACCCAGATGAGACTCAGAAAAACAGATTACCTGGACGGGAAGCCAATATAATGATGCAGATGAAGTGGCCTATGGGACAAGAAAATACTTTTGTACCCAGCCGGTATAAATTAATAAATGGACATGTAGAAGCCGAGAGTAGAGAGCAGTTCTATCCCCCATACACGAGGTGGCAGTGGTGCTCATACAAATCAACTCACCCGAGACAACTGCAAGGGTGTTTGGGAGATGGAATCAAAAAATGCAGCACCCTATAGGCTGACAGATGATGCTGTCAGGAAGGACCTCCCTACTTTCTATAGGGCCCAGAAGTGCTTCCCGGAAGATACAGATAGACACTGGAAACATTTCTGGGCCCGGCTTAAAAAGGAGCCTGCTGCCACACGTAGACAAGTCAGAGTCAGGACTCAGCAGGCGACACTCACTGGTGGAGAGAAGGAGAGGGAGAAGACAAAGAGAGAGAGCATATTTAAGTTTGTGCATTGGTTGTGTTTGTTGTACCACTGCTGCTGTGATGATTAAAAATCCAATATTTGAACCCAGAGTTGTGTTGGGTCTTCTGTATCTGGCATTTAGGAGCTCAGTGGAGCCCCCTACTGTTCACAGTTTGTACCCCCTACAAAAATAATATTACATTTCAAGATGAAGAAGTCAAATTTCAACTTTTTAACCACAAGTTGAACCACATACATACAAAATGAAAACAAAAAAATAATAAGCTTTTAACTCCGTGCATAACATTTAAATATAAATTGAGCAATTTTCCTTTATAAATCTCAATAATCTTACAAATATGTCTCCCTGTGAAACTTAGATACAAGATTGACGACCCAGGGGTTGGGGTATCCCACAAAATATCAAGCGCCACAAGGAAATGACACACAAACAATGTTTGGGGATTTATGGGTTTAGAGACCCCCGTAAAGAAAAGAGTGCTAGCATGCTGCTAAGCAAGGAAACACAGTCAGTGAGCTTTGTCCCCTGATAACACCTACACTGCATACAGTTAAAAGTGAATTCCACTCTTTTTAAAAAAAGTTTAAAGGAACCCATAAGAACGTGCACTTCTGCAGCTCATTCACAGGTGACAATTGTGCGTGCAATTCTTCATTAATTTCATATCATAGCACATGACCTTAAAATGACGGCATACTGCAAGTAATCGATTGCACCATGATAAAGTCAGACAACGCACCTCACTCAATTTTGGTAAATTCACCTTTGTCGTACCTCCTGAAATGCCATCTCACAAGTCCTGGAGGAGCAGGTATCCAAGGTTGGGAACCCCTGAAATTGAAGGTATTTCCTCCAAACAGCTGGCTACATTTACATTATGTACATGTGAGACGTGTTCAACTGTGCTGCACTACACATGGTAAGAGTTTGGCTCTGAGACATGTAACGGTGATAAGTCCAGGTAGATAAGGTATAATGTAAATGTTTTCTTTTCCGTCATTTAGCTCTGTTGCATCCTGATATTTTGATGATTGCCAGTTTCTTAGCCCCAAGCCTAAGACTGATGAGCACAGTTTAAAGCCTTCTAACATTACTAGGGCATGTAGTCTTTTGTTGGACTTTAATCCACAAGGTTAACAGCTCAATTTCTGCCACTGTGTCCTTACATGTGACCCTCACTAAGTCACCTAATCTGCCACGGTATCAGTTGTCAAACATATATGTAAATCATTTTAATGTGTCTTGATATCGGGTAAAGGCCTCAGTCAAATATGCAGTATAATAATAGTGCTTTCCTCCAGCCAGAATAGCTAAGGTGTGGAAGACTTATGTTTCATTTGCTACTTTGGGTATGCTGCAGAAAGAGATAACCCCACTGCTATTTTTCATTTAATAGGTCTAGTAAGTATTTTGAGTGTTTTTGGATAGTTATTGTAGAAATATAATAGACAAAAGTATAGTTGTATGTGTAAAAAAAACATATACATACACAAATCTATATACATAAAATGCTAAGGGTTGTGTCTGTCTGTCACATGGTTACCTGCAATCCACTGCGGCTAGAACCTTGATCTTGGTCTTAATCAAAAGCTTATGATGTGATATGTGCTGGTGAAACAAAAAATGTGGAAAATGGCAAACTGTGCAAACTGTGTCTTTCTTCAGCAAATTTCACAAGAAAACTGATCAAGAAGGTGACAAGAGAGAAAGAAAAAGAGAATGAGCAACACCTGCTGAACATGAAGTAAATTGCAGAATCACAAAAATGACAGGTGCAGTCATAACTAAGGAAGCAGCTTTGAGAAGTGAATTTTCACCACAGGAATAAGCTGGAGCGCTAGGTACAGCAGAACAGCATAAGGTAAGTATGTAACGGGATGAGAACTATCACTGGATACAAGCAGGCTTTAAAATATATGGAGGAAGTGAACAAGGACAGAGTGAATGAACTGGACCAGGTCTTTAACAGGCTTGACTTATACTTGTCACACTTGTCTAACCCTTACTCAACACCGCCAACAATTGTGTGTAAACTGAGGATGTGTCAGATTACCTGCTGCTACCTGCACCATTCAACAATTTTGTACCTCCCTGTGATCTGCCTTTCAATGACACTTTACTTGTGGACTCTGCTGACCAGGGGTCTCATGTATAACTGGTGCGTATGCTCACTTCCATACTCACATCGCGATGTATAAAAACTAAACTTGGTGTAAAGCCATGCACATTCTTACAGAACCCCCCCGTGCATGCACTTTTCTGCTTGGTTTTGCAAACTGGCGGCACCCAGTGTCAAAGCAATGCTATTGTTTCCGTGTGGTCTCCCTTTTTTTCAGACTTGCATCAGTGATGCGGGTTTTATCAAATATATCAATATTTATTGCAAATTATTTACAAATTTAATTTACGTGATTGTAATCATTCTGTAACAGCATAATGGTGCACAGAATGAACAAACTACTCCAAATACCATAGCTGCTTTAGCGTTGTTACTCTCGGTGTACCACTCACAGTATTTCAATCCATTCGAGGTGCGTGTGGTATCATAGATGCACAGCAGCTAATCGGAAAGCTCTACGGAGGTTTATGTCGGCATACTGCAAGTAATCAATTGCACCATGATAAAGGTGCGGAGTATTATTGGGATGTAGCTTCCAGCCCTGGAAGACATTTATAGCACATGCTGCCTAAGGAAAGCCAACAGCATCTGCATGGATTCCACTCAACCATGCCGCAGTCTATTTGAACTTCTCCAATCTGGCAAACACTTCAGAGTCTTTCCTGCACAGACCTCGAGGCTCAGGAACAGTTTCATCCCAAGAGCTATAAATGCACTCAATCAGTCCATCAAGTGCTCCCGGTAGAACTGCTTGTACTTATAATTACAATTACCTCACTGTAAACTTGCACTACAGCTGTAACACTGCACAACCTGAGCCACTTTATGAACCATCTGCACTATCTGCACTGTATGTACATGTTTATTGTACTTATGCTTTTCATATTGTATATTTTTCATTATTTTTATATTATTATTATTGCTATTTTATCATTTTATAAGAAAATAAATTTATGGAGAATTTGCATATTGAATCTCATTGTACCATACAATGACAATTCAATTCCGTTCAATTCAATAGAAGTGAGCGTGTATTTACAGATGATGATGATGACTGGATTCTAAGTCGATTTAGATTTCCAAGAGCTATCCTCTTGAAGCTGTGTGCTGTTATAATACTAAGATGTATACTTGCTATTATTTTTATGAAGAAATCCATTAAGTTATGCATATTAAATTTTACAGATAAATCATTAACTTCATTTAAATAATGTATGCTGTTAATAAATAAACAGGTGAGGGTGCGGTGGCGCAATCCCCAATCCAGGGATTGTTCCTGCCTCGTGCTTGATGCTTGCTGGGACTGGTGCAACTCTGGATGGTTGGAATAATTAAACATGTATAATAAAGTGTTCCATAACATTTTTGAGGAATTGGGGTTCTAAGCTTACAGCTGGTTTCATAGCTGGTTTTACAGCTGATTGTGTGGTGATTGATTACGTGGAGAAAGAAAACGCAAGGACAGGAATTGGGGGTTGGTATATTTGACAGACACAGTACTGCTGCAATAAATTATTTCATTAAGAGTCATGCACATCTCAGCAAGCATTTTGCAGGAGTCAGGAACAATCACTGGACAGGGGAAGCAAGAACAATCCCTGGATGGGGCACCAGCTTATCGCTATAGCTGCGTCACCATGCCCCCACATGTTTAATACGTGTTTTAAGGCACTTCGTCATGAAAATTATATCAAGTATACATCTTGTTATTCTAAAATGTTCAGAGAGCTGTGATATCATGAATATAATATATTCTGTGTGGTAATCAGTGCCTGCGAGCTCCTGCCTGCGAAAGAGAAAGCTATTTATGAAGCACATAGTGATTCACACACATAGAACACATAGAATACGAAGCATTTAACATGCTACTTTAGTTATGATGGGATCTGAGAAATTCTAGCATATTAAATATCCATTTTAAGATGAACTTTACAACATTCTACTTTAATGACAAAATAAAGTACGGAATTAAAGTGGAAAGTTTGAGATTAAAGTCGACATTTCAACCT
Organism: Erpetoichthys calabaricus; assembly: GCF_900747795.2. NCBI lineage: Eukaryota > Metazoa > Chordata > Cladistia > Polypteriformes > Polypteridae > Erpetoichthys > Erpetoichthys calabaricus. Next base: position 40,771,689 of record NC_041394.2, read on the forward strand.
TTTTTTCTTCACTGTGTCCCTATTTTTTTTTCTTTTCTCTGTGCTCTAATACACTTCCGTATGACACTCAGACAGTGGGCTATGACTTGCATTTTCACGCCAACCACTTCTTTTTCATTTCATTCTGAACTTGAACTTTTGAGCGTCATTCCAATAAGTTCCTTCTGTTGCTCATACCACTGCCTAAGCCACTAAAAAAGTATGTTTTTCCTTGACTCCACTTCACTGAGCAGGACTACCACTTCGCATTTGGTGAAATTCTTCTTTTTTATACATGCTTTTGCCATTGTCTTTTAACAAAAGACTTAACTGAAAGGGCAATTTATATTGATTTACATATTCAAATATGTCAAATTATGGCAGGAGTCAGGGTGGGGTGGCACATTTCCACTTTTGTCCATAAGTCAATGTTTTAGTGTGAATTCTATGCATGTTGTTATACATGAGGCCACAGATGAGGAAAAAGTTGGGCAACCTAAGCATGAACAAGGATGTGGGGCCTTCAACTCCAGGGTGTTGAAAACATGTGCTAGTCAGCTTTCTAAGGTTTTTCAGTACCTGTTATCCCTTTCCCTTTATCTACAGAAGTTTTCTCCTCCTGTAAACAACATTTTGTGTGGTCCTAGTGCCAAATATTGGACCCTCCAGCACACCCAAGGACTTTAGAGTAGTTGTTATCACTTCATACAATATGGAGACCTTGAGAGGCTGGTCTTGAAACATCTTGTGGTTACAGACCATCTTGATCCTCTACGACCTGCTTACCATGCTCATACAGGTATGGAGGATGCTATGATCTATATGCTCCACAGAGCTTACTCCCATCTGGACAAAGCCAGCAACACAATCAGGATCATGTTCTTTGATTTCTCAGATGACTTTAACACCATCCTGCCTCACAGGCTCCTGGATCATGGACAACCTGACCAACAGACAGATATTTATGAGGTTTAAGGGATATGTGACAGAGATGGTGGTGTGTAACACAGGGGCACAGGGGAAACCATCCTGTCTACCTTCTTGTTTACTCTCCACACAACATACTTCCAGTATAGAACCAGCTCTTGCCTTTACAAAGTTTACAGATGACTCCTCCATCATAGATTGTATTGAGAATGGAGACAAGTCAGATTACAGGAGGCTGGTGGAGGACTTTGTCTTGTGGTGCAGAAAGAATTACCTGCAGATCAACATCAACAAGAAAAAAGAGTGGTGGTTGACTTCCAGCGTGTTAAGGAGCCACTTAGATCTGTCACCAACCAGAGGGAGGAAGTGGCGGTGATGCAGAGCTACAAGTATCTGGATATCCATATGAACAGCAAAATGGACTGTTCTGGCAACACAATGACACTGTATAAGAAGAGCAAGAGCAGACTATACCTCCTAGAACTTGGGTCTTTTGACATGCACCGCAAACTACTCCATTGCATCAGCATATTATTCTATGTTGTGGTCTCCTGGGAAAGTAACTTGAGTTTAGGTGGTGCAAAATGCCTTAACAAACGTATCAGGCTTTATCACAGGACTGACCCTGGATTTTGTGGAGGCTGATGTGGAAAAATTGACGGTGGCAAAATTGGACTACCATCGTGAACAACTCTGCCCATCTCCTCCAGAGGATACTTTCTTGTAGTACATTCAGTCACAGGCTCATTCCTCCATGGTGTAAAAAGAAGTACCTCCTCTGGGAATCCTTTCTTTCTGCTGCCATTAGGCACTTCAATGCTTCATCCTGACATCTGTCCATTAACTCCAGTCAGAAGCCAAAGGAAAATAATACTGACCCAATCTTCTACAGTCATTTTAGCATATTATTTATTGCATTATATGTTTTGACACTGCTCACTTATATTGTCTTTTGAGTTGATAACTGTGTATTCTATGTTTTGATATTGTTTTTGTTCTGCTGCGGTCTGTAATTGAATTTCCCCTTGGGAATTAATAAAGTATATCTAATCTAATATAATCATCGCTTCTTGCTCAATACCCACTCTCATCACAACTCATTTTAAGTGGTCCCATTTCTTAACCTATTGTTAATTTGACATCTTAAACATGTGATTTCCCTAGACGTGCTATAACTGTCCACTAAGTCCTGTTACTAGCAGGTTGGTGTAATGGGATGCCATACTCTACCTTAAGGATATGGGAGATCTCTTGTTAGCTGAAGTACAGTGCTATAAGTGGAAAAAGTTCCAACCCTCTGCATACCTGGGGCTGCCCTTAGGAAAATTTGGCAGCCCCTTCCACTTTGCAGGCATTCACATTACAATAGTGGCCCAAGGCCCAAATTCCCTCTATAAAGAATGTGAAGAACAGTGAGTGGCATTGACGTCTGATGAGAAACGGAGGCCGGGGGTGTCATGACTCGAGTTAGCCCTCGTGACACTGTAGACAAGACTAGGAGTTATGTTTCCTCTACATCACCAAGATTTTTGCATTAGCTGCAAGTGATTAACAATCACAAAACAATAAAGTCAAGCAACCAATTGTGTTACAGACAGAGGTGTGGCTGCTTGCAAATTCCATCGAGGCCCTGTTAAGGCTAACCTCTACTTTTTGAAGACTGACATTTTAGACTCTGTAATAAGCATTGTGTGGTGATACACCATCCGCCAAGCCACTGCGACATATAATCAGGAGGACGATGACTTCCTGTTGTTTACTCCATTTACTAGGGGGCCATACTTCTTGCTGCAGCTGGAGGCAGATTGGTCCCATGAGACAAAGACAGAGAGACGGGCAGATGCTTCTGCTGTTCTAGTCTACTGTTTGCTTTTTTCAATTATGGTAGTGGCGGTTTGCATTTATTTTAACTCATGCAAATTAAGTTAATTTGAAGTGAATGGAAACTGACAGGCACACAGTGCTGCCTCTACAGTATTTCTATTATTCTACTTTGGCACAGTGGGTAGTACTGCTGCCTAACAGCTCTGAGGTCCAGGGTATGAATCCCAGCCCACTTCATGTTTTTTTTCCAGTTTCCTTCCAAAGATGTGTGAATGTGGATGTGTGCACAAGTGTGCCCTGTCATGGACCAACATTTCAGTCCATGGCTGGTTCCTCTCTTTTATTTTACACTGCAGAATTGGCTTTGACCTCCCATAATCCTGAACTGGGACAACCAGGTTTGAAGATGGAAGGATAATTGTATTACATAATATTGGCTTTTCTTGAAAAGGAGTCACTAGGGTCAATGGGATTTCCCTATGTAAATCAAAAGCAAGTTATTAAATGCTCTTGGCTAACTTGCCTTCCTTCACTCCATAAAAGGGACAGCACTGAAATACTACACCCACAAGTAGGGTGTAACCAAAGTTTTATCATTACAAACGTCATCTGAAGAGCTTCATGCTGTAACCTCTTGTGACTCCCATTAAATACCCAGTCCCGAGGTTCAGTCATTTGAGCCAAATCAGCTGATAAGAAATAATACAAGAAACAAAAATGAAGTTAAATGGATGTACTCCACACTGTAAGAAATTCAGAGCATTTCACAGGGGTTAACTGTAAATTTTCTCGATAGATAGATAGATAGATAGATAGATAGATAGATAGATAGATAGATAGATAGATAGATAGATAGATAGATAGATAGATAGATAGATAGATAGATAGATAGATAGATAGATAGATAGATAGAACTTTATTTGTCCCTGGGGGAAATTTGGCTCTTTACAGAAGCTATTTAAATAAATATGTATAATGCGGTGGGCTGGTGCCCTGCCCGGGGATTTGTTCCTGCCTTGCGCCCTGTGTTGGCTGGGATTGGCTCCAGCAGACCCCTGTGACCGTGTGTTAGGATATAGTGAGTTGGACAATGACTGACTGACTGACTAAATATGTATACACACACTATATATGGTCTGAATAAACACCGGAATGACTGAAAAGGAAGAGAAATTTAGAAAGACAGTAAAGAAAACTACTGGCTTGGCAGTCCAGGTCACAGGGAGGCATTATACAGGAGCACTGCTTTTGATATAAAGGAGTCCCAGTAATGTTTCTTCACACGCTTCCCAGTAATGTTTCTTCACACGCTTCTGCTGAATGATTCATTGCCTGAAAGTCCTCAGTGTTAGTGTGTCAGAGACAGGAAGTGCAACATTATCTTCACTTTACTACAACCACCAGGGAGTACATAGTGTGTCCCATAACTGACTTTGTCCTTTTAATTAATTTGCTAATTTGGTGGGCCTCTCTTGAAGTGATGTTACCAGCCTAGCACACCACAGGTTAGAAAACTGCACTGGCCATCACAGAGTTGAAGAAGATGTGAAGGATTTTGCTTTCCATATTAAAGGAATGCATTCTCCTAAGGAAGAAGAGCCTGCTCTCCCTTTTCTTATGTAGCTCCTCTGTGTTAAGGGACCAGTCCATCCTGTCATTGAAGTGGACCCCCAAGTACTTGTAAGAGCACACTACCTCTACATTGACTTCCTGAATAGTGACTGGACATAGAGGCTCTTTGTTGTGGCAAAAGTCAATGATCAGTTCCTTGGTTTTGCTGATTTGAATAAAATACTGTAATGAAGAGTCTGCCATAAGACAGCAAATTACTATAAAATTGTATTTTGTCTGATCAGTGTTACATTTTGGGACATTTTCAGTTTGTGCGTTTTCATTGTTTCATTTACAGGTGTGGTAAGACAACAGTTAAAAGTAAAATTCTGGCTAAAGGGACACTGAGGAAAACATGATTGACATTGTACAAACATTAGAAATCTTTCATTCACACAGAGAACTGAGACACAAGAAATGAGTGACCATGTAGTGGGCAGGAGAACAACTTTATGGACCTTCAAAACTCAACTTGATGTAAAGTTTGGGGAAAAATAGGTGAATATGCTGTAAAAAAAATCTTGTAACGATACATTACATTAATTGTGTATTTTCACAGTCAATAATCCATCACACTCTATAATAAATGGTTAAAACAGTGATTTCAAACAGATAAATGTAAGTAAACCTAACATTTAAGCAGTGTTTTAGCTTTCAATATCAATTAATTGTTTCAATGTGCAAGACTATTTTTGTGAGTAATTGAATTGCTGTAAATTCACAAATTAATGGTAGCTGAAGTGCCTCCCCACTCACTACGTGTAGTGCTTTGAGTAGTGAGTAAAACACTATGTAAATGTAGAGAAGTATTATTATTAATTTCACAGAAAACTAAATTTGCATAAAGTTAGTATATTTGCATAAGGTACACCACCTTTGCAGCAACACTGTAAATTGTTCCAGATAACTCCTCCAACTTTGCACTGTGTGAAACAAAAACTTAAAGATGGCTAGCAAACTCTTTTTTATGTGTATTGAAGGTTTTTTGTGGACATGGAAGCTGATTTATAGAGGAATTTTTTTTTATAAACTGTTAAACCTGTGGCATGCTCTACATCACAAAGGCAACCATTCCTTTTCCACCGGACAACATGAAACAATTTTACTAAACATTGATATTTTATCAATGGGTTAAAGTGATAGTGTGTATGTCTGACTACAAAATGATTGATAGTTGTATTTGATTTGATATACTTTGCTAATCCCTGAGGGGAAATTGCCTTTTCGCATGAACTTTGGGGGTCAGAGCAGAGGATCGGCCATTGCACAGCACCTGAATTGCTAGTCATTTAATTGTTAGATTACAGACAAAGGTGCTTTATCACAATGTCTTTACACTCAAATTGTTCTAGTAAATTTACGGCAAATTAATGTCCACTGAATTACTGTAACTATAACAGTTAACATGTACAAATTCAGGAAACAGATGAAATTTAACAGCAGCATACTGCTACATAATTTTCATTTTGCTTAAATGAATTTACTTCTACATCATTCATTTTGCTCAAATTAATTTACTGCTACATCGCATTCATTTTGTTTAAAACACACACATACAGACTGAAAACAAAATTAGTAGAATATAATCTAACAGAGTGAAGGATGGTGGAAAGACTTTCTTCACTACAAAGATGGCAAATGTCCAAAGATGATCAGGGTTGTCAAGAGGGCCATGTGGTTGTTATTTTATTTAATTTTCTTTTTTATTATGTAATTGGCAGCTGCCTTCCGCCTGGTTAACTCAAAAGAATGGGATGCATTATACTGTATTTGTGTGCTATGCAGGTTAACCAAAAACTGAACTCTGAAAAGTGAAATGTCAGCTTTGCTGGCATAAAGTTCAATGTCTTCTCAATTAACTGGCCCATATCAGACACTAGTATAATGTGTCTTTACGGAAACTGGCTTTAAAGATGCACAGGAGTAGGGTTTGAATGTGAGACACCATTTTCCTTTAAGAATACCAAATCTGCATCCCTTGCAAGACTTGCACTGACATTTAAAGAGATCCCTCTAGCACCAAAGGGCTTATGAAATCTGTTTGAGGAGTAGTATGTAAGTGACACATGGCTGATTAAGGCAGAACATAAAGTAAGTTAGAAAGAGTAGAGATGAGAATGATCAGATGGATGTGTGGAATATCACAAAGTGAGGGGAAGACTACTACTGAGTTAAGTGAAAGACTTAGTATGCTGAGAAGAAACAGACTAAAACTGATGTCACAATAAGAGACTCTAGTCATAGTTTATGTCAGACTTGCCGACTGAAGCTGCTGATCTTGTCGTTGGACTATCAATTGTCAATTTAAACAAATGAAAATCACTGGAGATGTCACATTTACCAACCGTTTGCCGACTTTCCACCACAATAGTGCTCACCTGACAGAGCTGGCACTGTACAAAGGGTTAACAAGTATTGCGAGTTCAGCTGCAGTCTCTTTTTTCTTTTTTCCATTCTGTTGGGATACGTAACACACAATACATCTGACAGACGAGCTTCTCTTCTGTTTGCAAGGTCCAAACACCCATGTTTCTTTTCCTTGTCAGTGCATTCTGTGCATTAAACTTCAGGATGAGCAGGTATTGGTTTTCAGTTGTCATGCGTACACAGCCTGCATCTATGACTGGGTTTAAGGTTTGATTTTGTCGGAGTGAATTGCTGGGCATATCACATTATGTGACTGACTTCACCAGAGTGTGCTGCCGACTGCCTCTGACTTGCTAAGATTATGTAAAGAAAGGCTACAGCTGAAAATTGCTGGGAAAGCTGCATAATGTGGCATGGCTTTGAGGTGTTTTAGGCATGTGAAGTGAAAAGCAGAGAATGACTGGCTGAATAAATTAATCAAAATGGCAACAGATTCTCTCAGATGATACAGAGAGAATAATGACAGTTGATAGCATAGCCTGATCTATACTGTGCAAGACTAAATATTTTATGACACATGATGCCCAAAGTGTTTTCATTTGATCAGATATCAAAGAGTTTTTTTAATTCTGTAAATCTAATTCCATAGGAGTTCTTTATTGAAGAGGTTGTACATCACAAGGAAAACAAATATTAAAGTAACTATTAACTTTAAGGTTCCTGGACACACACCACACAGATCTCTTTGCTCTGTCTTACTAAAACTAGAATGTAATCCTCTCTGTTTAAGATATTCTTTCATTGTATTGAAAAACGGTTATCTTCCAAAGTAAATCTCTAAATATTTGCTTACCAACTTATAAAAGATAAAGTTGACCTCAATAATGTCCTGAAGTAAACCCAGCTATAATGTAATATCTAAACTAACACACATCTCCTGAACAGGCCAGTGTGGCTGCAGTCTAAACCATTGGCTCTCTTTTCAATCATTCCATGTTGAATTGTTAACAAAAAATTAACAATCATACCTTTTAGTTCCCCAAATCGTTTTATGTGTCATATTCTTTTTCTTTATTCCATTCTTTCTGCATGTCTGATCTTTACCATTAATATACCTTAATGTTTTGGAAACACTCTTTATTTAACATGTTATTAATTTAAAAAGAGAGTAAATGGTGAGAAACAACAGGGAAAGCAAGACAGAGAATTTACTAAATAGAGAAACAGAAACAGAAGAATGAGATAAAATAAAAGGCAATAAGCAGACAAAAACAGGGTGGGAGAGAAGGGAGATAAAGAGAAAGACAGTTAAAGAAGAATACTGATAAGAGCAGAGTGTGAATGAATATGTGAGATAAAGACATAGAGCGGGGCAAAGACATGGCTTTTGCTATGTGATCAAAGCACCCCGGATGGGCTCCAGCTCCTCGTGATTCTGTGCAGAGATGTAGAATAAAACCTGAGAGGATCAGCACAGTGATACACTGTTTATTAGGCAAAATGAAACACATGCAGAATACATGTGGACAACAACAAAAGCAAATGTCTACTCTGAGGAAAGTAGTTCTCACAAAGCATTGAATAAGAGTAACAAAAGAGCAAGGCAAGGATATAAGGCTATGTACATGATAAGAAGTCTGATCTACCCTTCAATACAAGTAAAAGGCACTATATGATAGATAGATAGATAGATAGATAGATAGATAGATAGATAGATAGATAGATAGATAGATAGATAGATAGATAGATAGATAGATAGATAGATAGATAGATAGATAGATAGATAGATAGATAGATAGATAGATAGATAGATGCTCAGTGAGGGCAAATGACTCCACCCTTTATGGTGGGAGGACTATATATTTGGGACACATTGTGGACTGACACTTGGCAGAGATGCAACAACAAAAATTTATTTCTAAAGCACATTTAAAAAACAGCCAACACTGACCAAAGCACTGTATGATCAAAAATAAAAGAATTAAAATTAATCACATAAAATTCAGTCACAGCTTTGGACGTGCTCTGTCTCTAGGTATGGCAGAGGACCAGGACTTTGTGAAGTGGGGTCCAGCCTTACGTGGGGAGGCAAAATGGGGAGGTGGGGGGATAAGGGGGGGGAAAGAAAGAGAACAGGCTATATCTAATCTATCCTTTTAATCCTTATAATTATAACTACCAACGTACTGTAACAATAGGCTGCATGGCAATTACCCGTGGGGAAATAGGAAATTAAGGTTAAAGCTGTCTCATTTCCAGTTAAGACTATAAAATGGCATCAAAATTCAGAATCAATGTCTCCATGATAGGACAGTTAACTTTGTGAGCTGGAATGTTAATGGCCTGAATTACGAATTAAAGAGAAAGTATTCTCTCACCTAACAGGTTTAAACACTAAAATAGTATTTCTACAGGAGACTCACTTACTAAGCAAGGTTCAGTTCCGGCTACAAAAAGGACTGGACTGGCCAAATGTTCCATTCTAGCTTTACAAAGAAAACTAGAGGTGTGGGAATCCTCATACATAGAACAGTCTCATTTGTAGCATCAGATGTAGTATCTGATCCTGAAGGGAGATATGTGATGGTCATGGGCAACTTATCCATCCATCCATCCATTTTCCAACCCGTTGAATCCGAACACAGGGTCACGGGGGTCTGCTGGAGCCAATCCCAGCCAACACAGGGCACAAGGCAGGAAACAATCCCAGGCAGGGTGCCAACCCACCGCAGGACACACACAAACACACCCACACACCAAGCACACACTAGGGCCAATTTAGAATCGCCAATCCACCTAACCTGCATGTCTTTGGACTGTGGGAGGAAACCGGAGCGCCCGGAGGAAACCCACGCAGACACGGGGAGAACATGCAAACTCCATGCAGGGAGGACCCAGGAAGCGAACCCGGGTCCCCAGGTCTCCCAACTGCGAGGCAGCAGCGCTACTCACTGCGCCACCGTGCCGCCCTTGGGCAACTTATTTAACTGTAAAATGATTTTGATAAATGTTTATGCACCGAATGTCGAAGATAAGGAATTCATGCAAAATGTATTTGCATCCATTCCCAATGTGAACACTCATAAAATTATAATGGCTGGGGAGTTTAATTGTGTTTTAAATCCACTCTTAGATAGGTCTCCTGGCACAGGGGTGATGACATCTAACACTGCAAAGACAATTACACAGTTTGTAACTGACCACTGCTTATCAGACCCCTGGAGGTTTCTAAACCCAAACTCAAGAACATATTCTTTCTACTCACCAGTACATCGTTGCTACTCAAGAATTGATTATTTCTTTATAGATAATAATTTCTTGCCTACGATTAAATCTTGCAAGTACGAAGATATTGTTAATTCCGACCATGCACCTCTGATCTTGGAGCTAAAGTCACTATGCCCCACACACTCACCTCGTAGATGGCACCTTAACCCGCTTCTATTAGCAGATGAGAACTTTACTGAATTTATACCCAAACAAATCAGTTTTTTCCTAGAGACAAATACATCTTCAGAGGTTTCTGCAGGAATAATCTGGGAAACTTTAAAGGCCTTCTTAAGAGGACATATTATTTAATATCTTTCCCACATTAATAAATTAGAAACCAAGAAAATATCAGAGATAAAAAACGAAATTACTAGAGTAGATGAAGAACATGCCAGGCTTCCAAGCGTGGCTCTACATAGGAAAAGGCAGGCTCTGCATTCAAAACTCAACCTCTTGACAACTAAAGAAACTGAACAACTAATTTATAAATCCAGGCATTCAGGCATCATTACTATGAAAATGGAGAGAAAGCTAATAAGCTTTTAGCTCAACCAATCCACAAGCAAGAAGTTCGCAATGCAATCCCAGTAATCATCAACACGAACAGAGATGAAATCATTGACCACAAAAATATAATGCACACATTTAGAGACTACTATAAATCCTTATATTCTACTGAGTTTAAAGAAGACAATACACTATCTAATGTATTTCTGGATACATTACAGATGCCACAAATAGGTACTTTTAGTGCGGAGGAACTGGATAAACCTCTGGCACTATCAGAATTACTAGATGCTATAAAGTCACTTCAAGGTGGGAAAGCAGCAGACAAAGATGGCTACCCTGCAGAATTTTATAAGAAATTCTCCACTCAGCTAGCTCCCCTCCTATTAGCAACATTTACAGAAGCTAGAGACAATCAAATTCTACCTCAAACTTTTCACCAAACATTAATCACCGTCATTCCTAAACAAAATAAGGACTTATCACAATGTACATCATATACACCAATTTCACTTCTGAATAATGATGTTAAGATGCTCTCAAAAATTATAGCTAGAAGGATGGAGAAAGTGCTGCCTTCAGTAATATCACAAGATCAAACTGGATTTATCAAGGGTTGACACTTATCTTCCAATCTTTGACACTGTTTAATGTAATATACTCACCAACAAAGTCAAACACCCCAGAAATATTATTATCATTAGATGTAGAGAAAGCATTTGACATGACTGAATGGAAATACCTATTCACTACATTAGAGAAATTTGGGTTTGGCCCAAACATTTGTTCATGATTCAAACTACTATACAGTGATCCCTCGCTATATCACGCTTCGTCTTTCGAGGCTTCACTCCATCGCGGATTTTAAATGTAAGCAAATGTGAATATATATCGCGGATTTTTCACTGCTTTGCGGATGTCTGCGGTCTACAGTACGTGTGCTTCCTCAGTGGGACACATTTGAATTCAAACAAGGGACGCTATTGGCGGATGGCTGAGAAGCTACCCAATCAGAGCACACGGTTAAGTTCCTGTGTGCTGCTGATTGGCTCAGCAACGGAGTGCTGCATTAACCAGGAAGTCTAATCTCACTCAATGAGTGCCCCTGCTACTGCTTCAGGAGCTGTGTCCAAGTGCTAACAGAAGATGCAAATGATTGCAGAAAAGGTAAAAGTTTTGGATATGTTGAAGGAAGGAAACAGCTACACCGCTGCAGGACACCATTACAGCATCAATGAGTCCACGTTCTTTTTATTTAAAAAGGAGGAAAAGCATATAAGATCTACGGCCGCAGTGTCCTATAGCCAGGGCGCAAAAAGAGTTGCAAGTGGACGTGATAAGGCAGTAGTCTGGATGGAATCTGCTTTAGGGATTTGGATTGAAAAGTGATAGAAGAAGAACAACGGCGGTGCTAAACAGTCGCCTGAAGAGGCTCCTTTAGAAGAGCTGTAACGCTATCCTTTGTTGTGCAGTAAAATTAAACTCATCGTTATCGGACCAGTCGTCGTGTCATTGTTGGTGAGTAACCATAATTAATTATTTATGTACAGTACTTATTACATGTACATAGTTTAGTGTCACTGTACACACATTTTACTGTATACAATTTTTCTTGCATTGTACGTATTTATTGCTGGTGGCCTGTCTGTCGTAATGGCTGTAACATATGTAATATCGGAGACGCTCGATATCTTTAAAATAATATTTAGGTTTTACTGTATGTAAACTGTGTTTACATACATAATTTCAACGAATCTTACCTAATATCTAAGAGAATACAAAGGGTTTATGCTGTATAATTGTGCGTGAAATGTTTATAATAGTGTGGGAGAGTTTATAAGGGCTTAAAATATATAAAAATAACCATATAAACATATGGTTTCTACTTCGCGGATTTTCTTATTTTGCGGGTGGCTCTGGTACGCAACCCCCGCGATGGAGGAGGGATTACTGTATACCAATCCAGAAATTTCAGTTTGTATTAAAAACATTTGTTCAGACTACTTTAAACTAGAACGTGGTACCAGACAAGGTTGCCCCTTCTCACCACTTCTATTTGCAGTCGCCATTGAACCACTAGTGGTCCACTGTCGAAATTCTTATCAGATAAAGGGGATTTTCAGAGAAGGACTGGAACAGAAAATTTCTTTATATGCAGATAATATGGTACTGTATATATCAGATCCACAAAATTCTGCGCCTGCAGTCTTAACAGCACTTACAGAATTTCAAAAGATCTCTGGTCTCAGAATTAATTTGAATAAAAGTGTGCTCTTTCCAGTGAATTCTCAAGCACACAATATTAGATTGGACACCTTCCCTTTTATCATCGCAGATCAGTTTAAATACCTAGGGGTAAACATCACAAGTAAACATAAAGCTCTTTATCAACAAAATCTCGCCGTCTGTATGGAAAAAATTAAGCAAGACTTGCATAGATGGTCAACCCTTCATCTCACTCTAGCTGGAAGAATTAACATTGTTAAGATGAATATTCTTCCTAAGCTACTTTTTTATTTCACAACATTCCAATATACATTAATAAATATTTTTTAAGCAATTAGATTCAACAATAACCTCATTTATTTGTTACTAAAAACACCCACGTATCCAAAGAGCGACCCTACAAAGACCTCAGGCAGAAGGTGGCATGGCTCTACTGAACTTTCAGTTTTATTACTGGGCAGCAAACATACAAGCTATAAAAACCTGGATACAAATAGATGAACATAAACAGGCTTGGTCCGCAATGGAAGTAAAATCCTGCAGTACTTCTTTATATTCCCTGCTTTGTGCCCCAATAAATGCAAGTTATCGGCAATATACTAATAACCCAGTTGTGCTTCACTCACTCAGAATATGGAACCAATGCAGAAAGCATTTTAAGATGGAGAATCTTTTACAGTACATCCGGAAAGTATTCACAGAGCATCACTTTTTCCACATTTTGTTATGTTACAGCCTTATTCCAAAATGGATTAAATTAATTTTTTTCCTCAGAATTCTACACACAACACCCCATAATGACAACGTGAAAAAAGTTTACTTGAGATTTTTGCAAATTTATTAAAAATAAAAAAACTAAGAAAGCACATGTACATAAGTGTTCACAGCCTTTGCCATGAAGCTCAAAATTGAGCTCAGGTGCATCCTGCTTCCCCTGATCATCCTTGAGATGTTTCTGCAGCTTAATTGGAGTCCACCTGTGGTAAATTCAGTTGATTGGACATGATTTGGAAAGGCACACACCTGTCTATATAAGGTCCCACAGTTGATGGTTCATGTCAGAGCACAAACCAAGCATGAAGTCAAAGGAATTGTCTGTAGACCTCTGAGACAGGATTGTCTTGAGGCACAAATCTGGGGAAGGTTACAAAAAAATTTCTGCTGCTTTGAAGGTCCCAATGAGCACAGTGGCCTCCATCATCCGTAAGTGGAAGAAATTCGAAACCACCAGGACTCTTCCTAGAGCTGACCGGCTATCTAAACTGAGTGATCGGGGGAAAAGGGCCTTAGTCAGGGAGGTGACCAAGAACCCGATGGTCACTCTGTCAGAGCTCCAGAGGTCCTCTGTGGAGAGAGGAGAACCTTCCAGAAGGACAACCATGTCTGCAGCAATCCACCAATCAGGCCTGTATGGTAGAGTGGCCAGACGGAAGCCACTCCTTAGTAAAAGGCACATGGCAGCCCGCCTGGAGTTTGCTAAAAGGCACCTGAAGGACTCTCAGACCATGAGAAAGAAAATCCTCTGGTCTGATGAGACAAAGATTGAACTCTTTGGTGTGAATGCCAGGCATCACGTTTGGAGGAAACCAGGCACCGCTCATCACCAGGCCAATACCATCCCTACAGTGAAGCATGGTGGTGGCAGCATCATGCTGTGGGGATGTTTTTCAACGGCAGGGACTGGGAGACTAGTCAGGATAAAGGGAAGGATGAGTGCAGCAATGTACAGAGACATCCTGGATGAAAACCTGCACCAGAGCGCTCTTGACCTCAGACTGGGGCGACGGTTCATCTTTCAGCAGGACAACGACCCTAAACACACAGCCAAGATATCAAAGGAGTGGCTTCAGGACAACTCTGTGAATGTCCTTGAGTGGCCCAGCCAGAGCCCAGACTTGAATCCGATTGAACATCTCTGGAGAGATCTTAAAATGGCTGTGTACCGACGCTTCACATCCAACCTGATGGAGCTTGAGAGGTGCTGCAAAGAGGAATGGGCAAAACTGGCCAAGGATAGGTGTGCCAAGCTTGTGGCATCATATTCAACAAGACTTGAGGCTGTAATTGCTGCCAAAGGTGCATCGACAAAGTATTGAGCAAAGGCTGTGAATACTTATGTACATGGGATTTCTCAGTTTTTTTATTTTTAATAAATTTGCAAAAACCTCAAGTAAACTTTTTTCACGTTGTCATTATGGGGTGTTGTGTGTAGAATTCTGAGGAAAAAAATGAATTTAATCCATTTTGGAATATGGCTGTAACAACAAAAGGTGGAAAAAGTGATGTGCTGTGAATACTGTCCGGATGCACTGTATCTGTGGCACCTCTGCAAGAGAACCACCTCTTTCAACCCTTGCAAACATATGCAGTTTTTAATATCTGGAAAAGATTTGGGGTTAAATTGCTTAGAGATCTTTATATAGACAACATCTTTGCATCCTATGAACAATTACACTCCAAATATAACTTTCCAGCCACACATTTCTTTCACTATCTTCAAATTAGGATCTCTGTTAAACAGAACCTGCCCGATTTTCCTCATCTTGCACCCTCCTCCATGCCTGAAAAAATATTGCTCAATTTCAAGGACTTAGACACCATCTCTGCAATATATAAAATTATCTTGCAGTCCCTCCCTTTTAAAGATCCAAGAGGACAATGGGATAAAGATCTCTTAATCAATATTGTGAGCTGTGGAGCTGATCGCACCCCCAGAGAATACAGACGCCCCTGGGAAAACCCCTGAAAAACATTGACAGACTACCTTCACATTCCTCCTTACACTTCTGGCCCGCGCTGTTGTGTAATATGCCTCTCGCAGTGCTCCGCCTTCTTAAAAAGCCTGTACGGGCTTCTTTTAGTTTGTTAAATTGATTGCTTGCTTCTCCTTCTCTCTCTCAGACCTCTCCTGCTCCTGGCACGTATTCCTCCTCCTCCAAAGAAGCCCGAGCTTACTTTTAATTGACAAACGGAGGTGTCAACTCTTTCCTTTCAAGGAGCACGTTTGAAACCCTTTAAAGAGACAAATGTTTGTTTGCAGCGTTTGAATAAAATTCAAGTCTCTTCAACCTCCTCTGTTTTCTGTGAAATTCTGTGACCCAAGCGTGACAATATATCAGAAAAGGTGTGGAAAATAGCAATGCAGGGACTTCATTCGAGCTCCATATGCGCAAAGCATAAAATTATTCAACTCAAAATTATATATCGAGTACATCTGTCTCACCTAAAACTGTCCAAAATGTTTCCAGGGCAAGATCCAACCTGCGAACGCTGCAATCAAGTCCCAGCCTCACTGGGTCACATGTTCTGGGCCTGCACCAAATTAACATAATTTTGGACCAAAATTTTTAAGTGCCTTTCAGAAAGCATTGGTGTCACAATCCCTCCTAACCCATTAACAGCTGTGTTTGGTGTTCTTCCAGATGGGTTTAAAGTGGAGAAGGACAAACAAACTGTGATTGCATTCACTACACTTTTGGCACGCAGACTTATTTTGCTAAACTGGAAGAATCCTAACTCTCCTCTTTTAAGTCAGTGGGAAACCGATGTTTTATACTATTTGAAATTGGAAAAAATCAAATATTCAGTTAGAGGATCTGTACAGAATGTTTTCAAAACCTGGCAGGATCTAATAAATAATATCTTAGAATAAGCTCTTAATGCACCGAGGAAGCAATCATCTTCACATTTCCTTTTCTTCTCCATTTATCACTATTGCCCTATTAAACTCATCAATTTAGGTATGTCTACAAGCCTTAAGTTTTACTCTGTTGACCATGCTCTCTCTCCCAGGGGTGGGGGGCGACTTGTTTTCAATCCTATCTTTTGTAAAAATTGATCTATTTATATGGAATGATTACAATAAAATTAATAAAATTAAAAAAAAAAATCAGTCACATAGAATTAAAAATAAATGACATTAAAGGGGGCGGCACGGTGGCGCAGTGGGTAGCGCTGCTGCCTCGCAGTTGGGAGACCTGGGGACCCGGGTTCGCTTCCTGGGTCCTCCCTGCGTGGAGTTTGCATGTTCTGCCCGTGTCTGCGTGGGTTTCCTCCGGGCGCTCCGGTTTCCTCCCACAGTCCAAAGACATGCAGGTTAGGTGGATTGGCGATTCTAAATTGGCCCTAGTGTGTGCTTGGTGTGTGGGTGTGTTTGTGTGTGTCCTGCAGTGGGTTGGCACCCTGCCCGGGATTGGTTCCTGCCTTGTGCCCTGTGTTGGCTGGGATTGGCTCCAGCGGACCCCCGTGACCCTGTGTTCGGATTCAGCGGGTTGGAAAATGGATGGATGGATGGATGACATTAAAGGAAAATAGAATAAATTAAAACAGTAGAAGCAAGATAACAATTAGAGAAAAGGAAAACAATTGACTCACTTTCACCATTAATTCAAAAGCCAGCCTTCAGTAATGACTTAAATGTGATGAAAGAGGAGGCCATTCTGATACTGTATACTCTGGTAAACTGTTCTACAGAGAGGGAGCAGCTACCGAAAAAGCCCGGTCACCTCTCCATTTTTACCTTGATCTAGGGACCACTAGGAGCAACTGGCTAGACGACCTAAGTGCCCTCTTTGGGGTGTAAATTTTTAAAAGATCTGAGAAGTTAAAAAGGCCCCTGTCCGTTTAGGCATTTAAAAACCAATAACAAAATTTTAAAATCAATTCAAAAACGAACTAGAAGCCAGTAAAGAGAGACGAGTACTGGATAAATATGGTCACACTTGTGAGTGCAAGTTATAAAACGGGCCGCAGCATTCTGCACCATCTGTAGGTGATGTAAAGACACCTTATCAATCCCAACGTGCAGACTATTACAATAATCTAACCTAGAGGTTATAAACACGTGAACTGCTTTTTCGAGATCATTTTGACTTTTTACCTTTGATAAAAGTCTCAACTGATAAAAACACAATCTAACTACAGCATTGATATTTTTATCGAATTTAAAAGTTCTCTCTCAAAGTTCTTAGTAATAAGCCTCTCATATGATACCAGAGAACCAAGTGCATTATTTAGAGAAGCTGAAATGAGATGGAACTCTACTCCCGACCTGAGAACCCCAAGAAGGGATTACCATGCTCAGTTTTGCTTTATATGTGCAATTGCACATTATGGTTGTTGAAGTTTATTCTGTTAATTAAATGGGGTGACCTGGCTGGTGCCCGAACATTTATTTTGGTTCCCGTGTCATACCTTGTATGACCACAACATATAGCAGGATTTATCTAAAAGGAGATTATTTAACAATCTTATTTACTAAGAGTACAGTGATTGGGAGTGCATGTTCTTGTCAGTTACAATCTTACAGTACAGGAGGTCAGCCACTGGCACAGTATGTTGCACACACTGTCACTATCTGTTAAGATGTCTGCTAGACCAGCTTAGTACAATTCAGTACACAGGGAACAAGACCACCTCAACTAATGGCTGAGGGTAGAAATGACCTTAGATGGCGGAGCAACACAGTTACCTTAGTCTGTTACTGAATGTGCTCATCTTTTTAGCCCACACAGGTAGCAAGAGTCATTGTGTAGAACAATATGCTTGATTGCTTCATTTATTTATTAGTTAATCCCATAAAGTGAAGGCATATACTAATACAGTAATATATAAAATTATGACTATTTGATAATTTACAAGTAAGCCTATACAATGTTCTATAATGAAGCATGTTAGCAAAGGTATATTCAATAAAAAAGATTGGTTGATTTATATTTTTAACCATGTAAAGTCTCTTGTGATCTCATACCGTTAATGGATTCATATAAAATAAACATGATTGATTGAATTATCTCCACACAAAGCAGCACAATTTCCTTCAGGTGTCCCCCTAATAAAAGTAAAGAATAAGCCAAAGCTCAGTAACAGAAAGCTTACACTCACCTGCTCCAGGAGGGCATCAGAGCGGATTTCGAGCTCTGCAAGCTTCTCTTCTCGTTCGTAGGTCTTATCTATATTATCCCGCATGAGGTTCTGCACCTCATCCACCTCATTCTGCAACTTCTTCACCTTGTCTTCATTCTGGTCTCCCTGTACACAGAAAACAAATGATAAGGGCTTTAGTCACTTAATAAAAGAGGCTTCCAAAGAAATGTGCATCAGGCTGGACTTTGGAGCTTTTGCTTGAATTGTAAAATATGCCAGTCTGATGCAGCTGCCTTTCACACAGGATAAGCTCTGACCTACCATGGCTGAGAATTGGAGTTAGCAAGTCTGAGAATGTATGTTATACCATTAAATATTTACACACATTAATTGACACAAAGCCAACATTTTTAACAGTCTTGTTTGTCATCCTCAAGACAAGACATGCATAACCGAAAAGTGAAAGCAGGTTTGATACTGTCATGGAAAACTGCTGTGGGACACCTTTCTGGTGCATCAGGTTCCACTAACTGCCTCTAGTATCATTCTCTGGGTATTGGCCACTGCTCTCAGTCACTATGGCTCAGGAACGGCCGGATTTACTGTTCATATGGCACAACCACTGAAATTCAAAATTGGTGGGTGTGTTGTCTGATGCAGAGGAAATCTGGCTGTATTTTTTCTTTGTTGATTTTTGCTCCCTCTTCCTTCCTGCTTGCCTGCCAGTCAGGGCTTCATCCGTCCTAAAAGTGGAGTTTATGGCAGAAAGATCTGCAGTCCACACGCAAACCCCGTAAGCTATTAGAGGTATCCCTGCATTGCTTATGAAGTATCTTATCAATGGCAATAATAATAATAATGTTAAATCTATTTAAAACCCACTTAACCTATTTGAGAGTCATGAGGATTGATGTCTATGATAAAATACATAACATGGAATTATCTAATCTGCTTAATTAAGTTAAGGATAAGGGGACTGCAGCCTGTTCTGGAAGCACAGGATATGAGATAAGAATCTGCCAGTTCATCAGGACCCACTCACACAAGACCAGCTTGGAATCTGTAATTAACTCAACACCTATCATTCAGAATGTAAAAAGAGAACTGCAGTGCTCAAAGGAAAGCCCAGGAAGATATGGGGAGCTGTGCAAACTTCACACAGACATCAACTAGGTGTGGGATTTGAACCCAGACACTGAATCCACAAGGAAGCAGCACCAGCAACTTTACTATTCAATCATCTTCATCGGCAGCATGGTGGCACACAACTCCAGGAGACTGAGTTTGAATCCTTGTCCAGTCTTGATCTGCATGTAGGTTGCAAGTTCTCCATTTTTTTCAGGGGTTTTTCCATCCATAACCCAAAGAGATGTGATTTAGGTGAATTGGTGACTTTAAACTGGCTCCATAAGAGTGAGTGTCACATGCCAGGCTCTGGTGCTCCAACCAGGGTTGGTTCTTACCCTACACACAATGCTTTGTTCTGGTTGTCCATGACTTTAAACTGAATTATACAGACTGAAAAAGGATGGATGGGTAATAATAATAAAAGGACATTAGTTCTTTACCTCTTTGTGACAGTTACCACCACGAATAATAACAGCTTACAATTGTTTTATTTCTGTAATTTTTATTTGTGATGATTCTAATACCAATTACCAAGCAAAATGAAGTTTAATAGCTAGTGACATGTGAGGTAATATTCTACATCTAAGGTTGTTTTCTCAGCTTCTCACAAACAAAATTAACATGACAGGATGACTGCTTTCAACATGGCTCATTTCCTTGTTGATTTCTCTTTTCTAAAGACAAGATTTGTTTTTTATTGGCTGTAGTAATAAACCACTACAATTGTTGCATCATAACATATGTCCCCTATTTTGCATCCAGAACACTGTGTCACTTCTTGTTTAATGACAAGTTGTTTCACACTATGCATCTAAATAATATTACTAATGGCTAACACGGTACAACACCCTAGTACTAATTAATATAGAAAACAAAGTGACTAATCAAATGCGTAAAACAATTATAAAATTCTAAATATCCATCTAGGGGAGTCATAGCTCAGGCATTATCTGTGTGAACTGTGCACACTCTCTTCATGGACTTGTGATCTTTGTCTTCAGCTACTTTCATCCCACATCCTAAAACTGTGCAGCATAGTCTGAGTCATGTCTGATATGTGAAAGGGCCCTGCAACAGACTGCAACAACCCAGGGAAGGTTCCAAGGCAAGACATGGTCTAGTCAACCTGTACTTGAGTAAGTGGTTTAGGAAAATGCATGAGTTTCAGAAAGTATAAGTCAGGAACCTGGGGAACAGTTTTCAAAGGCAATGTTCACTTTTTATGGTATCTTTTCTCACATTTAGATGATACCATATTCAAAATAATCCAAAAAAAATAATCTGTTCATATTCTCAATGACATTAACAATCACTACTTTCTAAAAACCCTGACACCCTGATAGATAGATAGATAGATAGATAGATAGATAGATAGATAGATAGATAGATAGATAGATAGATAGATAGATAGATAGATAGATAGATAGATAGATAGATAGATAGATAGATAGATAGGACATTATACTGTATAACACAGGAAAGCCAAAATAGTAAGATAGACAGATAAGGATGTCATTCTTCAAATACAGTATATAATAGGGATATCACTTTACAAATTAATCAATAATAGTTATGTGCATTTTTATGTATACATTTATTCATGCACTTATTTATTTATACATGGATGTATGTATCTATGTATCATTGGGGGTTCACAGCCTGTATTATTCTTTCTGATGTGCGACAACAATATCCTGTATTATTTAAAACTAGAAAAACAATCTAAAATAATCTAGCTGGGCCCCTGCCTTTGTTTCTGTTTTACCTCGTTATTTTACTGTCCATGAGGAACAGCCATTTTCTTAAATAGCTGCCCGATTTTTTTTATGATATAATATCTATCAAATCTCTCTTTGAAATGTTGCACTGATTATGTTTTTGCTTTGACTGTTTTTTACTTAATAAATGGGATTTTTATAGTATAGTGTACTTGGTTAAAACTCTTTTATTGTAATGCATATATTCTGAAACTAAATGAATTTTAAAAAGAAAAATGCACATACACATAATATTTTTGTTGAGAAGATATGTAAAAGTTAAAAAATCAAAATGGAATGCTCCATACAGTAGTTCTATGTAAATTACACTTCCGTGATTTTGCACAAAATCACTCAATTACATTTTAAAAAATAACACAACCAATTGTAGCACACAATAATATAAACTCAAATTACATTAACTTGTAAAATATCTATTATGTACACAAATACATGTAGAGTAAAATGAACAGGAAATTGAATCAATTGAACAACTTCAATAATACTTCATTTGAATCTAAACCCATTGGTTCAAATGAAGTAAACAAGCAAAATAGGATGACTGGTCGAGCTTTACAGATGTTTTGTGTTGTGTGTGTGTTTTTGTGTGTTCAGTTCTTTCTCTTCATCATCCTGCATGTGCTCTGATAGGGCTATCTTCACTTATACATTTCTATGGGTGTGTGTGTGTGAGTGCATGTGCCTGTGCGTGTCCTTGTAGGTGATTATGTGTTTATGTACATATATATTTAAATAAATTATGTCTCAAAGCTACTAATGCAAACATTTTGTAAAGCAATAGGCCTAGACCCATCACTAAATAGAGTACACTGCCAAAACCCTGGTGAAATTAAACAATTTCTACAGCAGTGATTGTTTTGAATGTTCCAGGAATAAGTACTGGATGAAACTGAACCAGACAAAATAACAAGACAAACACAATTACACTGTGGGAAGAAGATTTTACATTTTTTTAGAAGTTCTCATTACAGATAGGTCTCTGTGTTCAGGGCAAAACTCTCTGACACCACTTGTCCTAAATCTTTGCTGGCATTTAGTCATGTACACAATACAAAAAAACATAGTTTTCCAAAATAACTTTTAATTTTAAGATGTGAAACTCAATTTCAATTTCCCACGCAAACATATATACAGACATCATGCTAAAATCAACATCTCTCCACATTTTGAACATCATAAACTTAACTTAACTCTGAACTTAACTTGATAGTGAAATGTTGACCCTATCACCAAAAATAAGGCACAAGAAAATGTTGAGCATCAGTAGGAGAGAAATGTAAGGAAATAAGCCCATGAAAAGTGACAAAAGCAAGGAAGACCAGTAATTATCTGAAAAGAGGACAGTGGAGCTTAAAAGATTTGTCAGTCATTTAGTCGTGAAGAGACACAAAAACTTAAATGTTATGATATTTTTGCTATGGTCCCTTAAATGTTTTGCTTCATTGCTGTATACCTAATAGAAAATCTGATCAGGATGAACTCTTGATGAGGCAACTTGTTTTTCAGTAAAGGTCCTTCATGTCTGGTGACTTTAACTGATTTCACTCTGGCAGTTTATGAACAGTAATGGACAAGAGCAGCATTAGGGCTATCTAAGTGAACCCACAATCTTTGGACATGTCTATATGGTGATTAACAGGAAAGAGAAATATAGGCAGGAGAAGGATACACAGGGCAGAGGTGGGGTTCACCAAAGCCCTACAAAAACACTGGCCACGTGGTGCACTGCCCGACACATCAGCAGGTGGTCAGTTCAATTCCTGCCATTGACTGTGTGGCCATACGTAGTAGGTCACTTAACCTTCCAGAGTAACAAATGTAAACAGGTGTCTTAAACAGTTGCAAAATAATGATAGATTTATTTTGGCAATCACTCCAAATGTCCTCACTCCAACAAGATGAAGCATATGATTCCTGGACAGAACAACCAGCCCACTGGTATGTGTTACACAAGGCAGACATCCTGTGAACAACTAAGGGTACGTGGCCTTTAACTGTGTTTTTGGACTGAGGAATCCTCATATGTAAATCAGTCAGTCAGTCAGTCATTTTCCAACCCACTATATCCTAACACAGGGTCATGGGGGTCTGCTGGAGCCAATCCCAGCCAACACAGGGCGCAAGGCAGGAACAAACCTCTGGGCAGGGCACCAGCCCACAGCAGGGCACACACACACACACACACACACACACACACATCCACACACCAAGCACACACTAGGGCCAATTTATGATCGCCAATGCACCTAACCTGCATGTCTTTGGACTGTGGGAGGAAACCAGGGCACCCGAAGGAAACCCACGCAGACACGGGGAGAATATGCAAACTCCACACAGAGAGAACCCGGGTCTCCTTACTGTGAGGCAGCAGCGCTACCACTGCATCACCGTGCATATGTAAATCATTTTTTTAAATTTTACTGCTCATAAAATACGCAGGCGCTTTACATAGGAAACAAAAACAAATGTCATAACATATGTTTCTGAATGTAAGTCTACTGTAACTGCACTTTTAAAATAAATACCTTATTCCAATAAACAATGTTTGTTGCTAGAAATACATGAGGATACCAGTAACAGTAAGAATTACTCACTAAAGATAATGGGATATTTTTGGTGCTAGAAAGAAAAAGACGCTATTTAAAATAAACATTTATATTGTAACCTTTAGTTTCACCCTGCTAAAACGTCAAAGAATGCTGGAGCCTTTTCAGACAGCAGGAGGGAATACCAGTCTAACAAAGGTCATAAATTTGTGCTGTGACAGATGGGTATCAGCAAGAGTGAAAGGGAAGGTCTACAGGACAGTAGTGAGACCAGCTGTGTTACAGTATATGGGTTGGAGATGGTGGCACTGACCAGAAAGCAGGAGACAGAACTGGAGGTAGCAGAGTTAAAGATGCTAAGATTTGCACTGGGTGTGACGAGGATGGATAGGATTAGAAATGAGTACATTAGGGGGTCAGCTCAAGTTGGACAGTTGGGAGACAGAATCAGAGAGGCGAGATTGTGTTGGTTTGGACATGTGCAGAGGAGAGATGCTGGGTATATTGGGAGAAGGATGCAAAGGATAGAGCTGCTAGGGAAGAGGAAAAGAGGAAGGCCTAAGCGAAGGTTTATGGATGTGGTGAGAGAGGACATGCAGGTGATGGGTGTAACAGAGCAAGATGCAGAGGACAGAAAGATATGGAAGAAGATGAACCGCTGTGGCAACCACAAACAGGAGCAGCTGAAAGAAGAAGATTGCACAGTATTATAAATTCACCTAGAAGGTAATGGGCTGATGGGTAGAATCCTGTCCAGGTTCTAATTAAATTCCTCTTATTTTTATGAAATAAAGGAATTTTTTACTTTATAGATTTAATTTAAGTTAACGTAAAATAATCATATTTCTTAACAATATATAGCTTTTTCTAGTTACATCTTATTACCCATAAATTATTTTCTGTTGTTTCATTACAGATTCTTTATAAACGTTTATCAGTCTACTGTACACTGAACACAGCAATATCCTCATAGAACTTGTTCTTATATTGCACCATGATGCTGGGAATGACATCTCATATCACTAATCTTCCAATGTATAGATGATATGACAATAAAGTCCACTTTAACTTAAACTTAAGTGAACACATAATCTCTGGTGATGTCTATATGATGGAAGGAAAGAAAATTTTGGGTAGGAGAAGGCAGCACTTTATCTTACTCAACATTCACATATTTTTCATGCTCAAAACGTGCATTTCCTTTTTCCCCATAAACAACTGAATTAATTCACATTAACTTAAAAAAACAAGGTTTATTTATACGATTATGATATTTTGCATAAACAACTGCCCCCTTTTTTGATACCATGATCCCATTGAACACGCAGCAACCCCACATCTTTGTATAGTTTGAAAGACAGTCTCCTCTTAATTAAATTCAGACCTTAAACTGCCTTAAAACACTTCTGAATTATTTTTTGTACAAATTAGTAATATACCTTTAATATTATTTTTACAACTTGTCGTGAAGTTTTGCTACCTGTTTGATTCTGGGACAGTCCTACAATGTGTTTCAGTCATAAACACAACATGCGATCATGTTCAGACAAGCAAGTTTAACTGATCCAGTCGCTAAAAGAAAGTCTTCAGGTGGTAAACGGTAAAAAGCAAATATATCTTGATTATAATGATATATCCACACCTTGAATCCAGTTCTACCAGTGAGAGTTCTGCAGGCCCGGTTCCATAGATGTCATTTAGTAAGGCTAAGTCCCACACATGTTGTGTCATGTCCCTTCACCCATGCTGTCGAATATATTGGAACTTGTTGGATTTTTAGGACTTTATCACACCACATGCACCCCCGTATTCCAACTACCCCCTTACCGTTTTTGTCTGGATCTGGGGCTGGAGCTGTGGAATCCCAGTTACACTTGTTTGGACAAGTAGGTTACAAAATGGATGGAGGGTTTAACAAATGAATGGAGGGCTCTGTGTATAATCTATTCATATTTTCTGGGCTGAGGGTACTGCAACGTGGACCTACCTAGAAGCAAAGAGACTTACTCAGGGTTAAATATTGGACGGGACACCAGCCCATCTCAGAGGACATTCACTGGAAAAGTTAAGATTTGTCGATGAATCTACCGGCAGTGTTTCCAATGTGGAAGGAAACCAAACTCCCCAAAGAAAACCCACATGCAATACGGGGAGCAGTTTTCCAAGACAACACTCATATTTCTGTATTTTTTTCTCACATTTAGTGGACACTGAATTCATTATAATGAAAGAAAATCTATCTGTTCATTTTCTCAATAAACTAATGGGCAGTAGCTCCTCACAACCCTGAAATGGATCATGTATCTAACTATAGTGCCTTCAGAAAATATTCAGTTTTCACCTTCACTTTTTTTAATTGATTTTTCTGATTGTGGTGGATTTTGTGTGGTTGTGAAGTCTGAATTATGATACTTTGATAGACTGGCAAGTTTGTTTCCTACTATACAATAGAAAAGTATATTTTTCTTTTCTTTGCTTGTTACACAACAAAATAATTAATATTACGATTACATGAAAAGGGTGATCAACCAGGGTGGCACGGTGGCGCAGTGGGTAGCGCTGCTGCCTCGCAGTTGGGTGATCTGGGGACCTGGGTTCGCTTCCCGGGTCCTCCCTGCGTGGAGTTTGCATGTTCTCCCCGTGTCTGCGTGGGTTTCCTCCGGGCGCTCCGGTTTCCTCCCACAGTCCAAAGACATGCAGGTTAGGTGGTTTGGCGATTCTAAATTGGCCCTAGTGTGTGCTTGGTGTGTGGGTGTGTTTGTGTGTGTCCTGCGGTGGGTTGGCACCCTGCCCAGGATTGTTTCCTGCCTTGTGCCCTGTGTTGGCTGGGATTGGCTCCAGCAGACCCCCGTGACCCTGTGTTCGGATTCAGCGGGTTGGAAAATGGATGGATGGGTGATCAACCACAATAAATGAAAAAAGTGTTAGTACCTGGAGAGCTTTAAAATAATCTCAATGAATTGCTAAAATTGTCTACGTGTGGATTATGTCATGTCATCAAGGTAATGTAAAATAACCACATTAAGGTAACACAACATATTACATTTAAGTAAAATTGAATTAATTTCTTTTGATGGAAAAACTTGACATAAAAAAATTAAGTGAATCTAAAGTTTTATTTTTGTTGAGTGAATTATGCATAATCATATAATAAAACACTGTCAAACACGCCCAGGTAAAGGTCGCAGGGTGGCAAAGCCGATACCAGCAGCATCGTGATAAAAGCAGGAACCACCCAGAATTGTCCAGGCTGGGGCCACTCACGCGCACACCCAAACTCACACATATTCATTTTAGTTACCAAAATTAATCTCTCTCAAAAACTGGTTAACCACGGTAGTAGGAAGAACACGTAATACCCGTCACCGTGAGTTCTCAGGTAAATACTGTGTGGCCCTGATCGAAAGTGAAAGTAACGCTGATACGATGCGAACTGACTCCAGAGCAAAATCCCACACAAGCAACACTAATCATACTGTTAACAAGAACAAAATACACAGGTTTGAAACTTACCATGCTTCGTTCTTCCCTGTGTCCGGCGGCTGACCACTCGGGCGCTTTTCGACTGGTCTTTCTTTCTTGGGTCTCTGTCTCGTCGTAGCAGCTAGCGCTGCCCCACGATGATCCGATGTAAAGCCGGCGGTCACTCCTACTCGTCCAAGCAGTTGAAAGTCCAGTCACCACAAACAGATCCCTTTGCCCGACGCTAGTGTATTTGAAAAGGGGACAGCCGTGCGACTTCTCACTTCTCAACGTTTTGACAACTCCGGCAAGGGGAAAAAAAGGCGTAACTCCTCCTCCGCACAAAGCGCTTATATTTAGAACAGGCGTTGGGCACACAGAGCGGCTCAGAGCAGAGGTCTTTACTACACGTCAATTGAGGGGCGTCCCCGTATTCCGAGAAAGGAGTCAACACCTTATCAAGTTACCAAATAATTCTCATCTTAATTAAATTCAGACCTTAAACTGTTCTATGCAATATTGAAAACCTTCTAGAAGTCTGCTGTGCAACACCTTCCAATTACCCTTTGTACAAATTAGTAAAACTTGTATGAAAACTTTTGCTACCTGTTTCGATTTATGCATTGTGCTACAATGTAGTTCATTTATAAATATAACATGTTGTCATGTTTAGATAAGGACATTTAACTCATCCAGTCGCTAAAGACAGTCTTCAGGCGTTAAACAGCAACTATCAAATGGAAATTTCTCAATGATAATAACGCATCCACAACTTGAATCAAGTTCTATTGGTGTTAGCTCTGCGGTCATTGTTTAAGATCATTTAGCCAAGGTAAGCTCACCAAATATGATGTCAGGTGCACCCACCCACACTCTCAAGTATATTGTTAATTTTTGGGACTTTATCAGGACCCCTGGCAATCATGCCCCAAAGAATTCAGTTCCCACCTTTGTAGTTTGCTCTGGATCGGGGTTGGAACTCTGCTTCCCCAAGACCCTTATTTAGATAAGCAGGATAGAAAATGGATGGAGGGTTTAATAAATGAATGCAGAGCTGGGTGTATAATCTACTCATGTTTTCTGGGCTTAGGCTACTGAAACATGGATCTGTCTTGAAGCAAAAAGTGTTATTCAGGCCAAGACAGGTCCCACTGGAAAAGTTAAGATTTGTCAGTGAGTCTACTGGCAAAAGTGTTTCCAATTTGGATAGAAAATCAGAAAACCCTCATGCACTATGGGGAGGGGTTTTCCAAGGCAATGTTCACTTTTTGCGGTATCATTTTTAATATTTAGAGGACACCAAATTCAAAATAATGCAGGAAAATTAATCAGTCTGTTTTCTCAATTACAATAACAAGCACTACTTCCTCACAACTCTGAGGCAACCCCTACTATCTATCTATATAGTGCCTACAGAATGGGTTCAAACCTCTTCACATTTTTTACACATTTTGTTAAGTTGCAGCCTGTTCTTTAAATTAACTTGTTTCCTGTATTAGGAAACACTTAATATACCAGAATGATAAAGCAAAAACACAATTTTAGACATTTTTTGCTAATTTAATAAAAAAAAAAAAGAAACCTAAAATGTCTCATTGACACGAGTATTCAGACCCTTTACTCAGTACTTTGGCAACAATTACAGCCTGGAGTCTTCTTGGGTCTGATGTGACAAGCTCCATATATGTGGGTGTTGTGATTTTCTTCCATTCATCTCTGCAGATCCTTTCAAGTGCTATCAGCTTGGACGGAGGCCATTATTTTCAGATCTGTCCAGAGATGTTTGATTGGGTTCAAGTCAGGGCGCTGGCTGGGCCAATCAAAAGAATTCAAAGAGTTGACCCTAAGCCAACCCTTTGTTTTCTTTGCTTTGTGTTTAGGGTCATTGTCCTGTTGGGAGGTGAACCTTCGGCCGAGTCTGAGATCCAGTATGTTCTGGAGCAGGTTTTCATTAAGGGTCTAGCAGTCCCTACCACTTTAAAACAACCCCAAAGCATGACACTGCCACCAGCATGCTTCACCACTGGAATGGTATTGCACAGGTGATGAGTGGTGTCTGGTTTCCTCCACACATGACACATATAATTGAAGCCAAACAGTTTAATTTTAGTTTCATGAAACCAGAGAATCTAGTTTCTCATAGTTGAAGAGTCCTTTAGATACCTTTTTGCAAACTACAAGAGGACTTTCATGTGTCATCTCCCACTCTGTCATAAAGCCCAGATTGGTGGAGTGTTGCAGCGGTGGTTGTTCTCCTGGATGTTTCTTCCATCTACACACAGGTTCTCTGGAGCTGAGCCAGAATCACCATCAGGTTCTTTGTCACCTCTGTTTCCATGGCTCTTCTGTCTCAATTGCTCAGTTTAGCTGGTCAGCCATCTAGGAAGAATCATGATGGTTCCAATCTTCTTCTATTCAAGAATTATGGAGGCCACTGTGCTCTTGGGAACCTTCAATGCGGCATAGTTTTTTTCTTTTTATTGTAGCCTTCCCTAAATCTGTGCCTCGATACAATCCTTCCTCTAAGCTCCGCAAGCAATTCCTTCAACCTTATGACTTGGTTTTTGCTCTGAGCTCTAATACACATTGTCAAGTGTGGGACCTTCTACAGAGCTGTGTGAGCTTTTTCTAATCATGTGAAATTAATTGAATTGACTACAGGTAGACTCTAAATATGGTGTAGAAACAACTCAATGAACATAGAGTGGGAAACAGCTGAGCTGAAGTGCCGTAGTAAAGGATCTGAATACTTATATCAATGTGACAGTACTGCTGTTTTTTAATAAATTTGCAAAAATTTCCATAATCCTGCTTTTATTTGTTATTCTGGGGTATTGAGTGTTGGTTGATAAGGGAAGAAAATGAATTTAAACAATTTTAGAACAAGACTGCAACATAAACAAATGTAAAAAAAGAGAATGGTTCTCAAAACTTTCTGAAGGCATCCTACCTACCTACCTACCACCTAACATTCTTGTCTTTGGGATGTAGTAAGAAATCAGAGTACCTAGAAAACTTCACATGAACAGTAATTGGGCATAGAAGTCAGGAAATCTGAGGTATCAGCACTAACTACTCAGCCCCCATATACTACCCAATTCAGTTCAATCAGTTTATCTTTATACATTGAGCTCTTTTAATTAGTCAGGCACTGAAAGTGGAGTGGATGGAACGATGTCCGCAGCAGCTAATTGATGTCATGGTGTCTGTGGGGGTGTTAAATCTAACAAGCATTGATACAATATAAGATCCAAACACAAAATAATTAAGTGCTCAAGAATGTACCATTGTGCAGAATGATATACCTCACCATCAGAGAATAAGGTGGGATATAAAGATGTTCTGTCCACCGATTGTCCCTTCCTTGCATCTGATGTTTGCTGGGATAGGTTCCAGCTTTCCTGTGACCCTATTCCAGTCAAGGGGGTTTAGATGGATAGAGGAATGGATAAAGCAGCTAAAAGTATGGCAAAAACTGTAAAGAGGCCAGGGAGAAGGTAATACCAGGGATATATGAGGAAATGAAGAGAGATGTACATGTGGAACAGAATAAAATCTACCTGACGGCAATGGACAGGTGTGCTGCAAAATAAGATGAAATAATATCACCTTTTATAAATGAGAAAAGAAACCTACAGGTGTTGACAAAGACTGGAAGATGTATTTGGAAAATTGCAGAATGATTAAAATTCATTCACAGTGCACTTACCAAATTTGGATCCAGTCAATGGACCAGAACCAGGTATTTCTATAGAAGAAGTGAAGATTACGATAGGGGAGATGAGAGCAGGAAAAACAGTTAGACCAAATGGTGTTTCAATGGAAATGATGAAAATATTTGCAGACAGTGAAGTGGAATGGTGACAAGAGTGTTACAAGCAGTAGGGAAAGGAAAGAGGATACAAGAAGAATGGAGATAGTCCATATTAATACCAGTCTTGAAGAAGAAGGGAAATAATCATGAATGTGGGAATTACAACATATAGCATGAAGAATCAGGAAAGAATTGTAGAGGGAAGAATAAGAGTAATTGTGGAACACTGTAGGGGAGGAGCAATTTGTATTTTGGAAAGGATGAAGGACATAAGAACCCTTGTTCATTATTAAACAGCAGGTCAAAAGAAAACAGCATTTGTGAATTTGGAGAAGGCATATATCAGGCGGAGTGGTGGCTCTGAGGCTAGGGATATGCACTGGCAATCTGAAGGTTGCTGGTTCAAATCCCGTAAATGCCAATAGGGACTCTGCTCTGTTGGGCCCTTAACCTGCAATTGCTGAGCACTTTGAGTAGTGAGAAAAGTGCTATATAAATGCAAAGGATTATTATTATTATTGTATGATAAGATACCAAAAGAGTTTGGTACTCCATTGCTCAGATAGCACAAGGTACCAGGGGAACTGATCACAATGGTAAGAGCATTTTTTATAGAGACAAAAAATTAAATTTGAACATGTTTCAGGATAAATGACAGTTTCCGAATAAAGGTTGGTTTACACCAAGGGTCAACACTGAGCTGTTTGTGAATTTTCCATTACTGTGGATTACATCAGTAGAAGGGTCAAGAATCTTGAAGTGAGGAGCAAGGATACTGTATGCACATGACATCACATTAAACAGGGGACTCAGAGGAGGATTTAGAAAGGAAGGTGTAGGGATGTAATCAGGTGCTACAGACCCAAAGAATGTGCCTAAGTGTGGACAAAACAGGCGTTTGGTAGTAAGCCAAATAAAGTGAAAGATAAAGTAGCTGGGACAGAATCAAAGCAGCTGAAATCCTTTAAATGTCTTGGAACTTGCATTGAATAAGATGGGGAACTAGAGAAATATGGACATGGCTGCAGGCCAAGCATGGCAAAAGATCAGAGTGTTGTGAAACAAATACATCTCTCACTTAAGATGAACACACTCCTCTGCAGAGTAACAGTGAGAGACAATTAAACATAGTACAGGTCTGTACATAGTTTACCTGCTATTGTTTAAAACCCCAAAAATGTCCTTTCAAAAACACAAAGATCGAGTTTACTCCGGGTGTATGCTTGGGCTAAACCTTGCTGACAGAGTGTATAAAAGGAACCCAACAGGAGATGACTGTAAAGACTAATAGACAGAAAATTCAACAATCAAAACTGAGATGGTATTTCCACGTGCAAAGTACATGAGAGGGAGTTTTTATGAAATTGTCCATATAACAGAAAGTGGACGGACAAACAGCAAGAGGAAAACCTAGGAAGAGACGGATGGATTAAATCAAGGAAGACAGACAATGAATGGAGCAAGCAAACAGAAAGACGTCGAGAGAAGCAATAAGACCTGACATTAATGGGAAAGGGGGTGGAAGATGAAGAGGAGCCACAGAGATACTCAGTTTTCAGTATGGTATAACATGTACAAATCAAAATTGTGTACTATAATTATCTCAGCATCTCTACAAATGAATACCAGTACGTGAAACAGCTTCTTTTAGTCGCAGAAAGTAGTCAGTGATGGTAAAGTCCAATACCTCAGCCATCCCAACCAAAGTCTGTTCAGTTTGTAGTCTGTTTCTTTTTTCTTTTTTTTTCTAACTAAGCACTTTGTGAGTTACCTGGCCCAATTATTTTCATTGCTGAATGGGTTATTCAATTAAACATAGTACAAGTCTGTACATAGTTTACCTGCTATTGTTTAAAACCCCAAAAATGCCCTTTCAAAAGCACAAAGATCGAGTTTATTCCGGGTGTATGCTTACTCATACAGAGCTGGTTTAAATTGGGCAAATAATCAAATCCAAATATATTTGGAATGTGCAAAATAAAAAACAGGCAGACACTGGATAAAATGCAGAGCCTATACATCGCCCAAGCAAACATGTGAACCCCAGACTTAAAGCCGTGAGGCTGTAACATTAACGCCTATGTTATAATCCTTTAGTGGAAAATATCTATGTTGACCTCTTCATTTTAATAAATAATGAAACTGCCAGAAAAGGGTACTAATGAAAAGGAATTCGTATTAACATGTCCAGACAGGGGGGCCGATTTGTGGGATTCCTGCGCCCCCTTGTGACCGAACCTTGTGAAGTGGCTGGAAGCGCTCCGCCTCTATAAAGACACAATCCACACGCACTGCAGTGTGGGAGGAGGCGGGGTGATGAGTGAATAGGCAACAGATGTATATAGTCAATCACATTCAATAAAAAGTCAATAGTTTTTGCCTGCATTAAGAAAATGTTGTCTGGCTTGTTTTCTTTCCTTGCAGGGCACTACACTTGTTTTGGGTTTTTCATGACTGACCAGAGCTATTTCGTAAAGTTGTGTCTTCTTGTGGATTCTAAATAACCGCATTCGTGCGCGTGTATAGTTAGTGTATTGTGAAGAATGTGACGTTCTGTCGTTTGTCTATCCTTTTTCCATTTAAGCTCGTTGGATACAGAAGTCTGTCTGGATAACAATGGGCAAAGAACCAGTGACTACGTTGGACGAGTTCCAGTCTCAAATACACACTGGTCGGGAAAACAAAACAAAAGTCACAAATACAGACAAGAAACACACAGGTAGGGCCTATACAGTAACAGAACGCAAAAGTCACATACAAAGCATGCCATTAAACTAATGGTTCTTTAATGGCACTTTACTGGGCTGTGTGGTTACTCGCAGAACTTTGCTAGATAAATAACCCTTTCATTCAGAAAATTGTTCTGTACGTGTAACAATGGCTTTGGGGACTTTTAAAAAGTCCTTAATATGTGAGCAAAATTAAAACTTTAATATATAGTAGACTACCTGGCAGAATATGAACAGATCAGAAAAACCTGAACGTAGCCTGTAATACTGCATGTTGCAAGAATAACTTATAACTAATAATCTGTGAAGGCCAGTGCGATTTTGTATTCATTTCAAGACAGGCCCACCGAATCAACAGCTGATTAAGAAGGCGGGCTCGGTTCTGGGATGCACTCTCGACTTGCTGGAGGTCAGTGGTGGAGTTAGGTATGGTCGACATGGACAGCCTCCCAAGGCGGCATCTTTCTGGGGGTGGCATGGAACACGCTCATCAAAAAATTTCGGAATAGCGATTACAACCTGAGCGGTCAATTCTTTATGGTCACTGTTCATGGAATTTAAGGGCGCGCGACACCAAGTGGCACGCGCTCCGTAAAGTCCTCCTTATGTACACACAAAGGGTTGCCAATTATGTAACTGAAGCATGCGCTTTGGAAACCGAAGGTGAAGGTCGCCATACTCTAAAACAACAACAACGTATTTCTTGTATAACAAAACAATCACACAAGGAATGCCTCAATGGGCTTTAACAGACCCTGGTTTATGACAACCATCCAGCCTAGACTCTCTAAGAAGACAAGAAAAAAAAAATCCCCCCAAAAAAACTTCTAGGGAAAAAAATGGAAGAAAGGAAAAAAATGAAACTCATACTGACTACTCGCTATGGGAACCGAGAGAAATTTCTCTCCAAACCACAACTCCACACCCGCCTACGGCTCCGAATGGGCTTCGATCTGCAACGCTGGAGGTAGTAGCTTAGAAGAGAACGAAGACAAAACTGATAACCATTATGAACTATGTTATACATTCTCTCTCTGTCACAGAAATATTGAGGATATTTGGACTCAGCAGCATAATGGGAAGAAACACTACTGAGACACTGTACGCAATACTCCTTTACAATGCTTCACTGTAACTGCTTTCTTATCTTTAGCAAAGTCCGCTATTTTTCTTTCTTTCTTTTTTAATTCGTTTGTGTTTGTTGTGAAAATATTTTTTATAAATTGTACAGATCAAGACTGGCCAATAATTCTTCTGGAATAGAACAAGGTGGAAAGTGAGAAAAATTGGGCAGGTTCTGTTTAGCAAAGTTTATAGCTTGAAAGTATTGGAGGAATTGTGTTGGATGAGAAGTTGTATTTAAAGTGGAATTGGATGTAGGATGCAAAGACATTATCTATGTACAAGTCTCCAAGTGCATTAATCCTGGAAATTTTCCAGATATTGAATAGTGTATATGTTTGAGAGGGTGGAAAAAGGAGGTTGTTATGTAGAGGTACAACAGATAAAAGCTTTTCTGTCTTAAAGTGCTTCTTAAATTAGTTCCATATTCGGAGAGAATAATGGGTAATTGGATTTTAGTGTAATGATGGTAGATTTTATTAACTGGGGCACAGAGCAGGGAATATGAAGAAATACTGCAAGATTGTATTTCTATTGCAGACCAGGCTTGTGGATATTCATCAATTTGTGTTGATGTCCAGGGGCCTCATGTATAACGCCGTGCGTAGAACTCACACTATAATATGGCGTAAGCACAAAAGCGGGATTGTGCGTACGCACAGAAAAATCCAGATGCAGGAATCTGTGCGCACGCATACTTTCACGTTCTTCTACTACATAAATCCCGATTTGCGTGAAAAGTAACGCACGTGCACGCGCCTTCTGTCCCGCCCCAACTCCTCCCAGAATTACGCCTCTTTGAATATGCAAATCAATATAAATAGTCTTCTGTGAAAAGACAATGGGAAAAGCACGGGAGAAAATATAAGAATTTCAGCGAATACCAAGTGGAGGCAAATGAAAAACGTACTATTTGTTGGTTTAAACAGTGGTATAATCAACAAAAGAAAGCTGATCGAGTGACAGTGTGTCGGAGAATCTCGAAGGCTCAACTTCACAAAGTCGCACAGTGCCCGAAATAAAAAAGAAATCACATATCAAAGTCGCCGTGAAAAAGCGAGTCGTAGCCCACCGTCTGAGTGTCATATGAAAGCTTATTAGGGTACAGACAAAAAAAAAGGCACACAGTGGGGAAAAAAGCACGAAATGTCAACTTTAATCTCGAAATTTCCACTTTAATCACGTAGTTTATTTTGCCATTAAAGTAGAACATCTTAAACTTCATCTTAAAATCGTTTAATTTACTAGTTTCTCAAATCCTATTGTAACTAAAGTGGCATGTTAAATGCTTTGTTCTGTATTTGATCTTCTATGTGCTCTATGTGTATGAATCACTACCTGCTTTTTAAACGGGCTTTCTCTTTCTCCGACAGGACACATACTCCATTACATTCTTGATATTACAGCTCTCTGAATAATTAAAATACTGAGATGTATACGTGATATCTTTTTCATGATGATAGGAATGAAAGCATGTTATTAAACATGGGAACACGGTGGCGCAGTGCTTGTTCATGTCTCACGCAAGAGGCTTGCTGCGCCATGCGCAACCTTCAGTTAAATAATTTATCACAGCAGTACTGTCTCTTTCAAACGTACTAACCTCCAATTCCTGTCCTTACTTTTCTTTCTCCAAAAACTCAATCGCCACACAATAAGCTATGTAATAGACGTGAAGCCATCTGTAAGCTTAGAACTTCGATTCTTCAAAACTTTTAAGGAACATTGAAATATCTTAGTAGTACATGTTTAATTATTATATCCGTCTATCTTTCCAGTGTCGCGTCAGCACCAGCAATAATACAGCGCAAGGCAGGAACAATTACTGAACTAGCTAGCGCTGCGGCACCGTGTCCTCACATGTTTAATTATTAACAATACAGATTATTTAAATGAAGTTAAAGTTTTATCTGTATAATATAATCAACATGTTTTGCTGCATTTCGTCTTAGAAATGAATACCGTCATCACATGTAAATACGCGCTTTATAAAGTGGCGCAGGTTGTGCAATATTATAACTGTAGTGCAAGTTTACAGTGAGGTGATTGTACTTATAAGTAAACAATTATATAAGGAGCAGTTGATGGACTGATTTAGTGTTTAGAGTTCTTGGGATGAAACTGTTTCTAAACCGCGAAGTCCGTACAGGGACTAAAGCGTTTGCTGTGGCTCAGGCAGCATCTGCTTCATGCTGTGTACCGATAATTCTCTTTCCAATCAGCTGCTGCTGTGATTTCCCACTCAGATACAGTGACATAAATACTCCGAGTGGTGCAGTGAGAGTAATGTGGAAAAAGATGATCTGCTGTGGCAACCCTTAACGGGAGCAGCTGAAAGAAGATGCAGTGAGAGTTACAACGCTAAAGCAGTTATGGTATTTGGAATACTATGGCTATTCCCTGGACCATTATATTGCTACAGGTTAATTACAATCAGATGCATTACACTAATAAACAATATGCAGTTAATTTCAGTGTATTTATAAAGCCACGCCAGGAATGTGGATTTAAGAAAGAAAGAGTGATCACACAGGAACAGTAGCACTGCTTTGACACTGGGTGCCGCCAGTCTGCAAAACCGGGCGGATAAATTGCGTACGCAAAGGAATGAGTTACCGTGGAAATGTGCGTGGCTTTACGCCAAGTTTAGGTTTTATACATCGTGATTTGAGCGTGGAAAGGTTCGTACGCAACATTTCTGTGCGTACGCACCGTTTATACATGAGGCCCCAGGTCTTTGTTGCTTATATATTTGCTGCCTTTGTAGAGTCGCCCTTTGGATATGTGGATGTTTCATATTCCAAATAAATGAAGTTATGGTTGAGTCTAATTTCTTAAAAAATGATTTAATGTATATGGGGATGCTTTGAAATAGGAAGAGCAACTTGGGAAGGATGATCATCTTAACAATGTTGATTCTCCTTGTTAATGTAAGGTGGAGGGAAGATAGTGACGTCTTGTTTTATTTTTTCCATGTAGACAGCAAAAGTTTGTAGAGAAAGAGCTTTATATTTACTTGTAATATTTACCCCTAGATATTTAAAATGATCTGCTAAGATAAACGGGAAAGTGTCCAGTTCAATATACATACTAGAAAATTCACTGGAAGAAGCAGGCTTTTATTCAAATTGAGTCCACGTATCTTTTGAAAATCTGCTAATGCTTTTAGGACTGCTGGCACAGAGTTTTATTGGTCTGATATATACAGTACCATACCATCTGCATATAGTGATATTTTCTGTTCATGTCCTTCTGTGAAAATCCCCTTTACCTCTCATGCATTTCGAAAGTATACAGCCAATGGTTCAATAGCAATTGCAAAGATCAAAGGTGATAAGGGGCATCCTTGTCGAGTACCACTTTCTAGTGGAATAATGTTGTTAATGTGAACTGAGGCTTTTGGACTATTATAAAGTAGTTTGATCCAAGCACATATGTTTGGGCAAAACAAAATTTGTGGAATATGGTGAATAGGTAGTCTTCTTCAACCATATCAAATGCTTTTTTCTGCATCAAAAGATAATAGGATCTCTTGGGTTTAATATAATGGGTGACTATATTATATTAAACAAACAAGGTTAGAAGTTAAGGGTTTACCTTCAATAAATCCTGTTTGGTCTTGTGATATTACAGATGGAATCACTTTCTCAATTCTTCTGGCAAGAACTTTGGAGAGTATCTTAATGTTATTCAGAAGAGAGATTGGTCTGTATGATGCACATTGTAGTAGGTCTTTGTTGTTCTTAGGAAAAATGGTAAATAATGCTTGGTGAAAGGTTTGAGGAAGATTTTTTTTGTCTTTAGCTTCTATAAATGTTGCCAATAAAAGCAGAGCTAACTTATTTGAGATTTTTTTTTATAAAATTTCAATGGGTAGCCATCAGGGCCAGCTGCATTCCCACTTTGAAGTGAGTATAGAGCATCTATCTATCCATCCATTATCCAACCCGCTATATCCCAACTACAGGGTCATGGGGGTCTGCTGGAGCCAATCCCATCCAAC
The DNA here is from genome assembly GCF_900747795.2 of Erpetoichthys calabaricus. Lineage (NCBI taxonomy): Eukaryota > Metazoa > Chordata > Cladistia > Polypteriformes > Polypteridae > Erpetoichthys > Erpetoichthys calabaricus. Next base: position 40,810,847 of record NC_041394.2, read on the forward strand.
ACAGGGCGCAAGGCAGGAAACAAACCCCGGGCAGGGTGCCAGCCCACCGCAGGGCATGCACACACACACACACCCACACATCAAGCACACACTAGGGACAATTTAGAATTGCCAATGCACCTAACCTGCATGTCTTTGCACTGTGGGAGGAAACTGGAGTACCTGGAGGAAACCCACGCAGATATGGGGAGAACATGCAAACTCCACGCAGGGAGGACCCGGGAAGTGAACCCGGGTCTCCTAACTGTGAGGTAGCAGTGCTACCCACTGCATCACCGTGTCGCCCCAGTTATATTTTTATGGTCAAAACTTTTATTTCTGTCTGTGTTGTTCATTGCTGTTATTACATTATGGACTTCCTGCTTGTTGATTTGTTATTGCATAATGTTTTGATCTTACTCTGGGAGGATCTAAGAGGTCTATTGGGTCTATAAAAGGTTAGCATCTCTGTAATGTATTCTGGACCTAAGTGTCATGATCTGGGAGTCCAGAAAGCACAGGTACCTAAACCAATTCCAAGGTTGTCCACTAGAGGGAGGAAACACCGTCAAAATACCCCGACTAGAAACAAAAAGGGCAGAGGCAAATCTTTACAAAAATAAAAGGTTTATTTTCACTAAAGGCTGTGCAAGCCCCAAAGCTCTGAACAAGGAGATACCTGAAAAGGCAAGGCAGACACAGCAAATAAGTCCCAAAAGAGAATCCAAAATCTGTGGTGGAAAACAGAGCAGAGGTTCAAAAAATAATGTTTGAAACTGAGGAAAAACTGGAGACCTTAAAGTGAAGTTAACCTTCATCTTAGAAGGATGCATCAAACTAGTAACACCTCTTACAATCCTAGAAGGTACTCACTGTCCTACTGCAGTCTCGGCATACAACATCATGGAGAATCTGGGTTCCTACCTGATGAATGGAAGTGCAAAAACCTATGGCTATGGTGCCAAAACTGATGAGCTGTTGAATCAGATGGGCGTGCAACAGTTTTCAAAACATTGGGATGTCCATCCTGCAAAGGAGGTATATAAGCAGGTCAGAGTGATCCCAGGCAGGCCCCTGCTATGGAAAAACACATTGAATGATACACAAAACTGAAACTTCTGATGAACCCATCAGCGGAGCTAAGTGAAGAATGGACAGTGTATTTACACTGTGCTTCAAATTAGGGTCTCTCTTCTTCTGTGGTGCTGGCTGATTACTGGAAGGGTGTAAGACAGAATTTTCCAAGGGTGACAGAGATAGCATTGCCCTACATATACTTTCAAGGCAGCTCAGTTGACTGTGAGAGGAACTTTAGTTAATATAAGACTCTCCTCACTGACAGGAGAGAGTCATTCAGTGAACTAAACACCAAGCACCTCACAATCATGTACTTCATTGGGGGTGTGTGCCAGAAATGGAAATAAACCAAATGAGCACAGCTCAAAGTAAAAACAAATTGTACAGATTAAGGGTGTTAAAATAAATGGAAGAACTTCTAGCCATTATGTTTAGGTACAATAAGGTACAGTTGTGCTAGTGTGTGGTTTCATTAAAATGTATGTAAAGTGCCATTTCACCATTGTTTGTTTTGTTGTAGCTGTTGCTTCTTTCTTACAGTAAAAAAAAAAGATAAAAACCCCAAAAACCGAATCAAGGGAAAATAAAATAGTGGAAACTGAAAATCAGAAAAAACAAAATGGAATTTGTGAAAAAATAAAATGGATTCCATAGGGCCCTACAATAGCAATAGTAATAGCACAGAAACTCACCAAAACTGTCCATTCCCTAGCATGTTCAATGAACCGCAAGGAACTATGGGAGGACCTCCCTTAAATAGGGTGAAGGGCCATTCCTGGTGGTGATTGGCAGGTGGCCCCGCCCCTTGAAGAGCCATCCACAAAGCACAAGGGTTCTAACTTAGGCCCTGCACCTTTCCCAACATACAAAGACAGACAAACAGACACATATAGTAAAATGTACAAAAGAAACATTAATTCAAATAAATAATACAAAATTAAAAAAAACAAACAAGAAACACAACTGTGAACACCAGCCTGGGGAAAAATGCTGGCTGCAACATGACACTAAGCTGTTTAGTGACTTATATACTAAAAACAGTATCTTAAAATCCATCCTATACCTGACTGAAAGCCAATGTAATGATGTTAGTACTGGCAGAAAAATAGTGCAAACTCATTACATTTTTGAGATGTTAAAAAATCAGAGGCTGATTTAGGCCCATGGTTTATCTTATCTATAAGGTCAAACACCTCATGGCATAAAAGGCATGGATAAGTTTCTCCAAGTCTGTTATTGACATGAATTTAGAAAATGTTGTTTCCGTTAAGGGCGGCACGGTGGAGCAGTGGGTAGCGCTGCTGCCTCGCAGTTGGGTGATCTGGGGACCTGGGTTCGATTCCCGGGTCCTCCCTGCGTGGAGTTTGCATGTTCTCCCCGTGTCTGCGTGGGTTTCCTCCGGGCACTCCGGTTTCCTCCCACATTCCAAAGACATGCAGGTTAGGTGGATTGGCGATTCTAAACTGGCCCTAGTGTGTGCTTGGTGGGTGGGTGTGTTTGTGTGTGTCCTGCGGTGGGTTGGCACCCTGCCCGGGATTGGTCCCTGCCTTGTGCCCTGTGTTGGCTGGGATTGACTCCAGCAGACCCCCGTGACCCTGTGTTCGGATTCAGCGGGTTGGAAAATGGATGGATGTTTCCGTTAATAATCCTTGAGAAATATGACTGTCTAGCCTTTGCCACTTCAGAGTTATAAATACCTAGCCTTTATTTATAATTGTTGCAGCAGCTGTTTATGTTTTCTCCATTTACACTCCGCATTCCTGTATTGTCTTTTTTAATTGAAGACTGGTAAAGCGTTACTCCAAGGTGCTTTCTGCTTGCTAGAGATGGTTTTAACAGGTGCTACAGTATCAAAAACCATTAAAATTTTCATGCCAAAGTGATCAAGCATGACATCTACCGACGCAGCACTTAAATTATCAATCTCAGGTAAGGCACTGGTGAATAGAGTGGCGGTGTTATCCATTATGTACCTTTTTTAACACAACCAGATCTGTTTTGAATATCAGGACAAAATGATATCTCAAAGAAAATACAGAAGTGGTCAGATAGGGCCATGTCCTTAATATTAATAGTAGGAATACAAAGACCCTTAACTAATGACCAAATCCAACATGTGCCCTCATACATGAGTAGAACCATTAACATTCTGTACCAGATCAAAAGTGTCAAACAATGAAAATAATTCTTTAGCAAAACTGTCATTTGGGTCATCAATATTGATGTTATATGGTTGTTGAAATCACCTGTGATAACAAAGTGATCAAAGTATGTAGCATAAATGACAAAAGTCCTGAGAAATCACCAATAAAATCAGCAGAACATTTATTAGGCCTATAAACAGTTAGTAGTAAGGTCTGATGACAGCCCTTTATTACTACACACAGATACTTAAAAGTGTGAAAATCATCAAATGACACCTGTTTACATTGAAAAGTATCCCATAATAAATGTTATTTATTTATTTATTATATTATTTACACATCTCACTGTTTTGCAGCAGAACATCATTACCTGGAATCACATCAGTTACTTATGTAAAATGCAATTTTGCACTTTGCCCACTGAACACAAATTAGAGGTTTATGAATATTCATTTGCATTTCTGCTTTTTGTGTTGAGTATTTTATGTTGATGTCGAGATATCTTTTAACACCGTCCTTTGGCAGTTGTGCCGTATGACAAAGTATTGATAGATCTTCATTTCATGTGATTTTTTATGGCATTATTTGACTGACATTTTGTCATTACTGGTGCTGAAAGCCTACTACATTGTAAAACCCTATCTCTCCTCCTCACTCCCTAACACGAAAGATTTTGCACAGGTATTTCCATGTGGCTCCAATTGATGTTTTTCTGCTGTATCCCTTGCTAACACCTTCATGCTGCCAGCTACATCTCACACCACTCACCTGGAGTTAGAGGTGACACTATCTGTGCTCACTTTCCCCAAATCTGTGAGCTGAGTTGACCCAAGTCAGGATTCTTCCTAAGATTATTAGGTGACACATACTCAGACCAGCCTTAAGCAGAGGAATGGGTCTCGTAAGTTCTATTCTAGTACTTCAGCAGATTTTGTTCTCTTTTACTCTCTCTCTCTCTTTCGTTGCCGCCTCTCTCTCACATACACACCCACAGAAACAGACGCACATGCATACACACACACATTCTTTGCACACCTTCACAGGATGACTGATAGATAGATAGATATTTTATTAGTCCCAATGGGGAAATTCACATACTATAGCAGCAGCATACTGCTAAATAAACAATATTAAATTAAAGAGTGATAAAAAATGCAGGTAAAACAGACAATAACTTTGTATAATGTTAATGTTTACACCCCCCAAACGGGTGGAATTAGAAAGTCGCATAGTGTGGGAGTGGAACGATCTCCTCAGTCTGTCAGTGGAGCAGGACATTGACAGCAGTCTGTCACTGAAGCTGCTCCTCTGTCTGGAGATGATACTGTTTAGTGGATGCAGTGGATTCTCCATGATTGACAGGAGCCTGCTCAGTGCCCGTCGCTCTGCCACAGATGTCAAACTGTCCAGCTCCATGCCTACAATAGAGCCTGCCTTCCTCACCAGTTTGTCCAGGTGTGAGGCATCTCTCTTCTTTATGCTGCCTCCCCAGCACACCACCGCGTAGAAGAGGGCGCTCGCCACAACCGTCTGGTAGAACATCTGCAGCATCTTATTGCAGATGTTGAAGGACGCCAGCTTTCTAAGGAAGTATAGCCAGCTCTGTCCTTTCTTACACAGAGCATCAGTATTGGCAGTCCAGTCCAATTTATCATCCAGCTGCACTCCCAGGTATTTATAAGGCTGTACCCTCTGCACACAGTCACCTCTGATGATCACGGGGTCCATGTGTCTCTTTTCTCTCATAGGTCTGCGTAGCTCCACCAGAACTTTCATGTTAAAAGTGCCACCATGCTCCCGACATTTTTTATTATACAATTAATTACCATCAATTGATCAGCATTCCAGTGGTTCACCATTTAAAAGATATGGAACTGTGTAGGTCCTATGTGTCTGCATTACACATTTTAAAGCAGAGGAGATCTTACCTGCTGTCCCTATAAATGATAATCACTTATTCCAACATTCTTTGACTTATACAGTATTTAATCTTTGGAAGCCAGTAGGTACCATGACATTTAGAAATCTATTTGTGCTGATGATGATGTCTTCCATCACCTGTAACATACTTCTGCTGCTTCATCTCCATGTCAACACTAGTTTTTGAGTAGCCCCATCCCATTATAATATCTCTTCCTGATACAACATACATGGCAAAACTTCATGAAAATCAGTTTAGCCATTTTTGTGTGATTAGTGAACACACAAACAGACAAACAAGAAAACATCCAAATGGTTTATATAGATTTTTGTTGATATAGATTAGAAAGGAATCTCCCAATTAAAAATTCAGTAACATAACGGAATTAATCTATTTACAAAATAAATTCTAAGTTAAAACTATATGTGCCAAGCTGATAAAGGAACAGCCAGGATCTCACCACGGGTCATTTATATTTCCTTTATATTAATTGTATGGTATCTTCTTTTGTGTTAAGACTTTGTAATTTCTTATTTATTTGCTATTGAATATTGTTTGATTTACTGGTTAATTTTATTGCTGTATTATCAATGCATTTATAGATTTTTATGTTATGTTCCCCGAAGTTTACACATTGAACCAGGGCCGCCAATGCTTTATTAGGGGACCGTCCCCAAACCTTTATACACTGATGCAGTGTGGTATGGAATTAATTGTTAAAGCTTATCTTTGTTCATAATGCTAGAATTTGGCCGATTACCACATTGTACGTGCTTCTTTCTTTTTTCTGTGGATTTTGTGTTTACAAGTTAAAATTGTTGGATTATGGACTAGCTTTGTTTGCTTTGGGTTTACCTTTTAGGCATACCCTTTTTGCCTATTTTATTATTTTTTATTGTTTTTGCATGTCCGTTAAATAAATCTCTAAATATAAAGGAGGACTGTTTTTGTTATTTAGGGCAAGTTGTAATCTTATTCTTAATCACCCTCACGCACCTGTTTAAGCTTTTTCCTTCTTTTGGTGGTAAATTCTGTTTCAAGACCTGGTCAAAACAGCAAGTATGTCATAATTAAACAAAAATTGCTCATAGTTCACATATATCTTATCTAAAACTGTGTAAAATGATCCCAGGGCAAGTTCCAACTTGTGAGTGATGTCGTCAAGTGTCTACATCACCAAGTCACATGTTTTTGGAATGTTCAACACTCAAACAATTAGGCATACATTTCATACACACTACTATTCAAAAATTCGAAATCACACTGAATTTTGTGCTATTTGTGGAAAAGGATAGTTTTTTTTAATCAATATACCATTAAATTAATTTAAATATATAACCAGACAATTACTGTGTTGCTAATGGCTATTACTGCTTGAAATTAGATAGATAGATAGATAGATAGATAGATAGATAGATAGATAGATAGATAGATAGATAGATAGATAGATAGATAGATACTTTATTAATCCCAATGGGAAATTCACAAATTACTGCTTTTTAATTTATTACTCCCATATAACTGCAAAGCTGCATTGTCAGCAGCCATTTCTTTCGTGTCTAATGGTCAGCTTCCTTAGCTTAGTCACCTTAATTAGTCATATTTAATGCTAATTGGTTATTAGAAAAATCTTTGTACAGTAATTGCATTAGCACGATGAATCTGATTATTCTGTTTAATAAAGCAAGTATATTGTTACTTGTATTTTGTATGTATTAAATCAAGAAGTCAACTAAGAACCTGTAAGACATCTGTTTTTCAAGCTATACACTCTGATGTCCTTATCCTCTTATGCAGTTGTGCATCCAGACCTCCTCTTGCATTTTCTTTCCTGGTTAAATACAGTTTGCCCCCTTCTTTCAAGACAGTACTAGACAACTTTATATGAAATCTTCAGTTTCTTATCAATTCCTTCACATGAAGTAACCTTCATTCTGCAAGAAAACAAAAGACTGACATGTTTCTTGAGCAAGCTGCTTTATTTTGGCCATTTTTAGACCCAGAACTGAATTTTAGGAATGTCTTACCTTGTAACCCTAGTGAACAGAATTACAGGTTTGGTTTCTCTAATAACCAAATATAGTATTTTAACATTTTTTAACAATTAAGGGAAATGACCATTAAGAAACTGAAGGCATGACTACTGAAAATGGGGGTTTGTAGACAAATATGAATAAGAAATTTAAAAATCAGCTGTTTTAAGCAGTAATATGCATTAAAAGCAGTACTAATGTCTTGTTTGTGTTTTAAAATCAGTTTAATGGTATCTTAAAAAAAATTTCAACTTCTATCAAAAAACAAGACAATGTCTGGGTGATTTCAAACTTCTGACCAGTAGTGTAAATCTTCTAAATGGCCTTGGATCTAAAAATCACTCCAACATTTTGCCAGGAATATGTGGAATAATACCTGATGGAATAAAATGTGCTGTGGAATCATCTATTGTGAACGTCCACGAAGAGTCACTATACTCACTTAGAAGAATCCCATTCCATAACAGAGGGGGAAAGTGATGCTCCATATTATCTCAAAATGTAAAAATTCTAATTCTCTTTGCAAAGATCTAATTAGAATTTGTCATGAGTTAATTAATGTAATTGTAAAGTAAGCACACTAAGCCTATGAAGTATGTTTTTATTTTATTTGCAGTTTCATTGTTTAGATCCAATTTAGATGGGGCTCCTTAAGTGAATTGGATTGGCCCGAGTGTTTGATGTATTTTCTATGGAACATATTAAAGAATTTGATGTTTTTTTATTGGATTGTGTGTTGTTCTCTTAATAAAAAAATAAAAATAAAAAAATTGCTTCTCAGCCTTCTTGATAACTTCAGGTACATTGAGTGGCTGAGTCCACTACATGTGGAAGTTCAGGAGAGAGACCTGGTCGGAAGCAGGCTGACCACTGTGCCCAGCCTTGTGGAAAAGATAGTATGGGTAGGGACAGATGGAGGACCTGGATCTTGGCTTGGACAGAAGACAGGTGTAGACATATACAGTTTCCCCTATGGCTCCTCTCATCTTCACCCACCTTTTATGTGCAGTTTTTACCCTGAAAGGAGGAGTTCAGCACAAAAAGATGACAGAAAAGCATCTGGATGTTAGAAGACAATAATGGCAACAGGATTATAGCTGAAGGCCTTGGTTCAAGTGAAAGTTGTTGATTTTGAGTTCCATTTATTTATACTTATACAGTACTAGTTGTGCTACCCATCTAAGATAGGCTGAAATCTAAGCAATCAACATAGACCTCAGCATAAACATTTGTAGTGCACCATCTACTGGAAAATATTTTGTAATGCAGGTAGTAATAAAATGCATTGCATTTATCACTCCAACAGATGGCACATCACAAACATTTTTTGTAATATAATGCATTACTACAAATGATTGTGATGTGTCATCTGTTGGACTGACAAATGCAATGCATATGTCTCTGTTATACAGTATGTTATATGGGTATTACTACAAATGCTTGTGATGTGCCATCTGTTAAAATGTCAAATGCAATGCATATGTCTCTGTTGTATGTTATATGTAATAGGATTTGTAAAGGCAGTGTTAATGTTTGTGATGTGCCATCTGCTGGAATTAAAAATGCAAGTCAAGTCAAGTCGGGGAGCATGCACTGGTACAATGTGTTGCCGCACCCACTACACAACGAAACAACTCGGAATCCCGGTTGACAACCCCCCAGGCAGACATGCGGTCCAGTCCCACCCTCCGGAAATGACCCTCTATCTCCCATAGCCAGGTGTTACGTGGGCGACCCCTTGGCCTAGTCCAGCCACTCGGGTCCCCAACAATGTGGATCTTACAAGCTGGATCACCCTCGGGGAAACGCGCCACATGGCTCTAGTGCCATAACTGACGCTCCCTCACAATGCAGGTAATATGCCTCATTCGGGTCCATGAGCAACTGCTCATTCGACACAAAGTCAAACCAACAGTACCCAAGGATTTTCCAGAAAGACACAGTACCAAAGGGGTCCAGTCTTCGTCTCAGGCCACTGGATCGTCCTTTTGCATAGATATTGGGAGCGCCACACACACCCCTTTCCAGCGACCTCATGACCCCCCATGCTCTCCCAATCCGTCTACTGACTTCTTCACCAGAGACATGAATGACACACACACACACACACACACACACACACACACACACACACACACACACACACACACACACACACACACACTCCTTATATTAAGATGGATTTATTTGTTATTCTGTAATGGAGTGTTTCTTAATGTGAATGATGTCTGAAGCTTTGTGAAATAAATAAAATTTTATATTTTTAATAAATATAATTTATTAATGTTAATTAATGTTAAAAGAGATTTATGTAGCATCTTTAAATTAAAGACAAAAAAGTAAACATCTTGATTTTCACAAGATATGTGCAAACTGAAAACATAAATTTTTGTTTGTCCAGTTCTTCTTTAGTCTTACAGGCACAACAGACGATGGGATATGTATGAGCAATTCCGCATTGAAATACAAGTTAACAGAAAACAAGAACAAGAAATCTAATAACTAATCACTGTGAAATCATGCTGTCCAGGTAGGATGGCAAAGCTGGAACCTAATGTGAAATGTTGTGCGGAAAAAGAAAGAAGATGTATAGTGGATTCAGAAAGCATTCAGACCCCTTCATTTTCTATACATTTTATTGTGTTTAAATCAATAAATTTGCCATTTGTGCCCATTAATCTACACTCAATAACCCATAATGACAAAATAAAAAAAATTACAGAAAGGTTTGCATCTTCAGTGAAGTAACCTGGGGTCATTGGGTGTTTTGTGTCTGTCAGATACCCTCACCCCAAGCAACCCAGCCGGGACTGATCTAACCTTGACTTGACCACAGTCTGTCCTCTTAATCCATAGCCAGCTGTTGGCTCTCTTTGCAGCTTCAGTAGTTAATCTGATGGTGTTCCTCTTTACCTCCAATGCAATGTCTAGGATCATCAGGGATTTGCACAGTGAGTGCCCTGCAAATCCAGAATAGCCCACCTCAATGGGCTTGCAATATGTTCACCAGCCTTGTTCTACTTGCTCCTGGTACTTTGCACATTTCTGCTTGTTGGCTTTTTCCAAGCACTCTTCCCAGGGCACAGTGAGCTCCACCATGACCATTTGCTTGATGGCCTTTGAGAAGATGATTACGTTTGGATGGAGATTTGTAAGCATGATCTCTCGTAACCTCAACTGCTTGCCTAAGACCACTCTCAGCTGCTAGTCAGTAGCTGTGCTTTGGAGGCCTGTCCTTGTTCTAGGCTTTCGGTGGGCCTTTTGGCCGACCATGATAAAGGGGGTAATGTTATTTTCTTTGGAGAGTTCCAAACTATTTACTAGTCCACAAATCCAGCTCAGGGGAGATGGAGCCTTTCCTGACAGAACTGGGCACAAGAAGGAAACCAACTGAGGATGAAGCATCTATCCATCACATTGTACATTCACACACAAAGGGCCAATTTAGAATCACTATTAAATTAGTATGCACAGTTTTAATGTGTGTTTGGAAAAATGAAGTACCTGGACAACAATCCATAGGAATATGTAAAAACATGAAAACGATACACAAAAGGTGCTTAAATAATTACATATTACATTTACAAATAAATAAATAAATAATATCAATGTGAATTTAAAAGACACTACCTCTATTAGCTTTGAAACGCAGAAAAAACACATGAAAACGAAGTAAAACAAAGCTTTCTTCACTTACCCGTTTGCGTGTCTATTATTTGGGGTATTCAAGGTTCTTCTTAAAAAAAGTGTGATTTGAAATTCCTCCGTTGGACTAGCATCCGTATTCGACTTTATTCTTTCCGATCGATTCAGCCAGCATAGCTTGGGTTCCGTTCGAGACTGTAATGGAAAAAAAAAATAGGATTTTAAATAATAAACGGATAGTTTTTATGTTATGATAATACAGTCGCCACTCACCCCGACGAATAGAGTACAACAAATGGGCAGGTGGTGCGAGGAAAATTGGCAGGATTCTTGGAAACAGCTGCCCAGCCTCCCCTGGATATAGTGCACCGCCCTTCACCTCACCTGCACGCAGGTGAGCCACGCCTTCTGGCGCTGAGATCAGCTTCTTCGTTTAGAAAAATCGAATGAGGAAGAGGAAGCTGTGCACCAAGCTGCGCGGAGGAATGCGACTTCGATAAAAGCAGGAAGTGAGGAGACTCTGAGAGAGACGGAGTCGGCGATTGAGGCTGTTGCTGTTCGAGAAGTTAAAGAAGGCGAACGTGCAAGCAACAGTTTGGTGAGGAAGACTTTCCTAATATGGAGCGAAGAGCTGTAAGTATCAAGGACTTTGGGCTCAGTGGTTGAATTTCGGCACGGAGAATGGTTAAGAATTGGGTCCCATGTTGGGATAGGCTATCCTGTCGCTTTAAGCAAAACTCAAGGAAGGGACGGAGGGGAGCGGTATGAAGGAAATTCAAGATGGAAGGGCCTACTTTGTTTGGCTTTTTGTTTTGAAGTATCTAAGGAACGGTCTGCTTCGCCAAAAAGGCAGACGATTTTAAGAAAACAATCGCAGTTTTATAACGATTATGATAGCGAGGCCGGAAGAGTCCGCTGCTGACAAAGCTGCGGTATTCGCGTCTGGGCTGTTAAGTTATTGCCAGACCTTCCTTTAACTTAACTGACCGTGCCAAGACAATGTAAAAATAATACCCGCACACAAGTTTACGTTATTTATAGGTAAAACAATTCAAGAATGATGAGTAAATAGTTCTAACCAAGTCTTTGTCCTTAGCGCTCATGCCAATATGTATATTTACTTGTTTACTTGTAGGTTTGCTTAAGCAAACTGTTTATTCGTGACATATGTTATCATTTGTATTTTCATTTGTACCCTGCCAAGGCTTATTTAACAGTTTTACTAATTTATGCACCAACGCACTGAAGGCGTGCATACTTAACGATTCCTATTTGGTTCATCAGTGTTTTCCCAATCGGGCATAAGTGGGGTTATTTTTAATATAAGCAAATGTAACGCTAAACAAAACCATAGGGGGTACAGAGTGTCTTGTAGCCTTTGGTATCGATGTCGGGTCCAGTCGCGGTATATGTGAAGCTCCTCCAACCCCCATTTTATATCTTTTTTTTTTTTTTTTTTCTCCAGGCACTTTTGATGTCAACTATAGTTGTGTAACTGGGTTAGTGAGTGTGTGAATGTCAAACGATGGACTCCAAGAATATGACTACAGCTACAGTCCAACGAAATGTTATGATGATTTGATAAGTGTATGCACCTTGTAATGGGCTGCCATAGTGTTCAGGGTTACATTTCTTTGCCTACATTTTTTTCTGGGTTTGGCAGATTGTCTCCCAGAAATGTGCAGCTAAACTACTTTTGATTAATAGTGATTAAAAAAAGGTGATTCGGAAACAAGTGTTAAGTTAAACTTGTACAGTTCCTCAAAGGGCATATTCCTGTTTTAGGATTGTGGGGCAATAGTCCCTAACCCATTTAGACTGAGTCAACTAGGAATTGTTAAACAATTTAATTCCCCAGCCTATGCCTACTTTCTTGAAAGCACAGAAGAGGGGAGGGAACTTTGGATCTTGATCTACATTCAGAAAAAAGATAAGAGAAATACTGCTTGCCCAGCGATGTCACCAGCCTTGGTGCTTACACATGTGTAAACTTTCAGTATGTAACTGTGTGTGTGTGTGCGTGCGTTTCATATATTCATGTGTATATGCATTTTGTATGGTGCCTTGCATACGTGTTTTTTAAAAAACGGCTGTTGTTTTTTTTTTTGCATGTTGAAATGTGTATAATGCAGGACAGAGAATGCTGCCTCCCTTCTTGTGTGTGTTTTCTGACTTGGCAATCAATGGAATGCTCTTTTATTCAGAATCACAAACTGCCTTGTTTTGTAAACGTTATGCACTGTCCAATCTTTATTGCTTTTTAGAGTGAAACTGTGCATTACACAATTAGTTTATCTCCTGTTTCTCCTTGTTATTGGATCCAATAGTAGTTAAAATATAACACAAAACCTGGAGCAGTGTAGTTCTTTTTTTTTTTTTTTTTTTTTTTTTTAAGTTGGCCGTCATAGGCAAAATGATTTAAAACCCACAAGCATATGGTACAGTTGTTTGCATATTTCTACTTTAAGAGTTCCTGCAGGTTGAGTGACTCGGTGAGTCATTAGAGAAGACTGTCCTGGCAACCTCATGGTTTATACTATTGTAATAGCCTAGTCGCTAGGCCACACTAAACGCGTCAATTTTCCAATTGTTTTTAAAAAGAAGAAAATAATGTTTTAGCTGTATATTTAAAAAGCACCTCCATGTGGCTTGTGTGAGAAGGTACTATACAGAAGGAAGTAGCACATTTTAAACTAATTTTGTACATATTCATTTTCTTAATTGCAATAATACACATTTTACAAATGTGTGGTGTTTTTTTTTTTTTTTTATTTATTTATAAATATATAATAAACACAATAGATGCGGTGTGTGAGGGGGTTGAGATTATTCCAACTCACAGTTGAAAGTAATATATTGAAAAATACATTTGAAGCTACATACTAGAACAGAGCAGAGCTTTCCCCCCCCCTCTCTCCTTAGGGGACCACGTTCCTTTATTGTGGGTAGTGACACCTTTACAAGTTCTACATATCTGAAATGGCTAGTATGATTTTTCTATGCTATGCTGGGCCAGTAACATCCCTTAATACGTAACACACTAAATCAACTTGCTAATTAAAAAGACAGGTTCATTTATTGAATGTCCATACATCCCTGTGGAGATAGTTTTCTTCATTTTATCCTCTTCACTGAGTGCCATTAAGATCAATGCTGCACCTTCTCTCTGACACATTAATATTAACCACTTTCAGGCAAAATCTTTCAAGAAAATACAACTGGGGTTCGTTTATGCCATCGGCAATATGACTTTATAAAGCTTCACTGTGACTAAATGCGAAGTCAGAAGTTTTTTTTTTTTTTTTCATTAGTTTTCCTTGTTTTTAATCATTATGCAATGTGGATATATAACATTCAACATTATACAGTTATCTAATAAGCTTCTGTAAAAACCCAGAACAAACTTCATTTGTCACCAGGATGAATTTATCTATATACATTTTTATTCAGAATGTTTTTCCTCATTCCATACTTCTGTTAGTTCCAGTAAATTAGTAGCTCCACTATCAGCCTAGGTATCGATTGTCAGCTTAATAGCCAGCAAATGTCATCTGGTTGAGCTGCCATGTAAAGCTGTGGAGGCACGTGATGTAAACGAGATCACTTTACAAGGTTTGATCAAAGATGACATTGGTGTCTTGTAGAATGTCAAGAATAATGCATTGGTCATCTTCATGCTTTGATAACCACATAAGTTGGTCACTTTCCCTCTGGTATTTAGTTGCCAGCCCAAGTGTTGCCATAAAACTAACAGTATGACTGAGGAGATAAGCATGTCTTTTAAGTCTCTGTCTCCTAGCACACAAGTGACATTACTCATCCTGAGTGAAAACATACTGTATGTTCAGGCCAAACAAGTGAACCTATGTTACACAAAGTCTAAGCTGCCATTGAGCTGGTCTTTCATGAAGCCATAATCTTTCAAATGGCCAAAAGCAGCTAGCCAGTGTGACCTTTTCTATGTAAAGCAGCTTGGAAGGGACAGTTGGCTTACTATCTCAGAAATGCTATTGGGCATTTTTTTTTTTTTTTTTTTTTTTTTTTAACCTTTTTCATAACCTTTACAGTGTTTGTGGAGGGTATGAATTTAGTTGGTGGGAGTAATTTCATTACATGCATTAAAAGTATCCAGGGTCATTAGCTCATTTTGTGCTAATATAGAGAAAATACTTCTTGTCATCTCTTAAAAATGTTCCTGTGAATAATGGTGAAAGTTAAACATTATCACCTTGAAATAAAGGTTGTATAAAATCGATGCACAAGGAAGCACCAAAGTGTAAAAAGAATGAAAAATGGTAAACTTCCTACTATAACCTATGGAAACACTAGTTGCACATTTGTCTATTTTGCTTTGTCACTGTTTAAGTAATTACAATTCATTAAAAAAAATTTTAAGAAAGAGGAAAACTTCACTGAGACTCGACAATTGGACTTTAGGCAGCTAATAGTTTTGTGAATTGATGCTTTGAGAAGTTTGTAAAAGTGATCAGGAAGATTTATCAATGTGGGTTAATAAAGAGCACCTGCTTCGCAATTGTTTTTTTGTGAATCAAAAGAAAGTACTTCACTTGAATGTAGTAGGAAATGTATCATGAAAAATGAAATGTTGCATAATGTACCTGGTTTTTGAAACTTGTTTTTGTAACGAAGAATTCTACTGTATCATCTCGTTCTGACTTCTTCCTATTGGAAGAGACCATGTACTAAAAAGCATGGGGGCAAAGCTTTGTAGATTTATTTTATAAAACGTACAGCTGTCTTTATTATTAATACAGTATCTTGCTGAATGCATTTAATTTTTCAAGCATAATTTTCTAGACCATGGTATATAAAGCAAGCACCATAAAAATGTATCCTAAGATTTTTTTCCAGTAGTTAAAAAATGAAAACTGCACTGTTTTTTGTTGACAAGAAATTCATTAAAAATAATTGCATTGGTTTCCAGAAGGGAGGTTTATTGCAGTATATAAACATGGGTGATGATTTGATTCTGTGTTGCTCTGTACTGGCATGTTTTCTTTTTCTGCAAGTTTGGTGTCTTTAATTTTAAAGGTTGCTTCCACATCTTATTTTGAGCTATGTTGGTTCGGAAAATAGAACTAAGGGTGCTGTCAAGATGCAAAAACCATTTCAGCTCATTTCCAATTCTATATTCTATAGTTGGTGTGCAAGTCCACAAATGGAGAAGGATGAACTTTTTTACCATGTAAAATTCTTTTCAGTCTCGAGTTAGTGGTCATCGGTAAGATTTTGGTGTTGCTGTGAGAGTGGTTCATGGTACACTAAGGTCACTTTTCTATTGGCTTCCGAATACATACTGTATGACTCCGGTTGTATTTCCATACTCTTTACCCCCAGGAAAGCTCTTGGGACCCATCTGAGAAATTTCATTGCAAGCTTGCTTGAATCCTGCTCAGTATGTTTAGTTGCTGATGACCTGGGGATATCTTCAGTGAGAATCTGGCAGAATGGTGGTCATCTGCTGCTGTATGCATTGGAATTCACTCATGGGATGAAGTTTATCTAATCCAGTTAAATGGTTTTGGTCCTCAAGATGAGCAGTTGTACTATTTTTAAGCATTCATACTGGTTTTTAGTATTGTGCATTGCCTTTTTTTTTTTTTTTTTTTTTTTTTTTCTCATTGTGTTTTATATTGTAACAAGGGGGCTCCGCCCCCTGCTCGCTTCGCTCGCCTACCCCCGGTGTTGGGTATCCTGAAATACATTAGTCGACCCAAGCAGCACATTATTCCTAACTTCACTCCGCAGTAGTGCCACTCACAATATGGCGGTGACGCCTGTGCCTTCACTCCGCAGTAGTGCCACTCACAATATGGCGGTGACGCCTGTGCCTTCACTCCGCAGTAGTGCCACTCACAATATGGTGCTGACGCCTGCGCCTTCCGTACTTTATGGACCCGTGGGGCCTCCGTAGCCTCTAGCCTGGGCTGCAGCGCAGAGTCCTGTTTTTTGTGTGGCTGTCGGTAGTCGTTAGCCATGGGCGCGTTGTTGCTTCATTTCTCATTCACATCAGTTGGGCGCTTTCGTTTTTGGGCCGTGACTCCTTCGTGCGCGGTGGATACAACTTCGCGTGCGGTTTATGAGATGCGCGCTGTACGCGCCTGCGCAGTACATCTCATGGTCCCATCGCCGTGTCCCTGCGTCCATGCCATCCGGTTTACCATTCTCGGTTAGTAATATGGATTTGGGCTGGTGATGTTGCTAAACATGACTTGGAAATGTTGCTTTGTAATGACATCAAAGAAGTTTACTGCTTTGTGCAAGAAATACATTACAGGGAAATGTTTTTAGTACTTTGTACCATATTATATGCAAGTACAGTATGTAGCACTTTGATACAATCAATATACAAGAAAAAGCTTGAACCAGGAAGTTAGCCTCTTCCTGGTATGAATCTTTCATTTCAGTTATTATCAGCTGCATCTTTCAAATTTGATAGTACAGGAACTGGTTGCAATAAATCAAAGTAATGTGACCAAAATGTTAATTTACAGTAGTTCTGTCTGCTGTTGAGGTTTGTACCTCACCTTTGAAAAACGGATTGAGCAATTGTACTCCCAGCTGAAGAATTTCAAGAATGCAGTTCTTCAGTCATGAACATTCAGGTTTCTGTTCTGGTTTTCATTCATTTGTAGTAAATTACTAGGTAAAAATTGGATTTCTGAGCATAAAGGGATCTTATTTAAAGTTATTCATTTTTTTTTTCTTTTCCCCAGTTCTGCACAAGGTGAGAGAGAAAATAAGGCACCCAAAACTAAATGTTTTATTCGGTTCTGTCAATATTGTCTATGTATACCAGTGTGTTTATACACACACCAATGTTTAAGTAATATTCCATAACTGAAATTTTGGATGGAGTAGGCTTTGCAAAATTAGGGCAAGCAAACTGCCTCTCCTAGGGCAACAGATGGGTCAATCCATCAGCGGTTTTAGACAGTCACTTATTAGGCCAATTTTTATATGGTGTAGTGGCCAAGACATAGGTCTCTTAAACTAAAATCGTACAGGATATAAATTTTTTTTTTTTTTAAATTTATATAAATCGGCCTCTCGTGACTAACTGGGCAAATGTACAGACGGCATAGAGCTTGGGTCTGAAGTGAAGTCCTAGCTTGATTTAGTAGAGTCCAAAAATGTAGATTTCAGTTAAATTGTTTCCATAACTAACAATACTTAGTGACTATTCAGAGATCAGGAAATGTTTCTTGTCTGACCAATATGGAATGTATTCCCATCCCTTGGTACAATGTTAAATAAAAAATTCATTAAAATGTATAACTAGTTCACAAGCTTGTTTAGTTCTTACAGAAAGTTTGATATATAAATTGATTCTTACACAGTCATTACTAAATGCAGGCATCATTTTTAAAAGCTCCTAATGGCAGTTGGACTCCCTGTGAAAGCCTACTGGATATGGTAGTGGAAGTAGCCTTTAATTGTTAAATTTATGACTATGTTTAGAGGAGTGTCTGCCAGAAACCCCATTTTAGAATGGAGGGTGGCATTTGGAGAAACTGAGATCATAAGTCATTACTTTATATCTTCCTGCATATGATATGGAATTGTGTTATGAGGTTAACTTTTTTGTAGATGTAGGCAGCTGGGTTCTGCTGGGCCACTAAGAATGTCTGTCACTTTTTTTTTTTTTTTTTGCTCTAGAACTTCTTTGAGTCTTTACTGGAGTTGCTCCAAAATGAGTACAGTCTTAACAACCTAGAGTTTATATAACTGAGGCCCTGATTTAAGTATCTCTGGTTGGGGTCACATTAACTGATAATGATAAGGACTTAATTGGGAACCTTCTAGTGTAGGGTACAGTGCTTTAGTCACTTGGCCTTTTGCTGCTTGTCTTAAAAACTAATCTTGTCACCTTAGAGACCAAAGCACAATGGCTTCCCTTTTGGTTATACAGTACTGCAGCAGTCATTAGTATATATGTTAAACATCTTTTGAGTTGTCTCTTGAGGTTTATAATGTGATGTGGTGGAAAGCTTCTTTGGTCCCACTGGGCACAACCATTGGAGGGGAAGGATACTTGGAAGTGCCAAGCCTCTGATACTGTTTTCACTATAGGAGTGTTCCTGAAAACATTTGAAAAGTAGGGGGTGCAGAAGTTCATTATACTGAAATATAATGTATCCATTGCACACATTTTTGATTGTCATTTGTGGTGTTTAGGGACATGTTTGCTAATTTTTTGGTGACCCCTGTAAAGCTCAGGGTATTTGAATGACTTATGCAGTAGATCCCAAAGGAGGCAATAACCCCTCTTGTCTGTGTAATCAAGCGCAAGCAAAAATGAATTCTTCAGAAGCACAGCATGTATGCATGTAGTGGGTAACATATATAAAGCATGACTATTTGTAGGGTGAGGAAATGATTGCTCAAAACAAATGAGCACATTTTTGTCAAAATGGGGGGGGGGATATTTAAGCATTAGTTGATAGTTTTCACAATAGACAACTGAAGTATAAGTGTGGTAATTTTGATTCTTGACTAATCCCAGTAGTAGTTAAAGATCATGACTACATTAACAGTACATACATGTTGTTAACCCAGTTATTCGCAGTA
Organism: Erpetoichthys calabaricus; assembly: GCF_900747795.2. Classification (NCBI taxonomy): domain Eukaryota; kingdom Metazoa; phylum Chordata; class Cladistia; order Polypteriformes; family Polypteridae; genus Erpetoichthys; species Erpetoichthys calabaricus. The sequence continues at coordinate 40,830,238 of NC_041394.2, forward strand.
ACCTGTTTTTTAAAATCTGTAGAGAAACTGGATTCGTCTGGGAGGTTTTTCCCCCCTTGTTCAGTTTAATGTTGAAGCATTAAAGGAGGATTCCATAAGTGGACTTTCACATGTAAACTGAGGTTTTTAAGAGACCAGGTTTCTGACTTAACCCTTTAACCGCCAACTCCCTAAATATTCCCCACGCCAGGCGAAATCTGAACAATTTTTGTTTTTTTACTTTTTTACATTTTTTTTTTACATTTTTTACATTTATTCAAGCAGTATTGACCACTAAATGTTGTGCAAGTTGCCAGTGTATACACGAAATCTATAATGTAACCTGAATTCTCAGCTAAGCAAAACATCTTGATACCAAACCGTGCCCTTTTCAATGGTAGATACTGTCGAAACTGTAAGCGGCCCTTCCACGACAATAAACTTTCATCAACTGCAACTGACGGTCCTGGCATGTAGGGCAACTGAAATGCTTCAAATAAATGATCAATCAAAGGACGTAGCTTGAACAAGTGGTCGCGGTTTGGATCTTTCTTATCTGGCTCGTTTCTGTTGTCATTCAAATGAAAGAATTTCAGCAGCAAAGAGAATCGGTTACGTGTCATGACAGCTGCAAAAATAGGTGTTGCATACATAGGATCTGTAGACCAGTACATCTCAATATCTGGTTTTCTGATTATTCCCATCAACATCAAAATCCCAATGAATTTTTTCATTTCGTTTTCATCAGTGTCAAACCAAACACGAACACGGGAATGTGGAGGTAAATTGGGATTTTTCTCAATAAACTGTGCTGCATACAGATTTGTCTGATGAACAAAATGTCTAATCAAATCAGGTGACACAAACAGCTCATAAAACTGCTCAGCAGTGTAATTGTTTACATCAACAATAAAGCCACACGTTCCCTCAAACGAATGCAGAAAAGGTAGTTCACCACGGGCAGCAGCCCAGCTGAGATGCTGGGGATACACCCACTCAGCGCCGTCATCCGATGCGTCTTCATTCACAATATCATGCAGCACACGTTGCTGCTCATCACTGTCACTAAAATCTTCTTCAGAACTGCTACAATCAGGATCAGAACTGTCCAAAATCGCCTGCAAAGCCTCACTTGAAGTCAGTTTATGTTTCGCCATATTCACAGCTGTTACATGCAAATCACGTCACATGACCGGCCAAAACAACCACAGACTTGTCGAAATACAACGTAGTAATAATACCCACGCCAAACCGTCAGTTATACTACTTGCCAGGCATTCATATAACCACAGGCAAATGTGCCGGATAATTCCGGCAGTATGGCGTTAGCATTAAAACAACGGTGCCGGATATATCCGGCAGAGGGCGGTGAAGGGGTTAACCGGGTTACTTGCTTTATACTGATTTTGTGTGTGCATGAAGACTCGCTCAAAGATGTGTGTATAACCGGATGGTTGATATCCTTACAGCAATTGTGCTAATCATGTGGTTTGCATCCTAAATTATACAAGCAGTGTGCAGGGTTGTTGAGTCAAACCTCTATTGACATTGTCAAACCTTACATGAACTATTTCACCTGTCAGTCATTATATTGTTGAAATATACAACCCCCAATACCAAAAATATTGGGTCGTCATGTAAAATAAAAACAATGTGAAGATTTACAAAACTCGAACCCTTATTTTATTCACAATAAAATTTCGAAGATCTATCAAATGTTGAAAGTTAGTCATTTTACTATCCATCCATTATCCAACCTGCTATATCCTAACACAGGGTCACGGTGGGTCTGCTGGATATTTCATGAAAAATATTTGTTCATTCTGAATTTGATGGCAGCACCATATCTCAAAAAAGTTGGGACACGGGCACCAAAAGGCTGGGAAAGTGGTACTAAAAAAACAGCTGGGGGAACATTTTGCAACTAATTTAGGGTTAATTAGCAAAAAGTCAGTAACACGATTGGATATAAAAAGAGCATCTCAGAGAGGCAATAGTTCAGCAATCTGCAAAGTAACTGCACCTACAGATTGTGGAACAATTTAAGAATAATGTTTCTCAATGTAAAATTGTGAAGACTTTTGATATAATGTACTGTAGAGGAGATATTCAAAGATTCAGATAATCTAGAGAAATCTCTGTGCGCAAGGGACAAGGCTGAAAATCAAACCAATATTGGATACCTGTGATCTTTGGGGCCTTAGGAGGGAGGTACTGCATTATATAAAGAAGCCATATGTGAACATGATCCAGAAACACTGCTGTCATCTTTGTGCCGAAGCTCATTTAAAATGTACTGCAGCAAAGTGGAAAACTGTTCTGTGGTGCGCCAAATTAAAATTTTGAAATTCTTTTTGGAAAACACTAACACCGCGTAATCTGGACTAAAGAGTAGAGGGGACTGTCCAGCTTGTTATAAGTGCTCAGTTCAAAAGCCTGCATATCTGCTGGTGTGGGAGTGCTTTAGTGCCTATGGAATTGGTAGCGTGCACATCTGTAAAGGCACCATCAGTGCCGAAAGGTACATATATACAGGTTTTAGAGCAAGATCGGTTCCCATGCAGACTTTTGTCTTTTCGGGGAAGACCTTGCATATTTCAGCATGACCGTGCTAAACTGCATCTAATACAACAGCATGGCTTTGTAGTAGAAGAGTCTGGGTGCCGAACTGGCCTGCCTGTAGTCCAGAGCTTTCAATAACTCGAAACATTTTGGTGCACCGTGAAATGGGGGGGAAAAAATACAACAGAACACCCAGGATTGTTGAGCAGCTAAAATCCTATATCAAACAAGAATGGGACAACATTCCTCTCCTGAAAATCTAGCATCTGGTCTCCTCAGTTACCAGGCATTTACGACCTGTTGTTTAAAAGAGGGGATGCTACTCAGTGGTAAACATGGCCCTGGCCCTGTCCCAACTTTAAGACATGCTCCATCCAAATCAAAATGACCATATTCTTAAACTGGCACATTTTCTTAGAAAACATTTTAAAATGTTTTATGTTGTGAATTAAATATGGGTTTGAGATGCAAATTATTGCATTGTTTTTATTTACATTCTACAGTGTCAACTTTTTTTTTTATAATTGGGGTTGTAGAAAAGTTCTACTCTCCCATGTAATACAGACTTTGTATCTGTTGTGACTTTTCCGTTTATCTTTAATTAAAAGTGAACCAAAATATACAGTTCAGAAATTCCAGTTTATGCATATACTATTTTCAGTGACACCTTATGCTAAATGTCCATTTCCGAGGAATGGGACAAATTTGTGGTGACCCAAAAACAAATGGTGAACCTTTCTGTAGTGAATGGTATATGAACAGCTTTATTTTTGTGGTGTAGCTGTCAAAATAAGGTATACATGCAGATTCCCCCCGAGTTTATAATAACTTGAGGCAATCCTTTACTTACGTTTAATGCTCTATATGCAGAGAGATGTCAAACAAAATGACACTATTGGTTAACTATACATATTGTAATCTGTTCATTTAGCCAATAAAAATTGTCATTTTGCTTGACTTCTCACTGCATCCATAATGGCTAACATGGCATGCAACAAGCTACTAGTAAATACATATAGTTCTTTATATGGTAACTGTTCCTAAATAAGAGGTAATAGTAAAGCATTAATCATTTACCTAGAGCACGGTTGGGCAGATTCAGTCCTGGAGGGCAGCAGTGGTTGCAGGTTTGTGTTCCAACCCAGTTGCTTAATTAAAAAACGATCCTTGTCCATTATTTAATTTCATGGCTTGCTAGTGCTTTAACTCTGCCATGTCAAGTCATTCTCATATCTTAGATTTTTTTTTTCCTTTCTAAGGATATCATCCAAATAATTTGAAGTCTAAAAGTTATTCCCAGTGTTTTCACCTTTTTTCTCTCCACTTTCCTTCCAAGTATTTAATTAAACCCAATAGTGCATGTTAAATACACACAGGTGTAAATGGAAACAAGCTAAATGGAGAAATGCTGGATTCTTTTGTCAATTGCATCTTATTGCTAATAAGGAGCAATTAAAAACCAAGAATACAGCTGTTTAAGACTAAAATAAGCAATAAGGGTTCAAAATCTTAATGAGCGAGATGACTAAAGTGAAGCAGAAGTGTTACTTGAGCAATAAGTGCATCTTATTAAGCAATTGGGTTGGAACAAAAACCTGAAGCCACTGTGGCCCTCCAGGACTGAATCTGCCCACCCCTGACCTAGAGGAATTCAAAGAAGTGTAGAAAGTAAAGGGAGGCAGTGTAGTGGATTAAAGGGATGACCCACTTACTGTCGATACCTTAAGGCTAGTTGGTGTACAAGTAGAGATACATTAGAGACGCCCATCTTTTGCTAAACCAATGTTACATTAGTTTCTTGTTGGCGATGTTAGACGTAATGACCATTGCAAGATGACTTTCCAGCACAACTTCACATTTTCAAAGTGTTGTGAACTCCCCTTTTTTTTTTTTTTTTTTGTGACCTCAAGATGGAGCCAGAGCTGTACAGAAGGTTTACAGAAAAGGTTTATAATTATGAGATCTGCAATTTTTCCCTGCACCCCCCCCCTTCATTCTGTCATTGTACATAAAATACATGACATCAGATATGCAACCCTCTCTTCTGTTTGTGAGATCCAGAAAAACTGCATTCCATATTCCTTTGTGATGCATTATACATGTATTGTAGTTCTGAGTGGGCATTCCTTGGTTGTCCACTTTAATTCACAAAGAGCCAGCCCTAACGACTAAAGGCAAAATCAAAATAGTTTGTTGTGTTTTTTTTGGTTTTTTTTTGGTGGTGGTAAGGCAACTGAGGACTAGTTGGGAGTGAAACACTTGGTCTGTCCAATTTGTCAGCCATGACAGTTTGCAACAACTGCCTCTGACTCTAAGATTAGGTGAATGAATTTCTTTGGCTGAAACTATCTGGAAAAGTTGTGCAATATGACATGGTCTTTAGCCTTCATGTCACATTCCTTGCTTAAGGTACTGGACTCCAGTATTTTAGTTGTTTGACAGTAATGTGAGTAATAATAAGAAATGTGATCAGTATTTGGAGGTCACTCATTCCAGGTTTTCTGGAGCTTGTGAGGCAGAAGCATTAACCACTGTATCACCCTTATAGGTATACTTTACTGAAACATTGGTGGTATATTTAGGGATGATTCCAGCCATCGACTTCATCCTGCCAGGTGGCTTTCACATGTTTAATAAAATGAATGGAAAACTTGGGGAGCATGATTTAATATTTTTTGAATAAAGGTTTGTTTGCCTAGTATTTTCTGCTTTCTATATCCGTCTTGTTTAATACATTCTCTCTCTCTCTCTCTCTCATCTACTTTTTTTTTTCCTCCTCTCTGCACCATAAGTTTTATGGATGGTGTGTGTGTGTGTGTGTGTCTGTCTGTCTTTCATTTGTTTCTTTTCTTGTAGCTTTCTCTCTGACATCTTGTAAAACACTCTATTTATATTGCACATTCTCATACAAAAATATCTGCTGGGTGACTTGGCCTTCAAGTGAATGCTTAGCAATATCCAAGCATTACTCAATGTGTTTAAGTGAAATGTTCACTCCATTGCTGAAACATACCATGCTGTTCACTTCTGTTATCTTATTGCCATTCTTGGATCTACTCAAAAAAAAAAAAAAAAAAAAAAAAAATTCCTGTTTGCCTTCTAGGCCTTCATTATCCTGATGCTCTGATCTAGTATGGGTAGACGCAGGGATGACATCCTCAGTTCCTAAAGTGCCCCAGTGGCTGTTTTTGTGTTTTTTATTGGTGCTCTTTTTCTGCTGTGTCAGGAGCTTCTAATAATTTTCATTATAAAGTATTTTGTGAGATGTTACAGATTGCAACCATTAGTCCTCCAACCACCATTTTTTCTTTCTAAATTGTTTCTCTGATTTAAATATCTTGTGATGAACACATACAGGTGGATTTTTTTTTTTTTTGGATATTTTGTGCCATTTATAGTAAATGTATTAACGGCAGACTGACTTCAAATGTAAACCTTGGGATTGTTGTGTTTTTTTGGATGACTGAAATGACCGCCAAACTATAGGACTGACGGAAATGAGCACACAGACATCATACTGGAAATAGCCGAAGCATATTTAGAGATGCTTAATAGATGTCAGTCTGTCCATCTAATCAGAGGTTAAATTTTATGGAGAAAGTAAAGTCTTGGGTTTTAAATTCTTTTTACTTGGTGCTTATTGAAGAAATACATTTAGTTTTATTTATAGATCAGTTTTCACAAAGAGAACCTATAGGACAGCAGAATTAAACTTGGACTGTTTGACCTGTTTTTTTTTTTTTTGTTTTTTTTTATTGGATTACACAATGGAGCAATACATTTTTCTTCCCTCTTTGCTACTGTTTTTAGAAGTAGGGCTCACCTATTTTCAAACATGTAACTTGGGAAGAAAAGTGTTGTGCCAGGGAACATGCCAGCCCCACAGTCCACATGATGGGAAGGACCAGCAAAGCCAGGCAGTTTAGACCTCTAGTAGAAAACATTATTGGGAGAACCAGTCTTAATTAAAAATGAATGTGTCCATGACATGCTGGCATACTAAATACAGTATAACTGGTTCTTGCATTGGGGCTTCAGGTCCCTATCCTTACAAGTCTGGTCTGGAGAAAAGTAAAATCAGAAGAGTGAATTATGCTTTATTGAATGTGCAGATTTTATACATTTTAAGGACAAAGTTCAACTTGGAGTAGATGATAAAACTGTGAAGGGGAAATTCTTGGTGGATGTCTAGCATTATTGTAATGAAATGTTAATTCTGTTTAATGTAGTGGACTCTTAACAGATGGACACTGACTGTTTTGTGTTAAATGCTTAAATACCACCCCCCCCACATTACTAAATGTGTTTTCTGGGGCTCCTCTCAAGTGGCAGTGCTCAAAGCAGCTACATCACGGCTCCAGAGAACTACCACAGGTTTAGATCTTCTCTCTGTGCAGTTTGCATGCTTTCGCAGGATATTCCTGCATCTTCTGGCATCAGAAAGGCTATTCAAATTTGGACAGGTATGAAAGTGCAAATATGTGTGCAAGGAATTCTTTCTAGAATGGACTCTGTGTTCTACAAATTTCTGCTATGACACACTCCCACTAACCCTATAAAAAGCTCCTTCACAACTTGTCTGGGAACATCTGTAATTCTGTAAATACTAAAGATGTGAGGAAGAAACAATCGGGTCACAACTGCAAACCTTTAAATTCTGTGACCGGAGTCATTGTTTCATTGTTTTTCAAGCTTGTGGTGATGTAAGTTTTGTTACTTAAAACAGGTAGCAAACGTTTCAGCTCAAGCTATATTATCTTTCTGAACAGGTTAGCATTGCGATGCCTGAAGGAAGGGTTTGTATGCAATTGTTGAAAAGAAACCCTTTTTTTATAGTCTGATACCTCTGAATCCTATTGTGAAAGTCCCATCCCTTGGGGGTGAGGTAAGATGGCGCAGGCTTGCTTCCTGACAGCACACAATACTCGGTGGTTTTTCTTGTCTGACGACAAGTTTGTACTGTTATCAGATCAGATGTTTCTGTGCTTTCATTTTGTGAAGGCCAAGGTTTGCAATTAACTACACACGCTGGACTAGATAATGTGACTTCAAATACATGGCTGCTAGCTTGGAGATTTTATTCGGTGTATTTGGGCTTTCAGCACTTTTTTGGAGTTAAGCCTGCTTCATTGGAGGTGTTTTAGTACAACAATAAAGTAATGCACAGCACTGAGAAGATTGAGCTTTTTTCCCCCCCATCTGAAGAAGGTAGTTACAAATGTTATTTTCAGGATGTTGTAGCAATTTAACGTTAAAGGGGAAAAGGAACAGGATGAGCCAAAAATGGTTATGTTGCAAGTACCTCTGTTGTCTTGACAGATGTCTTTTTAAACTTGCATAATAAATTTTTAAATTACAGAATATTATACATTTAGCTTTAGAGCCACAAAGAAAGTAAGGCCCCTCATTTAATGCGGTGCCTTTTTGTAGTGCGCCTAACCTCAGAGTTTTCATTCAAAACGGGCAATGTATAGCACAGACTAGACTACTATATTGTTTACTAAACCGATTTAATTGACTGCTGTTTTCAGCCTGCTATTGTTGTAGTTCTCTTGTAAATTTTGTAAAGAAATGGAGTAAATCTGAAGTTTTTTTTTTTTATTCTGTTTAATAATTTTAAAATTCACTGCATCATGAGGCATGTTACATTTTAATTGTGTGCTTAGTACCCTTTGTCTCATCGTTCCTGATTTTAGTGTTAGAATGTAAAAATATTTAACATTGTTTAGTATACTTTTGCTATACAGTAAGAAAATGGATAATTTCATTTTTCCTTCAGTTAACTCTACAGAATTCGTGTATGCAACCATTAAGCATCCTTTATTTTATGTCTATGCAGGAAGAAGGCATGGCAACAGGAGACCCAGACAAGGTCCAAACCCTCCAGAGCCAGGTTGAAGGGGTCAAGAACATCATGACCCAGAATGTAGACCGCATTTTGGCTCGTGGAGAGAAGCTGGATGATCTGATGAACAAGACAGAGGACCTGCAATCTAGTGTGAGTACGTTTTTTAGAAATTTTGGCCAGTACCTAAGAAGGTGTCTTGGAAGTCACAGGGCTCAAAGCTGGGAACTGTTAATGTTGAGAAATGGTTGCTGTGTCTAGATTCTGTGCTCCAGAGTGTGTTTTATTTGCACCCAGTAACAACTTTCTCATTTAAAGTGTGTGTGTGTATCTCTAGAAAGTATTGGTGTGACGATGATGTGGGTTCTGCTCCATGCTCCCATCTGGCTTCTGGGGAGCTCTCGAACCTGACACAGTCGGTAATGTCTTCACTGTCTAGATCATCAGTGACATCAACGAAGCAAAGGGATGGTGCAAAAAGTGCAGAGTGCTTTTATTTAAAAGCAAAACCAAAAACTGTCCAAATAAATAACTGCAGTATCTCAAATAGTACTTAAATAAGTAATCCATTAAAACAGGCGAACTGTGGAGGTTAAAATCAAATAAATCCTTTTTAACACAAGGTTAAAACAATGGCTGGAAGCAGTCCTGTCTTAAAACTCCGGTGCCTTTGTTCTACTAGTGGCTGCCCTACTTCTCCCATATGGGCCCTGCAACAGAGGAGTCGCCCTACCAGAAAATGCAGCTCCCTCATATTCAGGTCTGGTAGCCTTCCGATCCCCAGCTACGGAAGGCTCCAGTCGGACCGAGACTTGGGTTCCCTCCCCAGCAGCCAGGCTGCTCGTGCTGGGGCTCAACACGCCCAAGGCCTCCTCGACAGCAAGTCCTCTCCTCTGCTGGTCACTCCAGCTCCTCAAAACTTCTCAGCTGGGGCAACCACTTCAATCTGCCCAAGCCAAGTTGGCCAAAAACTCCACTAAGGCTCTAATATCGGCTTCATTCACCCTTCGAGCCTGCTCTCGCTCACACACCGGCATTCTCCTTCCTGCTGCCGCCTTCTCCCTTAACCTCCATTCCCGTTCTTTCCTTTTTTTTTCTCACTTCTTCTTCGCCTTGTGCTTCTACCATATATTATGGGGATGTGGATCAGGTGTGGCGATTTAACAGCTCCAGGTTTCAATCACGGATGCGCCTGGGAACCACTCCGGCCACACTACCACACCCCCTCTTTTTGTTTCCCCCACGGTGTAGTAATGAAATCAAAAGGAAGAATAAATACTTAAAAGGAAAAAAAGCAATGTAGCATTATAGTATCAATCAAAAGTGGTAAAATGATATTTTGTAAGCAGGTTATAGGAGTGCAGAGCTTACTTACTGAATGAACAGGACCACATTGATGCATTGTGCATTACTTTTCTAACAGCACTGTGAAGTGGTGAATTCCACCATATATGTAAATTGACGTTGAGGAGCAGAGCACACTCATTTTCTCTGGTCATTTACATTGACAATGCAGTAAAGCATTTCAAATGTAAAAATGAGTTTACATATTGGGCTCACTCATGCAGTAACACTGGGTGATTCAAAATGGCTTTAGCTGAGAGGTCCTTGTTATACAGGAATTCAAAACCGTTGCAGTACTACCACCTATGTCAGTATATATTGATATATCCGTTATCTCATTATTTACCTGAAAAACATGATGGCACATTTGCAATATTACAGGAAATTGTGAAGGAGGTCGATACTACTTCACAACTCTGTATGTATAAATCATGAAAGAATCCTTTTGTAGGAACTAGCTTAACATAAAGGTGACCAAATAATCTAGTGTGGTCTTAGCCATACAGGCACATGATTAAACAACCAGACAAAATTCAATAGAACATCCAAGGTGCTCAGGAGGAAAATTTATGCCCATATGCAAAATTTGAAAAAGATCCATTTAACTGATTATGTAGACACAAAATAAATTAAAATATAGATAGATACTTTATTAATCCCGATGGGAAATTCACAATATAATCATTAGTCTGCCAAGAGCTGACCATCTTCTCAACTCAAAGTAACCAAAGGATATTTAAAGATGACTCCCTGTTTAAGATTAGTCTCAAAATGTCAATAGGTAATATCTGATTCAGTGCTGGTGGTCAAAAAGGGATTGAGTTTACGTGATCAAGAATTTTTTGTTTGCCACTTTGGTGTAGATCAATATTGGTTATATAACAGCAATATCAAAATGTCATGTAGATATGAATTTCAGTAGTTTTACTGTTAATTCAAAAAGCAGTGTGCGTGTGCTTAGTTTATGAATTTACCTAAGAACCTTGGATTCCTCTCCCCAATTTCTCTCTAAGTCAGTCTATGCACGTCACCTACTTTGCATATGTTATTTGTTTCCAGGTTTACACAGTTTGACTCTTTATACAGTGTGAGCTTTGATCAAATTTAATGTTGACAAACATCCCATGAGGGATTTAGAATGCAGATTTTAAACCCCAGTTTTTAGACAACTAATTTATGGGGGAGTAAAGTTAGCATCTCCAGAATCAAGTACTGATGTCTGCATTTTATATCATCTCTCAGACATTAAACAAGTGTTAAAACATACAGAGCATTTCCCACTGATTTTGTTTAATACCAGCTTAACAAAGTTTAAAAAAAAAATTTACTTTAGTCACAAACTGTTATACAATGATATCTGTGTAGTTAGTTTGTATTAAAGTTTAGTTGGTCTTTTAACTTTTCACATTCTGAAGAAAAGGCAGCAGATAAGACGATGGCTATGAAAGCTTTGCATTTCTAGAGATCCACAAAGAATAGGGGACTTAAACACCCTTCCTTGAGGATTGAAAACTTACTTGAAACTTGCATGTTTAGCACTCCATTTGTATAATTTAAAGTAATTTCTAGTTGTACATGTTTATTTCTCAGACAAAATAAAAACAATGTTTAATAAACCTGGAATCGCCTAGTACTCTTAGTTCCTTCCTATATTTTTAGTCAAATGCTGCAAGTGAGAACCAATGATTTGCTCCAACCTCCAGAGAAAAGCACAACAGGGCCCTAAATTATAGACAGGTGAATTTAAAAGAATGAAAAATTTGATTTTAGGAAGTCTCCTTGCAATATAAATAACTGCCATGAGAATCCTTTGACGTTTTAAAGCAGTCTTTGGATTACAGTCAATCGTGCAATACACAGCTCCCCCATGTCTCTTTTGTTGTGAAAAAAAAAAAAAAAAATTTTTTTTAAATTTTCCAAGTTGTATGTCTCCACCCTAACGACCCAAGTCAAAATTTAAACTTGTGGTTTTTGTGACAAATTGCAGAACACTATGACTAAGTCGTTGAGGATGGCACACTATATGACTGGCAGTCACAGGTGCAAGTCACAACTATCCATGATGTAAAGTGTAAGTTACACAGATTGATGCCAGCTTTAGTTGAACCAAAACTTACTCTTGGAAGTGTATATGGCAGGAATGATTTAGGCAAATGTGGAAGTCTGTAAATAAGATTTGCCATTTTGTGTTAATCTGCTGAAGCATATTAAGCAGTGTTCTTGTTTAAATCCAAGGTTATATTTTTAAGTCTGCACGGCATATTACTGGCACATGCACACCTCTGTTTGATCCGTATACTAAAAACCTCTTCAGAAAGGTAGACGGTATTATTAAAGTCTATGGCCATCCTGCAGATTACCATTTTTTCCTTCTGCGTTCAGAAATGGTGGTTAGTACTCGCATCAGTAAATGTGGGACCTTTTTTATTTACAAGTAATAAGGCTACTTGGTTTCTGCTCACAGCTGAGTTTATTGAGAAATATTGTTTTTATTTAATGAATGACATATACATTGTACTTCTGTCACTCTATAGGAAAGTTTTTGTATATATTAAAAAATTAAAAACCTATGTGCACATGACAACTTTTTAATTGGGACAAAAAAAATACTGATTAATAACAGAACATATTTTCAACTCAACCCTGGGGTGTGTTTCTACTGAAGGAGAGAAAAATGTTAAACAAGTTCTGGATTCCTAGTGCAGTCCCATCTTTGCCAAAATATTTTGTATGTGTGAAATTTAAACCTTGTGAAATACACACTAACTTTTCATTTGTGTAAATTCAGAGATGTCCACCATTGTGCTCAATTTTAAATAATGAATAGATGCCTCATTGAGAAATTTTATTGGATTGAATGCTGGTGGCCCAATATGGTCTGTGATACTGGTGCTTCGGTTGTGTCAACCTGCACAAGGAATGCTGCCTAATTTGAAACATGCAATACTGTAAGGTACTCAGTGTTTTTTGTTGTGGCATTTTAATACATGTCAGGAACACATGATTATCATTACTACTGTTTACACTGAGTTATTAATAGCTTGACAGTGGTAAGCGTGTACCTTGTTGCTTCATGAAGTCTGGGATTTGTGATATCATCCAACTTTTGGGCTTCTTCCAAGTGTTGTCAGGTATGGATTTTTGTGGCTAAATGTGGTTGACATGTCCTAGTAAATGTTGCTGAATGCTGGACATACCAGTCTTTGCTTTCTATAGGGCAATTGAAATAACCTGGTTTACCAAATCCCTAGTAACTCAAGTACTTGAGCTTGCATAACCCACTATAAGGATGACCCTCCAATTATAAGGCATTGCTCCACAAGTTCTAGCAGGGTGGTAACCTTCAATTCCTTATTTTTGTGTCTATGCTTTGTCAAACAGCTAACATTTCTCTAACTCCTCTCCTGTTTTTTTTTTTTTTTTGCGTCTCTTTGTTGCTACAGTCTGAGCACTTCAAGACAACGGCTAAGAAAGTATCACGAAAATACTGGTGGAAGAATGTCAAGATGATTGTGCTGATCTGTGTGATTGTGGCCATCATCCTCACGCTGATCATCCTTTTGGCAACCGGTGTCATCCACAGCTAGAAGCCCAAAGAATGTTCAGCTTTGGACTCCATGCCAGCAATTTGTATATCTGAACTCTAACCTTTCTGAAACTGGAGAAGGTTCATCTCCTGTACTGTGCACTCCATTTGTAATCCTGGCTACCTACTGCTTTCCCATGTGTCCCAAGTTGGTGGCTCATTTCACTTCCACACAAAATGCTTAGCTGCTCTTTACTATACATTTAGAGGCCCTGTTTTTATTCCGTCATGAAGGTACACGCTTGTTTGATATTCTGCTCCAATGGGTTTTGGTGGGCAGGAACGTTTTTGTTTTGGTTGAGCTGTATATTACGTGGGTGTTGGGCTCACAAGCCTTGAAATGAGTGCCACCTTATTTAAATGGCTCTTCTTCTTCATAGTGTTAGCTTTTCATCTGCAGGGTTTGCACAAACTTAATTTTCAGTTGTTTTAAATGGTTCTTAATTTAAATGAAGCTTGCACTTTTTATTCTTTTTCTATCTATGTCTCTGTATGTGCCTCTTCCATTTGAAATTGTTCCCTTGATACTTAAATAGGACAATTTATTATTTAATGTTTCTTTTAACCATGAACCAGTGCATTCGGTACACTGAGACCCCTTTTAAGTCTAGTGTAGTTAACACTTTCGAAATGATAAACGCCAAACGGAAGTTTCATGACTAATATGGGTGCTGCCATGGTGTTCATTTCCTACTGGCATGATAGGTGAGGCTTTCACCAGTCAGTTGGCTTAATTAGAAATGGCCATTTTAACTTTTTTTTTTTTTTTCTTTTTTTGGAAGAAACTTCAAACTAAAGCTGTCATCAGTGTGTTTCCTTTCTTTACTTGTGTTTTAGTATGCACATTTGTCTTAACAATGCTATGATATGCTGGAGTGCAGTGTTTAGTAATTTGTTTGCTATATTTTTTCCAGGTTTTCAGAGAGGTCCTTTTTTCTTCTCTTCCTTTCCAGCTTGAGCAGTTGGCAATAGTATCCAGGTTTACTAATGGTCAAATTCCTTTTTTCTGATACTGCTGTTTTCTTTTCATAACCATGTATGTATAAATACACATCATGCCTAAACATTTGTATGATGTGAATAAAAGTGAACAAACTTTTTTCCAGCATATGAGCATTAAGAGCAACCATCAGTCCTTGTGAAAAAAGTTAACTGCAGCTTTTTCCAGATTTGCAGCTTTTTTTTTTTTGTTTTTGTTTTTTTTTTGTTTAAAAAAAAAACTTAATATTTTTGGCAAATCTGTTAGGGCCAGTTTTTATAAACACTCTAAATGAAGGTCATCTGTAAATGTATATTTATATATGTATATTTTTATGTCAACCCTGTGGCGCTCTGTGTTTTGGTACCTGATTCAGGGGCATCTTACACATGGATATTCCCTGCATCGCTAATTTCTTATCTTTTTTTGTTAATGCTGATTTAAAAATCAAAGTGGGATAAGTCAATCAAATGACACTATAGCTCCCTGCACCATTCCATCCATCTAATGTTCTTTTTGTCTTTTATGTGTTGGGAATGTTATGCATTTTAACCAATCTTACTTATATATTGTAGGTAGCGACTTATTTACAATGTCTAAGATGAGAAAATATATTTTGTCTCCTCTTTGCTAACTGTATAAACTATTATAATACAGGCAAAACGAGTGGTGTTGTCATAGCAACTGTGGCACAAACATTTGGCAGCAGAGTTTTCACTTGTATGCTTTAGCACTCTTTGAAATGTAGATACTAATATATACACTTTGTCTAAAAATTACTGTTCAGTAAATGTTTGGAAGCTGATTTTTTTTTTTCTTTAAAATATAGAATATTAGTGTAAATTACGCTGTCGCTTCCTCCAATATTTGTTCAGTTGTGGATTTAGATGAAGCACCACACACTATTGTAATCACACTTTGGTAAAGTGCAGGCCTTGTGTCATGGAAATGCTGCCCATGACTTTCGTTGCTAAGATCTTGATGACCAGTTTGCCAGCGGAGCAGTGAGTTGCCTTGAAGCCGATATCCTAGCATTGTGATGTTTTGTATGTTTCCTCCTCCTCCTCCTCCTGTTTTGATGGTTTGTTGCTGCATTTAACACTGTGGTACTTATTATTTACTGTAGCTCATTTAAAAATATAAAATTGAATAAAATAAGTTATTGTGTGAGGGTTTTATTGAATCGCTGGCATCTGTCTTTTGGGAAGGTAGGTGGTAAACAGACAATCGCCTAACTCCTGATATGACACACTTTCTTTAAAACTGGCTTCAACTGCAATATTTGAATGACCTACATGCCTCAACTTTTTTTTTTTTTTAAACATTACTGCTGCTGCTTAAATATTTCTGTATCTTGCCATCCATCCATTTTCCGAGTTTGAATGTTCCTTCTTGCAGGAACCACTGACAGCTGGGCATTCATGAATGCCATTCCTGTTTAGTGGAGAGGGATTACCTAATGTATACATCTCTGGGGTCCACAAGGAACTTGTGGAGAATTATAGATCCACATATATGGTGATTGAGCCTGGATAACAGACTGGTGAGGGAGTAGTGCTAACTTCTAAGTTACCATCATTTAGTACTTTGGAATTCTTGTAGCTATTTATATTTTTTCCAGAAAATAAAAACGGAGATTATAGTACAATCATCCCTCCTCCAGCGCGGGGGTTGCGTTCCAGAGCCACCCGCGAAATAAAATCCGCGAAGTAGAAACCATATGTTTATATGGTTATTTTTATATTGTCATGCTTGGGTCACAGATTTGCGTAGAAACACAGGAGGTTGTAGAGAGACAGGAACGTTATTCAAACACTGCAAACAAACATTTGTCTCTTTTTCAAAAGTTTAAACTGTACTCCATGACAAGACAGAGATGACAGTTCAGCCTCACAATTAAAAGAATGCAAACATATCTTCCTCTTCAAAGGAGCAAACAAATCAATAGGGCTGTTTGGCTTTTAAGTATGCGAAGCACCGCGGCACAAAGCTGTTGAAGGCGGCAGCTCACACCCCCTCCGTCAGGAGCAGAGAGAGAGAGAGAGACAGATAAAAAAATCAATACATGCCCTTCGTGCTTTTAAGTATGCGAAGCACCATTCAGCATGTCGTTTCAGGAAGCAGCTGCACAAAAGATAGCAACGTGAAGATAATCTTTCAGCATTTTTAGATGAGCGTCCGTATCGTCTAGGTGTGTGAACAGCCCCCCTGCTCAATCCCCCTACGTCAGGATCAGAGAAAGTCAGCGCAAGAGGCAGAGAAAAGTAAGCTGGGTAGCTTCTCGGCCATCTGCCAATAGCGTCCCTTGTATGAAATCAACTGGGCAAACCAACTGAGGAAGCATGTACCAGAAATTAAAAGACCCATTGTCCTCAGAAACCCGCGAAGCAGCGAAAAATCTGCGATATATATTTAGTGAAGCCGCGAAAGGCGAAGCGTGATATAGCGAGGGATTACTGTAGTATAATGTCCCAACAAATATAGTACAGGAAAACTGCTCCACATACAGACACAGAATGGAAATCAAGATGAGCATACATAATAAAATATATACAGTATATATATTAACTGCTTAATATTTATCAAAACATATCCGCAAGCTTAGTTTTAGAATTTCTTCATTGACTCTAAAACACAAACTGGGAAATTAACAGCTCACTTAAGTAGGCTAGAAGTCCAAATAAAAACCGAAGCTACACAAGCTAGAAAAACTACAAAAATCTGTAGTTCCAGGGGGGTATTTTCCGTACGTCGCTTAAATCATCCGAGATCAGATGCCTCATCTTGGATGAGTTAATGCCAGTGAAACTCATCCGGGATAAGTCGGTTTTTCAGATGCAGCTGTGTAGATTAGTTTAGCTGGATCTAATCATCTGAGATGAATGTGCACGCCTGTACTGATTGAAAAGCCCATATATATTGAGTCTAGAAAACATGATCAGCAAGTCTTTGATAGGCTGTATCAAAATGACGAAAGAACGGGCGCATTTTTTTTTCCACACAAGCGGAGCAGGACGTTTTATTCGAAGGACATGAAGCATTTCAAGATTTAATATGCACAAAGGCTAACACTGTAAAAGCAGCCCAAACCAGAAAAGACGGCTGGCAAAAAGAGGCCGACAAATTAAATGCGTGTGCACTGTACTTACTGAAAGCAGCGTTTCATTTCCTATGTGTCAGATTAATATGTCATAATTCCAGATCAAACATGAGCACAAAGAGAACACGGGAACAGGTTAAAGTACGAGAATATACTTCAAACTGGTAAATATTGGTATATAACTATATTTAAAGAATTGTTGACATAAAGAATCATATGTAATGAATTATTATATAATGTAAAGAACATTAATTTTAAAGCTAATAAGGCAGACAAGCAAAAAACAGGTGGAGGTCCACGCGGTCCCTGCAGAAGAGTTGGCTCTCCAGCAAAGTGCCCATCGCCCTGTTTCTGAGGGCATTCCAGGGGGAAGCTCCTCCTCAGAACCAGTGGCAGGATGCAGTGGTCACTTCATTTCAGGTAAAGGATGGTCATTGCATATATTTGTCCTCAATGTGTGCCATAGGTATGTTCCATATAGCCCTTTTTTGGGTTAGTTGCAGAGAATGTCATATCCCTAGAACCTGTGTCTGACCGACGAGATATTGACGAAGGTCAAATATTTGATGAAGACGCTGTCTGATTATTCATCAGGAGGAGAGGTACATTTTCCAAATAATGTTTGATCAAACTCCACTGTGATCAGTCCCATGTGCCCCAATCACATTTGGAAATCCTGGGTAATGAGAATGTTAGGCTGATTGTGAGATTCTTTATGGAACTGTGAGTGTTTTTGCCTGTGTATTACCTACCTGCAATGGCATGAAATGCCTCTTTTATTGTCTGCACATGCAGGTGTCCAGGAAACACTATGAAAGCCCGAAGGAAATATTTCAGAGCCAAACAGACTTTACGAAGTGCCTGGCAAACTGCACTTTTAGATAGATTTTCCGCATCGCCGACAGTATATAAAAAAAGTGCCGCTTGCTAAAAACCTCAAAGCAATGCATACTGTCTGTGTGATTGTGAGAGCCCGAGTTTGACTTCGAATATAAGGTCCTAATAAATTTTTGAGATACAATATTCCCTCTTGGCTAAAGTGGTAGCTTTCGAAAAGAGTTTCCTCCGGGACCAATAAATGATCTTGGCGATCGCGCAAACCCCTCTCTATATGAAATTCTCTTCTTATAATTTGCGTACTGATATCAATTGGTCACTCATTCATAAATGGTGAACTCATGACTGAATGAATTCCACACACGGACACTGATTAAGTGTGTGAGCTAATCCTTGTTTACATAGAACAGGTTTGAGGATTTGGATGTGTTGCAATGACAACACTTCTAGCAAGAGTTTCAAAAAACCGACAGATCCTGGATCATGCCAAATCGTCAACAATTACATCCGGCTAAACATATGAACATATGCAGTGACCATCCTTTACCTGAAATGAAGTGACTACTGCATCCTGCCACTGGTTCTGGGTAAGAGCTTCCTCCTGGAATGCCCTCAGAAACAGGGCAATGGTCATTTTGCTGGTTAGCCAACTCTTCTGCAGGGGTTAGGTCTGGACCTTGTGGACCTCCACCTGTTTTTTGCTTGTCTGCCTTCTTATTAGCTTTAAAAATTAGTGTTTTTTTATATTATATATGATTATTTATGTCAACAATTCTTTAAATAGTTATATATACCAATATTTACCAGTTTGAAGTATATTCTTGTACTTCACTTTAACCTTTTCCCATGTTCTCCTTGTGCTCACGTTTGATCTGGAATTATGACATTAAATAATAATTAATCTGACACATAGGAAATGAAACGCTGCATTCAATAAGTACAATGCACACTACTTAGCGTTTAATTCATCGGCCACTTTTTGCCAGCGGTCTTTTCTGGTTTGGGCTGCTATTGCAGTGTTACCCCTTGTGCATATTAAATCTTGAAATGCTTCATGTCCTTCAAATAAAACGTCCTGCTCCGCTTGTGTGGAAAAAAAATGCGCCCGTTCATTCGTCATTTTGTTGCAGCCTATCAAAGACTTGCTGATCATGTTTTCTAGACTCCATATATATATGGGCTTTTCAATCACTGCGGGCGCACGCATTCATCTCAGATGATTAGATCCAGCTAGACTAATCTACTACACCACTGCGTTTGAAAAACCGACTTATCCCGGCATTAACTCATCCAAGGTGAGGCATCTGATCTCAGATGATTTAAGCGACGTATGGAAAATACACCCCTGGAATGGTTGATTCACATAAAGTTGCAAACAGTTACAAAGTAATTTCAAAGAGTTTCGATATTCATCAGTCCACAGTTAGACAAATTGTGTATAAATGGGGATGATTTAGTCTGTTGCTACCCTCCCTAGAAATGGGTGCCCAGCCAAAATACTTGATAGGCACAATGCAGAATGTCCAATGAAGTAAAAAGAACCCCAAGTAATGGCTAAAACCTTAACATTAACATCTCTGTTCATGAATAAACCAAACACAAAACATTGAACAGGTATGGAAACTGCGGTTCTAAAACCTTTCGCATGCCTGGGGATTGCCGATGACCACCCTGATACTTCACAATGTAGTTGGGATAACATTGGTAAAATGTTTTGTATACTGATGAAATTAATATTAAATTGTTTGGGAAGTAGCAGTAGCACTAGTTGTACATATGACATAAAAAGGACTCTGCCCGGCAATATGAAAACATCATCCCAATGGTGAAGTATAGTGGCAGGAGCATCATGAGGGCTACTTTGGTGACTGAAGTCCTGGACACCTTGCTGTCATCAAGGGGAATGTGAATGTGCAAACTGATGAAGGTATCTGACAGGATGGCTGTCCAACAGCTGAAGCTCAGTAAATGTTGGGTGGTGTAGCATGATAATGGCCCTAAACATACAAGCATATCTACAATGATTTAAAAAAAAATGTCTGCCTTTTGAAGTGGCAGTCAGAGCCCAGGCCTTAACCTAAAAGACAAGCTGTGGAATGACCTCAAGAGGGTCACTTACACCAGACATCCTAAGAATATGACTGAGCTAAACCAGCTCTGCAAGGAAGAATGTTCCAAAGTTCCTCCTAAACACTACACAGGTCTGATCCACAGCTAACAGAAGTACTTCTTAGAGGTTATTTTTGCCAAGAGGTTCAACCAGTTATTAAATTCAAGGGTTCGCTTGCTTTTACCACAACACACTAAATATTTGACGGATGTGTTCAATAAAGACATGAAAGATTCCTACTGTGTGTTATTGGCATAAGCATGTTGTGTTTGTCAATACTTGTGACTTAGATGTAGATCAGATCACATTTTATGACTAATTAATACAGAAAAACATAATTCGTAGAGGTTCACATTCTTTTTCTTGCCACTGCACAAAATGGTCAGTATGTAGTGGAGCAAAAATAATTTGTGACTGTCTGGACACAAGAGACAGAGAGCAGTCCAACAAGTAGAATGCTGTAGCTGTTCATGACACTGAACTACAAATAAAAATGTACAGGACCGTTCATATTTGGGGGACGTGGGAGATGAGTGGTTAAAAACCTTGACATTTCTTATTTGGTTTGTATGCAAGTTCAATAAATGGAAACACTGAAGTTGTCAAAAACTTGCTTTTTAGGCCTTGATTGATACCAGTGACCAGCACAATGGCCATCATTTTCTTGTAGCCATTGGGATTTGCTTTATGTTCTTTATTTTAATTAAGGGTTAGCAGTTCAGATATCATTGGGTGTAACATTAATGGAAGCAGTAGTAAGAAGGCTTTTTTATTATAGTTTTTTGTATTTCAGGAGGAACAGATGGAGCAATGCTTTATATAAAAACTAGCTGTGCTACCTGTCTAAGACAGGTTTAAATCTTAGACAGGTAGCATATGTGCATATGTCTCTGTTATATGGCATTTGGTATGGACTTTGTAAAAACAATGTCAGTGTTTGTGATGTGTCATCTGTTAGAATGACAAATTAATGCATTTTATGACTAAAAATGTTAGTGATATGCCATCTTTTGGAATGACAGAGACATAGCAACCAGATGGACACACAGACACTTATCCTTTTATTAAGATGGAAAACAGTGTAGGATGGGCCTGACCATCAAAGAGTGACTTTTTTTTATTATCACCTGGACCAATTATAATAAGCATATAATTAATACAATATAATTCACTTTAATCACACTTCAACTTTAAAATTAAGTTTATAGTTTTATTTTTAAGTCCACACAGGCTATTACTGACACACACCTCCCACAGGTTCGCACACTACAAACATCTTTACAAAGGCAGACTATTAATGTGACTGTGACTTGGGCTCGGAATGCTACGTAATTATGGTTAAGCCTGAGTGACACTCAGTGTGACGTGCAGTGATCCACCTTACAGTGTTAAACCACACTGACTCTCAGGAACGTACTCTGCTGCTATCTAGTGGATAAAATTACATTATGCTGCAAAAAATCAGGAATACTTCTAGGTATTTTCCCACTCTTAGGTAACTCATGAACATTCATGAGTGGGGTGTAACCTTCAACTAAAACACAATATCATGTAAACAAGACGCTGTAATGCCATTAGCTGAAACAAGCAATAGTAATAACAATGTGAATCGGTTATCAGAGGTTAACACAGATAGTTAAACTGATACATGCAGCACTGTATGACGAGTGGCCATGGTATACCTGTTGACTCTGGTCGCCAGAAGGTTCACCGTGGTGCAAGCAAGTGTGTGGCAAAAAGGCAAAATAAATGCAATCACGTGTAAGGACAAGAAACATGTAAGTTCTGTTCACAATGTAGTAACTGTCGTTCATGCCAGGGAAAATGTAGAGGTCACTAAGCCTTGTGCAGTGGTAGCCAACAATAAAAAAAGGGGACCATCAATCGTGTGGATCGGGCACTGACTTTGTACCCTATTATGCACAAGCAACAAAAAAAAAATATAAGAAATGTGCTTAAGGAAACACACTTCTATGATCCCAAATACAACACTGAGCTGTGTGTTGGTTAAAACATGTCACATGAAGGACAGCTACTAAATCTGCATCAGGACTGCACTGGACACTCATCATAGCTTTCCTAAGTATTTATGTTGATACAGGCAATTTGACATTTATGTTTCTATTAAGGCGGCACGGTGGTAGCACTGCTGCCTCGCAGTAAGGAGACCTGGGTTCGCTTCCCGGGTCCTCCCTGCATGGAGTTTGTATGTTTGACCCATGTCTGCGTGGGTTTCCTCCGGGTACTCCGGTTTCCTCCCAAAGTCCAAAGACATGCAGGTTAGGTGCGTTGGCGATCCGAAATTGTCCCCAGTGTGTGCTTGGTGTGTGGGTGTGTGTGCTCTGCGGTGGGCTGCCACCCTGGCCGGGGTTTGATTCCTGCCTTGCGCCCTGTGTTGGCTGGGATTGGCTCCAGCAGACCCCCGTAACCCTGTAGTTAGGATATAGAGGGTTGGATAATGGATGGATGGATGTTTCTATTACACATAATAACATTTTTTATTGTTGAAAAAAATGTAATGTTTTGACTAATTTTTCTGGGGTAAACATAACACTAAGGAGTCACATACTGGCCACCCTACACGTTTACATTTTTTTCCCTTTTCCATTCAGGACTGTTGATTAGCACTCACCCCAGTACATTTTTTTATTCACATGTTATGAGGCTTGTTGGTAGCTGCACGCACCATCAACGGCATGTGTGTTTCTTGTGATACAGTACATCCGGAAAGTATTCACAGCGCATCACTTTTTCCACATTTTGTTATGTTACAGCCTTATTCCAAAATGGATAAAATTCATTTTTTTCCTCAGAATTCTACACGCAACACCCCATAATGACAATGTGAAAAAAGTTTACTTGAGATTTTTGCAAATTTATTAAAAATAAAAAAATTGAGAAAGCACATGTACATAAGTGTTCACAGCCTTTGCCATGAAGCTCAAAATTGAGCTCAGGTGCATCCTGTTTCCCCTGATCATCCTTGAGATGTTTCTGCAGCTTAATTGGAGTCCACCTGTGGTAAATTCAGTTGATTGGACATGATTTGGAAAGGCACACACCTGTCTATATAAGGTCCCACAGTTGACAGTTCATGTCAGAGCACAAACTAAGCATGAAGTCAAAGGAATTGTCTGTAGACCTCCAAGACAGGATTGTCTCGGGGCACAAATCTGGGGAAGGTTACAGAAAAATTTCTGCTGCTTTGAAGGTCCCAATGAGCACAGTGGCCTCCATCATCCATAAGCGGAAGAAGTTCGAAACCACCAGGACTCTTCCTAGAGCTGGCCGGCCATCTAAACTGAGCGATCGGGGGAGAAGGGCCTTAGTCAGGGAGGTGACCAAGAACCCGATGGTCACTCTGTCAGAGCTCCAGAGGTCCTCTGTGGAAAGAGGAGAACCTTCCAGAAGGACAACCATCTCTGCCGCAATCCACCAATCAGGCCTGTATGGTAGAGTGGCCAGACAGAAGCCACTCCTTAGTAAAAGGCATATGGCAGCCCGCCTGGAGTTTGCCAAAAGGCACCTGAAGGACTCTCAGACCATGAGAAAGAAAATTCTCTGGTCTGATGAGACAAAGATTGAACTCTTTGGTGTGAATGCCAGGCGCCCCGTTTGGAGGAAACCAGGCACCGCTCATCACCAGGCTAATACCATCCCTACAGTGAAGCATGGTGGTGGCAGCATCATGCTGTGGAGATGTTTTTCAGTGGCAGGGACTCGGAGACTAGTCAGGATAAAGGGAAAGATGACTGCAGCAATGTACAGAGACATCCTGGATGAAAACCTGCTCCAGAGTGCTCTTGACCTCAGACTGGGGCAACGATTCATCTTTCAGCAGGACAATGACCCTAAGCACACAGCCAAGATATCAAAGGAGTGGCTTCAGGACAACTCTGTGAATGTCCTTGAGTGGCCCAGCCAGAGCCCAGACTTGAATCCGATTGAACATCTCTGGAGAGATCTTAAAATGGCTGTGCACCGACACTTCCCATCCAACCTGATGGAGCTTGAGAGGTGCTTCAAAGAGGAATGGGCGAAACTGGCCAAGGATAGGTGTGCCAAGCTTGTGGCATCATATTCAAAAAGACTTGAGGCTGTAATTGCTGCCAAAGGTGCATCGACAAAGTATTGAGCAAAGGCTGTGAATACTTATGTACATGTGATTTCTCAGTTTTTTATTTTTAATAAATTTGCAAAAACCTCAAGTAAACTTTTTTCACGTTGTCATTATGGGGTGTTGTGTGTAGAATTCTGAGGAAAAAAATGAATTTAATCCATTTTGGAATAAGGCTGTAACATAACAAAATGTGGAAAAAGTGATGCGCTGTGAATACTTTCCGGATGCACTGTATAATGTAAATGATATACTGTCTGTTTTATGGTGTCATATGCATTGTCTGTTCACTGTCACTAGTCAGTGGGAAGCAAGTGAAAATGTCATTATACTGCTTACACCTGACAAATTTAAACTTTGAACTTATTCTTCTTATTTTTTTTAATCAGTGCATGATTTCAGCAAATTTACAAAATGTTAGTAACTGGGATTAGTTGTAGCAAA
Source organism: Erpetoichthys calabaricus (assembly GCF_900747795.2). Classification (NCBI taxonomy): domain Eukaryota; kingdom Metazoa; phylum Chordata; class Cladistia; order Polypteriformes; family Polypteridae; genus Erpetoichthys; species Erpetoichthys calabaricus. The sequence goes on from NC_041394.2 coordinate 40,855,141, forward strand.
CTGCAGTTGAGTGTTTCCCTTTTTTAAGAACTATATACAGTATCTCACAAAAGTGAGTACATCCCTCACATTTTTAAAATATTTTATTATAGCTTTTCATGGGACAACACTGAAGATATGACACTTTGATACAATGTAAAGTAGTCAGTATACAGCTTGTATAACAGTGTAAATTTGCTGTCCCTTCAAAATAACTCAACACACAGCCATTAATGTCTAAACTGCTGGCAACAAAAGTAAGTAAACCGTAGTTTTATACAAGCTGTACACTGACTACTTAACATTGTATCAAAGTGTCATATCTTCAGTGTTGTCCCATGAAAAGATATAATAAAATATTTAAAAAATGTGAGGGGTGTACTAACTTTTGTTAGATACTGTAAGTGCACAAAAGTGAGCCAAAGATGACGTATGCTCAAATAATTGTGTATGTATTAGGAACAGGATGAAATTATAGATAAACTGTGGCATCCACCTTGGATTCTAAATACAAAAACATAAAACTCCAGAACATATTTTAAAATTTCAGTTTAGTGTTTATCACCATGCTGATTCATCTGCTCATGGATTACACAGATGCAGACTGCTACCTCGCTTCCTGCCTCACCTCTTAATGCTGACTGATACTGAGTGACCCCAGACATACTGTACAAAAGTTCTTATAGAGAGAACTGATGTTCAGTTTGTTGATTTTTCTGCCTATGGATAATATCTAGAAATGAACTTAGAAAAATGTACTTTCAGCTCATTCCTAGTATGTGTCAGTAATAAAGGAAATTATAGCAAAAGTTCAGGAGGCCTAAAGCAACCCCATCGTCACACAATACCTGTTTGTGTGTGTGAGTTCATCTTTTAAAAATGCAAACGCAGTACTTCTAAAATAATGAGTAATAGCCACATGTTCCACCCCATTTTCAATTCATCCCTGGGATTTGTCTCTACTGATGGAAAGGACAGAAAAAAATGTTAAACAAGTGTGTGTATGTGTGTGTAAAATGCACACTAATGCCACTGCTGTGTAAGTTCAACATTTTCTAATATTGTGCTTGATTCAAATAATGACTGAGAATTGAATGCTGGTGGCCCAATATGGTCAGTGTGAGTGACTAATTCCTCAAGTTATTTCAACCAGCACGAGAAATGCTGGCTAACTTGTAACATGCAGAGATGTAGATTGCTGTAGCTCTTTCACTGGCATTCCAATAAATGTCAGAAACACATGGCATTTATTGTTCCTATTACACTAAGTGTTTAACAGCTTAGTAGAGATAAGTGATACCAGCCTTAATTGCTGCCTCCATGAGTTTGGGATTTGTAAAATCATCCAATTTTGGGTTTTTTTCCAAGTATTGTGAGGTTCTGATTTTTGTGATTAAATCTGGCCGACTTGTCCTAGTGAATGTTGCTGAACATGTCAATCTTTTCTTCCTACAGGGCAATTAAAATAACATGGTTGACCAAATAATGTCTAGCAACTTAAATACTTTTAGCGAGTATAACCCACTGTTTTGTCTTGGTAGAGTAATATATTACTCTACTTTCCCCTTTTGTATTATTAATATGTAGCCTTTGTCAGAATGCCTCAAATCTCCCAGACTTACCACTGTTTATAAGGTATTATAGTATATAACTTCTCCCCACCTTCCCTCCTACATCTATAACCTCAGGCAATTAGGTGTAGTAAAAGACAAGCAGGAGTTAAGTTACAATTTAAACAATGTATTATTGATAATATTCATAAATAATAACAATATGCAGTGTACAAGTGAATACTGGCAACCATACAACCTGATAAATGCTAATGTGTAGTTTCAGGCAGCACACAGACTTGTTAGTTACTTAAAATGCCTCTAGTTAAGCATCATTTTGTGGTCAGCTTTCTTCAGAACAGGCCACATGCCTGTCTCAGTATGGCTGCCGAGCTGTGCTCTTCATTGTGTTGTCTTTTTCAGTTCATGGTGTGTGTGAGCTGCTACTTCATCAGTTGGTAAGAGAAAGAGTGTGAGGTAAGCAAGCAAATATATAGATTCTCTGTCCAACCCCTAGAGCCAATAGGACGTCATGGTACTTAAAGGCTTCTGATACAAGCCAAGTCCAAACAGCCATACTTCAGACCAATGGGGGAATAGAACACCTTCACACCTACCCTCAAAACCATATGTTAAGTTAAAGCTTAACAGTTATGCAACCTGGCTTTCCTGCGGGGGGTTGACTGAGAGACTTTAGCAGCAAAACACTTGCCAAACTGGTTTGAAGCACGTCCCCCAAATCCTGTCATAAAATTCAGAGACTCAGTCCTGATGTGGGGAAGGGGTTCTTACACCATCAAACCATTGCTGTTATTATCACTAATGTAACACTATTATTACATTGCTTTGCCTAAGTTACAAATAAAGACATACAAAATATTAATCAAGTTATATGCAAAATCTCACATCACAACACCCACTTTAAAGGTGATTCTCCAAGTATAAGACATTGCTCCATAAGTTCTACCAGGGTGGTAATGTTTACTTCTTCATTTTTGTATCTACGCTATTTCAAATATTTAACATTTCTCTAACTCATCTCCTATTTTCTTGTGTCTCTCTTTGTTGCTGCAGTCTAATACCTTCAGGAAATCGGCTGAGAAAGTATCACGCAAATACTGGTGGAAGAATGTCAAGATGATTGTGCTGATCTGTGTAATTGTGGCCATCATCCTCATATTGATCATCCTTTTCGCAACAGGTGTCATCCACACTTAGAAATCCAAAGAGACTCTATTCCAGAAGCTTGTGTATTTGAACTTCTACCTCTTTGAACCTGAAGATCCATCTCCTGTACTATGCTCTCCTCCATTTGTAAATCTGGCTACCTACTGTTTTCCCATGTCCCAAGTTGGTGGCTCACTTTCACACAAAATGCTTAGCTGCTCTCTGCTGTACATTTAGAGGCTTTGACTTTTATTCCATCATTAAGGTACATCACTTGATTGATATTCTGCTCCACTGAGTTTCAGTGGTTGAGTTGTGTATTACATGGACATGGGGCTCAAGAGCCTTGAAATGAATGCTACCTTATTTAAACAGCTCTTCTTCCTATTGCTAGCTTTCCATCTGCAGTGTTTCACAAACTTAATTTCCGCTTGTTTTAAAGATTTTTCATTTAAATGAAGGTTGCACTGTTTATTATTTCCCTCTCATCCATTTGTAATGTGGTATACCGCAATATTAAACTATATTTAGTACACTGAGATGCCCTAAGTTAACACTTTCAAAATGATACACGCCAACAGGGAAGCTGTATGACTATTGTGGGTGCTCCCATGGTGTTCACTTCCTATTGATCTGATAGGAGAGGCTTTTACGAGTAGTCAGTTGGCTTACTTAGCCATGTTAGGCTAGAACATGTGCCAGTGTAGCTCTAGGCCATGTTAACAGTATTCTTTTTCAGAAGAAAGTTAAACTAGAACTGTCATCTGTGTGTTTCATTTCTTTAGTTATGTTTTAGCATGCACATTTGCCTTAACAGCGTTTTGATCTGCTGGCTCAGCAGGAGTGCAGAGTTTAGTAATTTATTTTTGCTTCACTTTTCCAGTTTTTCAGAGAGCACCCTTTTCTTGCACATCTTTAGACTTTTTGTTTTAATCTGGGCAAACGCCAATACTTTCCAGGTTTACACGTGGTCAGATTTCTTTCTGATTAGCTTTTTTTGTTAACATAACCACATGTATGTATAAATACACACATGTGCACACATCATACCTTAATATTGTATGATATGAATGTGAAATGAAGATGAAGAAACATAAACAAATTTTCCAGCATGAGCATTAAGAGCAACCATCAGTTTGTGTGAAAAAAAGTTATAACCGCACTTGTGCTTTTGCCAGATTTGCAGCGTTTTTTGGTACAATTCCAAATAAATCTGTGTGGGACAGTTTTTGTGAAAACTCCAATGACGGGCAGCTGTAAATGTACTTTTATTATTGCATACATGTATGTTTTTATCTCAACGTTGTAGCCATTTTCAAAAAATGTTTACTGTGGTGCTCTGTGTTTTTGACCTGATTCACGGGAGCTTGCACAAGGGTGCTCCCTGCATCTGTGATTATTCTTTTGTTAATTATCACTGATTTAAACATCAAAATGGGGTAAAGTCAATCAACTGAAACTATAGTGCCTTGCACCACTCCACCCATCTAATATTTGACTTTTTTATATGTATTGGGAATGTTGAATATTTTTACCAGTGTTACTTATTAATATACATTTAAACGTTATAGATTATACATTATGCCATTATCTTAAATTAGCTAAGATGAGAAAATGTATTTGTCTCCAACGTGCTAACTGCATAAACTATTACAATACAGGCAAAAAAACCATCCTGGTGTCATTGTGGCAAGTGCTCATCACAGTAACACAACTGGTGCACTTTATTACAGTTGGTGTTCATTTAAACCATTTGGTGGCCTCCCAGTTAAAGCAGGGTGTCACTTAAAAGCTAATTGATGTTTATATTGGCCTAAATGACTGTTCAGTAAATGTTTGGAAGCTAAAGTGGTACTTTTCATTATGTTTTGATTGATTTTTCTTGGAAATAATGGGAGTGTTTAAAGATATTGTGTTATAAAGCCATTGCTTCCTCCACTGTTTATCCAGTTGTGGATTATACAAAGCAGCACTCACAACTGTGATCAAACTTTACTTTGTGTTGCTGAGATCTTGATGGCCAGTCTGTTATGGGACTACAAAGCTGATGCCCTGACAGTGTGACATTTTGTACACTTCCTCTTCCTACTCCTCCTGTACAGTTTCTGCATTAAATTGTGTGGTTCACTTAAACTTTACTGTAGCTTGTTTAAAGTAAATAAAACAACAAAATTATAAAATTGTGCGAGTTATTATTGAACCACTGCTGTCTTATTAACCTGGTATCCATCAACATCTTTTGGGATGGTGGGGAAGTGTTACTGTTCATCCCATAATGCAGACTGGACATAAGCAGAACACTGAAAGATCCTGAACTGGATTCCTGTTTGGTAAGCAGACAAGACTCTTTGTCACATCTAACTAACAGCTGCTTCCATACGTGGACAGA